>NC_090922.1:570986715-571645671 GCF_040938575.1 Ambystoma mexicanum | reverse complement strand
TGTTGCAATTGCCAGTGACATCACATGATGGCAGGGCTACGTGACACGTGATCAGGCGTAATAAGCGAGTGTCACAGGATTCCTTATAATGTGACGTTCCCAAAGCAACAGTGCTTCTGATTGTTACTGATTACCCCGCGTTCCGGAGCTCTGAAGTCGGGGGTTCTTCCTGTTACCGGCTTCATCCTTACCGCAGATTTCAGCGTTCCTCTGCAAATACTTACCCGCTCCATTCCCATTCCTGACTTGGAGCAGCCTAGCACCGCTTCCCTAAGCGGTTCTCAATTACTCCTCCTCTGGCTTTAGATCCGCATCGGGTTAGCCATTACACGCGGTCTCCAGCGGGTCTCGTCTCCCTCAGTTCTGCTCCATTCCTGAATAGGAGCAGATAGCTCTCAGTGCTCCGCAGCAGGCTATTTCATTTTACAGTCCTTTTCGGAGCAGCTAGCCATATTCAATCTTGGCAATCTTACTGTGTGCAGGGGAAAACTGTTGTTATCTCAGTCTAAATATTTTCCACTATCCTGAACTCTGTAATCCTGATTCACTACAATTACAGACTACTTCTGTCACTCCTACCAAGGGCACTCTGCAGATCATCTTAACCTGGAACCATTTCCATTACACCTTTGCGTCAATTCAGGACTCGTGCACTGGACTTATTGGACACTATCCTGTGTGCACCAACCCGACCCTAGTGCGGCCCTCATTCTGTCCAGGTTATTTCCCTATACTAACTCCCTTCCTTGTCGTTTTTCCTTGGATTGATTGCTGGATTTCCTGGATTCCATCCGAGACTGTCCTGAAAGAAAAAGGTTAGTTATTTCATTGAAAGACTCGTAGTTACTATCTTAGTGGCATGTCAGGTCCTAATAATTCCTTGTCTTCTATCAACAGCCTGGTGTATTTTTGGTTCTACTCACCCTTTCCACTAATTACCCCCCTTTGGCTGTGTGTAATTATCAAGCCAGAGAGTGACATTAGTTGGAAGGACTCACATTGATGTGCGTCGTTCTACATCCATCCCTGCTGTACCTCTGGGACATCTCCTCATGTATCCTTTTATACCAACTTGTATCCTTTGATTGGAGAACTAGTGAACTGTATACTTGATTCTTAACACACTCTCTCTGAAGAAAGAAGAACTTCTTGCACCAAAGATGGGCAATGAAATAATTGTGTGGCTCGCCTATGCGGAAGACCTTCTGATTTTTGACTTCACTAAGGTAGGGTTACAAAGATCCCTTAACAACTTTGAGATCTATGCTAAAGATAATGGGCTACTTATTAACCCTAAGAAAACTAAGATCCTTTTTTTTTTAGCAAGGTGAGGCTAAGAACTTTTAGATCTTTTGGTAAGCTTGGAGGCATTCCCCTGAAGCTATCTGAGTCGTTCCAGTATTTGGGCTTCTGTGTCACGGCTTATAGGGGATCCAGGGTAGTCAATGAGTCTCTGATACAGAAGGCAAAACTACTGGAAGCTCAGATTGTAAGGATTGATAGAATGTTTGGAAATGTCTCCCTTAAACCAGCAGCAATATCTTTTGAGGGTAAAATCATGGCTAAGTTGATCTATGGTCTCAAATTAAAATCTGATAAGATCGGCAGCACCCTCCACAGAATAGAGGGTCGAATCTGGAGGGGAGTTTTGGGGGTACTTAATGCTGTGCCCAAAAAGGCAATACGATTTGAAATGGGGTCTGTATCAATGTGGGCATGGTACAATGGGCTGGTCTATCTCTCTATTCTAAAATCAGGAGCCCTATCCCTAATACTTTATATGATCTAATGGGAAGAAATCTGAACCTTTCTTGGACCTTGATTTCCTTAAGAGATAGATCGGAGCTGGTCCTTGAGGAGATTGGCTTCACCCTAACGACCCAGATATAGAACCCTATGAAGGTGAAAAGAGCATTATTTGATCAGGATTGGACTGCGACTATTGAGGCCCTACACTCATATCCTTCTCTGGGGAATTTGAGATACGAACATAGAAGTAGAGGTTCTCTTACAAACATCATGTCTAAATTTCCAAATAGAGCCCATAGGGATATTCTCTTAAAGGTCTGTTGGAATGTATTACCTACTAGGGAAATCCAACTGAGGAGGTTGTTAATTACTGTGGACTCTGCCAGCTGTAGGTTCTGTAAAACAAAGTTTGAAATCTTAAGGCATTTGGTATTGGAATGTGTATGCCTAGACGGCTTGAGAGCTAAACTCTTTGAGCCTCTGAAGATGAATTTTTTAGGATACAATGAAGATTGGCTATGGTTGCGTTGCCTAAATATTCAGTCGACTCATGAGGGTTTAGCCCTATCCGGATTCATTAAGAGTTTAAACCTGCTGGTCTGAAAACATTTTAACCTCAGCTGGCTTACTGTGAACATGGGTTTATGCAGAAAACTGTTGCTTTCTACTGTTGATCTCGATATGTATTTATTTTCTTTTTTGCTTTTAACTGTATTAACTGTAACAATGTATGGAATTAGTTTGATTTTATGGACTAGGTTAGTCGATTTAAGGAATGTTTGATTTATTTATGTCTTGATTTGATTTTATTGATTATTTTGTAAAGGTTTATTAAAACCAATTGCAATAAAAAGAAATATAGACAATCTATTCATCATATGGAAAGGCTCAGATGAGTGCCTTTCCCAATACATTGACATTCACATTGACAATGTTTTGAATCTTCAACTCACTGCCACCAGCAGTAAAGAAGAATTGGTGTTTCTTTAGTGGTGAACATACTCAGGTCTACTTTTTACAGAAAAGAGACCAGTTCCAATTCCACTCTACATACCAGTAGTCATCACCCAGTATCTCTTAAGAAATCTATACCATTTGGGGAATTCCTTAGAGCAAAACGCATCTGTAGCATCAATGCAGATTACCAGATTGAAGCCAAAAGAATTGGCCAGCAATTTGTGGAGAGAGGATATAAACTGAATACTATAGAGCAATCCTTTACTAAGGCTGAACTATGCTCGAGAAGTGACCTCTTTAAGCCTAAATCTAAATCACCAGATGATAAGATCAGATTCATTACAGGCTTTAATCATCAAGGCGAAGGAGGTGAGAGCAGTTATGCTCAAACATTGGAAAATACTCAGCAGTGACAGAGATTTGGATAGGGTATTAGGTCCCTTCCCTCAGGTCAATTTCTATAAAGCTCTGTCTCTCAAAAACGTCTTATCACCAAATATGCCTAGTACTGAGACAGACCGCAACAGCAGTGTACTTATCAGGAGGCCACTAGTTGGCTTCAACAAATGCTCTCAATGCAAAATGTGTCCGTATGTAAAGATCCACATGAACTATTGGGTGGTAAAACATAGATATACAAACATGATAATCAACTGTTTATCTAAATTATTTGTTGTTAATGATATTGAAAGCAGCTGTGACTTACACTACATTGGTTCTACAATTGGCGCATTGAAGTTGCGCATACTCCAACATTATAGAGCCATTAAGAATGGTGATCTCAGTTACCCTTTGACACAACACTTTGTGGAAAAACACAATGGCAATGTGGAAGCAATGTCCTTTCGGGCGGTTGGCTCATATTCCTCAACATAAAAGAATGGGAACTCAAGTTACGCCAGCTAGAAGCCAAACTAATTTGTAAATACAATACTTGAAGACCATTTGTCCTTAATGTCGATTCTGAGCTATATGTATTTTTTAATTAAATAGCTATATCCCTCTATTCATGCATGCTATGCTATGCGCTGTAGCGACTAGTTAGGATGTTTTATGATATTGCATTTGCACTTTACTTATGCTTGAGATGCACTGAAAAAGCGTGTTTTTCACATTGACTATTTGCACTTTATGAGCGCGATCAATTTACATGGTATAATATCAACTCTTAGAGATTTAGGGCCTCATCACGAATCTGGCGGTAACCCTTAAATGTGGCAGTAGCGCTATTACCGCCGCATTTAAGGGTTCCGCCAGATCATGGCCTTGGCGGATTTCCCCCCAGCTTTTAGCTGGGGGAAATCTGCAGCAAAATTGCCGATTTTTGGTGCTATTACCGCCGGGGGGGAAATCCGCCGGCGGTAATAGCGCGAATTTTCCCCATTGGGCCCAATGGGGAGTGAGGAATTCCCAAATGGGCCCAATGGGGAATGGGCAATAACCCTTCCGCCAAACCCGTGATCCGGCGCTAATAGCGCCGGGGGGTTTGGCGGTAGGGCTATTAGTGCCGGCGCTAATAGCGCCGGCATTACCGCCCAACTCGTGATGAGGCCCTTAGTCTAGCCATTGTTATATCCATGTTTTTCATATCCATGTTGTATATTTGAAAATCTACTAATGATACATAGATGGTTATATTACTGTGCACTTGCATTACATGTGTGTTCTATATGCATTGTAAAGCGATTTTTGCACATGGAGTATTTGCTTACTAAAAGAGAGATTCAGTTGGATAGCCAGAATTTCTACTTTTGTTCTCCCACTTTAGCTATTGGTCTATCCTGCTGTGCTAGAGCATCAATTGGTACGTGAGTAATTCTCTACAGGACACTGTCCTAGAAAGAAGGGTTGGTATAGCGTGCGGGTGTAGGTGCTGTGATATTGTAGATTAGGCCAGTGTTGCTCGTACTGTTTGGTCTAAATTGCACTTCTTTTGCAGGATGTGTTGCACCGGTACTGATATGTATATCAGACAGCTGCAACTTTTTATGATTTATGTGTACACTGGTTCGTAATGCTCCCTTCATTGAATTAAAATTATGTTGAAGGTTTGCCAGGCTGGGCCACTGATGTGGCTAATAATGTTATTTTAACAATGCATTTATAAATATGTGCTACTTTATAACATATTTATTATGAATTCTGGTCCATTAAGACTTTAAGAGAAAGTTTGCCAGTTCTTTACCATTCCAACATGGCCGTAACGTTGAGCCCACACATCCAGAGGTGGTCACATGACAATTGGTCAGCTGACCTGCCATAGGAGGGGCAGAGCCTGGCAAACGCTGATGCTTTTAAATAAACGGGATGTGCATAGCAAACTAATCAATTTCGCCTGAGGAAGCTCTAGATTGAGCGGAATGCGTGGCGTTTTTTACCCACAGTGGTTTGTGCCTATTCCCCTGGTCTGCCTGTATTGGGTGTATCCCACTAGCATGTCCTTTTAATGTTGTGATGTTGTGCTTGAAATAAAATGCATTTTGCAATCCAATAAGGTTTTGAGTGCCTGGGCAATTTTGTTTTCCCACTTGGTGAGTATAGGCTGATGCCTTTTTGCCGTGGGAGATTGTTATATATATATATATATATATATATATATATATATATATATATATATTCAGTAAAAAAACTTTGTTAAAGGGACATTATGGTTCAAAGTAAAAACGGAAAACCCCTGAAATTCGGCAACCATAATATAAGCAACCATAACTCACGCCACTGTGCACTGCTAACACTAACACCCAGGACATCAAAGATGACATCACAAATGTCACTGATGACATCACGTGGCTGGTTCTCCCTTTTTTTCCTTTACTGACATATCTAAGCCACATAGCTTTCTTCAGTAACAGTCAGAAAGTAAAAATTGAAAAGGTACTATATTTGTAGACTTAGGGTCAAGTTAAATCATATGAAACATATACATAGCGGAAGACACAGGCTTGAAAGAGAGCAATCCTTTCTGTGCATGAAGATAATCATTAGGGTTATCAACACTTTCTCATTGTTTTATTTTTATTACTCTACCTTCCCTGTATATGCTCATATTTGTATGCATTATACTCACTCTCCTTTCCTTTGGGTGCAGTCACATCATGTGATACACATACATATGGTAAGTAGCAGCTTTGAAACAGAGCAATAGTTTCTCTGCATAAAGACAATCAGTTAGGTTATGAACTCTTTCTGCTACTACTTCTGCTTTTTTGTTTACTTCACTGTCCCTGTATATACTCATATTTGTATGTGTTGTTGTCTCTTTGTGTTTTGTCTGTAATAATTATGTATTAAGTGGGTTTTATTATCTACTTATTACATGTTTCACAGTACGCAAAACTTTAATAAGAAAGCAGTTATCATTTCACTATTCAACATGGCAAAATTATGAATATGGCACCTTCATCATGTATGCTACACACACTGCCTATGTTTCTGCATGAGTAGCTTAGTACACTGGATAGAACTTCATAATAGAATGCTATTTATATCAATGCATTGCTTAATGCACTAATTAGCTCATGATATTTATCCCAATGATCCTTGACAGTTTTTGGACAGCATTATAAGAATCCCTTGTGCAGAGTTTTAATGAAAAGTAAATGCACATGTGATGTCATCAGTGATGTCATCAATGACATTTGTGATGTCATCTTTGATGTCCTGGGTGTTAGTGTTAGCAGTGCACTGTGGCGCAAGTTATGGTTGCTTATCTTACCATAACTGCCGAATTTCAGGGGTTTTTCGGTTTTACTTTGAACCATAACGTCCCTTTAACAAAGTTTTTTTACTGAATTTCATAGGTTTTTACTAGCGCAACTTAACCATAACGTCCCTTTAACAAAGTTTTTTTACTGAATTTCATAGGTTTTTAGTAGCGCAACTTAACCATAAAGTCACTTTAACACTTTTTTTTACTGAATTTCATAGTTTTTTATTAGTGCAACGTAACCATAACGTCCTTTTCAATGGAGGAAGACCACTAGCATCCTAGGTTCTCAAAGTGGGAACCCGGGGTGGTAAAAAAAGATTTTTCTTCCCAAACCAGGACGCCGCAGGCAGGCGTCCCGGTGTAGGAAGGAAAATCTTTTACCAAGATGGACACCAGGGAAAGGGAAGGCAGGGTGGATAAAGAGAACACAACAGGCCATCGGCTCGGGGCCGGGAAGACCATGAGAGAGAGACACGGGGCATGAGCAGGGGGTGGAAAGAAGGGAGACACGGGGCATGAGCGGGAAAGAAGGGAGACACGGTGCATGAGCGGGGGGTCAGGCGGGAAGAAGGGAGACACAGGGCATAAGCGGGGGGGTGGGGGTGAACAGGGGAGACACGGGCCATGAGCGGGGGGAAAAGGAGGGAGACAGACACGGAGCATGAGCGGGGGTGGGGGTCAACAGGAGAGACACGTGGCATGAGCGGGAGTAGGGCAGGGTGGGGGCGGTGGGGCCCCCACACCCGCTCATGCTCCGTGTCTGCCCTGTTCCAACAGTGCAGACACGGGGCATGAGCGGGGAGTGGGGGGGAAAGGAAGACACAGGGCAAGAGCGGGGGGTGGGGAGGAAGAAGGGAGACACGGGGCATGAGCGGGGGGTGGGTGGAACAAGAGGTCAACAAGGGGCATCATAGGAGGGGGGACAAGAGGAAGACACGGGGCATGAGCGGGGGGTGGGGAGAACAGGAGACAGACACAGGGCATGAGCAGAGGGTGGGGGGAACAGGAGACAGACACGGGGCATGAGCGGGGGGTTGGGAGGCAATAGGAGAGAGATACGGGGCATGAGCGGGGGGTGGGGGGGTACAGGAGACAGACACGGGGCATGAGCAGGGGGCAAGAGGAGAGAGACACGGGGCATGAGCGGGGGGTACAGGAAAGACACGGGGCATGAGCAGGGGGTGGGGGGCAACAGGAGAGAGACACGGGGCATGAGCAGGGGGTGGGGAGCAACAGGAGAGACATGGGGCATGAGCGGGTGGGGCAACAGGAGAGAGACACAGGGCAAGAGCGGGTGGGGGGGAACAGGAAACAGACACGGGGCATGAGCGGGGGTGGGGGGGTACAGGAGACAGACACGGGGCATGAGCGGGGGGTGGGGGGCAACAGGAGAGAGACGCAGGGGCTGGGGGGAACAGGAGACAGACACAGGGCATGAGCAGGGGGTGGGGGGAACAACAGAGACAGACACGGGGCATGAGCGGGGCTGGGGGGCAACAGGAGACAGACACAGGGCATGAGCGGGGGTGGGGGGCAACAGGAGACAGACACAGGGCATGAGCGCGGGGTGGGGGGAACAACAGACACGGGGCATGAGCGGGGGGTGGGGAGAACAGGAGACAGACACGGGGCATGAGCGGGGGGAACAGGAGACAGACACAGGGCATGAGCGGGGGTGGGGGACAACAGGAGACAGACACGGGGCATGAGCGGGGGTGGGGGGAGGGAAAGAGACACACGGGGCATGAGCGGGGGGTGGGGGGAGGGGAGAGACACATGGGGCATGAGCGGGGGGTGGGGGAGGGAGAGAGACACGGGGCATGAGCGGGGGGTGGGGGGAGGGGGAGACAGACACGGGGCATGATCGGGGGGTAGGGGAGGGGGAGAGACACACGGGCATGAGCGGGGGGTGGGGGAAGGGGAGAGACACAGGGCATGAGCAGGGGATGGGGGAAGGGAGAGAGACACACGGGGCATGAGCGGGGGGTGGGGGAAGGGGAGAGACACGGGGCATGAGCGGGGGATGGGGAAGGGAGAGAGACACACGGGGCATGAGCGGGGGGTGGGGGAAGGGGAAAGACACGGGGCATGAGCGGGGGTGGGGGGAGGGAGAGAGACACACGGGGCATGAGCGGGGGGGGGAGGGAGAGAGACACACGGGGCATGAGCGGGGGTGGGGGAAGGGGAGAGACACGGGGCATGAGCGGGGGTGGGGGAAGGGGAGACACACAGGGCATGAGCGGGGGTGGGGGGAGGGACAGAGACACACGGGGCATGAGCAGGGGGTGGGGAAAGGGGAGACACACGGGGCATGAGCGGGGGTGGGGGGGAGAGAGACACACGGGGCATGAGCGGGGGTGGGGGAGGGGGAAGAGACACACGGGGCATGAGCGGGGGTGGGGGAAGGGGAAGAGACACACGGGGCATGAGCGGGGGGTGAGGGGGAGGGAGAGAGACACACGGGGCATGAGCAGGGGTGGGGGGAGGGAGAGAGACACACGGGGCATGAGCGGGGGTGGGGGAAGGGGAGACACACGGGGCATGAGCGGGGGATGGGGGAGGGAGAGAGACACACGGGGCATGAGCGGGGGTGGGGGAAGGGGAGAGACATGGGGCATGAGTGGGGGGTGGGGGGAGGGATTGACACACGGGGCATGAGCGGGGGTGGGGGGGAGGGATAGACACACGGGGCATGAGCGGGGGGTGGGGGGAGGGATAGACACACGGGGCATGAGCGGGGGTGGGGGGGAGGGATAGACACACGGGGCATGAGCGGGGGTGAGGGGGAGGGATAGACACATGGGGCATGAGCGTGGGGTGGGGGGAGGGAGGGATAGACACACTGGGCATTAGCGGGGGATGGGGGGTAACAGGGGAGACAGGTCATGAGCAGGGGTGGGCAGATCGCGGGAGAGACTCAAGGGACATGAGCGGGGGGTGGGCGGGAGGGGGAGAGACACAAGGCCTGAGCGGGGGGTGGGCGGGAGGGGGAGAGACACACGGGGCATGAGCGGGGGGTGGGGGGGAGGGAGAGAGACACACGGGGCATGAGCGGGGGGTGGGGGGAGAGAGACACACGGGGCATGAGCGGGGTTTGGGCGGGACGGGGGAGAGAGAGACAGGGCATGAGCGGGGGGTGGACGGCAGGTGGGATATACACACGGGGAATGAGCGGGGGGTGAGCGGGACTGAGGGATAGACACACGGGGCATTGGCGGGGGTGGGGGTAACGAGAGACAGGTCATGAGTGGGGGGTGGGCGGGGGGGAGACAGGTCATGAGCGGGGGGTGGGGGGGTGGGCGGGAGGGGAAGAGTCACACGGGGCATGAGCGGGGGGTGGGCGGGAGGCGGAGAGACATGGGGCATGAGCGGGGGGTGGGGGAGAGACACGGGGCATGAGCGGGGGGTGGGGGAGAGACACGGGGCATGAGCGGGGGTGGGCGTGTGGTGGAGAGAGACACAAGGGGCATGAGTGGGGGGTGGGGGGAGGAATGAGAGACACATGGGGCATGAGTGGGAGAGGGAGAGACACACGGGGCATGAGCGGGGGGTGGGCGGGAGGGGGAGAGACACGGGTCATGAGCAGGGGGTGGGCGGGAGGGGGAGAGACACACGGGGCATGAGCGGGGGTTGGGCGGGAGGGGGAGAGACACACGGGGAATGGGTGGGGGAGGGGGAGAGACACACGGGCATGAGCGGGGGGTGGGGTGGGCGTTTGGGGGAGAGATACATGGGCATGAGCGGGGGGAAGGTGGGAGGGGGAGAGACATGGGGCATGTGCGGGGGGTGGGCGGGAGGGGGAGAGACACACGGGGCAAGAGTGGGGGTGAGGGGAGGGGGAGAGACACACGGGGCATGAGCGTGCACGGGAAGGGGAGAGACGCGGGGCATGAGCGGGGTCGGTGGGAGCAGGAGAGACACACCGGGCATGAGCGGGGGTGGGGGGGAGGGAGAGAGACACACGGGCATGAGTGGGGGGTGGGCAGGAGGGGGAGAGACACACGGGGCATGAGCAGGGGTGGGGGGAGGGAGAGAGAGACACGGGGCATGAGCGGGGGAGGGGAGGGAGGGAGAGAGACATACGAGGCATGAGCAGGGGGCGGGTGGGAGGGGGAGAGACACACGGGGCATGAGCGGGGTGCGGGGGAGGGAGAGAGACACACAGGGCATGAGCGGGGGTGGGGGGAGGGAGAGAGACACGGGGCATGAGCGGGGGTGGGGGGGAGGGAGAGAGACACACGGGGCATGAGCGGGGGTGGGCGGGAGGGGGAGAGACACACGGGGCATGAGCGGGGGTGGGGGGAGGGAGAGAGAGACACGGGGCATGAGCGGGGGAGGGGAGGGAGGGAGAGAGACATACGAGGCATGAGCAGGGGGTGGGCGGGAGGGGGAGAGACACACGGGGCATGAGCAGGGGAGGGAGAGAGACACACAGGGCATGAGCGGGGGTGGGGGGAGGGAGAGAGACACGGGACATGAGCGGGGGTGGGCGGGAGTGGGAGAGACACACGGGGCATGTGCGGAGGTGGGGGGGAGGGAGAGAGACACACAGGGCATGAGCGGGGTGGGGGAGGGAGATAGACACACGGGGCATGAGCGGGGGTGGAGGGAGGATCGAGAGACACACAGGGCATGAGCGGGAGGTGGGCGGGAGGGGGAGAAACACACAGGGCAGGTGCGGAGGTGGAGGGAGGGAGAGAGACACACGGGGCACGAGCGGTGGGTGGGCGGGGGGGGAGAGACACACTGGGCATGAGCGGGGGTGGGGCGGAGGGAGATACACACGGGGCATGAGCGGGGGTGGGGGGGAGATAGAGAGACACACGGAGCATGAGCGGGGGTCGGGGGGGAGAGAGACACACGGGCCATGAGCGGGGGTGGGGGGAGGGAGAGAGACACACAGCGTTCGTGTGCAGGCGGCAGATCCCGCTCCTCGGCCCTCCGCTGGCCATCGTGTGCCGATGGCGTGAGCGGGAGGGCTGGAGGAACAGGGGAGACACGAAGCATGAGTGGGGGTGGGGGGGACAAGAAGCACACACGGGGCATGAGCGGGGGTGGGAGGAACAGGAGACAGACACGGGCCGGGGTGGACTTACTGTGCAGGTGACAGATCCCGCTCCTGCTGACAAAGCCTCTCATGCTAGGAACAAAGATGGCGGGCATCTCTGAAGCCAGACGCACTGCACGCTTTCACCGCATTCAATGAGAGAGCACGTCAGATGTCCGCGGACATCACGCAAGCTGCTTGCCCAATCACCGTCCTGTCCGCGGAGCGAACAGGGAAGTGTGTCCGCGAAGCGAACACAGATATCACTAATTTCTTTCACTTACATTTTTGTCATTTTATTAAAAACCACTGGACGGATTTACAGCAAATAAAGCAAAGCACGCTTTCGGGACCAAGCCGCCGCTCCTGCCGCAAATTTGGTGTAAATCCGTCCAGCGGTTTGGGCTGTAGGCGTGAGCAAAGTTTTTTCCCATTATGTCTATGGGAAAAAACAAAAGTTTTGGTACTCCCCCTATAACTTTTCCCCCCCTGGACGAACCCTCACCAAACTTTGCAAAAGAATTCAGAGTGGGCCATATACTTTTTTTTGCAAAGTTTGGTGAGGATTCGTCCAGGGGGAGCGAAGTTATAAGCCGCCAAAAAAGTGCTCTTCCTATGCAAACACCAACTTAACCATAATTACATGGTCACTACCGTGGAGTGTGTTGGTATGTAAGAGTGTTTGGGGAGGGTGGGGGAGTATGAGATAGGTTCAATGTTCTGTTTTATTTGCTAGACGCTTTTGTTGTGTTCGATTTGTCTGCGGACAACACGGCTGTTCTGACATCTTCTATATAAACTAAATGGTGGGGTGTTCCGAGGACGGAGTATGTGTCTGTTTTGTTCGTAAGCAAGCTGAAATTTAGCTAAGAACACTCGCGGTGTCCTTAAATGTTGGTACATAAACAAAATGGGGGTGTCCTGAGGACGCTGTCCGTATTGTACTCTGGCAAGTTGAATGTGTTCTAAGAACACTCCCGGTGCTGAAATGTTTGCAATTAAACAAAATGGGGGTGTTCTGAAAACGCTGTTCGTATTGTTCGTTGTCAGGTTGAAAGTGTTCTAAGAACCCTCCTTATGTCCGCTGACATTACAATTTCCTATGGGCCTTACCTGACTTTTTGTCCACTAAACAAACGATAAATCAGGTTGCTGTGCGCCGACATTATGTGATAATCTTATCACTTGCCCCATTGACCTGCCTGACCTGTTTTTGCGACACTAAATCATATCTCCCGCCCCTAAGCCTGACATTATCAAAGCATTCATATTCCCCTTTTCTCTCCGTGACGTTACACGGTGCGTAGCCAAACGCGCCCTGTCGTCTCCAGTCCTACGCGACTTTACACAGAACCCGGAAAACAACACACATCATCTCACAACACAGCGCGCCACAATTCGGAATATGAAACTGTGATTTAAAAGCAAACAGCAAGATTGTACATTTTGTAAAATACATTTATTTGACATCAAATGTTTAGAGAATATTCAGCGATTTGTATTTGTCTTTGCTGTCGATCCGCAAAAGTTCATCTTGACTCACACGCTGTTTCTTTGCGCTACACGGGGTGTTAGTTTATGATAAAAGAAACACTATGGTCGCACTGATAATCGGAAGGCTGTTCCAACAATGAGGCATTATGGATTATAAAATACTAGCATATTAAAAATGGCAGTACACGTTTAAGAAGCGACAACAGAACAACCTAATCATTGTGGGGTTTATTTAAATACTAGTGCATTTGCATGTGAATGTATGCATATGGATGTAATGAGTTTGCATCTGTGCATTCGCGACTTTCATTACAAAAAAGGGGTGAGCTCAATGAGAGGCTATAACAACCATGCCCTCGGCAATCACCCATCATGCACCTGGTGAATTATGCAAATTAGGTTATGACGTCATTTAGCTACTTCTAGCTACTTTTATGACGGCCAATAGCTACTTTTCTTACTAAGGAGTTGCCAACACTGCTCCTACGCGACTTCATACAGAATCTGGAAAACACAGATCATCTCACAACACAGCGCGCCACAATTCGGAATATGAAACTGTGATTTAAAAGCAAACAGCAAGATTGTACATTTTGTAAAGTACATTTATTTGACATCAAATGTTTAGAGAATATTCAGCGATTTGCATTTGTCTTTGCTGTCGATCTGCAAAAGTTCATCTTGAGTCACGCGCTGTTCCTTTGCGTTACACAGGGTGTTGGTTTATGATAAAAGAAGGACTGTGGTCACACTGATAATCGGAACGCTGTTCCAACAACGAGGCATTAGACCACCATAACGGTTGGTATGTTGCTTCTAGCCGCTAGTACCGCGTAAGGGCATATTAGTCCTTGGCGATTGTCCCATAAAATGGTGAGGATCATGAAGTTGTTTACTAGGAGCTGCACCTGGCAGTTAAAAAATGCATCGGCCGGGGTCTGAAAATCGTGGCATTGACAGTAGGGAAGGATGTACCTGTTTTAAAAACAAATTAGTCTCACGAGCCGATCTTCATTAAAAATATTAATTTTATTTATTAAGGCGTGAAACTTTTTGCTAGCCAGGATAGTGCAACCGAGTATGTTAACTTATTCCCACTAACCCACCCTCTCTCCTCTGCCTTTTTCAGAGCCGTCTGAGCGCCAGCGGACCACTTCAGCGGTGATAGTGCGCGGTACAAAACAATATGCCACATTGAACGAACAAGTACAACTTAAACGGGCTTTAACGCCACGCTATTGTTATTATATTCCAGTATAAAATAATTTAAAGGGTTAGTTACATTATATTGGCATTTTCCATTGTCTATGCGTAATGCAGTCCCTAAATACGACTCCGTCTGTGCCAACCATCTTTCCCATAGTGATTTAATATATAAAAGTGGTTTCGTTACAGAAATTTCATCCTTATCGTCTTACGTTTTTGCACCCCTCCTTCAAAATTAGTCTTTTGGCACGATCCCTGTCTGTCAAGGTCAAAAAACAATAGAACCTTATGGTGCGAGTTCGTGGGCCACTCCGGTCCGCGAGCAAAAAATGGAAGCAGCTGACCTTCACTGTGAACGAGCATAAATTCTTACTTTGCAACATTCTGTGTAAAGCCATCCCTGAGAAATTGCTTTTTACACTCCATCTTTGTATGTTGTCTGCGTGCTAATGAAAAAAGTTTGTTAAAGGGACGTTATGGTTAAGTTGCGCTACTAAAAACCTATCAAATTCAGTAAAAAAACTTTGTTAAAGGGACGTTATGGTTCAAAGTAAAACCGAAAAACCCCTGAAATTTGGCAGTTATGGTAAGATAAGCAACCATAACTCGCGCCACCGTGCACTGCTAACACTAACACCCAGGACATCAAAGATGACATCACAAATGGCATTGATGGCATCACTGATGACATCACATGGCTGGCTCTCCCTTTTTTTCCTTTACTGACATATCTAAGCCACATAGTTTTCTTCAGTAACAGTCAGGAAGTAAAAATTGAAAAGGTACTATATTTGTAGACTTAGGGTCAAGTCATATCATATGAAACATATATATAGTGGAAGACACAGGCTTGAAAGAGAGCAATCCTTTCTGTGCATGAAGATAATCAGAGTTATCAGCACTTTCTCATAGTTTTATTTTTATTACTATACCTTCCCTGTATATGCTCATATTTGTATACATTGTACTCACACTCCTTTCCTTAGGTTTCACTGACATCATTTGATACACATACATACAGTAAGTAGCAGCTTTGAAACAGAGCAATAGTTTCTCTGCATAAAGACAATCAGTTAGGTTATGAACTCTTTCTGCTACTACTTCTGCTTTTTTGTTTACTTCACTGTCCCTGTATATACCTATATTTGTATGTGTTGTTGTCTCTTTGTGTTTTGTCTGTAATAATGTAATTATGTATTAAGTGGGTTTTATTAGCTACTTATTACATGTTTCACAGTACACAAAACTCTAATAGGAAAACAGTTATCATTTCATTATTCTACATGGCAAGATTATGAATATTGCACCTTCATCATGTATACTGCACACACTGCCTACGTGTCTGCATGAGTTGCTTAGTATACTGAATAGAACTTCATAATAGAATGCTATTTATATCAATGCATTGCTTAATGCACTAATTAGCTCATGATATTTATTCAAATGATCCTTGACACTTTTTGGTCAACATTATAAGAATCCCTCCTACAGAGTTTTCATTAAAAGTAAATGCACATGTGATGTTATCAGTGATGTCATCAATGACATTTGTGATGTCATCTTTGATGTCCTGGGTGTTAGTGTTAGCAGTGCACGGTGGCGCGAGTTATGATTGCTTATCTTACCATAACTGCCGAATTTCAGGGGTTTTTCGGTTTTACTTTGAACCATAACGTCCCTTTTAACAAAGTTTTTTCATTGATATATATATATCCTGGTGAGTCCCGCTTTGCCGCTACACGCTGCTGCAGTCTGCCCTGCTTTGCCCTGGATTTTGGACTTTTGTGGACTACAACGCCCAGCAGGCTTTGTGCTGGTCCCTGTTGGAGGCGGGCCTATATAAGCCTCGAGCCGCGCGCACCGTGCGAGCGCACCCGAGTGAGTCCCGGTGAGTCCCGCTTTGCCGCTACACGCTGCTGCAGTCTGCCCTGCTTTGCCCTGGATTTTGGACTTTTGTGGACTACAACGCCCAGCAGGTGAAATCGACTTTCAAGAAAGCCCATTTCTGTGTGTTTTCCTTCACTTTTACACAAGGTGGACTATATACTACTCATACCTTGTTTTATATTTATCTAGGCTTTGTGCTGGTCCCTGTTGGAGGCGGGCCTATATAAGCCTCGAGCCGCGCGCACCGCGCGCGCGCACCTGAGCGAGTCCCGGTGAGTCCCGCTTTGCCACTTCGCCGCGGCGCCGCTCGGAGCTCACCGTAGAACTCAGCGTTTTGTTTACTGTTGTTGCTGTGTTCACTCACTCAGCTATTTTTTAATTAATGATCTGCTAGTCATTACTTTAGTTGAAAAATGACTCAGCCACTTTACTCACTACGGACTGGAATGCCAGTAAAATCAGCAATAGATGAATTCAACCCCTTGAAATCGAAGGAACGGACTAAATCCCTAAAAAGCTTTTTTTCTCGAAACTGTTCCACTCCAAAACAATTGACCTTGTGTCCCCCCCCAGCGAAACCCTCAAAGGATTTAACTACGGCGGACACTCGTAGCCGTTTCTTGGGCCAGTCAACAAGAGGGATGAACCTGCTGTGCCCTGCTAATCAGGTGGGAAAATGTCATGTCGTTGAAAGAATTGTTTGCCCAAATACAGTAGAGTTAACTGATTTGTCTTTACAATCTCCTGAGTGTGAAATGCTGTACTTGGCCACTTCAAATAATATAACCTCAAATGATATAATTATAATACCAACAAGTGATCAGCCTCTTGATCATAAAAATCCCAACAAAGACAAAACTGACATAGCGGTAATTGATTTAGACTCCATACATACGAGTTACTCAGCACAAACCATTTCAGAAAAATTATCATTCTCCCCAAAAATGTTTTCTAATGTTAGTACTGAAGAGCCTAACTCTTCTTTATCATTTCTTGACCCCACCCCAAGGCACACATTAAACAGAGAATCTCAAATCAGAGAAATTATTCCTAGAGACTCGCAGTCCCCTCAGATGGGTAACAGAATTGTGGGTCTAGCACTAGAAGCTATGAACACAACTATGAACACTCTAGTGAAATTGTTCGAATCACTTAATGAAAAGCTAAATACACAAAGTGCCCAGATTGTATCTATTATGGCATGGCAAGCCGCTGTTCAATTGCCCAATCCAAAAGACATTCATTCGGTTGAATCTAAATCCACTTCTCCCATTAGAATCAAGCACTGCGACAAGGCATCATCTCCTTTTAATGCTGGTCACAATCGAGAAGAGTCTCTTTCCAACGTGGAGATTCATGATGCTTCCTATGCAGTGCCCTTTTTCCAAAAAATTATTTTTGACCCAATGGCTTCTGTGACTGGAGAATTTAATGCTCCGCCACTTAGTATAGAGCTAAGCAATAAACCAATTTACACAATTTTTGCTAAACCTGCTAAGAGCGGAATCCCCGCTACAAATCCTATAAATCAAGACCTAGGCAAATTAAATCAAAAAATAATTGTAGCTCCGGAAAAAAAGAAGTCCAAAAACATAAAAACTAGAAAAGGAGACGTTTCAAACTCTGCAAAACAGTTTATTAATGCACTTACCACCCCAAGGCAAAACATCAACAAGATGTCTACTGCCATTACAAAGAAATATGTACTTCTGAATCAAAAGCGGAGAGCGAGAGGAGGAAATGTAAATTCTCTGTCTAACCCTTTACCTCACTCGCCTTTAGATGGTCTAGTGGAAGCCATTGAGAGTCAGCACTCTTCGATACCCATTGAACCGGTGATTCCTCCTACGATCGACATTGTCCCTTCCAGTGAGTCTACTAACCCAACTGTCCCTAAGGAGCAAGTCTCTAGACAAGCAGAAATTAAAAGGGCGGTTGAAGCCTACATGGCCAATTTCGTGCAAGTTCCCATATTGGGAGCCAAGCAAATAGTCCCTGTACCACATGTGACCTCTGAAACCATATCTAATGACTGTGTCCAACCCCCACTGAATGATTGCTATGAGGCTTGCTCTAATGTTCTCAAAGCAACTCACTCTGGTGAGGAAGTTAGAAGAGGTGGCAATCCAATTCAAAAAAACAAAATTGAGGATGCTTCATCGGAGAGTTATGGGCTAGAAATAGCCGAAATGGTGCGAGCACTATTACCAAAAACTCAACCAAAGATTACAGCGCAACCAATAGTCAAATTTCAACAAGTACCTGTCCCAGAAAAAAAACAATCTAAACCTCTGGTAAGGGATAACAACTTGAATTCATTGATTATTGGATGTCGCCCAGCTCCTCATCCACAATTTCTCTTAAACAGAAAAAGTATTCTCGAGATCTTTTCTGATATAGATGAACTTGAGGATGTGAGTTCAGCCGACATTGAACAAGTAGAATTTATTGAAAAAAACACTCTAACAATCAGTTGCATTAAATTGCGATCTCGTTTTGTTCGCAATATTATATGGTCTGCTAAAAACCAACTTTTTGATATGGGTTTTTTGATTACCCCTGGCTCGTCATTGACAAATGAACCCCATAGGGACCCTTTACAGGAGGCGGCTGCAGTGGTTAACTCGGGAAATGGAGAGTGTATATCTCAATGCAATTGTAAATGCAACTATGTATCAAATAGTTAACTAAGCCAACAATCACCTGCCAAGTTAATACTCCTTGCCTCCTGGAATTCTTGTGGCCACTCACATTTGTTTAACAACTATAGTACAGACCTTAATCAGTTTGACATAATTATGTTGCAGGAAACCATGCTTACCAACTCTCCAATTTGGCAAGGACATACTATACACTTTACTCCTGCCGTACGCGGCGAAAAAGGTCGGCCGATGTCTGGTCTTCTAACTGCCATTACAATTAGTCCTACCACAGAACTTATGTCAACCTATTCTTCAAACGCATTCATGCAACTAACCATCATTTCTGTTTGCTCAATGTCATATGCTTTAATTAACATCTATTGGAACCATGCTAACATTACTGATGAACTCTTTTTTAAGGAAATGATTTGTATGTTGGACTTTATTGTGATGTCTCCAGAAATTGTACATACTATAATTGCTGGAGACCTAAATGTGCATCTTTTCTCCGCACGAGTCCCGTCGGAAAATTCTAGACTAATCCAATGGGAAGACTTGATGTCCGCACGGGGTTTTTGCATGTTAAATGGAGCTTGTGAAGGAGATGTTCCACCAAGTCACACGTGGCAAAGGGGTGTGCGAAGAGCTACTATTGATTACATATATGTCGACTCAAAGTTGTTCATGAGTGGAATAACTTTTAAGGTCTTGCCTCGAAGTGACAGTGATCATTTGCTTCTAACTAGTCACTGGAAAACTCCCTTGGCAACACCACTGAAGCATGCAGCTACTTACTCTGAAGCGCTTAGTGCAAACTCCCAGCTAAATCGAATTAAATGGCATGACACAACAATACAACGTTACACTAACTCACTAGTGGCAGCATTTACCCACTCATGACTAAGCAGCTCTCATCCAAACGTCTGCTATTATGACCTTATGCAGGACTTTGTCCCAAGGAGTCAAGAACCCAAACGACAAACAACTTTGAGAAATCATGTATTTGATATATTGGTAAAAAAGAAAAAAACTGAGTTTCGTACGCAAAAGCGGAAAGCTAACCTTCTTCCTCTCAAATATAGAATCCCAGTTTTGACCCGTATTAAAACAAAATATCGAAACTGGATGCGCCAATACCGAGCAAACCTCTATCAAAAAGATGGAGAGAACATGTTATCCATGACTCGGAATCAAAATACAGCTCAGATGTGGTCCACACTAAATTCAGTTTCTTCTCACTCTCAAACACTGATACAGTCGCATAATGTTTCCGAAAAAAGTTGGATTGCACATTTTACCAGAATATATGCGCGACCTATAACATCCCCTGCGGGGCCTCACTTTGGTAAGATTATGCCATTTCACCTCAATTTCACTAAAGGTGATATATTGCATATTATTTCAACACTGAGTGAATCCAAGGCTCCAGGATTAGATGGGCTTTCGAATAAAACATTCAAGAGTAATCCGAATTTATGGGCAGAGGCCTTATTTCAGATCTTTCAAAATATTATTGTTACACAAACTATTCCTGCTACCTGGAGACATTCTATAATTATACCATTGTTTAAGAAAGGTGATTGTCAGCAGCCTCAAAGTTACCGTCCGATTGCTATACTAGATGCTACAGGCAAATTGTTTTGTCGGATTATTTTGCGAGAGTTCAATGATTGGACGCAGCAGAAATCCAAAAGGGACCCTTTCCAGTCTGGGTTCATTAAAGGAATTGGCACTGCTCCAAACATGCTCGCACTTAATCTGATCAAACAAAAATATGTTAATGAAAATCGCAATCTTTATGTTGCCTTTGTTGACTTCAGTATTGCATTCGACTCAATTGATCGGCATCTACTATTTCAAAAACTCCATCAACATGGGTGTCCCTCCTCAATTCTCACATTAATAAAACTCTTGCATTCTAACACCTCCTTGCAGGTGAGATTATCTTTAGAGGGGCTCCTTACAGCTATTATTCCAACTGAGCGAGGCTTAAAGCAAGGGTGTATCCTTGCGGCTACATTATTCAATTTCTTTCTGTTAGACATTGGTATGAAACTTGAGAATACAATTTCCGATTCACCTAAGCTAGGCATTCAGAAAGTTACATGGCTGCTTTACGCCGATGACCTGGTATTACTGTCATGTTCACCCTATGGCCTTCAAAACCTTCTAAATAAATTGCAGGAGTATGTTCTTGAGAACAATTTAACTATTAACCTTGAAAAAACTCAAATTGTTGTGTGTCACAAATCAGCAATTAAAAAAACTTGTAGATTTACCTGATCCTTGCATAATCAAGAGTTACTCGTAGTGCCTTACTACAAGTACCTAGGTCTTCCATTTTCAGAAGTATTGAACGATGATATATATCGTGTCACACTTGATGCAAAAAATCGCTCGCTAATATCCCAAGCCAAAATATTATTGTTTAAATACGGCAAATTCACGCTAACTCACGTAATTGCCTTTTTCCAGCAAAAAGTAACTCCCATTCTAATCTATGGAGCAGAGACTGTAGCTCCAAAGCCAAGAATTTTTTGGGACCGTCTTGAATCTCAATTTTGGAAAGGTTTGTTGTGATTGCCGCAATCGACCCCAATCCCAATGATTCGTTATGAACTGGGACTAATCTCCATATTTTGTCAAGTTTTATGGAAATTTTGCTCACTTTACCGGAAATGTTTAATTGGTGCATCGTCTCACAATATTCTGGGTGTGTTGGCTAACCATTTGATAACCTCCAAATTGAAATTCCCGGAGAAATGGTCTGAATGTGTATTAGACATACTAGTTAAGGCTGACATCTCAATAGAATTATTGTTGTTGAATCCAACTAAGGCAAAATTAAAACTGCACCACCATGACTGGATATACACGCGCCAACAATGCTTAGAATATGTAGATTGCGACTTGGTAAAGTATTCGCATAAAAAAATGCGTAGTCCAGAGTCATATCTAATTAAATGTCCTTCAAGCTATATGAGAACCCAGTTGATGCGCATTCGGCTAAATTTGTGTTTAACAAGACAGATCTTGGGAAGGAGACATCTGGTGTCCCAAGATCAAACATTTTGTAGATATTGCCTTAACTACAAAACAATTGAGACTTTATGTCACTTAGTGGTTGAGTGCCCGGCTCTGAAATATGTGAGGTACAAATTTTTTCATGCAAAATGTAATTTCTACATAGAATATTCTATTGAAAAACTTTGGAATTACTTACTGACTAGTACGAATCCCTCTGTTCAAATTGCGTTAGTACAATTTGTTAATCATGTGATCAATGATCAATCAAGCTAAGAATGCAAGACTTTGTAAAACTATATATTTGTATATTTCAATTTTATCTTTTTGTATCAAATCAATTTTATTCAGATTTACATTGTATGAAACTATTGTTGATGTAAACTTCTCTGTTTGAAAGGTTGAATTATTCAGCCAAATCAATAAAAAAAAAAATATATATATATATATCAATGAAAAAACTTTGTTAAAAGGGACGTTATATATATATATATATATATATATAGAGAGAGAGAGAGATAGAGAGAGAAGAAAAGCTGACCATTGTTGGCTGACGGCAGCACTCCTCTATCCATTCCAAAGAATTCACATCGGCACCAGGGTCTTCATTAGACGTCCTTTATTTGTAACACAGTGGACAGGATTAAGCAGACAAAAGAAAACAACTATGCGTTTCACCTTTACAGGCTTTGTCAGATTGTGCAAGGAGAAAGGGTTTGCGGGATTAAGCATCCCCTAGTGGTTGAGTGCCTGAACCATCTTCAGTATCTAGAGTAGTAACAGAATATTGGTTAGCAGCTAACTACGGTGGCCATGTTGGATATAGATGACATAGAACAAGTATCTAAAAGTCATATTGCCGTATTGTAAAAATAAATTCTGATATATTCAGAAAGCTGCATATGTTATTTCACCAATCAAAGTAGCAATATGATAGATTATTGAAATGCTATACGGTGCATTTGTAAATATAGATATAAATGTTCACTTTAAGGGCTACGTTTCTCACAATGAGGGAGAAAAAAGGATGAAATGGAAAGCCCTTTAACATTCAAAGGCAACATTGTAGAAAATTACTGTTACTCTGCTTTTGACATCCAACCATTCATGTGCAAAGCTGGCTAAGTAATGATTGAATAAAGTGCTAAGTGCATTTTGACATTAATCCAATGTTTATACTCATGAGATATATGCATACATCTCTAGATAGACAGGAGAAACCATCATAAAGTGCATGGTGCTTAATATATCACAGTTATACAGTTGCCATTACCCATATGCCTGACGTGCTTTCAAATATGGTTTGAAAAGTGCATGGTGCAGCAGATCTAATGATTCTACATTTAAAAGATGCACCGAACGGCACACGTACATGATGCTCCTGGCATAGATTAGTCACGTAACCAAATTTAAAATGTAAAACGCAAAGTGTATGGTATTGCGTAGTAACGTACTTGTATAATCATACCCCGGAGGGGCAGAATGCTTAAGAGTATACTGGGGTTGTACTGAAATGCACTACGGGGTAAATGATACGTAATACCAAGTATGGACATCAGTCGTTACCCCCGGTGCATTATCTACCGTTCATATGAGATGTATAGAATGTTAGTATTGATCTCTTTGGTGTAATATGTGCACAAGATATCTTAAAATCATTGCCTCTTGATGTTTCATCAAAGAGAAAGACAGATCAGGTTCAACACAGTGCTTGACACATCTGGTGATCAGAAATTCCAATTGGTCTGCCACATAGGTTGAAGTGCAACATGCAATTCAAATGGATTGTGATACTGAAAATAAAGTGCTCAGTGCGTTATTTAGCATTAAGTGCTTGGAATACATTTAGAATGACAGGAATTAGCAGCATGATATATTCTATGCCTCTCCGTTGAGGTCTGTATTACTCAAAGTGCATGGTGCCTATTTAGCAGCTACATATTGTCACATCTGATGAGCAGAGATTCCAATGGGTTTTACCAAATAATTTAAAGTGCAACATTTGGCGTGATATATTCTATGCCTCTCCATTAAGGCTGCATTATTCAAAGTGCATGGTGTCTATTTAGCAACCGCCTATTGACACGTATGATAATCAGAGATTCCAATTGGTCTACTACATAATTTAAAGTGCGACATGCAATTCAAATAGATGTTAATGCTGTAGATAAAGTGCTCAGTGCGTTGATTGGCATAAAGGGCTTGGGGTGAATTTAAGATGGTAGAGGTTAGTAGCATGACATATTTTATGCCTCTCCGTTGTAGGCCATATTATTTAAAGTGCATGGTGCCTTTTTAGCGACTGCATATAAGGGTATCAGGTGGTCAATATGTATTTAAGCTCTTAGATATATTTTGGGCTAAGATCATCCTCACTGAAACTAGCAAGTGTAATACTTCGTCTTGAATGCCTTCAATGCTTAGTGCATATATATGGCTTGGGCCACTGTCGATTCGTTGCCATTGGTACAGGCGTGCTGTTAAGATATGTCTCCTCTAAGAAATGCTAGCTAAGAGAGCCAGGTTATTGTGCAATGGGTTGAGGTGTCTAGCCTAGGTGTTTTGAGACTGAAACAGCATACAACAATGTTATAAACTGAAGCCCTGTTTAAAACCCACATTAACCTAAATTAGTGGTAAATTGTTGTGAAAGTGAAACCAAAAGTGAGTGTAAAGGATACAAATGGCATATCTGTAACACCACACATTAAAAATTAAGAAGAATTTTCTATAGTCTTGCAGGGGACAAGGAATCGATTATAGTCAAGAAAAATGTAACTAATACACATTAGAAGATAGATTGGGGTCTGGGAGGCTGGCATATTCAAGTAAATGATAAGTAATTTGGGATAATTCAATCTCCCACAAAGGTACAGAGTTCTTCATCTTTGTTGTGTCCTCCCAGAGTTTTTGCATTTTAGTCAACAATATATCTGCTCTCTAATTGTCTAAATTTTATTTCATGGTTTCCTCCTCTTGGGTGTTGATAAACTGTATCGATTCCAAATTATATGAAGGATGAAATGAGTCCTCCGTGTTTCTCATTAAAATGTTTAGCGAGAGGATATGTGGGGTCATGATTGTCGATGGCTCTCAGTATACATGTTGGTTCTAAGCCAACACAGTACACTTCAGATTTGTCTTCTCTTATTTGATATGCAGCAGAATTGGTCTCACAAAGAAGAGTGAAGAACAAAACAAGTGAGGCGGACACCCAGGAATCCATCATTTGCTTGAATAATAGCTTCTGATTTAGCAGTACTAAAAGTAAGAACATGTCTATACCTACAGGAAAACCCAAGGATCCAAAACAGATATCAATACTTGATCTATTTCCTCAAGAAACAAGAGAAGCCAACACTACAACAGGCTCTGATTCAAGTAAGCGAAAGAGGTTGTATTCTGATGATACCTCTAGGTAGGGGCAGTTCAACCACAGCTGTACATGTTGTCCAACCATTGGCCAGCACATCAACTCTTTCTGGCAGCAGAGCTGCTTCTTCAGGTACAGACATTGCATCAACGTCTACATATGCTGACATTGGTCCGAGATCTTCACATGCTGACACTTTGCCTCAAGCTCCTCCTTCCTTGGCTGATATAGCTTCTCCTGCATTTGTAGTGGACACTGAAGATTCTTGTTCACATGCAGACATTGGTGTGATGGTTTCACGTGATGCTGACCCAAGCAATACTTTTTCTTTCCTGGATAACACTGAATGTTCTTTCAATCCTGATTTTGTGGATTGGTCTTCACGTGTTGGCATATTTGAGGATCCCCCTCTGTTGCTTGTTCTCCCGACATTTCATTCCTCAGAGAGAACACAGGCAGCCCTTGGTTGCAGAGTGATGAGAGTATGCAAATGTGTCAAGCAGAACAGGGCATTCAGTGAAGATCTGCAGCTCCCAATTTAGATGACAGTGTAGTGACTGATCTGTCACTAAATCAATACAGTGACCCTGTACAGCCAAAACCTCTTAGATACCCTGTAACTGCTTCCCATACGTTTAATGCAGACTACAAAACAAGTCCTTGGCTGGAGTATTCAGTTGTGCAAGATAAAGTATACTGCTTTGCATGTAAATATTTTGGTTCTACTTCCGGAGGAGGGGGGCATGTGCATGTTCAATTTGTTGACATTGGCATCAGTAAATGGGAAAGGATAGGTTGTAGTTTAAAGAAACACTCAGATTCTGAGAAGCCTAAATCTTTGGTTGTAGCTTGGACAAACTTTAAGCGTGTACAATAGACTACCGACCCTCAACACTCCATTGTTTCCATGCTAGAAAAGGTTAGAGACCAAGAGATTGAAGAGAATCATCGACATGTGCTGCAGTTACTAAAGGTTGTATGTCTCTTGGGTCATCAAGGGCTTGCTTTCCGAGCCACAGACGAATCGCAACATTCCCACTATAAGGGAAACTTCATGGAAATATTGTGTTTGCTGTCTGATAATAATGAACCTCTTAAAGTCAAAATGGCTAGAAGCTATGGACACTACACATCTCAGCAGTATCAAAAATACATGATCTCAGTTGTGGCAAATCTTGTACGTCAGAATATCATTAGGAAAGTGTCAAAGCACTTTGCGGTATTGGTTGATGAAACTAAAGACATTTAACTTAAAGAACAGCTGAGCTTTGAGTTCCAGTTTGTAGATAAAGATGGGAACATTCAGGAAAAAGCCATGGGATGTTACCACATGGAGAAGTTGGATGCCTCCAGTTTAGCTGAACCCCTTGACGATTCTGTACGCAAAGCTGGCCTTGACTGGAAGAACTGTGTGGCACAATGCTATGATGGGGCATTTGTTATGAGTGGCTGTTTCAATGGAGTGCAAGCCAAAATCAAATTGCTCCACAGTTTATTTTTTTCACCGTCATGCACATCGTTTAAACCTTGCGTTAGTGCAAACTATCACTAACATACAAATTGTAAAAGGTTTTTCGCAACTTTGCAGGATGTTTATGTGTTCCTTTCGCAAAGTTCTCCTCGACACAAACACTTTGTAAAAGCTCAAAAAGAAAGTGGTCTGATAGCATACAAATTAGAAAGAGTTGCTGGCACTGGATGGTTTTATTGGTACACTAGTGTTCGAAAAATACAGATTCAGTTTGAGACCATTGTTGTTGTTCTCAATGCAATAGAATCACAACAATGTGACAAGCAATAAAAAAGAGGACTTCTCTGAAATATTCAAAGCTTTGAGTTTTCCTAATTTTACTAAGTATGGAAGCGATTCTCCAAGAGATTAATGTGTTATCTGAATAACTTTAGAGAAAGGATCTTGATTTGTCAAAGGCGAGTGAACTATTTCAAGTGACGAGAACTGACCTTGTCAACCTTTGACAAGAATGCCATTGGATGCAAATCATCAATGATGCAACAGGATTGGCAGAAAAATTGCCATTGAAACAGTTGAAGACCACAACCAAAGAGCTTTGCTGTTAAGGCAGCACCCACCAACTGAGCAGCAAACTAGTAGTATACTTTGTTGGTACTACTGTAGGGAGAGGCCTGCCCATTATGAGCACTCCGAGGATAGAATGCCACTGACTGAGTGGTTAAAGCAAGAGGTGTTTTTCTCCACCTTAGATAGGTTTGTAAGTGAGCTGGATGCTCGCTTTACAGGGCTTATCAAGGCTGCTGGCATATTCAATCCAAGGGCTACACATCTCTTATACTCCTCATCTGCAGATGTCCTTGCTGAGCACTACCTAGGGGCCCAAGTAAATACTGTTAGCTTGCATTTAAGTCTTGCCACTGCAAGTAGCTTTTTATCTGACAAGACTATGGCAGGTATTGACTCCGTACATCATCAGAAGGATTTTCGGAGGTCCTAAACCTGTTGAATCTGATCCTTGCATTGCCGATTACAATTGCAACAAATGAGAGGTTCTTCTCCTGTTTGAAAAGAGTTCAAAACGATTTGCGAAATAGATGTGGAGACAAGAGACTTAGTGATTTGTTGGTAATGGCATGTGAACCTATGGAAGTTGACAAGATCAATTTGAGTGATGCCTTTGACAGATTTGCTGACATGCGGCACAGGAGGTATCCTCTGAAAAGACCAACCATTATCTTCTTTGACACTGTGCTGGGTTATAGCCCACTTTCCAGTTACGCCCTTCTTTTCAAGTCACGCAGACCTAATCAGCAGCACATACAGCCTGCAAAACCATCTGCCACCGCCCTACACTACCAGCCTCTTCTCATCATGAAGTCAGCCATACTACATCGCTGACGCACTACAACCAGTTTCTGTGTCTACCTTCAAAACACTGTCTGCTACCCTGTTGAGTTTTGTCAGCATCTTATTGTTTACCAGTGAGCTAAGCAACAATGGACTATTAGATCAGAAAAATCTCAAGTATGAAAGGAACCATATAGACTTACAGCCAGCCCTGTATGCCCTCAAAATGGCAGCATCTGCCACACTGCCAGCCTCCTACTGATTTTCAGTCCAAGCAACAGCGAGACATCCTATCAGTGTGTTCCGCTGAAGGCAGACAGGCCCTACTAGCAGCACAGACAAAAGCATCTGCCAAACTCCAAGTCTCTTAATTTCCAGACACCCAAGGAATGAGTAGCCCCCATCAGCATCTTCTTGACAAGTCAGCCACGAGCTGCACCACAGCCAGAGTTTTGTGTCATGAAAACATTTGCCATCCTGCCTGCTCTACTTGATTTCTAGTCAATTAAGCAATGATGGACCATCTAAGTAGCATCTCCCTTTTAAGCCAGTCACCAGCTGCCCCGCAGCTAGAGTTCTGTTATCACAATTGTTAGGAATCACTCTTGGTCTGTGTGGAAGACATGGAGAAGAACACATCTCAATGGGGGAAAACTACTAGCAAGCTGGCAGACCATTCATTCCCTTTAAAAAAGAACAAAAAGCAGTCTATTCATTTCCAAAATGGCTCCAGGGAAACCGGAAGACTGCTTGGTCGGGCTGACCTTTTCAACATGATAAGACTGGGGAGCAACGGTAAGACTTTGCGTCACTTCGTATCCTTACTAATCACTGATGCTAGTTTGTGATGTTTCCTTGCCTTTCCATTTGTTCCTCGCTATGCCCTTTCTCACTCTGGTTCTTTTGCCTTGCTTCACAGCATTCTGTTTGTCTCGCTGTCGGGACTTGCTACCCAGCAGTTCTACTGCTTCCACTGCCGAGACTTCCTGCCTCCTATCATTCAATACAATGCTGGAGACGGTGACTGTAATTGTCGCTACTTACATCTACCAAGGTTTCCATGGACAGGGTTTTTCCTAGGGCACTGCCCCACTGGTAGACACCCCCCTGTATTCTCAGGTGTGTGAATACTTCTTGGAGCAGTGCACCGTTCCCAACACCCACGCTACCAGGATCCCTGCACTTCGAGCTTCTGCCTCAACAAGTCTTATGGAGCAAAGGTCAGTTGTTGTGAATTAGTCAGTTGCTAGTGTAATTGTATAGGTAAGCAACGCCCGCTCCATCACTATGGAACAGATGTAGCAGGTATTGGCTGCCTTGCAGGAATTCACATAAGAAGTATAACAATTGAAAACCGAAAACACTACTTAGCTCCAAATGGTAGCTGGTGCCTAAACTCACACAGAATTACCTCCTTCTGCTTTAGGTTCGTGAAAGTACGATGGCAATCTGAAAAAAACTTTAAGAGTTTTTGCAGTCAAGTCTCATGAAATTCACCCTGAAACCTTCTTTCTTTCCCACGGATCGCTCTCGAGTCAGCTATATGGTCTCCATTCTTGTTGGAGGAGCCTTGGCATGGGCTACCATTTTGTTTGTCACAAACAACCAGATATTGGACTCCTATCCCGCCTTCTTGAATAGCCACAGGCTATGTTTAGCCGACGGGAGTTGACTATTACTACACAAGAATGGTTGTTGGATATCAAACAGCGGTCTCCCAACATACTTTCTTGTGTTACTTTGTTTAAACGGATGGCCTCCGAGACCACCTGGCTGGATGAGGCTGTGGTCACTCTTTTTCGCAGAGGGCTGACAGAAAAGTTGAAAGATGAAGTTTCCATGTGTGAGAAACCAGAGTGTGTCTCACCCGCTACTCCCTGGGTCAATGTTCCCTATAAACTGTGCGCATGTGCACTTACCCAGCTTCCTTCTGGTGCCACTCAGAAGATTTTTCAAAATACAACACAAGAGGTTAAAAACTAATATGAAAAACGGGCTCCATGAACAGAAGAATCTAACCAAGATATGCTTGCAAATATTAACCGAAAATGTTCACTCTCCACCCATGACTCCTAAACCTGACTCTACCACACTTTTACCTTTTGACTCTAACTTCTGCCCCAGAGTACATTAAGATACTACCAGACAACCTTGACTCTTCCTCTCTTGGCTCTGCGGAAAGTTAGCAGACGTATACCTACATGCACTTGTTTTATGTTTGTTATAACATGAATAAAGTTCACACGCTAGAATTTCTGTTACTCATGGTGCCTTACCAAAAGCGTCACCCACACTATATAATGAAACTACCAGCTCAAATATCGGGTACTGACTGTAAGTAAGCAGGCTTTTTGTGTAACCAAATCCCATACTTCCTCTTCTTTGTACATATGTCACGCAAGTGCTTTGAATCGGCACCCTTGTAAGTTAACGCATTATAAAACTCAAATATTAATTTGCCCTCTAAAGATGTTGAAAAGACAAATGTGATGCTCATTGTCTCCTACTTTAGCATTACTAACATTACCCTATAAGTAAAGAGCAACATGGCAATATCATTTACTTAGCCTTCAAGGGATAATGGGTATGGACTATGCCTGGGATTACTCGTCCATAATATCAGTGCACGGGATATTCAAACAGGAGAATGCTTTTCACACAATCCCCATCATTTCCTAGTGTTCAGAGTTCCTTTGGGCATAGACCTTCACATCAGCGGGCTGAGCGCTCGTTGCTGCGATCTGAGCATGCTCTGCAGGTCGCAGGTTCGAATCCCTGCAAGGCCAACTCAGCCTTTCATCCTTCCGAGGTCGATAAATGAGTACCAACTTCGGTTGGGTGATATTGTATGTAAATATGTGCTCTATAAAGCGCTTTGGATTAAGGTGCTATATAAATAACACATCATCATCATCATTATTTCGCTTCTATACAAAAACAGTTTCACTGAGCACTTGTGTAATCCTACACAATTATATAAGGATGGGGTATGTTGCAAACAATCCTGTATGCACTGCAAAAGAATTGTGCACATGCAGAGTCATGAAATTCTTAAAATGCACATCATATGTCGAGGCATTTAAATATGCCTTGCTTGCAAAGTATTGTGGGTTTGCAAATATCCCAGTGAGTGTTTACTGCTACAATCCCTCACTTTTTACAGTGCTCTATCAACTAGTATTGGAGGCAAGCACAGGGGCCGGGGAAGGGTATGGGTGGAAGCATCACTCCTTGCGGGGGATGATCAAAGCAGCAAATTTAAAGACGAAGTCAGATGTTTCGGCAGTACACTGAAGGAAATGTGTTGCCTGTTTGCTAAAGGATAAGACATTCTAGCATCCATCTAGACAACAGCACCTTCTTTTTCTTTCTATGATCAACTGCTGGTAGTTCAAGCAGGGCTCTAATCAGATGTTGCTCCCTACTTGGAGTCAAATGATTTTTCAGGCAGTAAAGAAGTAATTAGCTTTGGCAATAAGGCTACTTACTGCTTATTAAAATATGTTCTTTCCCCTTAAAATTCCTTTTGAGGTCAGGCATTAATATTATTAGAGTTCCTTCCTATGCCACTGCTCTTCTGGTCACTAATTCGAAAACATATCAGTGGAGTTTTGTGGGTTGAAGCAATGATATGTTCATTGTTTCTTGTGCATATGTCTCTAGGCTCCAAGGGTGGTGTTATCACTACCCAAAGAAGAATGTAATGTGGATAGAAAGCAGAGGCATGGGAATGATTTATCACCATATTCTAAGGTGCAGTTATTATCCTTACACAAATGATTAGAAGCATGTTCTCCTGGCCCTTGAATTACTTCATTAAAGTGGCACTTGAACTCCTTTCAGCATGTTTTTGACACATTGCTTTTAATTGCCATTAATCCATCTGCAAATGTATTCTGTTGAGTTTCTTGACAGCCACATCAGTTATTGCAAGAGATATGTGTGTTTTGTAATACAAATGAGTGATTTTCAAGTGGCATAAAACATACAGGTCCTCATTACGACTTGGGGCGGTATCCCGGCATAAATACGCCAGAATACCGCCCAAACGAATTACTGTTACCGCCACTTGAGGAATTTCTACCAGATTACAACTGGTGGAGGCGGTGTAATTCCCCATTCATATTGATTCCATATTGAGTCCATTGGACTCAATGTGGCTTTTTTTGCAGAATTACTGCAGCGGAAATTCAGACGATTTCAGCGTTGAGTTGGAGGATTTACCTACAGGATTTTCCTGGAGGCAAATCCTCCACTCCAGGGCCCAAATCGTAATTTAGCATAGTGGTAAAGTTAGTGGTAATGGAGTTACCGCCAACTTACCACTTACTGCCAAACTCGTAAGGAGGCCGATACGTTTCTCTGCGCAGAAGTACGCTTGGAAGGTACTGTGGCACATATTGAAGTCTTGGACTGGTTGATGAGTTTTCTGTATAATCACATATCACATTTTATTTTAGCCTATGTGTTTGGAAAAAGTGTTGTAAGATTTTTAAAGAATTGCAGTGGCTGGGAAGAGCAAATTCCAAACTCGCAACGGTAGCTCACAAAGTGCCTTACCTAATTAGTTGCGCACATAGAAAATAATGTGTGCACAACAGCCAACCGGTTCGGCACATAGAGAAATCTATTTAGAGGGAACATTGCCCTGGGGATTTCTCTCTCAGGTGGCCAGGGTACGGCCATCGTCTTTGGATCCAGACCCTCGGGGTGGACCAGTGCGGGAGGATCAGATGGGTGAGGGGTCTTTGGGGAGTGGGGGTGAGACAGCCGACGGCGAGACACAGTATTCCCCCCTTTTTTGTTCATCTACCCCATTCTACTTTGTAGGATTTTCCCAAATCACAACCCCCCCTTTTTTAACACAAACACTGGGCAGAGGAAGAGGGTGACTGAGAGTAGCCAGACTAACTCACATCATACTGGACATGTCCCGTTAATCGGGTCAGGCAAAGTCAGGCACTTTACACTAAGTGCATACCCCTGATACCAGTTAGCTCTACTCACACGAATAAAAGGCAACACCTAAAGAGACACTCTGCGCAAGGCGGAACACGGGATCAAGCAGGACTTTTCGCCAAGGGGCGAGAGCAGCGGGTTGGGAAACCCCAGAGTTCCCTACTGGAGGTCGTTGCCTCCGACAGGCCACAAGAGACACGTGGAGAAGGCCAGGTCCCGCAAATTCATCCTTGAACTTTCAGGCACCTATGTTCAGGTCTCCCAAACCATCAATGCCATCTACACCATCATTCATTCATGGATGGTGGCGAATTCCATGGCCCTCAACACAGATTTGACCGAGATTCTTATCACTGCCTCCAATCACATGCTCAAAAACCTCTCCCCTGTGTACACCACCTTTTCCATCTCCAATGTCATCATACCCGTGGCTAAGACCGTCAAAACTCTTGGCATTCTGCTTGACTCCGAGCTTACCATGAGGCAACATGTAGCCAAGACCGTGCGTCTTGTGGCTGGATTAATAAACAGTTGGGTTATGTGCGTCCCGTTCTCCCCGTAAAGAACATGTTCATCCTAGCCTCCACCTTAGTCAACTCGAGGCTTGACTATTGTAATAGTGTTCTGGCGGGCACTGCTCAGTCCAATCTCGCCGCCCTCCAGGTCACACAAAACGGCGTGGTTAGAGCAGTGCTAGGCATCCCCAGATGGAAGTCTATCACCAAAGCTAGACAAAACCTGCACTGGCTGCCTGTCAGGCACTGTGTCTCCTTTAAGATCCTGACACTCACCTTTAAGTGCCTGACCCTCACAGCACCCGTCTATCTTTCGAGCGTATTGAGCGTTAAGTGCCATCACAATCTCTTAGGTCACTTGACCAGGCTAAACTCATCCAACCCAGATTTCGCCTAGCCAAATTTGGGAAGACAATGTTTGATGTCTTGACTCCTGCCAGCTGGAATTCCATCCCCTTGGATTTGAAAATGACCACCTCTCTTGCTGATTTCAAAAAGAAGTTGAAAACTTCTCTCTTCATGGCTCCTTATATCTAGATCACACTTCTTCCTCTGATGCTGTTTCACTGTTTGGTTTGTTGTCTTTTGTCTGTCATATTTGTGCACCTTGAATCTGTCGGGGGATCTGGTGCATTATTAAGAATTAAAATAAATAAATAAATAAGTAAATAAATAAGTGAAAACTGCATTTTGTTTCAAGGATGCCACCGACCTTCACGGGTGAATGGCAGAGTTGGAGAGGCAAGGCCAAGCCTGTGGTACTAGCCTTGACTTGTGAATTGGAAATCGTAAAGCAAAGAAGAAACTCACACAGACAGTGAGTTGGCAAGCGACCTGAAAGACTGGTGCGTGCTAAAGCTTGAAATAGCAACATTTTATAACAAGTGAAAGCTGCACACGTGTGAGTGAGATGCGAGGAAAGTCAGACCTGTGAATGAACTTTGAAGTGAAAGAGAGCTGCGAGTTCAGCGATACTAAGTAACGGAATGGTCCGGCGAAAGGAAGTAGCCCACTCGAACGTTTATGTGAAAGGTAAATTGTTCCGTGCGAGAAAGTGAATATACAGCAAAAGTGATATGGAAAGGTTTAACTCCTAGAAAAGGGAAGGTAAAAGTTGAACTATACATTTTGAGTCAAAGTTGTCCTGCAGTGGTCTGAAAAGTAAGCTGACATCCGAAAGTGGTCTGAGCCCGACAGAGGGAGACCCGAAGTGAAGTAAGCCTGGGGAAGGGAGCCCCCCCCTTTGCAAGTTTGTGTTGAACTTTATTGTGGGAGGTCTAGGCCGGGCGGAGGGGGCCTACGAGAACTGTGTGGTGAAAGGTCTGAGCCCGACAGAGGGGGACCTTTGTGAACTTTTTGGTTGAAACATTATTTTTGGAAGTCGAGAAAAGAGACTTAAACGCAGAACACTAGACGAGCCTCGATCCACGTTCCAGAACTGTATTTGTGTTGGAAGCCAAGCCCGAGTGTGTCATCCTGCCTACAGGGACAGCCTTACTCTGTGAAGTCGAACGTGGGGAGGAGAGCTGGTTCAACCATATTTATTCATTTGAACACCGATCTTTCATTTTGCATACATTTCTCCTTTATACAATTTTTTGTACAAAGAGGTAGGGCAGACATTAGGTTTTTGTTAGCATGGGCCATTTTGATTAGACAGACTCCACTAGGACTGTGTTATTTATTATTTGATGGTCAAGACTACTCCCATTTTAGTCATAGGTCAGAAAAGGAATTTCTCCAACCCCAACATTTTCAATAAAGGGTTTACAAATTACATCCATGTGTCAGTGTCAATACTTGCGATACCATGCCTTCCCTACTTATGGTGTCAGAATGGGATACGACTGAATTGAGACAAATTGGGGGACCCTAACATTGTACAAACATAGTCCCAGAGCCTCAGACCCCTCTGCCGCCATGAAAGAATCCATAGGCTTTGACATTTGTAGCAGTATAGAAGCCACTGTCCCTCCAGGAAAAAGAGGGATGATTCCCACGGACTTATATCCCCTGGGGGTTGTTATATAATATTGGTCCCAAAATCTGAGGTGGCCTGGAAGTTCGGTCTAGATGTCCTGGCAGGTGTCATAGAGCAAGACGTTCGGGGAGACATAAAGGTTCTCCTACGGAACCATGATGAAACTCAATTTGTAATACACCTTGGGTACGAAATTGCACAGGGAATTCTGGAGAAGGCTCTATTTCCCTGTTTTAAGGAAGAAAGCAAACCAAAGGAAACAGAGAGGTGGCTTAAGTTTTGGAGAGGCTGATGAAACGCCTATCCCTGAGGCAAAGAGGGAAGAAGAACCTACCATACTTCCCGATCTAGCATTCACTCAACGAAATGATCCAGCACTTGCAGAGGCTTTCTTACAAGTGATTCCTGAGGGAGAAGGACAAGAAAAGGGGACCCCCTTTTTCTTACTGAAACAGGGATTATTATATAGAAAGGAAACCTCCCAAGAAGGCCTAAGTAAAAATCAGTTAATAGTATCCAAAACCCATCGCAAGATCATGCTAGAAATTGTGCATCCTCATTTGACAGGGTGTTATGACACAAAAGCTCAGTATAGTAGTGGTGGCTTGACACGTCGTGATGCAATTTAGGCTTTCTGGCAATATACCCCTCAAGAGTACAAAAGGACAGATTGAGGCGAGTATTGCCTGAAAATATGGTATACCCTGGTACTCCAACAGATGGAAACAAGAAAATCAGACTGGGACTGAAAAGTTCCAAGTTAGACTGGTGAGTACCAAATGAGTGCCCCGGATAGCTATTGCAGGAGAGTTGGAAATGGAGTGACAGTCTGGGAAACACAATGTTTTGTTTTCCTATACCCGCCGGCACAAGGACGCCTAAAGAGTTAATTGATCCGGGCGCAGTTGCACTGGTGTACTTTGATCCTTGCGCTGATGCGCCAATGTCCTTTGGTCCTTGCGCCGATGCGCGACAGTCCTGAATGTCCCAAAAGTGTCTTTGACAGTTCCAGAAAGAAGATATGACACAGGCGAGACTCACGAGATGAGATGTATGCAGTCCGTGTGTTTTCCGAATGTAACGACAAGCAGGTAAGACTTGTGAAATGAGACAGCTGCAGTTTGTGGACGTTCCGGTTCTGGTATGAGCAGGTAAGACTTTAAAAATTAGACGAATGCAGTCTGTGACACTTCTGGGTTTGGTATGAGCAGGTAAGACTTGAGGGATTAGACGATTGCAGTCCGTGGACGTTCCGGGTCTGGTATGAGCAGGTAAGTCTTGATGGATTAGACGAATGCAGTCCGTGGACGTTCCGGGTCTGGTATGAGCAGGTAAGACTTGAGGGATTAGACGAATGCAGTCCGTGGACGTTCCGGGTCTGATATGAGCAGGTAAGACATGAGGGATTAGACGAGAGCAGTCCGTGGACGTTCCGGGACGGGTTTGAGCAGGTAAGACTTGAGAACAATGACAAGAAGGAAGCAAGGATGGTCACAAGGTGGGCCGGGGATTCAAGGAGTCAAGAAGACAAGGTACAAGGTACGTAGCATTGAAAACAGACAAATTCAGAAGTGCCACCATGCGCGGGGGTGCTGCTTAAGTACTGATCACCTGACCATACGCACAGGACGGCGCCGTAGGCCTGAGTACCTACGCGAATACCATGGCCACCAGCGTTTCCATGGCAACCCATAGCATTCTGTAAAAGGACGCACCACAAACGATGCAGCATGGTTCTGAGGCTTAGCAGACCACCTCGATTTGGAACCAAAAACATTTGCTCCCCTGGGTTTACTAGGTAGGTTGTTATTGCGTGAGCTCCGTCTAGGTTTATCCAACAAGGCATTCAATGGAACCCTGACGCAGGGGGACATTTAGGACAATCTAAAACCCAAGCTCACATCAGTGGGAAATTCTACTGGCCAGGAATCCATGTTGACATAAAGAACTTCATTCAGACATGTGAAATATGCCAGAAAACCAGTGCACATATTGCCTTATCTGCCCCTTTAAACCCCTTACCAATAATAAAAGTCCCTTTCTCTTGAATTGGGATGGAGATCATTGGAAACCTTTAGACTGGGTAATAAAGATGTTCTCGTAATCGTTGATTACGCTACTCGGTACTGTGAGAAACCAGAAGGTGTCCCCAGGGGTCTCTCTCTCTCTCTCTCTCAGGTGGCCAGGGCAAAGCCATCGCCTTTGGATCCAGAGCCCGGGGGAGGACCAGTGCGAGAGGATCACCTAGGTGAGGGGCCTTCGGGGAGTGGGACATCGGATGGCAAGACGCGATATTCCCCTCCCTGTAACACCTTTACCCCATCCTACCCAATAGGATACTTGGGAACTGAGCCCCCTCCCTTTCCCTTCATGAGTACTTTCACATGGACAACCTGTTCTTTTGCATAACACTGTTTCCCTTTCCCACACTATTTGTATTTAGAAGTAAGGATTGGCAATAGGTTTATTAGTATAGGCCCTTTTATTATGACAGACTTGACTAGGACTGCAATTATTATTATTTGATGGTCGTAGCTTGCTCCCATCTTTAGATTTAGGATTAGACAGGTGTTTTTGAAACCCAATTGAAGTTAAATAGCACACTTGTACTGTTATCACTTGTGTCTATCTTACTGTTTGATACCATGCCTTCCTTACATATGGTGTCAGTAGTGGGATGCGACTCAATTGAGACAAATTGGGGAACCCTAAAATTCCAGATGCTTAGTCATAGAGCCTCAGATCCCCCTATTGCCACGAAAGTATTCATAGGCCTTGATATCTGTAGCAGCAGAGAATCTACTATCCCTCCAGGGAAAAGAGGAATGATTCCCACAGACGTAGTACTAATACCCCCTCCTGGGTGTTATATAAGATTGCCTCCAAAATCTGGCCTGGGCTGGAAATTCGTTCTGGATCTCCTAGTCGGCGTCATAGATCCATACTTCTGGGGAGACATAAAGGTTCTCCTACAGAACCATGCTGAAACTCCATTTGAAGTACATCGTGGTGACAAGATGGCACAAGGAATTCTTGAAAGGGCTCTATTTCCCAGTTTTATAGAGAGTGAACCAGAAGAAACAGAGGTACCTTAGGTTTTGGAGAAGCTGATGAACCATCTACCACTGAGACAGAGAGGGAAGAAGAACCTACCATCCTTCCCGATCTAGCCTTCACCCAGCAAAATGATCCAGCACTAGCAGAGACTTTCTTGCAGGTGATTCCTGAAGGGGAAGGGTTAGAGAGGGAAGCCCCTTTTTCTTCTTAAGGCAAGGATTACTGTATAGAAAGGAAACCTCCAGAGAAGGCCTAAGTAAAACTCAGTTGGTAATTCCCAAAACCCATCGGAAGATCGTGCTAGAGATTGCACATTCTCATTTGACAGGGGGCCACTTAAGACAGTCTAAGACCCAGGCGCACATCAGTGGGAAGCTTTATTGGCCAGGTATCCATGCTGATATAAATAACTTCATTCAGACCTGTGAAATATGTCAGAAAACCAGTACAAATATTCTCTTCCCTCCCCCTCTGAACCCTTTACCAATAATAGAAGTTCCTTTCTCCCAAATTCGGATGGATATCATTGGGCCATTGGAAACCTCTAGACTGGGTAACAAATATGTCCTTGTAATCATTGATTACGCTACCTGATACCCAGAGGCATTCCCCATCGGAACAACACAACACATTTTAAAACATCTATTGCCATATTTGTCCAGGGTTGGTTTCCCCAAGGAAATTCGAACGGATCAGGGATCCAATTTTATGAGCAAACTCATGGGTGAAGTCAAGGAATTACTCCATATTTCCACCTTACGAACCACAGTTTACCACTCCCAAATGGACGGATTGGTAGAAAGATTTAACAAAACACTTAAGATAACCCTAAGAAGGTTGGTAGACAAGGACGGGAAATACTGGGATCATATAATTCCCTGGGCCCTATTTGCAGTAAGACAGACCCCTCAGGTGTCCACCGGATTCTCACCTTTTGAACTACTTTATGGTAGAGAACCACGAGATGTCTTAGACATGCTCCAGGAAACCTGGGAAGACAGGGAAGAGGCATCTATTTCCCTCTCACAAACAGCTACCCGATTGGGATAGCATATGAAACTCATTCGAAATATAGCCTACACTCACATGGAAAAATCTCAAGCACAACAGAAGTTCACCTATGACAAAAAGGTACATTTAAGATGTTTTTCAGTAGGCCAAAAGGTATTAGTCCTCTTACCTAACTCTGAAAATAAACTTGTCTCAAAATGGCATGGACCATATGAGGTACTAGAGCAAACAGGGACCTATACCTATAAAATAACCCAACCTGACAGAAAACAAAGACGCAACTTTACAAAATAAATCTCTTAAAAGAGTGGAAAGAAAATCCTTCCGCTACCTCCACCTCGATATTGTCTTGTTTGATAACGGAGAAGATAGACAATTCTGAGCCTATTCCCCAAGAACTATCTAGACAGAAGCAAGAAGACAAACAACCTGGTTACGTCATTCTCTGATGTATTCTTAGAGAAACTAGAGATAATGCATGGTACTTTTCATTCCTTCTGCCGTGTTACTCCCATGCCCTACCTCTTGGTCATCTTGGGGCCAGCTGAACCCATGACAGTGGCAGATGTTATGCTATACAAGATTTAATAATGAAGCAAAATAGGGCATAATAAAGGGTTTCACTAATTTTCCCGTGGGGCATAGCTCTGTCAGGTCCAAGCTACTCCGGGGACTGGCAGCAACAGGGGAGGAAATTAATGTTGGTTCTGCTACAATGGGTCCCCTACACTAGAATTACTGGTTCCCTGAATGGCTGGTGAGAGTATATATGCTCCCGTCAGATCAAACGCTATGGAGAGGACAGTTATACAATAACACAATTCTAGGCAAAGGCCTTTGGGCCACGAAAAGGGGGGCACAATGTTGTCACTAAAATTGTTTAATTTGTCCCACTGTAAGGGAGGCTTATTTCAAGTACTATGAACTTAAACATTTCCAAGGACTCTGGTTTTTGCAGGAAAGGCACCATGAGTTTACATGTTTTGTCCATAGGAAAAAACCTTGCAAGCAATGAAGCTGAGTTTTTAACCCACTCTGCAATTTAGATACTTGAAAACACACCTTCCTAGCTGTAGTTAGTACAAATATTTAAGGTTTGGCTTTCAAGAACTACACTAATATGGTTTTACAGAGTTTATTTGCAAAGTACACAACTCGGCTAAACCAACCTGCCCATAGGTAAATCCTTATAGTTAAGCCAAGGGATTATCATTGTAGCTTTCTTTATCACATAATGATTGGGAGGCTACAAGTCCCAAAATGCAAAATCTTTTTAGTTGCATGTCAAAGCAGTAGACATCATGAATATAAACTAAGCTTTAAAAGTAGTTTTATTTTGTGACTCACTTTCTTGCTTTGGACATTCTTGGACCACTCTGGTGTTGGGGGAACTCATTTCTTCACGCACATTTCATTGGGAATCTCCAGCCGATGCTTGTATGTTAAAAGCTGCCAGTACTCTCCTCCTCCCATCTGGAACCAGACACTTGAAGACTGCTGTGAAGATGAATTGGCTCCTTCCCCCTCTTACCATCATTATCTCTCTCCTACTGTACAAATGCTGTCATTCTGATTCCTTAGCTCAGACCTGACTTCTTATCAGCATTCATTTATTGTATGACTGTATGATTGTTTCACTCTAAAGTGTGTGCCTTTTTGTTAAAAAAAAATGACCTGTGACTTTCCTTGGAAGCAGGCACAGATTTTATGGGTAATTGTAGCTGTGTGGGTGGGGGGTCCAGTTGGATATGTCCCATTACAGTGGCAATGCCCTAAACATTCATGCATGAGAAAAGTGCGGCTGATAACAAGGATATGGCCCGTGTTAGCCTGTAGAGCCTGCAGTCGTCAACCAGTCTGTCTGATCCATCTAATTACCCTATCATCGTATTATCTAAAAGCCGGTAGTCATTTGCACCGTCATATGTTAGCCACATCCAGCGCCTAGGCCAGCCATCACTGAACCATTACTCACATCTAGGTAGTTTGTGTTAGCCAGCCACATCTCACTCCCAGACAGACTGGCTCAGGTAGCAACATATCACATTTAGGCCAATTGTCCACTGTTGTACCCACAACAAAGACATTTACCCCCACCTGATATCCCAAACCTTGTAGCTACTGCCTGCGTTATTGCGCCCCCACCTAGGCGTTCGACCGTCTTTACAGGTGTCCCAAATCTAGGTACTACTGCATTTTACGGTGTACTGTTGTATCCCCACGTAAGCATTACTCCCACTATCCAGGTGTCCCTATTCCAGGTGCTACTGTATTTTGTAGATAGAATTTTCGAGGGTAGGAAAAGTGATGGACTCTCAAGGGTAGGAAATGTGATGCACTTAAATGGACTTGGGAGGGTATGAAATGTGATGCACTTAGATGGACTCTTGAGGGTATGAAATTGGATGCACTTAGATAAAATCTATCATGTATTTGTCTGCGCAAGTGCACAAAATTCATTAAATGGTTTGTTTTCATCCTGCATGATGAATACCCAAACTAATTTGCCCCAAAGTTTGGAGTGTTTCAGAAAAGCCAGAATTAAGCGCGGCACATCTCCCTTTTTAAATGCGTAATCACATGACTATGCTATGTGCGCAATACACATTTAAAGGACCCTCTCCTTAGTAAACATTTCTATTGCTTCTCTGTGTTAATGATAGGTTTTAAATATGGTAAAAGGTTGAAGAATCCGGCATGCGGCAGACAGCTTTACCCTTTAGCCTCATAAATCCCCCGAAACTGTATTTAGCAGGGCAGGGGTCAACATTTACCCTGATTTATCGTATATTGAAATCTTTCATAGATGGCTGCCTTTTTGCACGCTAGCATTTGCAGCCACTCGCGATCATGTGATCGGTAATTACGAGAGCAAAGGGGAGGAGGTTAATGCTGACGCCGGTTCTCTTCCTGTTTTATAAAAATGATAGTGTTTTCACGAACGTGGAGAAAAAAAGCCTGAGGAAGCTTGGTGTTACAAGCGGAACGCGTGGCAGTTTCCACTCTGGTGGGGTGAGTGTTTTATAACCTGTATGCCATTGAGGGAGGCTTGGGATAGATGCCTACCCCTTTTAAGCTACTATTATTATTATTATTATTATGCAGTGCTGGTTGCGCGAGATTTTGTAATTGAATAAATAACTTTTTTTGAGAAAGCGGTTTGGTCATGTGTGCAGGGATTATTTAGTTACATGTTGTTTTTTTGTTTTTTTGTAGTGTTAGAACTTACCAAAACTCATGTGTTTTTTATATATTTAGAAATCTGGCCAAGATTTCCTTCCCTAGCACCAGCTACATGCAGTCAGAGCACTATTTTGGCATACGTGTTGTTCTCTCACATATATAATATATATATATATATATATATATATACACACACACACACACTGTCAGGGACAGTATATAGTATTCTAGATATCTCTCCCACTATTGCAGTGTCTCAAACCAAGATCTCCACCTTATGCTATGCTATGCTATTCTATGCTATACCCAATCTAGGTGCCTTCCCTTTATCTGCACCACAAAGCAGAACGATCGCCCATCATGAGTCATAGACTATAGATGTCACAATGGCACAGCCAGTTAATTGGGACAATGTATAATCAGTCTGTTTTGGCTAGGGCTATAGCGCATGAAAGATAGTTAGCATGAACATATATATAACCAACCTACCAAGTAAGTGTGACACTCCCATGAACTTATTTACCTGGTAGCCACCTGTGCCCCATATTGTCCTACGTCGCCCAATCTTTGTAACTTGGGAGACAAGTAGTTCATGGCTCCAGTCTGTGCACAAGGGTAGACAGGGCATAGTAGAGTAGCTAACCTTCTCTTCCCCACAGAAGACCAGAAGGACACAACAACCTTGAAGACAAGCCCCATTTGAAGCCTCAGGTATGTATAGATGCACCACTCCGGTGGACATCCGCCACAGGGACGGCTTTGCATTCACGCACTACAGAATGCAGCTACGGCTGTGCCAATTCTGACCTAGCTGGGCACATACATATGCACTGAAACATCAGGCTTGCCTCAACACCCCTTCCACTAGAATACAGCGACAACCTATGACGCAAAATGTGGTTTCGCTGGAACACATCGAATCTCATACACTAGCACTCTGTCATGACCCTCCGCAGCACCCAAACCACGTACCTGCCCTCTTGGGTTGCTTAACGGAGCCTAGCCAGCCCTCATAACTCCTAGTTCTCAGCAAAATGCACACACGCATCTTAACCATCCTCTTAGATTCTCCTCAACACTTGGCCTTCGGTCTCCAAGGGCGTTTCAACCACAAAGCGTTTTGAGGCCATACAAATGGGGAAATTGCGCTATATAAATGACAACTACAATACAATACGTGTTACAGAAGTAACTGGCATGCCTGTGTTGACGTGCTCGCCGTGCAACCCTGGACACCGTTCATCATCTGTGTACCATCCTGCTCATGACAACTCTGAAGTCCAGTCAGCAACTTAGCACAAGCACACCTGACCGAAATATAATTGCCACAAGTCCTTCCCCATTGGATCCCAGTACCTGTACGTCAACAGTGAGAATCTCCCTATCCGATACCTTTCCAACATTAGATAGGATGCCTTACCAATCACAGTTGCCTGCAAACGGTAGTGGTGCGTGGCATAAATCAGCATAACATAACATTACTGACGAGTGAAAATCTATGCAAAGGCATATGTATTTCCTCGCATTACACAGTGTCATTTGTTGTGCGTGACTGCCACCTAACGTTCAGTTCTGAGAACACACTAGCAAAAAGTTTCAATTCATTTGGTAGGATTATGTTCTTTCAATTAAACCCATTAAACTTGGAGTGGGAATTGGTCGGAATAACGAACCGCAAAATAAATGGAATAAATGCAGGCGAAAAGAAAACAAAACTAAATTTCAATACAATCTGTTTATTTATTTGTACCGCACAATAGCCTGTTCGGATCAGGACGCATATAAACACATGGACACTTCAGTTAGACGATAACGATTGTGAAAGTGTGTTTGTATGTTCGGGGTTACAGTTGGTGGGCTGAAATTCTGGCCCAAGGACGGCATACCAGTCTGGGGTGTACTGGCGATAGTGATATTTGACCAACCCCACCCATTCGCCATGCACGGGGGGGGGGGGGGGTCCGGCCCTGTGCTATCAGTATAGGCAGTTTCGGGAGATTGCTAATTTTGCGATTGTTGGCTCCAGCCCCATAGCAATTGGTGGGCTTACAATTTGGCCCGACGTCAGAATACCAGTCTGGGGTGTACTGGCGATAGTAAAATTTGACTAATCACGTCCATTTGCCCTGCACAGGGCGGAAGCGTGGTCCAGCTCTGTGGCCCGAGGTCAGCATACCAGTCTGGGGTGTACTGGCTATAGAAACATGTGATCAACCCCACCCATCTGCCCTGCACAGGGAGGATGCGGGGTCCAGCCCTGTGGCCCGAGGTCAGCATACCAGTCTGGGGTGTACTGGCTATACAAACATGTGATCAACCCCACCCATCTGCCCTGCACAGGGAGGATGCGGGGTCCAGCCCTGTGGCCCGAGGTCAGCATACCAGTCTGGGGTGTACTGGCTATAGAAAAATGTGATCAACCCCACCCATCCGTCCTGCACAGGTAGGAAGCGGGGTCCAGCCCTGAGCTATAAGTATAGATGATTTCGGGACATTGCCGATTTTGCGATTTTTCAAAAATAGGAAGTTATGACACAATAAAACATACACAAGGCTATAGCAGACCTACAACGCCGGGTGGTACCGCTAGTACATAATAAGTGGAAGGCTAGTAGTCTTATTATTCGAAAAAGTAGGGTTTTCAGGTATTTCCTAAAAAGTAGTGACCTTTTTTCCAGGTGTAGGTCTATCGGAAGTGTTCCACGCCTTGGCCACCTGCACCTGGAAAGACCTGCCATTTCTCGTTGTTCTCTTTACACGGGGGATGGTTAGCCATTGAGTGGTGCTGGAGTGTTAGGGAGTTATTGTAACAACAAAGGATCTAATGTAAGGGAATTCACGTGCATCAAACAGTTATTTAAAATACATTTAGGATATGAAAGGCAGTTAAATCGCAAAGTTAAAGTGCGATTTTATCATCATGTTTTTATGCTTCAGTGCTACACTTTTCAAGTATGCATTTGCTTTAGCACCACCGTTTACACATAAAAAGAGCATCTGCTCAGAGCAGGTGAAACTTGTATGACTAAAAGTGGTGATTCACAGGAGGACCAAACCAGCAAAACATGCCATGCGGGCACCTAGAGCCAAGCCACACATATATCCAACTAACAAATAGGGGATGGGGACTGCACATAAACAACGAAATCAAGCAGGGCCACAGTTCCACCACCCTGGAAGGTGCAGCACCTTTACGACTCCAAACCAGGCAACTGCCTAGTTCCTTGTAATGGCAAAGTTGGAGGAACAGTAGGAGTAGCCCCGGCACCTAGGCAATGAATTAGCATGCACACGAGCCTCCACCCCAGACTACCCATCCGCCTGACACACCACAGGTGTAAAGGCCCAGACTGTTCTGCAAAAGCCCAGGCTGCTCCACCAGGACCCAACTGACCGGCAGGTCCTCACCACCTACCCTCTCGGTCTGCCCAACATCATCAGCCTTATGGCCGGAATTGGGCACTGCATTGAGCATGACAGGCAGACTTTAACATCTATCCCCTGCCCTCCCCCCTTGATGAGGCCGTCCCACAGTGCTCCATTTCTGTGCCACTAGCACATTTCAGCACACGGTAACCATGGATAACTGAAGTGCAAGCACTCTGTCACAGTGGGCGCCTCACAAACTAGAAATACATTGGACATTTGTTGGTAGTATTAGATCTGTAATGGCCTTAGTAAATGATATTGCTTCAGACAAAGGTGGTGAAACTAAACACATTTACTCAATAGAACTGAATTTACACCATGTCCAGTGGCTTCTTCTGCACACCTCCATGTGCCATCTGAATCTCATGCGAGCACAAGTTGTGAACATCGCACAACTTTGGTTATAAAGAATATTCAAGGGGACTGCCTAACAACCAGTGCCCACACACACTACCAGACCATAGATCAAGGCAGCAGTTATCTCACTGGTTGCCCAAGCGGGCATCTAATCAAATAACTCCAATAGTTGAAGAATACAACTCAAGAATCAGCCCTGAAGAAGCGCATTGGCTCAAAACAACGTTTCGGCTGGGCTTATATTCATGACAGCTATTCATTTATTCCAGTTGTAAATTCAGTTCTATTTAGTAAATTTGTTTAGTTACACCACATTCATGTCTGAAGCAATATCATTTACTAAGGCCATTACAGGTCTAATACTACCAATGAATGTTTAATGTATTTCTAGTTTGTGTGGCGCACACCCTCAGGTCACCTGCATTTATTATGTGCTTATCGACACACCAGGTCATATGGCAACATTCCTCAGTCAGTTGACAGAACACCCATTGTCACACATAGTTATGATCCTTGGGGTAATAGAACTTCGTTCCTGGAGGTTCCAGGGGACTTCTCTTCAGGTGGTTTCAGTCTGTGTATGCTCTCCAGTCTCAGCATCCACATTGATCATTAGATTCATCCCAATAGCTTTCTTTGCTGTCTTCTTGCATTGTCCTATAATTATTCTTGCATTGTCCTATAATTATTATTATAAGACAAAATCCTAGCAATACCAACACTAGTACTACTCCCAGTAGTTTGGCAACCAGGCTGTAATCCACAAAAATAGAAACGAGGACCAATCATCATCTTCAGGCTCATCTACTTCGTCCACCATGTTTGTACGCAGAGTTGATAGCATAGTTACTGCTTCTGTCAGGGTTCCATTTTCTCCAGCATGGGCAGGTTTGTACGTAGAGCAAGAAGTCCCGATCTTGGCACAAACGCCACCTTGCATTGCTGTAATCAGGTCCAAGACATACCTATTCTGGAGGGTCACATGTCTGATGGCCCTCAATTCTTCTCTGATCACATTAAATCCTTTTATTGTTGTATTCATTGTTTGCAAAAGTTCCTACCTGGTAATTTGTTACCATTTGGCATTCACTGCAGTCTGAAGTCCTGACATAAACATAGCTGTAAATACCAGTGCTGTTTTACTGAACAATCTGTGCTCATCTGTTATGTCGTTATAAGCTTCTTTCGATTTGCTGAAAAATAATTCTCTCTCTTCTGTTGGCTGCGGTTGAGCGACCTCTTCTTTCTTTGATGTGCATCCATTTTTGAAACATTGTCAATGTCGAGATCACTCCGGGGAATCACTAATGCAGGAACATGTATGACCACTATAGAGCATATTCCTCCCCAATTTTTAGGCAGTTGCATGTAAGCACTGGATCCACAGGCCCAATAGTGATCCATCAGTACAGCAGTTCCTCCTGATTCCTGGTAAATCAATTATTTGCTGGCATCCTGTATTTTCACCAACTTTAATCAGGCCTCTGTTCCTGAAGCATACTGTACAGTTTATCATTGGTAGTATGGATACAGGTCCTGCTTCATCTTTGACCCACGTTAATAATTTCGAATACTTGGCCCATGATTTCAGGCATTCACAACTTGTACTAGCTGTACTGATGCTGTCATCCATACATGTGTACTACAGGCTAGCATTCCGGCCTCCCACCCTGCTCTGGTTGGTACTTGTCTATATACTGGTAACTGAGGTCTTTCCCAACATCAGGCAGTCGTGGTGCTTCCCAGTTGTCAGCACAATTCAAACTCTTCTGCCCAACAATCCTTATCTGGTCTCCAGTCATGCCACCGAGTGAATATAGAAGCATTCTGCTTCGCCAATCGGCTTCTTTCTCCATTTGTTGCATTTTTATGTATTCGTCTTCATATGGGAATGTCTTCCTTGACCTCCACCGTAGAGTTGCCCATTTTCCTTCAAATTGTCCTCTTGCTGTGCATGCTGCTAAATGGCTGAGACACCTCGCATCATGTACAGGTATTTCTCTTGTGATAAATGTTCTGCCTGTGCTCATGGCGTAAGGGATGAGAGAACCCACATAGCAGCATCATCTGATGTCCTCCTCCCCACCTCCTTCATGTATTGGTACCACAAATTATTCTTTAAATGGCCCGAACTATTAAGGTATGTATTTATATCCTCATTATCTTCTTCAGCAGATCTCCTTAACCGAACAATTTGTTCAGAAATATTAGGGAAAATATCACTCGTACTTTTGTTAGGAATAATAATAAATGTCTCGTTGCTAGACACATTATCTGCATTATTGAGAATTATTTGCTGAAATGCCATAATAATAAGGAAGAAAAGACAAACGATTGCACAGAATGAGATCACAAGAAACATTCCATCTGGACTTATCGATTTTCTTGTTGGCAGTGTCTCTTATGACTTGGAAAATTCCCATTCTGTTTTACTTCAGTCGTGTGATTTTTGTATCACTTTTTATGAACCACACTTTTTATAACAAGTATTGTAAAATGATCGCAAAAATAGTCCTAAAAATAAAACTGATTTTAGGATCACCCAGAAATGTGACAATATCAATGTCTTGCCTTACTAGGGCTGGATATGATTGAAGAATGTACATAAAAACAGCATACAAAAATGTGTGTATGGTTATCATTATAGGCAACATAAAAGAATGTCACATGCTCCTTTATATTTTGTCTCTTGAACCTATCTAAAATAGTTCTGAAAAAGTTCAGATTGTTTATATTTCAGTAAATCTTTCTTTTGGCTCTTGGTAGCCGATTTCTTCATCATCCGTGGGACTTTATTCTCTTGCTTCACTGTCAGCAGGTGCCAGAGGGATGTGAGCCTCTCCTTTGTAGGGCTTTACATCACTCAGATGCAGCCAAGCTCTCCTCCCTTGGAGTTTAACTGCACTGGGGCTGACCTCCTCTACTGGGTACGGTCCTACCGAGCAGGGTTTGTTCCAAGTGCTCACAAAACTCTTTACAAGCACTTAGTCCCCTGGGTACAATCTAGGTGGCTTTAATAGTTCAATTGGATCAATTGTTTAGCTGTCTTCTTCAATCCTCTTTGACACTTCCCTCCGGTTTTTGAACTGTTGGGAAATAAAATAAACACTAGTGGTCATATTTGCTAAATAGTCGTGCATCTCATCTCCGAACGCTTTTGCTACACTATGGGCATCAGTTTCTAATCGAGTAGGAGGAGCAAGGTGCACGCTCATTCGGCGTTCTCAGAATCTGCCGGTTTAACACTAGTAGCAATACCCTTTTCGCTAGCCCACTCCTCACCTGAGGTTTCTGTGATGTCTTCGGATAGTTCTTCAGAAGAGATCTCCCTCCTTTCTCTCCAGGCCCTGGTTGACTTCTTATTTGATGTCTTTCCTTTCTTCTTGAAGAAATAAGGACGGGCTCCCCAGAGGCCACTTTGCCTAAAAGGCAATCTGCCCGGCAGCGGGGGACTCCAGGGAGCCCACCCCAAACCAGGAAAAGCAAAGGCTAAAAAACCACTGTGGTGACTGTAGCAGTGGTTGTAGCTGTGTGACAGTCTATGATGTACTTTCCTCTGAAGTACCTTAGTGTGAAACAGGAACTTCACTACAAGTCCCAGCAGGCACGAGGAGGTAGCCGAACTACCGTAAAGAAAGCAGTGCAGAGGTCTGAGTAAATGAAGACTGCAAGAGTCCAGGAAGAGAACACCAAGCAAACTACGAGAAGTCTGCAACAATGGTAGAGAGCAGTGCGAGCATGCCCGAACCACACAGGAAGAGGGATCCGCAAAGAGCACGGAAGAAGCAAGAGAGACAGAGAGAGACAGAGAGAGAGAGAGAGAGAGAGAGAGAGAGAGAGAGAGAGAGAGAGAGAGAGAGAGAGAGAGAGAATGGGATCCACGTAGGATGCGGAACCCACGGTATGCACAGAAGGGAGCGGGAAGGAACAAAGAGGGGCAGAGTAAGCCAGGAGGACAGGATGAAAGAACAGAAGCCTGTTCTACCGTACACTTAGCATCTGAATGCATAAAGTTGCAACGCGCCGGCATGGAATTCCAGTGCAAAGATATAGCGGTAGCGGTGGCCATATTGAAAGGCTAGACCGCTGCTCCACGTCCTGTCAGTGACGTGATGGAACACTCAATACACCCTCCAGTCGTCCCATACCCGCCAAGGATGGATCGTGACAGGCATCCAGTCACCAACTCATGAGGAGTCGGATGGTGATCTGAGCCAGCCTCTTTTCTAAGTGCAAATAGTACAGGGGTAGGCAATATAGCCATCCTTTCTTTAACGTTATCTTAATCTTCGCTATCCTTTCTTTAAGGAGGCAGTTTAATCTCTCACAAATACCATTCGCCTGTGATTGATAAGCAGATGAAAACTTGTGTTTTATGCCTAATAGAAGAGTTATCTGTTCAAATAGCTCATTTACAAAATGCAGTCCACTATCTGACCGCAGGACTTCACACACACCACATCTAGGAAACACCTCATGCACAAGGAACTTGGCGGCACGAGGCATCGGGGTGCATGCATGGACCTGCCTCGACCCATCTGGAAATGGAGCATACTACGACTAAGATATACCTGTAACCATTACATGTTTGCAGAATAGTCACATAGTCTATGTGTGGATGCTGAAATGGAACATTGAGTCTGGGGATTGCTCCTCTCATTGTTTGCAAGGTGTACCCTGCTGTACATTTTCTGGCACACAATGCAGTTCACCACAAAATGTGCCACATGTTCGAATAAATTTTGCAATTGCGATTGTGCCAGCAAGATTCTGCATAGTACTATGCATGGGATAGTAAAGCTGCTCTAGCGCTACCTTCAATAATGCTAGAGGAATAGCTGGCTTTCCAGTGCTATCTTGTCTCCATAAAGCCTTGGTGGGGTACAAACATCCCTGTTTCTTCCATAAATCCTGTTCTTCCTGTGGAGCTCGACCTTGTATCTCAATTAACTGGATAATGGACACATGTTAAAAACGTCTTTCATCACCATGCATCATCCTGACATTTGCTTAACTTCTTTTACCTCAAATCAGAAATAGTTGGAAAATATGCTGCCCTTTTTGCTTCTACATCTGTGGCTTCCCTACCACTAGAAATCATGTTTGCCCTCTAAGTATGGGCTGTGCATTTCACCGCAGCAATAGCCAATGGGAGCTTTAGTACCTCAATGAGTTTATCCAATAGTGATGCATGCTGCACTGGTGTGTCGTCTGCTTTTCCAACATGACAGTCCTGCATGTATGGTTGATGTCACATAGGCGGAGTCAGAGTACACTGTCACTTCCTCATACTCATATCTCTGAAGTGCGGCAATAAGTGCCACTAATTCTGCAGCCTGTGCTGAAGAGTGTGCATGCAGTCTTGCACTTGTTACTACTTCAAATTCACCGTTTTCTGCTAGTTGTACTCCTGCCGATCCTGCATGTCTTTCTCCTGTTGTTTGATTTATTTTTGAGGAGCCATCAATGAATAAAACCTCTCCTTTTCCCAAAGCATTTTCTTTAACATGGGGAATATCATCATAAAATTCAGTGTATGTTGTGCAGTCATTTATTTATTTATTACACTTATATAGCGCACCTAACCCTCAAGCATCTGGACGCTTGAACTTAAGAATATGGTTACATTGCAGATACATGGTTATACAGTAAGATTGCAGATTACAGGTATAGTATTGATACAAGCGTGTTCAGTTGCATAGTCACGCATGCTTACTTACATTTCATACTTAGTCCATTTAAATCCAACATATGCAGAATACAATATCACAATTTCTAGTTATGCTGTACCAGCCTTGTCTGCAGATGGTGGACAAGGGGGGAACCCTTGTTCATCATGTAGGTAATGCTCCTCTCCTGCTAGTACTGCTATGAATGTAGCTGGATTCACTGCTTTGCATCTAACAATTTTGATTGCTGGGTTCAACATAATTACCTTGTATCCTTTTACTCTTTGTGTAGTCAAGGTACTTTTAGGTTTCTCCAAACTGGCAAATAGGGAATGCTCTACGAATAGCGTCATTGAGCATGCCATTGTAATACGTGCAGCTTTTTAGATCATGAAAGCAGCAGCAGCGAACGCTTGTTCGCAAAGATAATGTCCTCTCATTACTGGGTCTAAAATCCCACTATAATAGGCCAATGATTTGTGTTCATGCGCTAATGTTGTTATCTGCATGAGAACTGCTGTCATTACTTCTCCATTTGAGTGCGATAATAAATAAAACTCCTCATTGTAGTCTGGGATCCCTAACACAGGGGCTGTACAAATTGCCTTCTTCAACTCTTTGAATCCTTCTGCCATCTCATCTGTCCATGTTATGTCCTCTCTGCCCATCTGTGCCTTTTTAAGTCTTTTCAAAAGGGGCCTGGTATGTGTACTATTGTCAAAAGCCCAGGCCCTGCAATAATTACATAGGCCTAAGAATTGCTGTGTTTTCTTCACTGTTTTTGGTCTTGGAGCATTCATAATGGTGTCTGCTCTCTCTGGTGTCACTTTTCTTCCTTCTTGAGAGATTAACTGTCCTATGTACAGGACCTATTCCTTGCAATATTGTAATTTCTCTTTGTCCACCTTATATCTTTTTTTCTGCCAATACTGTTATTAGCTGAAGTGAATCTTTTCTGCATTTTTCTTCTGTCTTGCTGCACACTAATATATTGTCTACATACTGAATTATTGTGTTCTCTAACTGTATATTATCCAGGTCCATCTGAAGGACCCTATTGAAGATTGAGGGGGACTCACAGTACCCCTGAGGTAATCTTGTATGTTTCCGGTGCTGATTTCCATATGACAATGAAGTCAAATCTTGTGAATCTTCACGAAGAGTAATTGAGAAGAATGCGTTCTTCAAATCTCTTAGTATAAAATACTTGGCTGTGGCTGGAATATTGCATAATATTGTAGCTGTATTCGGAACCAGAGGAAAGTCTGCTTCAACAATATTATTTAGAGGACGGAGATCCTGAAAAAATCTCCATGACCCTCCTGTCAATTTCTTAACTGGATACACAGCCATGTTCCATGGGGATTCGGATGGTGCCAATATTCCCTGCCGCACCAAAGCGGAAATGGTTTCAAATATGCCTTTTTCTGCTTCTCTGAATACGGGATACTGTTTTGGTCGTGGCAAAATTGCTCCTGGCTTGAGCTTAATTTTAACTGCACCTACTCCACTCAATAGACCCACGTCATATGGACTGCTGGTCCATAATATGCTTGGCACCTTTGCCAAATCTTCTTGAAAGTATGGTGGTCTCTTTTTTTATCAGTGCCATTCTTTGTGCTATCTCTCGATTCTCAACTTTAATCCAATAAGTAAAACCTATAAAAAATACTAATTCATTATTAGAATTCTCATCTATGAACAACTCCTCATTTGTCAAATCTGTTAGTCTATATCCTTTGCTGAGAGCTACTGCTGTTCTCCATGCTCTTCCTTCATCATCTGTCCCATGAAGAATCACCCTCTCCTCTCTCACGATCACTTCCTCCAATTCCATGGGATTAGTCTATCCCTCTTCATCATCCATGTTTTTTTTTTTGGCCTGAACAAGAATTCATCAGGTATTCTCAACAGCTTACCTACTAGTCCATGGAGCCATGTCAATAAAAGGTTTACTGTGTACAAAAATACCTCTGGATATAAAGACGCTCCTCATAATTCCTTCTGGCCTGTGAATGCTAATATAAACTCTCTTACATTCATATAATGTATTCCTGGAGCAGAACACAGTATCCCTTTGTCAGTAGAAGATATTGTCATGTTAAGTTTTGTCATTAAATTGCGTCCTATTGTATTTAATTGTTTATTTATTTATAGAGCGCGCTGTGCCATTGTAGTATGTTAACTGGTGTTTCCCGTTAATATAATAATGGAAAAGACACATCATGTTCTCCTATAGAGATGGGTAATTCATCAGTAAAAGTAAATAAACTTGTAGCCCCAGGGAATACCTGCGCATTCATGGCAATGCCTGACATTGGGTATTTTCTCTCTCAAACACAGAACTGAGTCTACAGGAAATGAAAATGTCTTGCCTTCTATCGTTACCCTAACCCTTGGTTCCTCTTGAGGGTCTGGTGTCACTGATAGTACTGAACACATCAGGTCGCTTCGCGGGCTTTCCTATTGTGGATATAAATTCATCCCTATACATGTAAAAGGTTTCCCTCCTACCACGGTCACACTCCCTATCCTGGGTGAAGATGTTTGTGGAATTCCTGTATTCACATTCCATTGTGGCACCATTGCTTGTTGTGTCTGTACTTGCTGTGTTTGCATAGGTGTTTGCTGTGGCTGTCTTTGTGGTGCCTGTTATTGCAGCGGAACCTGCTGCGTTTGCTGTATTTGTGGCTAATGCGCCTGATGCTGTGTGTGTTCTTGGGCATAACATTCTTTTGGTTCAGTAATATACTGTGGAAAATAGCCTTTCCCGCCTCTTGAATCTTGCCAATTCTATTGCAGGCCTCAGCTACTTCTAAAAGTGTGTGCTATATGTCCCATTCGCCCCCCTCTCCAGCATTGCTGCGGCTGTACTCCATTAAATCCTTCTCCCCTTGAGCGTTTTGAAATGCCCCTCCTCAACCCCTAAGTCCATTCCCACTACTTTGTGGCAAAAATGTGCACCTGCCCTGATCCATTGGGTACCCTACATTAATTGGCTGTGTAGTTCGCAGCTATTTTGGAACTACCTTTGCACCGCTTGTCAACACTGCTCCTTATATAGCGAGCTTTGACTATTTTTTCTGAACTAACTTTCCTTCCTCAAGCTTTCTATTCTCAGCTTTCTTTTTGTCGTTCTCTCGTAATAGTCGACACTGATGTACAATAGTCAACTGTATTTCTGGCCATGGTTTTGCTTCCATCCCTACTTGCCTCTGCACTGGCTCGGGCAGTCCCTGACATAAAATATGATAAAGTATTGCCAGTGTTTTATCCCACGGTTTTCTCATTTCAAGACACCAATGCTCTTCAATCTCTTGAATATAAGCAACAGGATCGTCCAGTTTCCTTATCATGACTGCTCCCATGTCTGATGTATCAGGGCACTGTACCCTGAGTACCCTCCATACGTCTGCTCTGCGATTCTTAAATGGCGCTGTCATGTGCCTTGTTTTATGCTGTAACACTCGCATGCCCTGTTCGTCTCCAAATGTCGTCAGCTCTCTCACCCAGAAAAGCCGCTAGTAAGCCTGTTATGTCACCCACCGCTCACGACATTCCAGCTGTCATTCTTGCTAATTCATAAATCCATTTTCACGCTCCTGTGGTCAAACTAGGTAACTAGCATTTTAAGTTATCATTATCCATCTGTGGCCATGGTATATATTGTGGTTGTCCTACCCCTTTCTATAATAATGGAAATTGTGTAAATCCTGGTCCGCAATCATTACCATGCTCCTTGTCTTCCAGGTGGGACTAGTCTCACCCATTCATCTTTGTCCTGGCAATGACCTTAATCTGCTTACATACAGCGGAGATATAGCTAAATCTCCTGCACCTACTGAAAAACCACACGCGCCTTCTCTTCACACTCTTTTGTTTTCCTCCCTCTCTTCGTCTGACATCATTATACCCCAGCTTGTATGACTGTCATTCGATTCCTCGTCGTCAAGATCTAATCTGCTTAGGGATAATGTTCTATGTTCATCCATTATTACATCATCCCGTATACTTCCTGCTTCTCTCAATGGAGATTCTCCAGTACTCCCCCTAATCTTATAACCATCTCTCTCCTTCATTCGTCTATATAAATCCCCAATCCTTTTCCCTATGCCTTCTGCCTCTTGCTCATCCGCCCATGTCTGTATTCTCGGTATACCTTGCAGCTCCCTGCGGGGCTGTTGTGACCCTCTCCCTTCTTCCCAGCGTTCTTGTGCTTTGATTGGAACTATGCACTTATTGATAAGAAAATCTACCTTGTCATCTCTTTGTCCCCCACTTCTTCTCAGCTCTTCTTCCCTCCTTCTCACTTCCCTTTTCTCTTCTTCCTCTCGCCTTCTTTACAACATGCATTCTTTCAAACTATTTCTATTTCGTCACATTTTACTCCTCTAACCTCTTTCTCTGGTTCCTCCTATCTTCTTCCTTTCTCCTCTCTATATGCTCTTTCTTCTTCCCTTTCCTTCTTTTCCTGTTCCTCTCTTTCTCTAACACTGTTGATACCCCTTCCATCTAGTATAAGTAATACTTGTCGCCCCCATCCATTCAACCTGTACTATTGTCACTTCCTTGGCTCTGTCCTTCCCCTCGTTCTGTCTTTCCCTTCTTCCATCACGCTCTGCATATTCATTGTGTGCCGACATATATTTCCATTCTTTAAGCTTACTTCCTTCCATGTTATCCTCACTGTTATAAGTGGGGGGGTTCATATCCCGCAGCTACTTTTAACTTCTATAAAGGATAGAATCCCTGTTTCTCAGTATCTGTGCTCTTGTCTTCAGAAGGAGAAAGAGGAGCCAAGGGCGTTGCGCCCTCCCTTTTATGCTGATTAAGCACCCACTCCTTTTCGGGCGGGTCTTCTTTCTCGCTCTGATATATTTTCCATAGCCCTAAAATAGCTAATCTTTTTTGTAGCTTCTTCCTTGTGTGTACAGCATGTAGATATGTTGTCATATGAAGCAGTATAGTTATCGATAGTGAACCCTTTTGAGGCCCCGATAGGAACATTTCGTCAGCTGTGCCTCTTACCCATTCAGCATGATATTTCCTAATCTTGTATGTGTACCTTGGCAGTGTTTTACATAGATGGAAAAGAGGAGTGTCCTCCATATTAAGTCATTTTTAACTGTCAATACCAGACCTTTTATTCAGTTATTACCTGAATGAATTATTTTACAACAATCAATTCAGGTCAGCACCATTAATCGCTGCCCGTTTATCCAAAAACACTTCTTTATAGTACATCCACACCTATATAATAATATTCTTTTTAATTTCTTTGCTACAGCTCTACTAATCCTCACTGTCCTGTTGTTCTGTTATTGACAAGCTAATAATCTTATTTCACTTATATTTCTCCCTTCTGGTTATTTTCCTATGATTGACGTCAATCGCTTGCTTTTAAGGATTTGATAAACAACTGAATTATTACTATCCTTCTATTATTTGTAGTCACAATAAATCAATTTCTTTACACTACCCTATTCATAACCCCAAAATAAATGTGCGCACAACACTTTTTCATCTACGATCATCTTTTTACTCTGTCTAGTAAAGTATCTCCTCTCAAATCTTACTCCATCTTGGAGTTTGACACATGCTCTTCATTATTGGCCTTACCTCAGGTATCCTTACAGTCTACTCCCCTCGGAGTTTAGTATGTGTCCTTCTGCCTCGTTGAGGACAGGGATCGAGGTATCTTCTCTATCTCTTAATCTTAAATCCTGTTACTTCCCCTTATCCTTATTTACACATGCAATATAACCCTCCCCTTTTATTTTCGACTTTTGATGTTCTAACTACATCCGTTGTTCAGTTCAAGCCCTTCGGTATCGACTCTTCCCCAATCAACCAGTTTGCCTTCAGTCCGTGGGGTGCCTGCAGGAACAGTACAGGAATTTCTTCAAAGAGGCAGCTGGCAACCATCTCGTTTTCACATGTGTGTTTTTCTCTGCTCTCCACAGGAAACTCTGCGATCTTCTGGCTAACGGTAGAGGTCGTCAAGATTCTGAAAGTCTGGACTCAAACTCAGAAGACCAAACGGAAAGACAGATCGACTACCCCTCTCTAGATGTCCCTTTAGTGGAAATCAGGCAGGATGATCGGTATCTACTAGGTCATATGGTAGGTCAATCCCCTATATTGCACTTTGACACTCTTCTATTTAAAAAATACTTCGGTAACAATTTTCTTTTTTTTAAAACAGTGTTAAAAACATATACTTAATATTGGACTCACACCACTTTCATACAACAATGGGGTAATTGGATCTTGATTTTGCTATTCTTTTATAACACAACTATCATTTGGTTATGTGAAAAAGAGACAGCGAAAAGAACATTTTTGGATCCCTAACTAGGTCTGACATCCAGTGGTCACTGCGGAGTATTGCATTTTGTTTTTTGTAGTCGAAAAGGGGACGTCGACAAGGCGTGTCTGTAACACTATCCCTATAGTGACATGCGTTGTACCCACAATCCCTCACGCGTCGAGGTCCCTCTGTTTGTATTTTTTCTGCCCTGAGGGAGCCTTCTATACGTGAATGAGTACAGAAAAGAGAGATGTAGAAAGATGTCTATGTTCCTTCCATCCGAGCGGGGAGGAAGGGTGGGCGCATGTGAATCTAAGCAGATACAACCATCAGAAATGCTTTTACGGTAAGTAATGCATTGTCTTCTGATGTTTGTTAATCTGCTTAGAATCACATGCTGTGCATAGACTAGTGAGCAGTACCCGGAGTTGGCGGTGGGTTATGAGAAGGAACAGTAGAGAAAAGATGTCTTAATACTGCTGTCCCACCTGGGAGTCAGATCTAGAGTATGCGTCTAAATAGTAGTGTTTTGTAAAGGTGTGCATCGAACTCCAAGTTGCCGCCTTGCAGATGGACTCAAGGGGAACATTTGCAATGAAAGCTATGGATGCCCCCGTTCCTCGAGTAGAATGTGTTCTTGGCTTGAATGGTAGTAACATAGAGTGATGCATTGAACAATCCATCTAGATATAGTGGACTTTGAAACTGCATCTCTTTCTCTTCCTGCTGCCACCGAGACAAAGAACTGATTAGTCTTTCTCAGTGGTCTGGTTCTTTCCATGTAAAACATGACAGCTCTGCGCACATCGAGTCTATGCAGACTTTTTTCTCCCAGATTGGAAGGGTTTTTAAAGAACGTTGGTAGTTCTATTGACTGGTTCACATGGAATTTCGAGATGAATTTCGGTGCAAACCTTGGGTGTGTGCGTAGAACCACCTTGTCTTTGTGAACTGTTACGAAGGGGTTTAGAACTGAAAGAGCCTGTAGTTCACTTACTCTCCTAATGGAGGTGATAGCCATTAGGAAAGCAGTCTTAAGAGTGAGGTGCTTAAGAGTTGCCTTGTGCATGGGTTCAAAGGGCGAGCCCATGAGTCTGGTAAGTAGCACATTTAGGTCCCATCCGGGAGCTGGGTTAGCTATCGGAGGGGGCATTCTCTTTACCCCCTCCATGAAGGCTTCGATGACTGGGATTTACCACCACGACACTAAGTTGGGAAGTGGTGTATGCAGAAAGTGCCGCTAGGTGGACTTTAATAGAATTGAACGCCAAACCTGAGTCCAATAGGTGGGTCAGATACAGAACAATTTGTGTTGGTGAGCAGTCAACCGGGTTGATGCTTTTCCCTCTACACCAGATGACAAATCTTTTCCACTTACTAGAATAGCAGTGACGAGTGTTAGGCTTTCTAGCTTCCCTGAGGATGTCCATGCATCTCTGCGGGAGTTCTAGATGTCCAAACTCTATGATCTCAGGAGCCAGGCTGCTAAGTTCATGTTCTGAGGGCATGGATGCAATGTCCTGCCCTTGTTCTGTGACAGCATGTTGTACGGGCAGGGAAGTTTCACTGGGGGAGATAGGGACATCTCCATCAAGTGAGCGAACCATGGCTGCCGGGTCCACATAGGGGCCACTAGTATCATGGTGACTTGTTCCTGGTGCATCTTGTGCACAATCTTGTTGAGAAGGGGAGTCGGGGGGGAAAAGTGTAAACAAATCTCCCTGACCATGGAATCGACAGACCATTCCCCCTTGGACTGGTTCTGGGGGTATCTGGAGGCGTAACTTTGGCATTATGAGTTCTCCAGAGTTGCGAACAGCTCTATTTCTGGGAATCACCATTGTGTGAAGATGTCGAAAACAATGTCTTCTTGCAACCGCCATTCATACTCTGAGGGCAGAGGGAAGTCTCTGCTGAGTTCGTCTGCTAGCAGATTGAGTTCCCCTGGTACATGTCGTGACAGTAGGAACATGTTGTGTCTGAGAGCCCACTTCCATATATTCTGGGACAGCTTGGACAGTCCTGGAGAGTGGGTGCCCCCCTGCTTGTTGATGTAGTACATGGCTGTGGTGCTGTCCGTAAGGACCATCACTGTCTTCCCTTGTAGGTTTCTTGGAAGGCTTTTAGTGCTTTGAACACCGCCAGTAGCTCCAGTAGGTTTATGTGCTTGGATGCTACACTCGGAGTCCACACTCCGTGGGCAGTCTGATGGGATAGGTGAGCCCCCCCATCCTGTGAGGGATGCGTCTGTGGTTAGAGTGGCTTCCACTGCGGGTGTGGCAAAAGGTTTCCCTATTACCAGGTTTTCCTTTGTCCACCACCGTAGCGAGAGAACCAAGGCCTGCGAGACCACCACTAGATCGTCCCATTGTCCGCTGGCCTGACACCACTGGCTGTTGAGCCACTCTTGCATTGGGCGCATGCGCAGGCGCGTGTGAGGTACCAAATAAATACACAACGCCATCATTCCTAGCAAGCGCATCGCTTTGCGCACCATCACCTCTCGACCTGCCACATATTGGGGGATCTGAAACATCATGTTTTGGACCCTCTCGTTGGAGGGGAAGACGAGGCCGCCCTTTGTTCGAATTAGAACCCCTAGGAATTGTTTGACTTGGCTGGGGTCTAAGCTGGACTTCTTCTCGTTGATGGAGAAGCCCAGTTGGAACAAAAGGTCCACAGTCTTTTGGGTGTTTGAGAAGCATGTCTCGTAAGAATCCCCTGTTATGAGCCAGTCGTCGAGGTAAGGGTATACTGGGATGGATAACCTGCGCAGGTGGGCCGCTGCCACTGCCAGTACTTTCGTGAATACCAATGGTGCAGATGCTATGCCGAAGGGTAGCACTCTGAACTGGTAGTGTTTGCCCTCTATCATGAACCTGAGGTATTTTCTGTGCGCTGGCAACATTAAAATATGAAAGTATGCATCTTTCATGTCCAGTGTTGTCATGTAATCTCCATGTGATAGCAGTGGGATCACTTCCTTTAAGGTCACCATATGAAACTTTTGGGGTTTGACAAACTTGTTCGCTGGGTGCAGATCTAATACAGGGCGCATGGTAAGATCCTTTTTGGGTACAAGGAAGTACACTGAATAAATACCTTCCGTTACCTGAGATAGAGGCACGACCTCTATAGCTCCTTTTTCCAGTAGCTGATCCACTTCTTGGAGAAGGATGGCGAGGTGTTCTGGTGTCATGCGTCGTCCCCTCAGGGGTCGGTATGTTGGGGAACTGTTGAACTTTATACAGTAGCCGCAGGCTAACCTGACCAGTGGTCTGATGTTATTCCCTCCCATGCTGGAAGAAAGGATGTCAACCGGCCCCCAACCGGCGATGCATGGGAGGGGACCCGAATCTTCGCGTCACTTGGTGTTGTTGGTGGCTTGGGAGCCTCTAGGGGTGGAACCCCGGCCTCTCCCCTTGCCACGGCATTGACCTCTCTGATTGTACTGGCCACTATTACCTTGGTAATTGTTGGCAGAATACTGTTGTTGCTGCCGTTGGCCACAAAAAAAGTGCTCGTTACCAAATCCCTGCCTGTTAGGGGTCTTTGAGATTTGGTCCAAGGTCTTTATGGTGTCAAATTCTTTTTTCGCATTCTCCAGAGTGTCGTCAACTGCCTTTCCAAAGAGGTTAGACTCTTCAATGGACTTATTAATGAGGGACGCTTGCGTTTCTGCCTTAAACCCGGAATTGCGAAGCCAGACATGACGCTTCAGCAAAATTCCCTGTACCAAAGTACGGCCAGGCGTCTCTGCTGCATCAAGGGTATTCTTAACGATGCTTTGGTTGACCAGTGAGCCTTCATTAATTGTAGCCAATAATCGAGTTTTTAGGGGTTCAGGGGCCTCTTCGATGTCCTGCTTAAGCTTTCCCCATTGAGCATCAGCGTAGCTTGCCAATAATGTATTATTATTGGCAATTCTGGTTGAGAATGCTGCAGAGGTGGTGATTTTCTTGGCCAGGGCATAAAGCTTCTTCCCCTCTTTATCTGGGGGTGCCTCGCTGGTAGACAGTGGGACCCCAGCCCTCTTCCTAGTGTTGGTCACCACTAAGGAGTCCGGGATTGAATGACCCCTAATATATAGTGGGTCTGACTGCGAGGGTGAGAACAATTTCTCAATTCTCGGATTGACCCCTCTCACCAGTGCCGGAGTGGACAGTGAGGGGGTAATACGTCTTAACTGAGGCGAGGATGGGAATTGTTTGGCTAGTGGGAGGTTTTTCCTTGATAATCCTTTCCACGAAGTCAGTATCTGGGGTGACCTCCCCAGTTTCGAGTTCGAAATGTGCTGCTGCCTTCTTCAGTAGCGCATTGATGGTGGGCTGATCATCAACAGGCGAAGGGTTCCTGACTGGTGTAGTTTCAGTAGACCTGATGACTATACTGTCTGTGTCTGTAGACCTAGCTGGTGACTGCCAGGGATTTGGGTCACCCTCGCCTGTGTCCTCCTCGTAACCCTCCTCACCTATGTTAGTGTCCTCATGAAACCCTTCTTCTTCTTGTTGGTCTTCATCATTAATGAACTCATCTTCCTGCTGGAAGTGAGTGTCCTCCTCAGTGAGGTCGTAAGAGTCTATGTCTTCCTGTACGGGGTTATAGAACCTTGGGTATTTAACCCTTGGACTCTCCTGGGGTGCCTCCCTTGGTCTCTTGGGTGCCCTATTTTCTGGGATGGCCATGAACCTGTCTATTTTATCCATACAGGACTGAAACTTCTCTAAGGTCCACTGAGGTAGGCCAGATCGGTCTGGGAATGAAAAAGGATGTTCTTCTCCCTGTAGTTGCCTGGTTCTGTCCCATAATGTCGAAGAAAGCGAACCTTCCCTTCTGAGAAGCCTTCTCGCAGGCTTGGGCTTTCCGTCGACGACGGGAGCTGTCCTGACCTGTTTTCCTGCGGCTTCGGCGTTTCTTTGGCCTTGTGCGTGGTTTTCGGCGTATCGCTCGCCGGCCGTCTTTAGTGGATATACGTGCAAGGCTTTCGGCGATCATTCTCTCTGCCGAGGGATCGGTCGAGTCTTTACTGGCAACGTGAGCACTCTTACGAGGCGTGTCGCCGGAGGATTTGGTGTTAGCGCCCTTATCTTTAGAATGCCTGGACGCCTGTCGCGGAAGCGGTGGCGGGGAGGGCTGATGACCCTTACGGTCGGCGGAAGACACCGGTGGACCAGACGCCCCCATTGGCGCTATGGCTGCCTTCATCTTCGACAAATGCGTGCCGGGGTTATGTGTTTTTGTGCTTTTTTTGTGTGCGTCCTTGTCACCGGGGTGTTCATCCCCATAAACTGGGCGTGAGCCGGGCTTGTCGGGGCCGGGGACGGACGACGAGGAGCATGAACGCTCCTTTGAGAGGTCAACAACCTCCGTTACGGGGGCCGTGTAATCACTGTCCTCATCACATTCGGCGGCAGCGGGCGAGGAGTCAGACCTAGACATGGCGTAGGCCGCCCACCTTTTGACCCTGCGGTCCTTTAACGTTTTGGGCTTCAGTAACTTACAGGCCGCACAGCCGTCCTCCTTGTGATCGAGGGGCAAGCAACGGTTGCACCGTTTGTGCTGGTCTTTCCAGGTATATTTGCCCTTGCAAAGCGGGCAAAACCTAAAGGGCGTCCTCTCCATAGCTGAGGGCCAGAAGTGTGATTACGACCTCGGAAGAGAGGGAGGTGAAAGGGAAAGGAATTCTCAAAGAGGAAAGAAAGACCACACAACCCCACTCTCCCTACTGTGTAAGGCCGGAGAGGCGAGGCCAGGCCACGTGTTCGGCAGCGCTGTCATGATCTCTGCTTCCAAAAGGTCAGGGTTTTCCCAACTCCCTTGGAAGCAGATCCATAACCCAGGTTCCGAGTGCCAACCAGTCCCAATTGGGACCTTTTGGACCCAGTCCTGGCGCCAGTGGCACCAGGCTCATAAATATGCCCAGTCCCAGCGCTGGAAGCGCCGGGCTCATAATGCTTGGGTGGACTTACCTTCAGCAGACCATGCTGCTTACTTGCCTGCCAGTTGAGCCTCTGATCCTCTTCTGTTTGGAACTACTTTTCCTGTTGGGTGGGGCTGGAGCCACTCCCTAGATTCAGAACACTGGAACTCTTCTGGAAGGCAGGAACTCTTTTCGTACCAGGAACTCTTTTCTTACTTAGGCGTGGCTGTGGAAGGAGGCACCTAAGCACTACAGGAGGCTATTTAAACCACACCCGGTGGATGAATCTTGCTTTGCGTTATTCTGCAACCTCTGCAGCAGAACGCTCATCGTGTCTTCTGCATCCGGTCCTGGGCCTAAGGAAAAAGGCTTACCATCCTGAATCCAGTCTTCAGCAACACCTATAAAGACAAGAAAGAACAGGTTAGCATTCCGGCATCTGAAAGGCAAAGGCTTACCATCCTGAATCCAGTCTTCAGCAACACCTATAAAGACAAGAAAGAACAGGTTAGCATTCCGGCATCTGAAAGGCAAAGGCTTACCTACTCTTCGTGCGCTCCGGAGGCCTTCGGCGCTGCATCCCGCATCTGAAAGACAAAACAAGGTGCGTTTAAAGACATTGGGGAACTTTAATACTCACGTGCCATTACTCCTTTCCACATCTAATCCAGTGGGTATTCCGGCACCCTGAAGCCGCTCCGAACTCGTACCTGCAAAATAAAAAGACAGTTAGAGCGCATAGTGAAGCAGGCAACAAGCGCTTACTTACGTGCTTCCAGGCGCTTCTATTCATCACACGGGCTCCATCTTCAACTCACTTCAGCCCGTCATCCGCCATCGCCGGAACCCTGCAAAACAAGAGACATCATTACTAAAGACTTTAAAGACATTTGAATGACTCGAAACTTACCGTTCGTGCAGTAAACGACGGACAGCAGTCCTCTGAAGTCAAGAGGCCTGCGCTACCTATCCAGTGAAGAAACTGGTTACAGCACCCTGCCCCGAGGCAGATGGAGAGCTCGGCATTCACTTACCTAAGGTGAGAGCGTTAACCTTTGGGGGTCTACAGGAGAGGAGAAGAGGATAGGGACACCCCAATAACCCCAGTTCATTAACCCCATATTTTCTATCTGCAGACATCTTACTCTACACGTCAGGCATACAGTGCACAGAGGTCCAGCCCAAAGAGCCAACCGGGTGCTACACATCACCTTTGAAGATACGGTAGTCGCCCAGTCAAGACCGGCGCCTCTGCGAGAATCAGGTGAGCGTTACAAGCGCCGAAGGATCTCCTCTGCTCGTCCTTCCGTCGAAGATCTTGCTCGGCGGAGAAACAGCTCTGCGTCGAGGGAGGGATCTATGTTATTAATATTAATAATAAACGACCAAAGGTGGAAGGATTGATTTGGCAATGTCTCTCGAGGAGCTCCGCATAAAGGCGACCAGTAACTGGGCAGAAAAAAACAATCTGAGGGACCTCGACGCATGAGGGATTGTGGGTACAACGCACGTCACTATAGGGATAGTGTTACAGACACGCCTTGTCGACGTCCCCTTTTCGACTACGAAAAACAAAATGCAATACTCCGCAGTGACCACTGGATGTCGGACCTATGCACAGCATGTGATTCTAAGCAGATTAACAAGCATCAGAAACCATGTTACGGGAAAATGTATGACCCACCCACAGCCATAGGAACTCCTTAGAAGGCACAGGGTGTCAGAAGTATCATTGATTTCAGATACCTCAGAAAATCTTGATACAATTTACATGATAGATGACAATCCTGTTTCTGTGCACAAAGGGAGTATTTTCGAGCAAAGTCACGCTGTTGATAGAGTTCCAGGGCTAAAGGTAAAAATTGCCATCAGTGGAATATTTCACCTTTCCTAATCCATGTGGACACATACTGCATGTATAATTTGGCCAAACCCGACTCATTTCACTACATGTGGTAGTAATCTCACCTGTCCTTGTGCCATATCCGAGTAGGTCATCCAGTCCAGCTGCTAGCACTAGCCCTCTGCAACTTGAAGTACCACTTAGCTATCACAAAGCCAGTGCTACAGGTCAGCGCATGGCAATCAGAAAACCTGATGTCCCACTGAGGTATGTCACAGGGAGACCTCAGAGCCACGTATGGGAACCACAGGGCACACAGGCATGGACTGCAGAGGAGAATAGCTGCTGTCATGTTGCATGGCATACCCACATAAATTCATGTTACATGAACATTGCTTCATGAGCCGGTTCTATAACACCCTCAAAAGTGCAAGAGGGAACATCACAGCCCTTCTCTACTGCCCAGGTGATTCTTGATACCCCAATCAGCTTGGCTAATGATGACGCTACAGAATCCAGTGAATCTTAGACAGCACTGCTACAGTGCTGTCCACGCTTGCACCCACAATCTTATTGAAGGGGCAACAGAGCTACTCATGAATCACATCCACTGTCTGCGCCGGACTGGCAGGGTATTTAAGAACTGACTAGAGAAGGTCTGCCTCCTAGTGACCACATGCTGCATGTTGCACAAAACAACCATCCCACATAGCATGCCTATGCCTAATAAGGTTGCTGGTGTCAGAAGCTCCCTACTTTCTCACCTTATTGTCCTTGTTGGCGTTCTTCCGGGACGAGGCTTCTTTCTTTTTCACCGACCGCGACTTGTACAAGCTGGAACGCAAGTCCTCGGATTCCAGTGTGGAAGCCGGCTGCCAAGCCGGTAGCGTTCGTAAATCCAGGAACAACGGCGATTAATCCAGGAAGGAGGAAGGTAAAGAATAAAAAGTGGGGGTTTCCAGGAATGAAGGAAGATAGAAGGCACGAAACAGGGAGCAAACTCAAACACGTCTAGTAACTCGTAGGGGTAGAGTTGAGATGCGCGGAGCCGCGGGGGCGTGCCGGTATTCTAGGAAGCTGGCGAGTGCATGCAAAGGCTAGACTGCCGCAGTTCTGTGACGGCGGCCATGTTGGATGGGTTGCTGAGTTAATGCTGCGGTGCATCAAGGACCATGAAGTCCAGAAGGGTCGAACCCGGCCATTGATGACAGCTGGTGGTGGCCAAGGGCAAGACAGGTAGCAGGGCATTGGCAGCAATACAACAATGGGGCCTTGTTCTGTAAGAAGAAATCATCAAGTACTTTTTCTGATAGAATTAAGTGCATCGCTACAAAGAATGGCATTACCTGCATCCCCACGCCTCCCCTTTCCTTAGTTCATGTTCCACAAATTAAAAGGACCACATCAACTCACCAACTACCTTTAACTTTAATAAACTATGAAGGATGGAAATATTGCTACTGCCCATTCATGTCAAATATTGCTAATAATGCCCAAGACAAGTTCCCAAAAATGAAATGTCCAGGGTGTGTCCAGGGTAACAGTACACTCAGGACTGCATCCATAATAATGGAGTCCAGGATGGTGCAAACAAACGCAGGGTAAACAGGGATGCAAAAAATTCAAGACAGAGTAAAATGATAATCTATAAACAGATCTAAAATTGAGGATGGTAACTTCCCCCACCGTGACCACTTCTCCACTGCGCCCTGTTTGGTTGGGGTCTGTTGGCGGAGAGCTGCAGGCAGCAGGAGTGGCGGGTACAGAAGCTGGACAGGAGGCTGCTCTGCTGCTGTGGAGGCAGAGGAAGGGATGGGGGAGGTGGTTGTGGGGATGGAATTGTGACCCATATATTTATATCTGAGGGAAAGGGCCTGCTTCTGGTCGATTATCAGTCCAGTCAAGGCAACCTGTGCCTGGGAAAGATGCAGGTTTGCCTCCATCATTTGGCGACAGAGGGTGCCATTGCTGCGGGCTAATTGGCACGCTAGCAGTGTTGTAAGCAGCCTAGCTGCACGCAGGGGCCTGCTGTCAGTCCAGGCAAGTACCCTTGCTGTCCCATGTGTAGGCTCCTTCAGCAAAGGCCTGCTCTCGAGCCAATACAGCATTCTACCTGGCCTGAGCACAGGCCTCTGCAGGTGAGCATCATCCTGGACCCAGCATGGGGTGCCTTAGCTGCAATAGCAGAAGCCTACCCTCTGGCCAATGAGCATTCTCTCTGGCTCCATCATAGGACCTAGATGCTGCTCCCTGCTAGGAGGCAAGCCGAGAATCTCGCCTCCCCTGATTGCAGGTCTCTGTGGTTGCAGCTGTTGCTGCAGAAGCCTGCTCTCCAGCATTTTGAACGTCCTCTCTAGCCTCTTGACTTGCTGCTTCTACCTCCTCTAGCAAATTGGCCCTGAGCTAGTTGGCAGCTTCCACCTGCTGAATGTTCTCTAAAGACTGGTCGATCTCTGCCAAGATAGGTGCCCTGAGGAACAGACCTTCAGCAGCACCTGCCCATTCTCCTTTACCTATGGCAGTCACTCAATGATTTCAGCAAGGTTAGAGCATGTGGGGGCCAGTGGATGCCTGTTCCTCAGTGGGGACTAATCCCTGGATCACTGGTGATTGTGCAGAAAGTTCCCCATCTGGCATAGGGAGTCTTTGCTCCAGGGGAGTGGTGGTGCTGTCCTCCACCTCCACCACCACCATCATATCTCTAGACCTTCACTGCTCATTGTAAGGCAGGGGCGGTATGACGGTGTTCATTGTGGGGATGGTGGTGGTGGTATCCTGGTCACTGGAACTGTGCAGCTTGTTATATTTGCAGGTGGAAGGCTCGCAATGGTTGGTTCCAGCTGGTGTTGGGATGGTTTCTTGTGGAGTATCAGACTCTTCCCAGAAGACAGGATCACTTGCCCCCTCTAGGTGGTCTTCAACGTTGCCATGGTCATCCACATCTTCTCATTGTCACCAGTGTTTTCAGGGCCCTCTGTGGGTGATATCACAAAGTCAGTACGCACCGCCCATGGCACAGTTGGAACATTTCATACATGTACAACACTTATGTCTGCAACACATTGATCTGTACTTTCTACTGTACACTTCATAGTACAAGGCTCGAGTAATGGTGATGCACAGGAATGGAGACATTGTGTGAGCTTTGAGAATGACTGACTGCAATGAATATTGACTATACAGTGGTGTAAGCACATTCTCCTATGGAAACAGTCAGAGCATTCAAGTGATGTGTGCACGGCATTCACGAGTGAGCAGACAAAGTGCCACATATACATTTCAACCTTCTGGTGAACTGAGTTCTAGGTCTTTAGTGCCCATTCTTGAGGCTAGCTTTGTTCCAGCAGATGCACCTCAGCATTCGTCATTGAGATGCTACATCTCACCAACCCCCTCGTCTTTCGCTACTGTAAGGAACTCATAGTGGCAACAGTAAAGAAGACAAGTGATCAGAGTTCAAGGGTGTTTATTGAACTTTATATGGGTGAGATAAACACCTAATCTAAAATGAAATCTATAATAGGAGCAAGCTACGACCATCAAATAATAATAAGGCAATCCTACTGGCCTTGCGTCAAATAAAAAGGGTGTATACTAAAAAGAAAATATTGCCAATCCTTACCACCAAGTTACAAAAAAAGTGTGGGCTAATGTTCACCAGAAAAGAAAGTAGTGTTCACAAAATGATAAGTCGGGATGGTTTGACTGGGTCTCCCTTCCCCACATTTTAAGCACCGGACAAGGCTGGACTTCTGAGCACGGCACATTCCGGACCCTCTCCAGCATGAGGTTCACTATTCCAATCAATGATAGCAGGACCTTCAGGGGCCAAGTCTCTTTCCTACAAAGTCTCTTGCCTTAGAAGGCCGACTTGACCAAAACAACAAACAAAAGTTCATTCAGTGATCTTACACCTTGGTAATTGCTCTTTGCCCCTTGGATCTCCCTCTGCCGGGCTCGGATCCTTCTTGTATCATGGGCCTCCCTGTTACGCTCACCTGGTATCCACGGGGACGCCACCCAGCCCTGGTTGGATGATTTGCACTCTCGAACCCTCTCCCGGTCCCTTGGTAAGGCCCCTGGTTAAAGATGGGTCTTAATATTGTAAAAGGTGGATTCTCTGTCCTGCTCCTCATGGCAGGGGTACGTAGATGTGGGGGGTAAGCAGCGACCAAGTTACTTCACTGGTGCAAGCCCCCCTGTGGGAATCCAGGCCTGCTGCGACTCCATAGGTTAGCTGCTTTACAGTCTTTATACGCAGTTCTTATGATCCTCTTAGTTCGAATAATAATGTCTTGCTTCTTTCCTTTTAGGTATGGAAAGGTATTTTGGTGTTGTCACGCAGTTTGAAGATGAGCATGGGCCGGTAGGCGTAAGCGCGGTGTGCGCGATGCTGTCCGGTGAGTAATGCGCAATGCTGTTTCGCCTTTTATATTGCTAACCTGTGTCTTTTCTCTTCTTGCAGGTTGCAATGTTCCTCGCCAAGCACCATAATCTTCCAGCAATGATACTGACCAGGAGATGACTACCCAGGTAAGAATTGTGTGGCTTTCCTCTTTCGGGAGGAAACGTGAGTAAACACTTACCAATGCTGTCTTTCTTTCTTTCTTTCTCCTCTTTGGTGGTATTCCAGGATGCATGCGGTGCCGGATGATGGAGTTCGTACCTTCAGGTGAGTGGAACTGAAGTCAGCGATGGATTGAAGACAGGATACGACAGTTTTTTAGTGTTCTTTCTCTCTATGCAGGTCCTTGGTTTCAGGTAAACTGGCATCAAAGAACTGGATACAGTGAGCGTTACGCTGCCCACAGCAGAATAACGCAAAGCATGTTCTGCTGTTTGGGTGAGGTTTAAATAGTCTCAGGTAAAGTAGTCCAGGTAAAATAGTCGCAGGCCTGCCACACCCAAAGTAGTCCAGGTAAAGTAGTCCCAAGCCTGCCACACCCAAAAGACTAGACCACATAGCTCTGTTACTTATAACAGAGCTATGTCTGTGCCTCCATGTTGGCGGAACCCTCCCAAGTTAAATAGTCCCAAGTAAATAGTCCCATTCTAATGTTGGTCTTGGTGATGGTTATGAGCCTGGTGCCAAAGGCGGCAGGACTGACTCCAAGAGAGTCTTGGATGAGGTTCTAAGGCCTTTGACCTGGCCCTAACTGGAAGGCTGACTTGCCAGTGAGGGCCAGGGGCAAGGGTCATGACACTTCCTCTGTCGGGTTCACTATGGCCTTTCACTTTTAATGTCAACACAATGTTCTCGGGTGCATCATGCCTCACCCTGATTCGCGGGCATCCCTCAACCATGTTCACATTTGCCAATTTCGTAGTTCACTTTGTTTCATCACAATGCAGGATTTACTTCTCTTAGCTTTTCCCTTGGCATCCCTCCGTCGGGTTCACATAGCCACTTTAACACAATGTTCATGAGTTTCTAACAGTTCATGAATCGCTTCAACTCTTCAGAAAGCGTGGCTTCTGTTTCTCTACCTTCCTCCTGACATCCCTTCGTCGGATTCACAGTAACTTTAATTCACAATTCACAACCTTTTTTAGAAAACAGGGTATTTCTTCCCCTAGCTTTTCTTTGGCATCCCTCCGTCAGGTTCACACTTGCCTTAGGTCACAATGTTCACTTTTTCATCAGAAAGCGAGGGGGGATCCCTTCGCCTAGCTTTCTTCCAGCAACTGGTCAGAGACTTTCAATTGTAAAAGGGAATTCGACGTGACCCTTCTAGGACCACTCTGATACCTCACACCATCCTCTCCTAGGGTCTTCTGGTACTTGTAGTTTTAATACAAACAAAGGGGCCAGTCAGAGTCCTTCGAATGAGCACTCCTGCGGTGCCTGAACACTCTGTGGCTGGCCCTTCTCTGGGTTTCCCAAAAGTTCAAACACACACAAGTTCATTGTTCATAGGTTTCTTGCCTTCACAAAATGTTGCCCATTGCAACCTTGGGCTCAACACAGTTCGGTTTGCTATCAGCTTTCTCTGACTAACCGGCTGTGCTGAACACGTTGGTTTATCTTGCTTCCGCAGTCAAGGACGGTACCATGGTAGCCAGCGTGAGGCCCCCGTGCACCCTTGACACCAGTCACACCACATGCCAGCTGTACTCCCCGGTCTTGCGATTCCCATTTCGGAGGCTTCACGGATCTGAGTTAAAAAGGGCAGGGGCAATTCAAACCTCGTCGTCCTTTCAGGTGGCGCCGATTTTCTCCTCCGCTTGAGCTGCTGGTCCGGAATAGCTGTATCCTCGTGCGGTCGGCCTTTGTTGTCTTGTGCTCCACCTTTTATCCTTGTGAGGAAAGTAAAGAGCCATCAGGTGCGCGTGGTTACTGTCAATTGCCTGACCCTTGTATTGGGACATGTCAGGTAAACGGCTCTGTTGTTAGTCCGTTGTCTTTCTGTGTAAGAAAGTGTTTGTGTTGGAAAAAGGGAGTGCGAGGGGGGCAGGGGGAGAGCTTCTAAATATCCTACAGGGTAGGATGGGGAAAAGGTGTTACAGGGAAGGGGGTAACATGTCCCCCCTGTCGGTGTCCCACTTCCACTCCCTGAAAACCCCTCATCTAGGTGATCCTCCCCTACTCGTCCACCCCCAGGAACTGGGTCTCTCTACAATAACCTATGAATTGGCGTTTAATGTTTATTTTGGGTTTCACAAGTTCAGAGTTTTCCCAGTCCCATATTGGAGGGTTTTGGGAGTAGTAATTTGCCTGCCAAGAACTCTGGGCTCGAAAATCTCCATACCGAGGTGGAATTTCCTGTAAAGGAGTAGAGAATGTGGGAAAATCCCTCTCCAGAATAACTTCTTCAGGGAGCCCCTAAATAATGGCTAACGATACTTCACAGGATTCTCCCCGGATGTCAATGTGTACAGGTATTTTAGGATACACTTCATCATCTCAATGAACACATGTAACTCTGACTAGTGCAGCGTTATCTAGGTCTTTCGTTGAAATCAAATCAGCCCATACAGCAGTTTGCTTACTACCCGAGTCAACCAAGGCCCTCACTTGCCTCCCGTTTACCCAAGCCTTTTTGTAAGTAAAATCGGTAGGAGTTTGACATAAACAGATGCCAACGGTCTCTAGCTCTTCCTCGAGTTCTTCCCACTCTTTGCCCTTTAAAACAACCTATTTCCATAGGTTTGTCTTTTATAATCTTTGGACAGTGCCTAGCTAAATGTCCTGTTTCTCTACAGGGGTCATGATTTACCGTCCAAGGACTCACTTGGCCAGCTGGAGACACCATTCCCGATTTGCAGGTGCTATTTTTCCTCACAACATGGGCGCCGCCGGTTTACTCTGGCATTGCTATGCGCAGTCTAGTTCTTCTGTGCAGTGTGCTTATATGCATTAGCAGAGCCAGAGCTCCTTGCGTCTCAACGCTTAGCTACTATGGTGCCTAGCCCAGCGCTTCCTTGTGAGTTACCTTGTTTTCCTGTTCTTCCCTCCTTTGGCGCTCTCCTGGTCGATCCTTCCTCCCTGCTGCCTTACCTGGATCCTGGTTCTCCGTGTAGTTGCTTTCTGCTTCCCCTCCTTCCTCCCAAACTTGCTGTTACTCTGTCCGCCGAAGTTCCTGGATCTATCATCTCCGCATAGACAACACGCGCTTAACATCTACAGGTTTTTTCCCCTAGCAGAGGGTTTTTTCCTGTGCATTGGGTTGTCTTCCATGGGTTTATTTGCCTGACTATTTGATCATTGGGCAGGATGGCATCAGGGGAGGCTTGCCCCTTCCTCCACGAGACCCGGACAAACAAGAAATCCACAAAGGAGAAGAAAGCTAAAAAGTCCTTGCACAAGAAACAACAGGTAAGCCCCAGTCAGGAACCTATAAATCCTGACAGTTTGAGACGCCACCAGACCTTCAAGACCTCGGTTATGGAACCCTCAGCACAAGACTTACTGCGAGGCATGCAGGAATTGTCCCCATAGGTACAAGATTTGAAGGCTGAAAATGCAGCCTTATGACAACTAGTATTGTCACAGTATGCCTACATGCAGAAAGGAAACTTCTTGTGGGGCATAGTGGAAAAATGCAATGGATCCCCCAAAATGCTGTGTCTATTTTTGGACTCTTGCATGATTCACTTTACCTTCAAACCCTATTTCTATTCCACAGATAGGGCTAAGGTGGGATTCATTATATCTCACCCGATTGGTAATGCTTTGACTTGGGCTACCCCCTTGGTGGTGGCAGGAGATCCTCAGTTGAATAACTACACCACATTTGTGAACAGCTTATAGGCTATGTTTGATAGACCTGACATGGTCTATACTGCTCAAGAGAAACTTTTGGAGTTCCATCAAGGCTCTCGGGACATGTTGACCTATGTGACTCAATTCAAGCAATTTGCCAAGGATGCTGACTGGTCGGCTAATGTGTCAGACTTCGGCTCCACCTCCCCCTTCTCCTCACCTGAATTTTCTGATACAGAGTCCTTTACAGCAGCCCGGTTTCGGGGACGTTCCTTCTTCTTGGTTGAGATAAGATCCTTAGGTGTTCTAACCTTATTGTGCAAGTAAGGTCTGGCCCCTCCGGAGGCCACCTTGGCAGTAATGGGAACCTGCCGTGGGGGGCTCCCATTGGGCCAGCCTCGGTTCCCAAGGGAAAAAGCCGGAACGGCAGAAAAAACCCTTGAATGAAGATCTGCAGGCGAGATGAGGAGCGGTTCCTAAGGTAAGGTATAAGGCAGGTTCTCCCAGGCTGAATTAATGAAGATTCAGGATATTGGACAGAGAAACGAGGGCTTTCTCTGCAGTCAGGATACTGTAGAAATCCTGAAGTGCCAAATGCCTCGGACAAAGAAACAGAGAGGAGCCGCGAGCGGTATAAGGTACAGGAAGGTAAAAGCGAGGAGCAGAGTGCGAAAGGTTTCGCGAGCGGAGAAAAGGTAAACAGGAAGGTAAAGAGAGGAGCGTAGCACGAAAGGGATCGCGAGCGGAGAAAATGTAACGGGAAGGTAAGGCAAGGAGCGGAGCACGAAAGGGTTCGCGAGTAGGAAAGGCAGAACACAGATATAGAAGTCAGGAACTGCAACCACGTAGGCAAGCAGCAACAGCGTTGAGTACAAAGAGAAAGATCTTCAATCAAAAAATGCTAACAGAGCAAAACTCAAAGCGGACAGAAGGGAAGAGGGACACAGGAGAAAGTACAAGCTCACACTGAATACGTGAGCGAGAAGGGAAAAACTCGAGAAGAAAGTTCGAGCAATTCGGAGCGTTGAGGGTAGTGTAGACAATACACAGATACAACGCGCTGAGCTGAGGGCGGAACCTAGACTTATAGTGGAGGCAGCCATGATGGGTGAGGACTAGAGCGTCCATCGATCCCACAGCTTCCACCCTCGAATCCTGACATAATGCTTGCTACACTCTGTTTCGTAAAGGATTAAATGAAGAGATTAAGGATGAGTTGGCGAGGGTTGCCAGACCAGGCTCTTTCCAGGCCCTCCTCGCTATGGCCATGCAGATCGATTTCCGCCTCCAGAAAAGGAAGGCTGAGAAAAGGAAACTTTGCACTCCATCCTTTAAACCCACTCCGGTGTATCCCTCTTCATGTGAGGCACCATCTTCTACTGTTGCAGGAGAGTTTGAACCTATGCAAATACGTTCTCTACGTGGTCTTCTCACCACTGAGGAAGAAACAGAAGGATCAAGTTGGGGTTGTGTATGTATTGCGCTACCCCAAAACATATGGTACACAATTGCCCTATAGTTCCACCTAGGCGTTCGGGAAATGCCACCTCCCATTCCTAACTGGAGCCGAGGTTCGGGAGGCTGATACTTGCTCCTTCTCTACAGCCGATTTAGGGTCTTCACTACACTCCTCCATGGTTGTGTTACAAGTCTTCCTTCAGTCCAATCGCGGAGAGCCTATAGCAGTACTGGCATTGGTGGATTGTGGAGCCATGGGAATATTCCTGGATGATGAATGGGCCTGAATACACAAGATACCTCATGAAAACAAAGAACAGGTTCAGGCCATTGAAGGAATCGATGGTTGAGCTCTGGCATTGGGACTGATAACACAACGTTCCAAGACTCTCAGTAGGACCATCAACAACCACCAGGAATCCCTCAGTTTTGACATTATCAAGGCAGTTCATTATCCAGTGGTCTTAGGTATGCCATGACTGCACAGGCATAATCCTTACATCAACTGGTCTGCTGGTTTCTTGTTTTTAGGCTCAGAATACTGCATTGCCCATTGTCATTCTCTGAACACGACCAACTGCCAGAATTCCTTGATCGGTTGTACCAAGGAACAGACCATGTCGCTGTCTAACTTGAACAATGTACCAGAGGAATATTACGGGTTTGTTGATGTTTTTTCAGAGTCACTTGAGTAGATCTTGCCTCCACATCGACTGGAAGATTGTGCCATTGAAACCGCTGAGCAAGATATCATTCCCTTTGGGAGGATGTTCATACTATTTACCTCAGAAAAAAAGCCTTAAAGGAATATCTAGAGGCTAACTTAAAAAACGGTCGGATTAGACCATCCAAGTCGCCTGCTGGGGCTTTGTTGTTTTTTGTATCCAAGAAAGACACCACTGAATTACGTCCCTGTCTGGATTACAGGGGATTGAACCAGGTCACACAAAAGGACAGCTACCCTCTGCCCCTGATATCCGATATCTTGGAAGCCCTCCAGGGAGCAGACCTTTTTTCCAAACTGGATCTTCGGGGGGCCCAACATCTCATTCGAATAAGAGCTAGAGATGAGTGGAAGACAGCTTTCAGAACCCCTTTTGGCCACTTCGAGTACTTAATGATGCCCTTCGGGATATCCAATGCTCTGGCTGTCTTTCAGCGCTTCCTGGACTGGATTTTCTCTGACATGTTGTTCCACTTCGTCCTCATATACTTGGATGGCATACTCATATTCTCCAAAGATCCCACACAACACCAGGACCATATCACCAGGGTTTTAACTCGTTTACGAGAGAACAATCTTCTGGCTAAACCTGGGAAGTGCCAGTTCCCATTTGTCAACTGTTCGTTATCTGGGTTTTGTTATAAGTCCTCAAGGCATTTCCACGGTTCCCAATAAAATGCCTGCTATTATCTCATGGCCTTCCCCGATCACTGTGAAACAGATTCAATCTTTTGTAGGTTTGGCCAATTTCTACACGAAGTTTATACCCAATTTCTCCTCCATTGTGCAACCCATTCTTTCACTTCTGAAAAAAGGAATTCCCTTTGTGTGGGGAAACACTCAGGAATCTGCCTTCATGTTGCTCAAGAAGAAGTTTACTGAGGGCCCCATACTTCGCCAACCCGACACCTCTTAGCCTTTTTGCCGAGACTGATGCCACAGATTCAGCGATTGGTGCAGTACTTAAGCAGACACAAGAGGACTTGATGGAACACCCTATCCTACATACCTTTCAAGGACTCTGATGGAAAGTGAAAGACACTACTCGGTCAGAACCGACCATCCCAACCTTCAGGTGCTGCAGTCTTTGGAATGTAGAAATAGCACACAGGTCTGATTAGCCTATTTCTTTGCCCACTTCCAGGTCCACGTCAACTATATCCCGGGCCAACAGAACATAAAAGTGGATGCTCTCTCCCGCCGTCCTGACTACCTCATGCATTCCTCTCCAAGTTATCCCAAGATGTTCCCAGACACTGTGTTCATCTGTTATGTTGATAACGTCCTGGAGCAAGTGCAGAAGGACACCCTTAGCTGTAAGGAATGGCAGCAGTATCCACTTACCAACATTTGGGGTCTCACCGATAAAGAAGGGAAACTCTTTAAGGGTAACTCCTTATTTCTTCCTACGGGGTCCTTAAGAAGATCTGCCATGTTCCTCTGCCACAACACCAGCTTTTCAGGACATCATGGAGAGAAGGTTACCCTGCGTAACCTCAAACAACACTTTTGGTGTCCAAAGATAACATAGGACGTCAACATTTACATTCAATCTTGTGCTGTTTGTGCTCAAAATAAATCCATCTCTTGACAACCATCAGGGCTATTATTCCAACCCGAGATACGTTCCCGATCCTGGCAAACCATTGCTACCAATTTCATAGTGGAGTTGCCCCTCTCTAGGGGTTGTACCACTATTATGATTGCCATAGACATCTACCCTTGTATGGCTCATTTCACCCCTTTAGCCAAATTGCCCTTGGCCAAAGAGTTGGCTAACATCTTCCTTTCTGACATCTTTCGTTTGCATGGTCTGCCATCTACCATCATTTCTGACAGACGCACTCATTACACCTCATGGTTTTGGTCTCAGCACTGCTGTTTGCTCGGTGTTCACTGAGCATTATCCTCTGGGTACCACCCACAAAGAAAAGGAATAACCGAAAAGGCCAACCAAACCCTCGAACAGTACCTATGGTGCTTTTTATCACAAATACAGGACAACTGGGCAACTCTTCTTCCAATAGCTGAATTTGCCTACAACAACTCAGATCATTCCTCCTTGAACACTAGCCCTTTCTACTGCAGCTATGGGTTTCATCCTTCAGTCCTATCTGAAACTTCTGTTGCAGGATCACCTGTACCTTCAGTAGACTCTTGGATTTGCGATCTACAGACAACACATAAAACTGTCAAAGATCATCTGATGAAGGCTAGAGAGACCACAAAGATTTGTGGATCAGAAACTCTCTGTCAGGCCCCCTTGAATTCTGTCGGCGATAAGGTTTGGTTGTCATCCAAGTATTTACCTAGACACCCAAGACCCACCAAATTTTACCCTCGCTGTTATGGACCATTATCAGTGACTAAGGTCATAAATCCTGTGGCCTTTCATCGGCAGTTACCCATGACATGAAAATACATCCATCAGGTGTTTCATACTTCACTTTTAAAAGCATACATATCCTCCTCCAATAAGGCAGTAATTCCGCCTCCAGTAGCCACTGACGACCAGCAAGTAGAGTATGAGATGGCCAGACTGTGTGATTCCAGGTAACAAAGAGGACGTCTTCAATATTTGGTGGAATGGAATGGAAGGGATATCCCCCACCCCCCAGTGAACACTCCTGGGTACCATTTACCAACATACTCACACCGCCAATATCACTGTCTTCACCTTGGCAAACCCAGAGGAGGGGTTCTTCAGAGTTGGCATGCTGTCATGATTTACCATCCCAGGACTCATTTGGGCAGCTGGAGACATCATTCCTGATTTGCGGGTGCCATTTATCCTCACAATATAGCTGCCAGTGGTTTACCCTGACATTGCTGTATGCCGTCTAGTTCTCCTGCGCTGTGTGTTTATATGCATTAGCAGAGCCGAAGCATCTTGCGTTTCAATGCTTGGCTACTCTGGTGCCCAGCTCAACGCTTCCTTGTGAGTTACCTTGTTTTCCTGTTCCTTGCCTCCTTTTGCACACTCCTGGCCGATCCTTCCTCCCTGCTGCCTTACCTGGATCCTGGTTCTCCACGCAGTTGCTTTCTGCTTCCTCTTCCTTCCTCCCAAACTTGTTGTTACTCTGTCCACCGAAGTTCCCGGATCTTTCATCTCCGCCTGTACAACAGATGCATAACATCTAAAGGTGTTTTCCTCCCGCAGAGAGTATTTTCCTGTGTATGGGTTGTCTCCCCAGGGTACTCTGCCTGACTGTTTGGCCATTGGGCAGGGTGGCATCAGGGAGGGCTTGCTCCTTCCTCCACGATACCCGGACAAAAACGAAATCCACAAAGGAGAAGAAAGCTAAAAAGTCCTCGCACAAGAAACAACAGGTGAGCCCCAGCCAGGATCCTATAAATCCTGACAACAGGAAAAACAGACTGGAGGAGTTGATCTTCCCCCTTTTACTTCCTCCCTTCTACTTTCATCTTTGGCTTTCAGATCAGTCTTCCTGATTTTCACTCTATCTCGTGGCAAGTCTTCTTTAATTCGGTACGACCTCCCTGGTTTATCTATTGCCTGAGGTTTAGGTTGGTGGATAGGTTTGTTGGTTTGTTTTACTTGTATAGCGCACCTGACCCAGAGGTATCTGATCCTTGCGTTCCTCCCAATGATGGGCCGTGTGTAAATGTTTAGCTGCATCTGAATGGTTTGTGCAGTTTCAACGGCTATGGCAGGCCAATTTAAATGCAGAACGGCTTTTTACAAAAAGGAGGTAAGGAGTTAGCGAATTGTTCTAGGATGATCATCTCTGTCAGTTCCTCTAAGGATTTGTCGCTGGTCCACAGGGCCACAGTGTTTTTGACACATTCACCCATTTCTAAGGGGGTTTCTCCTGGGTTTAATCTAATGTCCATCAATTTCGGCCGATAAAAATTGCAGGTTTCCCCCCACTCTTTTTAACAGCCCTTCTTTGATGGATTGAAAGGTGGCTCGCTGTGCAAGATTAAGTAGCTGACAGGAGGTGTGTAGTTCGCCTTTCAGTAGAGGGGCTAAATAGCACCTTTTAATGTTTTCCTCCCATCCTAGTTGTTCAGCTAGGTGTTTGAAGTTTAAGAAAACATTTCCTAAATCTTCACCTTCAAGATATGGTTGAAGCAGCCCCTGTGGTAGTAACGGTCTTGCTTGCAGTTCAACTAGCTTAGCTACATTTTCTTTAAATCTAATCTTGCCCTGCAACTGATGGGACGCTAGCTGGGCGATGACATTGGCTAGGTCGGCCATTTCTACTGGGGATATAAGGGTCCCTTCTGTAGATGGTTCTGAATCAGAAAGGAAGCAACTCTCGACTCCATCGGATAAGGTCCCAGAATATTGGAGCTCACCAAAGACTGTATTGTTGGCTAAAGTTCCTTTAGAATTGGAACATACAGGTCATTCCACATGCAGAAGATCAAACTGACTACACATGGTTCAGAGGTAATTCAAGGTCATTGATCGATTACTTTGCTATATCTCAAAAACTGTTGAAATTATCTAAGCCAATTGAGGTATACAACATGGGCTATAGTGATCACAAGCTGTTGATGTTAACATTGAACATTCAACCAGAAATGTTTATGAAAACCACACATCTCACTGTAATCGAAATACATCAACATCCAAAATCGATTAGATGGAACCCCACCGTATGCAGAAAACGTTCATATTTGGTGAACCGAGACATGTGGTGTGGTGAGGATCATCATCAATTGTTCTGGTACAAACAAAAATTGAACAAACACAATGTTCATGTGTTAAAATATCATCTAGAAGACATACAAATTTCCAAAAGAAGCAGGTATGCAATCATCCCTGCAAATACAGCACTGAGATCCCAGACAAAGCGTAGGCGCAACACCGATATTAGAAGGGTAAAGAGTATAACACAAGATTTTCATGCATTTACAAGCTTAAAAAAGCAAATTCATTTGTGCAGTAAATAAGCAAAGAAGAAGGTGAAGATGGCACAACATCTGGCAGCTAATCAATTAATGATTAAGCACACATGCAAGCAAAACACAAAAGATGTATGGGTGATACTTTGCTCTTGCGGAAAAGACAAGAAGCCGATATTTAATGTGGCAATTACGGTGGCGAAATGGCCCGAGTATATCTTAAATAGGTAAAGTTGAGTTGTGGGATCGATCTCAAAAGTGTGCTAGTCACCACTCTACAATTGTATGTACAGATCCAAAATATACAATAAATTCTTTGGCAGCAAGAAACAAAAACACCTCCCTCAAGCTTCCCACAAAGCCTCTGTAACAGTATACATCAATGAAGAGGTTCGGGAGAGTCTCTCTGGCTCAAAGTCCAAATTATGGTCAGTTCGTATAAAGTTCATCCAAAAAAATCTCAAAGATTCAACTTTGTGAAGTGTTGTGTTTAATTATCTCATACAAAACAGCCGACACGTGTTTTGACCCCTGGTCGTTATCAAGGCTGTGCACATAAAAAATGAACAGGTGTTATTGCATTCCCAGGATAGTTACATCAAACAATAAAAATCATAGCAAATAGCAACATGGTCACAGAGTAACAGGTGCATTTAGCAATGAAACATAAATCAACCATACCATGTTGTAGTCACACGTCAGGCCAGGAATGGGGAGGTGGCATCAAATGTAGATGAAGGTAACACAAAAAGGAGAAAAAGAAAGAATAACAAACAAATGATAATACCTAATTAGTGTATAGCTCCACATTTTTTGTATAATGCCATTCATATATATGTGTGGAAAAGTATCCTTCGTCACATTCCTAAAACTAGGTAGCACCCAGTGCAATAGAAAAGCACTTCTAGACCTCTTCAGTGTTTCTGATTGAAGGGTATATGGCATGTGGCCATAGCTGAACATACACACCAGTAGCCCATAAGTGGAGCGATGTATTGTTAGTGAGTAGTGCATCTACAAAAACCTAGCATAGTGCATCAAAATTAATTAAAGCCATCGTTCCCAGCTCACCCTAACTTGATTCCGTGTTATGTCTGTCCTGTATAGGGAATTGGGTTAGATTCCTCCAATATATAATTGTCAGTGATTAATACCACAAGTTTTCGGTAAATCTCATTCCATATGGAAACTGAAAAAGTAAAGATTGGTTTGAAATATGTGATTATATACATGAAAAACCGTAAATAAGTATGCAGATTGATCGGATAGGCTGTTACCAAGATTCATGGTCCTTACCTTGAGCAGTATGGCGCCCTAAATGGCTGGCTCACTGTGTCCTGAGTGACCGTACATCAATTTGGGTCTACCAATTCTGGTTGCTGCTGGAGTCCCTAAGAATATAGTTGGATTAAGAGTGTGCCACATTTAAAGCAGCAGTCTATGATCAATAACTAGTACTTGTTTAGAATAAATGGAATAGAATTCTGTCGAATGCCCAATGGCCTGAGATAATGGTTAGCTCAAGAAAACACTGCTCAGATTAAAAAACAGTGTACAGGAAAAGTTAAAGTATAGGTAAATAATGTCACAGTGACCTCAAATACAGCACAGGACCGTGCTGTATGGGTGGACTGTTACCCCATCTATAAACATAGACTCTTTTTCTCCAACTGTGGTGTCCCCAGGGATCTAATCTCTCTCCCTGCCTTTTCAACCACTATCTGGCACTCCTTGCCCACTGCATCGCCGCTCTCTGTCCCAACTTTCAGTGCTATGCGGACGATACCCAGCTCATTTTCAGGCTACCCTCGGCCTCCTCCTCTCCTTCCCTCATCTCTGACTGTCTGTCTGCTATCCAGGAATGGTGTGCCGCCAATGACCTCTGCCTTAATGCCAGTGAGACTGAGATTCTACTCATCGGCACACCCACTCCCTCCTTCCCTGCAGCTCTCTGGACAGCCTCTCTTTGCCCTCTTCCTGCTCCTACCTGCAAGGCAAAAAACCTCAGGGTCATCTTCGACTCCACACTCTCCTTCTCTCCTCATATATCTGACGTCTCTAAGAAGTCACACTACCAGCTGCACCTCCTCCGAGGTATTCTTCCCTTCCTCTCCTTCCCCCAGAAGCTCACTGTCTCCCGAGCCCTGGTTCTCTCGAAGCTGGACTACTGTAACAGCCTCTATCTTAATCTTCCTGCCTCCACTCTCCGCCCTCTGCAACTCATCCAGAACAGGACTGTGAGACTTGTCCTTGGCCTCAAGCCCAGGGACCGTATCTCTCCAGGACTGATATCTCTACACTGGCTCCCAGTGGCTGCGAGGATTAAGTTCAAAACCCTCTGCATTGTCCACAAGGCCTTCTGGGGCCTGGGGCCTAAATACCTTCAACTCTCTCTTCCTAAATATCTTCCTTCCCGAGCCCTTCGCTCATCCGTCTCCAACTCCCTCAGGGTCAGCTGCTTCTTGAAGCAACGAGCTAGGGGTAGATCTCTCTCCGCGGCAGGGGCCTCCCTCTGGTACAGCCTTCCTGCCGCCCTGAAACTTGAGGAGAACCATCTCCGGTTCCGGAAGCACCTCAAAACCTTCCTCTTTGCTTCTGCTTTCTCCCACCCTCTCCCCTGCTAAATTCTTCACTGAAACTGCACTGAATCTGCAACTGGGCCACTCTCTCCGACCTCGGTCCTTGGCCCAGCCACTCTCCACTTGCACTGCCTCCCTGGCAACCCCTGCACTGCGGGACTGTCTCTGTATCCCTACATCCCCCCCTCCCCAGCACTTGTCTGCACTTACCTTGCACTTGCCACCAGCTGGCCCTATTATTTATTTTTTATTCTACTTACCCTGTACTGCACTTCCCCCACTCCGCTTCCCCTTGCACTTTTCCCTCCCCACTACCCCTGCACTTGTGCGATCTAAATGACACCTGGCCTAGTAGGATCGTTGTCTGTCTTCCCCTTGTTCCCCCTCCCTGCCTCGTCACGCCTTGAAACACTTGTGTATAGGCGCGTTACAAATGCCATATCATATCATATCATAAGAAATGCTTTAAAAAAAAAATGGTTTCAGATTTACCTTGAAAATGGGTTAAATCCCAAGCACAGAGGTTGTTCCTCTTGGTTTCCCAGCTGGTTCGAAATGCGGCAAATCTTGGCCACATCAAAAAATGGCTCCTGTGACGCCATGACGTCACGCAACGTGACGTCATTAGGCACAACAAACAAAACTACGTGTCATCGCAAAAGCGTGTGGTTTTTAGTATAAGATTCTTGTCACAACTGATTAGCTAATGTTGTGCTTTCACGGCGATGGGCTCAGTGTAACATTAGCAGCTGACAAGATGTGCAGCTGGCAGTGAAATGATGTTGTTAAAATAAACGTTCAGTTGAAATGTAGCATACGATTACATGCCTAGGTTTCACATGATAACTAAAACGGCTGGATGACTGATGTGTTTGGAGGTGAGTGGATGCAGAGCAAATCATTAAAGGCTACAATGTAATTGTGACATTTCAAATATAAAACTAACTCATGTAGCATAATTGAGGAAAAATTGTAAAATAGATATTTGCACGTCAGTGGTTGTGGACATCCAAACATCTCGTGTTTGCTCTTAGCAGGTAAAAATGATTTAAACTATGAAACGATACAAGGCATCAGGAAAAGTGTGGGTGTAACCAAAATCCACAGTGTCTGCTCCTAGCCAGTAGAAAGTACAAATCCTATGGAGAGCAAGCAAGGTTTTTTCACAAACAAGCCCCTCGCCTCCAATATTTGGTTCTGTTTCCATGCCCAAAAGCAAGATCATTATACATGAGATTTAAGTTAAAATCTATTTAAGACCAAAGATAGAACGAGGTTCTGGGCCAATAACCAAAGAGAGACTGACTCGTATGGGGGCAGATTCTGTGCTGATAAGTAAAGCTCTGAGACACTAAAACATCTGGTGATTTGTTGTGGTCATTTTGAGAATGTGAGGCATATCTTTTTGGGAAAGTTCTAGAACAGTGAGTTGGTATCATCTAGTGATCTACTGTAGTGATCTACTGTTGTCCCAATGTAAGTGGGGCAACAGACAGAGTGTAATACTGGCATTGGTTTAATTTCTTGCAGTTATCCAAGAACATCTTGCTGCATTTGAAGTATAAGTGTTTCTTTGAGGCTCAATGTACTTGTCTATACCTGAAACTCGTGATAAGATGTTGATCTGTGAGATAAACTACGAATGAGCAGTGTAAAGCTATGGACATTCTAAAGGAATAATTAATCGAAATTGAAGATCAGATGTTTTTTTTCCCCCCTTAGGAGATGGTTTTATTCGTTGAAAATGTATTTGTACAAGTAAAGAAGCTGATTGTATATAATATATCTGTAAAATTTGAATAATCTAATTGTATATAATGTATATGTTGTAGAGAAACTTGGATATATGACTGTTTGTTGGAAATATTTGTAAAGGCGCATTGTGCCAAAAAATAAACAAACAAATAAAAATAAATAAGGTCTCAAAATCATCCAATTCTTCCGACTCAGAGTCAGTTGAAGTAATGGGCTGCTGGAAAGTAATCCCCAAGCCTGATAGCCCTGCCACCAATAATGACAGAGTACCAACAAAAAAAAAGGTTCAGAAGAAGGGGGATTCAGAGCACTAGGTCTGATAAAGGAAAAGACAGGCCAAACTTTTAGGATTATCTGGTCCCACAGCTGTATGTTGTAATGGGAGAGAGGAAGGGTATCTAGCAATACTTTAAACAACAAATCCTGTTGACCAGGTGTGACACGCAATTGAGAGAACAAAACCTCTTTCAGTGTGGATACGCGATCAGAATCAAGTTGGTCCACTATTTTATTTTCCCCTTCTGGTGGTACCACAATTATTAGCATGGTTTTAAATTATCATCAATTGAATCCCATACCACCCCTGACACCATATGTAAGGAACTCATGGTGGCAACAATAAAGACAGACACAATTGATCACAGTTCAAGGGTGTTTATTGAACTTTATATGGGTGAGATAAATGCCTAATCTAAACCTTAATCTAAGATGGGAGCAAGCTACACCCATCAAATAATAAGTCAGTCCTAGTGACGTTGTGTCAAATAAAAAGGGTCTATACTAAAAAAAAAAGAATCTATTGCCAATCCTTACCACTAAGTTACAGAAAGAGTGTGGGATAATGTTCACCAGAAAGGAAAGTAGTGTTCAAAAAATGATAAGTCAGGATGGTTCGGCTGGGTCTCCCTTGCCCACGTTTTAAGCACGGGTCAAGGTGGGACTTCTCAACACGGCACACTCCTGGGCCTCTCCAGCACGAGGTTCACTATTCCATTCAACGATACCAGGACCTTAAGGAGCCAAGTCTCTCTTCTACAAAGTTTCTTGCTTTAGAAGGCAGACAGGACCAAAACAACAAACAAACAAAGGTTCCTTCGGTGATCTTACACCTTGGGCGATTGCTCTTCGCCACTTGGATCTCCATCTGCCGGGCTCAGATCCATCTTGTAACGCGGGCCTCCCTCCGTCGCGTTCACTAGGGCCTTTCACTTTTAATATCAACACAATGTTCTCGGGTGCATCATGCTTCACACTGATCCGCGGGCATCCCTCAACTGAGTTCACATTTGCCAATTTCACAGTCCACTTTGTTTTATCATGATGCAGGATTTATTTCTCTAAGCTTTTCCCTTGGCATCCCTCCGTCAGATTCACATAGAAACTCATGAACATTGTGTTAAAGTGGCTAACACAGTTCATGATTTGCTTAAACTCTTCAGAAAACATGGTTTCTGTTTCTCTAGCTTCCTCTTGGCATCCCTCCATCTGGTTAACAGTAGCCTTAATTCACAATTTCACAAACTTTTTAGAAAGCAGCATTTTCCTTCCACTAGATTTTCTTTGGCAGCCCTCCGTCGGGTTCACACTTGCCTTAGGTCACAATGCTCACTATTTTATCAGAAAGCGAGGGGGGTTCCCTTCCCCTAACTTTCTTACGGTAACGCATCAGAGACTTTCGATTGTACAAGGGAATATGACGTGACCATTATAAGACCACTCTGACACCTCATGTCATCCTCTCCTAGGATCTTCTGGTACTTGTAGTTTTAATACAAACAAAGGGGCCAGTCAGAGTCCTTCGAATGAGCACTCCTGCGGCGCCTGAACACTCTGCAGCTGCCCCTTCTCTGGGTTTCCCAAATGTTCAAAACACACACAAGTTCTTTGCTCAAAAGCTTCTTGCCTTCACAGAATGTTGCCCTTTGCAACCTTGGGCTCAACACAGTTCGGTTTGCTATCAACTTTCTCTGACTCACCGGCTGTGCTGAACCTGTTGGCTTGTCTGGCTTCCAGAGTCAAGGACGGTACCACGGTAGCCAGCGTGCCTCCCCGCTTGTGTTATCAACACAGGAGGCCCCCATGCCCCCTTGACAACCGTCACACCACATGCCAGCTGTACTCCCGGGTCTTGCGATTCCCCTTTTGGAGGCTTCATGGATCTGAGTTGAAAAGGGCAATTCCCTCCTCATCGTCCTTTGAGGTCTTGCTGCTTTTATCCTCCGCTTGAACTGCCGGTTCGGAATAGCAGTCACCTCGTGCATTCGGCCTTGCTCGTCGTGTGCTCTCGTGCTCTGCCTTTAATCCCAGTGGGGAAGGTAAAGGGCTGTCAGGTGTGCATTGTTGCTGTCAATTGCCTGACCCTTGTATTGGGGCATTTCAGGCAAACGGCTCTGGTGTTAGTCTGTTGTATTTCTGTGTGTAAGAAAGTGTTTGTGTCAGAAAAAACGGTGGGGGGTAGAGCTTCTAAATATCCTAGAGGGTAGGATGGGGAAAAGGTGTTACAGGGAATGGGGTACTGCGTCTCGCCCATCAGTGTCTCACTTCCACTCCCCAAAGACCCCTCATCCAGGTGATCCTCCCCCACTGGTCCACCCTAGGAACTGGATCCAATAGCAATGACCATGTCCTGGCCACCTGGATGACAGATCCCCGGGGACTAGCAAGTGAGACACCTTCAGGTTTCTCACAATACCCTGGTTGTACCCCTGAGATAATGTCACAATGCCATATCACTGGGGAGTTGCAGGCATCATGCACTTCATGTTCTTGTGTAGTCTGCTGTCCTAACATTGGTAGGCTGGCACGTCAACACACAAACTCTCCGGCATGGCCACATATATATCTGCGTAGTTGACTTTCACTTCCCTGCACGGGTGATCATATTGACAAATGACTGTTGACAAGCATGTTGCCAGCACCATTAGTATGGGGAGATATTGTGCACAATACATGCCAGCAGTTGACCGTTGCTTAACCGGTTCCTTGTGTGTACCAACATATCACATCCTGATATTGTACTGCATGACTACATCAATGTTTGGATTTTCTTCCCTCCCATGAATGTCCGCAGGCATAGCTGCAGATGATTGATGGCCCACCTTCGCCTTTCCTACACCCGTTTCCCCTCCCAATTCTGTGTCCTCAACCAGACTGTTCAATTGGAAGGGTCTGCAGGGTAATCTAAGGTCATGTTGATGGTACAACACTGGAGAGCATTTGCATGTTTCAGACACATCAGGGCTACATAATGCAACAAGGGTATGTATTTTGCAGGTATGTGATAGTGGTTCTGTTTAAAGAAATCATGCTGACATGTACCTTCTCCATTTCCATCCCACAACGCATGCTGACATCTGTGATTTGATGCGGGGTCTAGCATGAGGACACATTGCATGACACCAATAGGGGGGACACATAACATGGGGCCTTCTTTTCTAAATCCTCAGAGTATTTAAGCATGCATATAGATGTGTTAAGGGTTGGTGCATGGTTCTACACATACTTTACAGCTCCAGGGAACGCCTCTCTTTCTGGTTGGGATATCAGGTACATTTCTGCCTCCACCTTCGGCTTTGCCTGCAGATAGGAATGCATTAATGCCTCCATGTGATTTCCATTATGGCATACATGTCTTTGCTTACTGTGGATTTTGCCAGCTTTTGGCAGCTGCTAAAGGTGGGGATGCTATTGGACTCTATGTGAATTGCTTCCTGGCATGCATAATTGGTGAAATGCAGTTAAACATATCTACTGCGATTTACATGCACAAATCTGTGGTGCCCTATTTGCAATGCACACACTGGGTACAATGATGCTACACTAGTCCGTAAAATGTATCTGCACATCCAGCTGGTACATGGAAATCACAGGCACTACACTATTTGAAAGAGTCATAGACAGAGTCATGGTCCCAAATGAAGTACATATAGGAGATGATTCCATGTCCTCAAAGAAAATGAACAGAGGTGCCAGCAAGTGGCCCATGTTGGCTAAAGTAAGCATTCCTTTGCTGGCCTTTGAATTGAAATGATTTGTACCCTGATTGACCAGCCAATTTGTTTAGAAATAGGAGTATGTGACCCGTTTACAGACATGGAGTTAAAATCATCAGGGTGACAGGCGGTGCACGTATTAGGGGAGCATGCATTGGTGATGTAACATGGTCCTTGCTGTTGGCATATGGGTGAGTGTTGAGTACCAGATACAAAGGTTCATGCACTCTCATACCATTTGCTAATCACAGCTTTGCTCTTTGTTATGCATGCATGCAGCTTATTCACCTTCAGCCCAAGTCTCGACTTCTCCCATTCCTGTGAAACTACTGACAACGGCGATGTCAGCGCTGTGAGGATCCAGGATGCGTCTCGGGGGCCCCCACGCACTCTAGGCCTCCCGCGCGTGTAACGGGTCGGGACAATGAGAGAAGTCGGCAGCCAGGCATCTATTCACTACACTTTATTCTTAACAACCGAGGACGTCCCATCCTCTTCCATCACTTCCCATTCCTCCCCACATAACAAGGCCAGTGGGCCCTATATATCAATAGGACACCTCCCTCCTTCAGTCGCAAGGGCTTTATTTTGACCCTCACAGGACGTTTTGCAGTCTGAGATTCTGAGTCCGTTCTGGGTTTTGTGAGACACCTGAAAGTGTCTCACCCGCTAGTCCCCGGGGATCTGTAATACAGGTGGCCAGGACACAGCCATCGCTATTGGATCAAGTTCCTGGGGGTGGACCAGTGCGGGAGGATCACCTGGAGTGGAAGTGGGACACCGAAGGGTGAGACACAGTATCCCCTTCCTTATGACACCTTTTCCCCATCCTGCCCAGTAGGATATTTAGAAACTCTAACCCCTCCCCCTTTTCCAACACAAACACTTTCTCACACCGTGAGCAACAACGGACAAATACCAGAGCCGTTTACCTGACATGTCCCAACACAAGGGTCAGGCAGAGTCAGACGATTGCCGACAACTACACACACCGACTGCCCTTTCCCTTCCCCACTGGGATAAAAAGCGCAGCATGAGAGCACACTCTGAGCAAGGCTGAACGCACGAGGAAGCAGCTATTCCAGGATGGCAGTTCAAACGGAGGAGGAAGGCGGCGAGACCTGAAAGGATATTAAGGAGGGAGTCGCCCTTATCCTTTTCAACCCAGACCCGCAAAGCCTCCAACAAAAGAAACATAAAACCAGGAATCGCAGCTGGCGAATGGTGTGATGTACATCAGCGGTACATGGAACCCTCTTGCACGGATAGCCAGGGCGGGGAGACGCGGTTGCCATTGTGGTACCGCCCTTGACTCCAGCAGCAAAAGAAACGCCAACGAGTTCCGCACAGCCGGTGAGTCGGAAGAACCTGATAGTGGGCCGGACTGACTCAGGGTTGCAGTGGCAACATTAAGAAGATCAACATAGAGAGGTCTTTTGTGAACAAACTTGGTACCAGAGAGAGTGGTCCGGCGCAAAGTGGGCACTAGTTCGGAGGTCTCTGGCTGGTACCCCTCTCCTGAACAAAGAAGCTGTTTTAAACTTAAAGGGTATTGAAACTACAAGTACCCAGAGGCCATAGGAAAGGCTGATGTGAGGTGTCAAGGTGGTCATACAAAGGTCAAGCCAAATTCCTTGTACAATCGAAAATCCTCGACATGTTGCAGGAGTTTTGACGATTGTGAAATTGAGACAGGCGTTTGCACCCAGCTGAGGGGAACACCGTGTGAACTGTGATTTTGTGAAGCCCATACTTGCCATAGGCTAACTTGCCATAGGCTAACAGAGTGACCCAGCGAGTCGAGATCCCCTTCGGAAGTCTCTGTTTAAATTGGCAAGTGCTTTGAGAGACTGACGCTGAAAGAAGGATCAGAGCCCAGTTGAGCGGGGATCCTAGGGTGAAGAGTAACCCCCGATGTGAAGGTTAACAGAATCAACTTTTGTTTTGTTGTTTTGGCATATCGGCACCTCTGAAGCAAGATACTTTTCATGAGAAGAGACTTGAGCAGAGAAGGCACCGATATAGAGAAAAGTAACAGTGAGCTTGTGCCAGAGAAGCCCAGGAGTGTGCTGTGCTCAACAGTCCCGCCTTGTTCTGTGCTACAAACATAGGGAAGCGAGACCCCAGCCATAACATCCTGACTTATCATTTTGTGAACACTTCTTTCTTTTCTTGTGAACGTTATCAACACAATTTTGTAGCATAGCGGTAAGGATTGGCAATAGTTTTCTTTTTTGTATAGGCCTTTTTTATTTGACTACTCCACTATGACTGTATTATTATTATTATTTGATGGTCGTAGCTTGCTGCCATCTTAGATTTAGGTTTAGATTAGGTGTTTATCTCACCCATTTTACAGTTTAATAAACACCACTGAACTGTGATCACTTTTATCTGTCTTACTTTGATATCATGCCTTCCTTACAGTGTCCTCCTGTGGCATTGTTCTCCTTGATCCCTCTCTTCCTCGGATGCCTCGCTGCCTCCCAGACATGACACATCCGAGTCCCACAAAGGCTCTTCGTCCACTTCCTGTTCTCTACACCCCCGAATCTTTTGAAATGAGAGGCATTTTGTGTGAGGGTTCGTCCTTGGCCATCACTGGGGTGACCATCGTATCCTTCCGTTGAGTGGCGATGAGGGACTTTGGTATAAACGTGGAGTCGTCTTTCCTTTGTTTTGTCTGCTTTCAGCAACACTTGATCTCCTTTTTTCAGGGATATATCTGTGGCTCCTCTACTGGCATCAGCAGCGTCTTCCATTGTCTTGTTTTGCAGCTGTATCTTGTGGCCGAATGTCCTGGTCTTTGAGACATGGTTCCTCCTTCCCCGGGCTATGCAGGAGCTGTGTCCTGACACCACGACCAAATACGAGGTCTGCCAGGCACTGTCCTGTGGAACAATGTGGAGTGTGTCTGTACTCCCTCAGGAATTGGTACAATACTTGCTCGAACTGCATGCCCGTGACCTGTGCCACCTGTAGGGTCCCCTTAATGCTAGCCATAAAACACTCAAACATGCCTTTGGCATGAGGCCAGAGAGGGGTTATCTTGCGGTACCTGAACCCCATGTAGGCCACAAAGTGTGTAAAATGATGGCTTGTGAAAGGTGGTCCATTGTTCGATTTGATGACCTTCGGGATACCATAAGCGGTGAGTATGCGATCCAATGCTGGGATGACATCCGTGGTAGCAGTGGAGTGTATTATTTGCACCTCTGGGACTCTGAGTATTCATCTATCACCACCATGACATAGGAGCCCTCTCTAGTGGCCCCAAAGAAATTGATTTATTTATTGTTTGCTCGTTAGGCACTTATACAATAAGAATATGCTGTTTCAAAGCGCCAACAGGGCAGGGAGGGTGGGCAGTACAATTACAACAGAATACTTAAGAGCAGAGGGAGAAGAGGGAGGTGGGGTGAACCAACTATGCCTTGTGAGAATTCAGAACATGCAAGTGCATAAAGGAAGAGGGGGTAAGTGCTGGGGAGTCTGAGCACATGGGTGAGCCATGGACGAAGTGCTAGAATGTTGAGTGCTACATGGCCTGGGCCACAAGAGGTGCAAGTGTGAGTCTCCAAGCGGAGGGTATGTGGAAAGACAGGAGCTGGAAGAATTGGTGTGGGAGGTCAAGGACCCAAAGATGCATAAGAGCCAAGGACAAAGATTCAGCAACTGTGAGATTAGCAGAGGAGAGAAGGGGGAAGGGGGAGGAAAAGAGGAAAGTCTTAAGGAGCTTCCAGAATTTGAGAAGATTCTGTTCAAGGTGCAGGGGCAGGCTATTCCAAAGGAGGGAGCCCGCAGAGGAAGTGAGCGCCCCCTGCCCTCTGCTTAGCAAAACACTTTACACACAAGGAGTTGGTGCCAGAGGAGCAAAATGATCTAGGGGGAAGAGAATTTAGAGAGCAAAAGTTGAAGATAGTGTGGTCCCTGGGCCCAGACAGCCTTGTGTATGATGCAGAGGGATTTGAATTTAATCCGTGCAGCGACCGGGTGCCAGTGACTTTTTAGTGCATGAGAGATGCGATCCGTTGGCTTAAGGCCAAGGATAAGTCTCACTGCCCTATTCTGGATAAGCTCGAGGGGTCGCAGAGTGGAAGAAGGAAGTTTCAGGAGGGGGCAGTTACAGTAGTCAAGTCTGGAGAGAACAAGGGCTTGAGTCACACTGAGCCTCTGAGGGAAAGTGAGAAAAGGTAGAATTCCTTTGAGAAGGAAGAGCTGATAATTGGACTTCTTGGCAATGTCCAGAGTGTGAGGGAGGAAGAAAAGAGAGGAGTCGAAGATGACTCCAAGGTTTCTGGCTTCAGTTGAAGGCGCAGGGGGAGAGCCCAAGGAGGAAGGCCAGAGTGAAGGGAAGAAGGAGGGAGCATGTGTCCCAATGGGGAGGATCTCAGTTTTACAGGCGTTGAGGCAGTGATCATTGGAGGTGCACCAGGACTGGATGGCAGATAGGCAGTCTGGGATGATGGAGGGTTCAAGAGGGTCAGCAGGGAGTCTGAAGAAGAGCTGTGTGTCGTCTGCATAACACTGAAAGTTGGAGGAAAACGAGATAAGAAAGGAGAGCAAGGTAGATGTTGAAGAGCCAGGGGGAGAGTATAGAGCCCAGAGGGACACCACAGGTGGAGATGGAAGGAGAGAAGGGGCCCAAGATGACTTGGGAAGAGCGGTTAGTGAGGAAAGAGGACAGCTAATCCAGTGCCTGTTTCGAGATACCAAGTGTATCATGGAGCCTTTGTATGAGGATGGAATGGTTAACTGTCAAATGAGAGATTGAGAAGCATAAGGACAGCTGGGAGTTGGAGTCCAGAGGTGTGAGCAGTTCTTCACGGATGTTCAGAAGAGCAGTTTCCATGCCTCTGGATGCTCGGAGTCCAGATTGATTGTCGTGGAGGCCTCCAACAAGTTCAGTTTGAGAGTTAAGTTGGGGCAAAGCCAGCTTCTCAAGTAGCTTCCACAGGAGGGGATTGTGGGGGGGGGAGGGGGGTGGTGATGGAGATAGTGCGGTAGCTGGCAGGGCAGTTAGGGTCAGAGGATGATTTTTACAGAAGTGGGCGCACAAGGGAGTGCTTAAGGGAGGAGGGGAAAGATCCAGTGATAAAGGAGTGATTACAGAAATCAGCCAGAGCAGGGGCAAGGGAGCCAAGGTTATCCTTGATGGTCCTGGATGAGCAAGGGGAGACCTGTTTTGAAAAGACCTCCATGGCGCGGACAACTATGGTAACTTCTTCAGGTGTGACAGGAGAGGAGGAAAAGGAGGAAGGAGGAGGGGAGAGTGTGGTGGGGGAGAGTGGGATGGGTTGTGAGGGAGTGTAGAAAGGGTGGTCAGAATGTCCTGAGTTTTGGTGGCAAAGTGTGAGGCCAGTGCATTGCAGAGGGCCTGGAAAGGAAAAGGGGAGGAGGAGACTGCAGAGGGGTGCAGATTTTGAAAAGTTCAGCCGTGTTATTGGATGCGCCGGTGACTCGTGCCTGAACGTGGGCTCTTTTCGTCGCACGAATGGTGAGTCTGTATTGCCTTTGGAGCAGACTACAGGCCAGTTTGTCAGAAGATGAGCCTCAGGTTTGCCACTTCCGTTCTGCTGTCCTGTGCTTTCGTTTCAGGGCTGCAAGTTCAGTGTCGTACCAAGTGTTACGCTTTGAGGCAGGTGTCAGACAGATCCTCATGACTGAGGCAAGAATGCTAAGAGTGTTGGTGATGAAAGATGGAGGTTGCTGATGGCAGAGTCAGAGGTAGAGTCAGAAGTGGAGGGGTGAGGGGGGGTCAAGGTGGAGGCGAAGGCAGTCGGTCACTTGTATCATCAGGCGGGTGTTAGTGAATGAGGTTGGTGCGACTTTTGGGGGGGTGGTCAGGGGACCAATGGGACCCAGATGGGAGGAGAAGAGGGAGTGGTCTACCCAGGAGAGAGGATTGACAAGTGGAGGGGAGAGAGAGAGGGGTTAGAGTGTATGAGGGCATCCAGAGTGTGTACAGCTGTGTGGGTTGGCCCCAGAGGGAGAATGGAGAGGGAAAGCGAGGAGCAGAGGTCTGTGAAATCAACCACCAGTTCTTCCCAGATGCCGTGGGAGAGGTGGGACATCGGCAGCGGGTGAGTCTTGGGTGCCGGGGTCACTAGGTTGCAGACAGCGCACCTTTGAAGCATATCTTCCACCCTGCGATCTAGTTGTGGAAACTGGAAACTAGACCTTCTAGCGGAGCAGTTTCTTGGTAGATGCTATGCCTCGGTGACCTCATGGGCGAGACAGACGACCCTTTGACACAGCGACCTGGCAGTATGATCTTGCAACCCTTTAATAAGATGATGTGGTCTGCGAGTTCCACTTGGATGAGGCACAGGCTTTCGGTCTCCTCTTGTGTGGCCTGATCCATGTGTTTCGCCATGTGCTTGGCATGTCTCATCCTTCCCATTGTAAGGCACTGGGCTATGATGGCAAGAGCTGGGTCTTTCTCTGGTTCTTGCTGGAGTGTCATCCATGGAATAGGGAATGGTTTTATCTGGTGGATGACATAATTTAGGTATTCGTCCGCTATCGAGCGTTCCTGCCTGTCGGTCTCCCTTGGATGCCGCAACAGATAATCTGCGGGTTCTTGTCTTTTCGAGGCCAGTGACGGATTGTAAATTTATAGTCCTGCATACAAAGACCATCTGGCAATTTGTGTGGGCATCCTGGCCTTTGGGTTGCCATATATTGTAAGTAGAGCCTGGTGGTCTGTTACCACAGGAAAGGCCTTGCCATATAGGAACAGGTGAAAGTACTTGCAGGACCACACTACCGCCAGCCTTTCCTTTTCGGCCTGTGAATACCTTTGTTCCGTGTCTGTGAGGCAGCGGGTTGCATATGCTACTACCTGCTTGGTGTAGGGTGTCTGTGGATCAAACTGTGACAGAAAGGCGCCAAGCACCACGGGACTAGCGCCCACTGTCACCTATGTGTCCGTCAAGGAGCTGAAATAGGCCATATCTACTGCAAATGCAATCTTTGATTGAATGGAATCACAACTGGCTTGACATTCCGACAGCCAAATGAAAGCATGACCGTCTTTGGTAAGTTCCTGCAGCAAGGCACTGATGGTTGCCTAATTTTCCAGGTACCGGGAACAATAGCTGGTCAGACCCAAGGATTATCTCAGATCAGAGACACTGGTTGGTCTGGAGGTTTCAGTTAAAAGGCCACCACCTTCTCCGGATGCGGCCTTCTCCCTTGTTTTGGGATTATGTGTCAAAAGAATTTCAGAGTGTGTTTCCCAAACTCGCACTTGTCTTTATTCAGTGTTACTCTTGCAGCCTCCAGCGCCAGGCAGACTCGATTCAAGGTGTCATTGTGCTCACTCATAGTTTAGCCAAAGACTAGAATGTCATCGCTATAATTTAAGCTGTTTGGAATGTGTTTTATCTGATGCATCTCCTCCTGAAATATTTCTGCCACTGATGATATTCCAAAGTTGAGTCTTTTATAGTGAAGCAGACCCATGTGGGTGACAAAAGTGGTGATGTAGCGAGATTCCGACGCTAGTTCTAATTGGTGGCAACCTTTATTGAGGTCAAGTTTGGAGAACACAGTGGCGCCATTTAGGAGGTGGATTATGTCGGTGATCCTGGGGGCTTGGTGTCTTTCCCTTTGGATGGTGTGAGAAACCTGAAGGTGTCTCACCAGCTAGTCCCCAGGGATCTGTCATCCAGGCGGCCAGGACACACCGTCATCGCTTTTGGATCCAGTTCCTGGGGGTGGACCAGTGCGGAAGGATCACCTGGGTGAGGGATCCTCTGGGAGTGTAAGTGGGACACCAAATGGCGAGACACAGTCTCCCATTCACTGTAACACCAGTACCCCCTTCCCAACACAAACACTTTCTCACGGACAGCTCACTGAGAGAAAACGGACTAACACCCGAGCCATATACCTGACATGTCCCAATACAATGGTCAGGCAATCGCTGACCATTACACACACCTGACTTCTATTACACTTCCCCACACGGACAAAAGGCGGAGCCCGAAAGCACACTCTGAGCAAGGCAAAGCACACAAGGAAGCAGCAGTTCTAAGATGGCAGTTTAATACAAGGTAAAAGACAGCAAAACCAAAGAGGATTGCAAGGAGGGAAGTGTCCTTGACCTTTGCAACGGAAGACCGTTACTTTCATTAACTTTTGAGAATAGGAAACACAAGACCAGGAATCGAGGCTGAAGAATGCTGCATTGTGTGTTAGAGGTACCCAGGCTCTCCCGCATAACTGACCAAGGCGAGGAGGAGGAGGAGGAGAAGCAGCAGCCACTGTGGTACTGTCCTTGACTCCTACAACAAAGCAGTGCCAGTGAAGTCAGCAGAGTCGGTGAGTTTGGGTAACTGATACCAGACCAGTCTGTGTTCAAGCCAAGGTTGCAAGCGGCAACGTTGTATAATGAAAACTGAAGAGAACAGTGTATGAAGCATATGTGGCAAGTGACGCAAACACAATTATTCAGCCGATGAGGGATTGAACTTTGAAGCCAAGATACGATACTGTAGACAGTGTGGTCCGGCACCCCGTGGGTGCTCATTTGAAAATCTCTGTCATGTATCCAGCTGAAAAGTGGTTAATGTGAAGCGTGATAAAGAATTGTGAAATCGAAGTGGTCCTGCAACAGGCCAATCAAAAACCCTGTGCACATTCTAAAGTCTTCGATAGTTGATGACATCATTTAGGAAGTTGGTCCGAGCCCGGCGGAGGGAGATCAGCTAAAGCTTGGTTAAAGCAAGTTTGTGTAAAGTTATGAACATTGTGTTAAAAAGGAATCTGAGCCTGACTAAGGGGGAACTGGGATATGAGCCCGACAGAGGGAGATCCGAGATATGAGCCCGACAGAGGGGGATCCGAGGTGAACCTTGAGTCACCTGAGAAAGAATACCCTAAGAGTAATTAGATGCATAAATAATGTACAAACATTGTGGTGAAAGGATCTGAGCCCGGCTGAGGGGGATCCGAGGTGAATAGTGAATCGCCTAAGAACTTGAGTACTTATGATAATCTGAACGAGGAAAGGAACTTATTGTTTGTTTGGCGCATCAGGCCCTCTGAATGAAGAGACTTTGAAAGGCAGAGACTTGGGCACGGAAGACCCTGATGTGAATGATTGAACTGTATCCTTGTGCTAGAAAAGCCAGAGACTGCTAAGCTCGAGTTTACTGCCTTGTCCCATGCTGAAAACGTGGGGAAGGGAGGCCAATGGCCTAAACATCCTGATATATCATTTTGTGAACACTTCTTTCCTTTTTGTAACATTGTTTCCCACAGTATTTATTCATTATTATTTATATTTTTATTTATTTATTTGTATTGCGCCAGCTGCCCGCGGACATCGGGGCACAGACGGAAAGACAAGGACAAACAGTAGGCTGACGGTGATCACAGGACAATTACATGAACCAGAGTTACTCAGGTGTTTCAAGGCCAGAGGGGAGTTCTCTCATTATGGTTTACTTGAAGAGAAAGGTTTTAAGCTTCTTCCGAAAGGTAGAGTGATTAGTCTCCAGCCTAAGGCTGGTCGGAAGTTTGTTCCAGCTGGCTGCTGCACCGTTAGGGAATGCTCTACCCATGCCGTGTTCTTTTTTGTGCTTCTTGCCGGTTATTAAACCCTTGGCTTCTGATCTTAGCGCCCTGGGAGGGTTATGGAAGATGATTTTAGATTTCAGGTAGGTTGGTGCTTTGCCGTACAAACACATGTCAGGCACAATGACTTAAATTGTATGCGGTCTTCCATTTTCATCCAGTGGAGGTCACGTCTGGCTTCACTGATGTGTTCAGTTCTTGATTTTTGTTTGATTGTTCTAATCATGTTATTTTGGATCAGTTGGAATTTGTGCATACTTGGTTTACTGGCGCCTACAAGGAGCGCATTTCCATAATCTAGACACAATAAGATGGTGGCTCTAGCTATTGAAGTGCAGTTGTTTTCACTGAACAGGAGTCTAATTGCTTTGAGCAATCTGATGTAGCAGGTAGAATTTTTACTAACATACATGGCTTGGGCATCCACATTCAGGGATGCTTCTAAAGTCATGCCAAGTGGTTTAACCTTGCCCGTGACCTCAATACGGGATTCTTTGATTTTACACGCTTGGTGGTCAGAAGAAAGTTTGGCTCGTGCCTGGGTGAAACCAAAGACCATTAGCTCGGTCTTGTTGCTGTTTAACCACATCCAATTATTGTCCGTCCAATCTTCTATATTTTTATAGAGATCATTCAATGCTGTACTATCCTTGGCATAGTCCCCTCTCAGTTCTATGACTAGCTGAGTGTCATCAGCATAGTTGGTAAAAAAAACACCTGGAGATGATCTAGTAGCTGGCACAAGAATCGAATGTACAGTTTGAAGATCAATGGTAGTTGTATTTACAGGTAAGGATTGGCAATAGGTTAATTAGTATAGGCCCTTTTATTTTGACAAGACACTGCAAGGAGTGTGTTATTATTATTTGATGGTCGTAGCTTGCTCCCATCCGTAGATTTAGGATTAGATAGGCATTTTTCAAACCCTTTTTGAAGTTCAATAAACACCCTTGAACTGTGGTCACTTGTGTCTGTCTTACTGTTGATACCATGCCTTCCTTACAATGGCCTCATTCGATCAGCGCATGTCCACACACAGGCTGATGGACCCCTCCTGTGATTTTTTGGGCACCGGCACAATGAGAGAGACCCATGGTGTGGGGCCACTTGCCCATTCGATGATGTTGAGATCTAGCAGCCGGTGGATCTCTTCCTCCACTTGTACCTGGATGTTGATTGGAATACCTCTGCAGTGTTCAGCCACAGGTTTGACTGTGGGATCAATGTGCAAGTATACTTTGCAGTTGTTCAGCTTCCCCAGACCCTTGAACAAATTTGGGAACATCTTGACCACATCTCAGTCTCGGGACAGGTATTTATGGGCCATGATGCGGTATAGAATGTGTACCAGTCCCATTTCCATGGCTGTTTTTAAACTCAGGATGCATACACTGTTTGTTGTCATCGTCAATACATGCAGTTGGATGTGTGCTGTTTATGACTTGTGTGCACAGACAGTTTTGAAAACACCCTTGGATGGGAGGGGGGTTTTGGATCTGTATGGGTATATGTCGACCATGGAAGATTTCAACTTTCGTAGTCATGGAAGTTTGTTGTAGGTGTCCACACTCTTAACATTCACCATCGCCCCATTGTCAGTGAGAAATTATGTTGGTGTGTTGAGCACTTACAGTGTTAGTGTGGGGCTGTGTTCCTTGGCCGTGTCGTTATTTAGCACCCATACATAGCCCCTTTTCCTCTGGTCAGTGGAGGAGCCTGATGACTCACTTTCTGACTGGGAGCCCATCACTACGGAGGTTACGCCAAGGATGACGTGAGCTTCTCCTCTCTCCGTATCTGTGTGATTTCCCTTCCCTTTATTTGTCGTTATCCCCCTCTGGGGGTCAGTGTCTTCTGGAGTCACGGGTGCCCCTGCAGTCCTTCCCCTGGAATTTGGCATGATGCCGTCTACTAGTCGGTGATGAGGTGCGTGGCGAGGGTTGTGGGGCATTCTTGCACACGGCTCAAAAGTGGTCCTCGCCCCTGCAGGCCACACACTCTGTCCCAAAGCTGGGCACGTGCCCTCATGTGGGTATTCATATCCACATCAATAACAATCATGCTTGCTTTCCTTGCTTAACCTCCCTGCAAGTGTGACAGCTTCAGGACGGGCTCTGTCAGTTGTGGACGACAGAATCTTCAGCTTCCCCATATTGAGGACTTGTAGGGAGATGGCAAAGGGATCTGGCCATTGCCAGTATTTCGTCTAATGATCTTTGTTTTTGCAGGAGCTGCTTTCGAAATTTCCGACGACTCGCATGCCAATATCACCCGGGATCTGAGCGCTTCCTCATAACGAGGAAATGCAGGGTTTCATACATGTGCGTAGTCTCATGATGAAGTTGTTGAGGGTTTCCCCTGCCTCTTGGGTCGAAGTGTGAAAGATGTGACGTTCATAATCAACATTGGTGTGTGGGGAGAAATATGTGGCCAGGGTATCTTGGATTTCCTGAAATGTCGCAATCTCTTCATCTACCACCTCATACAAGATGTCAGCCGACCCTACTGCCAGGTCAACAGGTTCTTCTTCCTCTCGTCCATGAATCCCATTGCCCATATGGAGACTTTGAAATCTTTATACCACAGGATCCACCGCTGACCCAGATTGCTTGTGTCCATCAGATCAGAAGCCACAGGGACTTGCCACTGGATACTCTCACTCTGTGCCATTTGGAATGTTCCGGATGGGCGTGCTGACAGTGTGCCTGGGATATCCTCCTCTGACATGCGCACTCTCCCCCTCGTCCTGTGTGGCGCCCCTTTCCTGTATCTGACACTTCTTGGGTGTGTGGGTGGCTACAGCCCTCTATCCCTGCACAGCAGGACGAAGCAAATTTCACCCCCTCTTCGTTGTGCGGTTATAGGGCATCTCACTATGGGCCCTCATGCCCCAATCTTATGTGTGCTCCTGACGGGTGGCTGGATGACTGATGCCCTTTATCTACAGGGCGATCTGAGTAATAGGCTTCCTTGCTTCCCTTTTCCGCCTTGCCATGTGGCTGGCTTCACTCACTGCCGCGGCCCTGGTCCTTTTGATCTCTGCCACCCGGGCGAAAACAAGGGTGATCTGGTGCAGCTGGCCTCCCAGTGCTGTCGCCTGAAGCAGTCTTGCCCCTCAAGGGATGGGGGAGCCTCGCCCCGTCATAATCAGGCAGGGCGATCGCCCGCAATCACTGCCGCCGCCTGACGTGTAGTTGTTGTAGTGAGGGACGTCATGTCACCCGCTCGTGCCCTTCCAACCTCCTTAATGCACACACAAGTGTGGTAATCCTCATCACCAGTGTGAGGACGCGGGAGGTGTCTCGGGCCCTGCGCACCCTAGGCCTGCTGCTCGTATGCCGGGTCGGGCCGAATGAGAGAAGTTTGGAGACATGTGTCTGTTCACTAAACTTGAGTCTTATCAACAGAGGTCGTGAGGTCATCCTGTCCTCTTCCGTCCCTTCCCATTCCTCCACACACCCCAACTTGGTCCCTCCCACACAACGAGACCAACGGGGCATATATATATCAACATGGCATGTACCTGTACCCCCCCCAAAGTACAAGCTCCAGAGGTGGCCAAGGTGAGCCACCTCCTTTTGCCAAGCAGACTCTGCAGTGTCTTTTAACCATCCTCCAGACACACCTCTGTAGGCACAGCCAGCATGCCTAGAACGTGGCCACTCGGCTTTCTAGATGTTGTTCCACTGGTGGAGCAGGATCTTATGCCACTCCAGACCTACAAGATATGCTGCCTCCTTCACGACTTCCTCCACTAGGATCGTCAGATCCTCGCCAGAAAACCTAGAGCCCCTTGACTATAGCATGCTCATGAGGCAAAGGAGGGGTCCGACAGGGAGACCAGCACGGGATATGGCCCAAGGAGCAGGGAATTGGCAAATGCACTGGTGTTTCAATGAGGACCACAGAGGAGGGGGGTGCGGGCACATGGGCAAGCGAGGAAGGTTGGAGCCAGGCAGGAAGTTGGTAGATGCTATCAGAGAAGGGCAGCTCCAGTCAAAGGTGGACATAACACAGTGGGAGCGGGCCACAGCAATCAGGGGTCACAAGAGGCAGGGTGGGGCTAGCCGCAAAGAGAAGGTTAGCCTGGGGCTGTTGTGTTTTGTGGGTAGCTTAGGGGACTTTGGCAGCTGTGTGGCATTTATCTATGTTATATATGCCTCATTTTAGATCTGAGGCGGGTTTCCAAGTAGAAAATCATACCAGACAGAAAATCTTAAACGCAGCAAGCAAAGAAAATGTGGGGTGACGTCCCGGAGCATGTGTAAATCGCTCTAAAAAATGGAGGGGCTCTTAGGAGTTCAGGGACTCACATTCTTTCTAATTGTTTTAGCCCAGCTAGTAGCGCAGCTTTGACTGTAGTGTCAAGAAACTGCAGAAAAGGCATGCGAGGACCATACAGTCTGCAAAATACTGTACCTTCCACCTGAAGACTGTATGCAGTCTAAATCTTAACCCCAGCTGCAGCCCCCACTTTTAAAACAGCCTGGTTAGACAATATGTCAATGCTCCAGGCTCCTTTTAAACTGGCCACATAAAAAGCTCCAGTTCGGGGAAGCCCTGCTTATGTTCCTGCTGATGAAGGTCACGTGGTTGCACACTTAACATGTGTACTGTTACGAGAACGTATTGGAAAACAGGACCAGACACTTGGTAACATTGTAACTTTGGGATTTCATAACAAAAGACCTGGTAAAGTTAGGGGAGCCTGCTCGCACCTTATGCAGATGGTTTATTAAATTTAGCAATACTATAGCTTTATAGACCTGCAGCGAGGGCCGTACCAGGCGTTATGGTCCCTGAAGACCGATTAACAATGTATGAGGGACCATAACGCCCGGTATGGCCCTCGCTGCAGGTCTATAAAGCTATTAGAACACACTCAGTGTTCAATTAAAGTACAATAAATGAAACATGTTCAATTGAAGTGCAAATAATTGCAAAATGGTAAATCAATGTTGTAGACATTGATTTACCATTTTGCTGTTTTGTGTACTTCAATTAAACATGTCTCTTTTTTTTTTTACAGGGTGGTGGGAGGAGTATGCTACTAAAGTGGAATCAGGTGTGTGTAGTCCTGCCCCCTATTTTTATTAAGTTTAATTCAGGTGTGCTTCCTCCCCCCCCTCACAAATGTAAGGTTCCAATTACTCTACACAAACATGCAGTTACTATACATCTGCAAGCTGCATCTGCACATACATTCAATAAACAGGAAATTCACTTACATGTCTGTGCCTTTCTTTTATATTGCCATTTCCATGCTCTACTAAACGTTCAGGTGCGTGCATACTTCCTTTGAATTTCGTTTTGTTGCCAAACACACAGCTTTCCACGCGTTCCACGGTGCTGCTCACGTCTGCTCCTTTTTTTTTACTTATCTAAAGGCTTTACTATCTACATTAAAACCAAAAGCATTGCCTTCGCTTTCATTTTCTTCTTCCCTTTCCATGGGCGGCCCTACGTGGACACGTTGGTCTTGCAACGTGCATTTCAGAACAGAAAGTTAACTCTTTCCTTTCCGAAATGACACGCCTACCAACGCGCCCACCTTTGCAGGCTTCCCTGCCCGCCGACAGCCCTGAGTGTTCAGGTACGTAAATGTAACCCGAACTACCGGCTGTAATCAATCTGCGGGCTATATAATATATAATAATGCGTATAGCCCGCAGATTGACCAATCACCATTGCTAAAAACCCACTAGAGTGTTCTAATCATGGATACGTCCCCCTTCGGGATTGGCATATAAGTTGTGATATGATATATGATATGGCATTTATAACGCGCCTATACACAAGAGTTTCAAGGCGCGACGAGGCAAGGGAGGGGGAAAACAGTGGAAGACAGACAGCGATCCTACTAGGTTAAATGACCCTATGTGTAATAAATCTCGTATCAATTGGTTGAAGTCCCTAGTAAGTGCTGCTGAGCCGACTACAAGAGATGTCGAGAGCCTGACCCTATCCTCTCTAAAACACTTTATAAGTGCACACAAACATGGAGGTCGGTATTTTGTATTTAATCTTTCCGCCCCCACAGCGTGTCTTATCATTAAAACAAAAAGATGACTCTATGACCAATGGTCAATAGAGGCGTTTAAAAACAACAACCTATTTTCTCACCACTGTGATGCAGTGGAGAGAGTGTGTGTGATGATAACTGTAGCAATTTCTTTTAACAAACCCTATTCTTTATTTATAAGGGTATTGAAGTCTGGGTTATCGGCCAGTACTCTTAAACAACCAGTCAACCGGTTTCAGCGGGATTCTTGAGTAGCCGCTTTCTTCGAGACAAATACTAGTTTAGATTCTAGTGTTCTCAAGGTGTCTTCAATATTATGAAGTGTTTGAGGGTGTCTTCAGTGGTCCAGAGTAGATATGGTGGAATAATCCCTGATCCTATAAGGACAAAAACAAGAGAAAAAGGTGGGACTATCATCAGTCTCAAGTACTAAAACCCTTTTAAAATTGTATTCTAGTTGGTACTTCTACTTCGAAGTAGAGTTCTCCTTACCTCTATATGTCGAAGTGCTGAAACATGTAGTTCGCTTTATGCTGCGGGTCTTTTGGCTTCAGCTGCATTAAAGTTCTGTTTTCGACGTGCATTTCTGTGTGAGGAAGATGTGTGGCTCTCTCTTCTCTCCCGAATTGTTCTCACTGTAATGGGGACACGAGCATTAGATCTTAATGTCAACACTCGTGTGTACATTCTTAATTATCTACACTCGACTGTCCAACATATTTTGTGCCTCACATTATCTGTGATTTTAACATTATATGGTGGAATTTGCCTTATGCTTCCTAGCTGTATTACGGTTCTCAGTACTAAGAGACTTCCATCTGCTATGCGGGTTGTTTCCTATGAGTCATTTACATCATAGCTATTACGCGTAGTGGTGGGCAGTACGGCCGTGATTAATGATGCTTCCCTCTGTCTAGTTCCCTCGATGTCATTGCCATGCTTGTTTTAGAGTTTTAGAGGTGAAAAGTGCAGTTAGAGCTACGGGCTAGGGCTCTATATAGCGGTTGGAGCTCGTAGATAAAGCAAAATAGGGTCGCCGCCGGACTTGCTTACCTCTATTTCGTTGTTTTGGCCGCCTCTCGTAATGCGATTCGGTACGGCGCCATCTTGGTCCGTGTATTACTTATTTCGCCGCGTCACGAACCACGTGATCGCGTGCGGACTACAATTGTAGCTCAAAGTTACCTGGGAGTTGTAGTTGATGATGCGGTGCCTTGTTTACATGACTGGCCGCATCGTAATCACCTGCTCGTGTGCGGGCTATAGCTGCTGCACAGGGATACCTGGGGAATGTGGTTGATGTTTAATCCACTTTGGATAGCCAATATTCCTGGAGTGTATGATATCAGTCCGCCTTTATAATTGTGGATTTTGTATAATTCAAACATGATGAATAGCACGTACGTACAGCATAGAAGCTGTGATCTCCTATGGTCGGGGATTCAAAATGAGTTGCTGTTCTATGTGATCTCGCGATTGTGTCACATGTTGACAAGTATAATGTCATTTGAAATCCCGGACACAGGGCAAGGTTAGGAGTGCTAGTCCTTTCTTGGATTTTTCAAAGTCCTTGTCTACTCAAAATTATTTATCCCCTTCCGGTAATCTACAATTGTAGAGCCCATGCTCCGAGGTTAGCAAAATATTCTTCTCCACTGTGCTTTATAGGACCGCCAGGGTTTGCCAACAGATCTCCTCATTTAAGCCTATCAGGTGGCTACGAGTCCTGTATATCCATTGCTGTTCTTTTTTCAATAAGGGGGCTGTGATGTTTCCACCTCTTTTAGGTACTCTGACTTTTTCTAATATGGTCCACGTTAAGTCATTTTCAGTGTGTTGTTGCTCAATGAAGTGTTCTACCAGTGGGGCAGTTCTTTTTTGAGTCCTGATGTTGGATCGATGCTCCCCTATGTGTATCTTTATGGCTCTTGTCATCATGCCAATATATTTTTTATTACAGGGGCACCGTATTAGATACACCACATTTGTCGTGTTGCAATTGGTCAGACTCCTCTGTTCCCAAGGATAATTCCAGCCTATGTCTATAGCTGTGGTACGTTGTGTGTATTTGCACACAGTGCAGGCCCCACATGGTGTATGGCCCTGAGGTCTGGGTGTATTCCAAAGTGTATTCATGTTGCTGGAGGGGGTTGTTTCTTTATAGGTCTGCACCAACGAGTCTCTGAGATTTTTTCTCCTTCTTATGGCAAACTGCGGTTCTGGTAATTGTTGTTCTTCAATATTTAGTATGTGCCAGGCATTTCCTTCTTTCTTCAAGCATTAATCAATGGAGAATGACTGAACACAGCTGTAATTGTATTATCATCTCTTTTTCTTCTTCCATGTTGGTTGAGGGTTATTTCTCTCTGTATATTTCTCGCCCTCTTTTTTGCTTGGTTGATAATTTGATGAGGGTAATTTCTCTCCTTTAGGTTATTGGAGAGTCATACTCAGTTCTCGTGGTACAGTTCCTCCTGAATCTGAGAAACTGCCCAAAGGGTAAATTCTCTTTCAATGACCTTTGGTGGAAGCTGGTATAATCCAGTAAAGAATTTCTATCGGTGGGTTTCTGAAAAACCATGGTTTCAAAAGTCTGACCTGTCTTCATGATTTTCAAATCGAGGAACGTGGCTGTCGTTTTGCTTGCCTCATAGGTGAATTTGAGCAAGGGGTTTAATCCGTTGATCCAACCCATAAAGTTATTCAGAGTGGCATTGTCTCCATCAAACAGTAGGAATATGTCATCAATATATTGATGCCAACTCACAATGTTAGCAGCAAAAGGGTTGGTCTCTGGGTATATGTGGTTTTCCTCCAAATTAGCAACATATAGATTCGCTAGGGTGGGTGTAGCTGTTCCGGCTATTTTTTCATAACAGCTTTCTCCATTCAAGAAATAGTTCTTTGTCTAGGCTATTTCTGCTAATTGCATGATTAGATCCACAGGCATGTTCAGTGTTTTTGTTTGTAACACACTTTCAATAACCCTCAATGTTTCTCCCTGGGGGATTTTGGAGTATAATGACTATGTCCATGGTCACTATGTAGATGCCTTCACTCTCCAGGACAAGATTATTAAGGTATATCAAGATAGCTGTGGTGTCGTCAATTATCTCTGATTAACAATAAAGTATGAGAAACATTTTCTGAGGTTCCTTTTCCAGGGAAATGAGAAGTCTGGTCATCAAGGGCCTGCCTGGTGTCCAGGTTCCTAGGGTTTCTCTATTCTGGCACAGGGGTGCCTGTGATATCTGTCATTTCCACTGGGGCGGAGATCATAGATGAGAAAACAGTGCAGCTGAGGGAGGCTGCCTCCACCAGAGTCACTCTCTACAATAGTCTCTCCGTGGCATCACTCACCGTCTTTTGTACCAACTTCAGATCGGTTGACTGGCATCTGGATCTCTGGGAAGTTTTTCAATGCAGTCAAAAATGTTAGTAGCGTCTTTTAAGTGGCTTAGATACAACTGTTGGATCTTTAGACAATAAAGCAGCAGGCTCTGCAGGGTCTCCTGAAGCTCAGGGAGACGCGGACGGTTGCATGGATTGTGGACAAGTGCTATGGCACTTCCCTCTCCGAAGAACCTAATCCTGCAACCTTGCTCATCTTTCCCCCACACTGTGCCACTGCTCACTCGTGCCTGGGGACCAGCTTCTAGCTCTTAACTCTGGCCCTATCGTGGTTATTGGCTAACTGCCTCACTGTTGCACCACATACTCCTTCCTCCTCCCACTACTCTAAGAGAACTGGTAGTGTTGTGCTCTGTTGATGTCTGGCTCTTAATGGCCCTTGCATCCAAGGACTTGCCAGTCAACCGATCTGAAGTTGGTACAAGAAGTTGTACAATTCTGATTTCTTTTCAAACATTCATTTTACTTTTTCATTTCATTTTCATTTCTCTCTGGATGAACCATTCACACTTGAATGGGGAAACACGTGTTGAGAGAATAATTGAACTGGACATATTATAAGGATATATATTAGAGAACAACTGAACTGGATATATCATAAGGAAGGATTTATATCTATTTGAACTTTGGTGTGAAGTAACACCAGCGAATCAAAAATAAAATCCCAAATAGAGCACAAGCTCATTTGCAATCAGAACAGTGTCAGCCTGTTATAATTGACACACCTGAAAGCACACTTTTTTCTTTAAGAAACTCCAAGGTTGGCGCATTAGAGAATTATTCCTAAGAATTGCTAAGTATCCTACTGGACAGGATGGGGAAAAGGTGTCATAAGGAAGGGGATACCGCACCTCACCCTTTGGTGTCCCACTTCGACTCCCCGAACACCCCCCATCCAGGTGATCCTCCCGCACTGGTCCACCCCAGGAACTGGATCCAATAGCGATGGCCATGTCACGGCCACCTGGATGACAGATCCCTGGGGACTAGTAAGTGAGACACCTTTAGGTTTCTCACATAGTCCAACACCTACACCTTTAAATCTTTCCACTCCTCCTCCTGATCGTGCACCTTCCCTTCTCTCTTCACCTTCTGCACTTTGTTCTTTCCAAACCTCCTCTCTTCCACCTCTCTTCCCCCACCTCCAGCACTTTCAGATCTTGCTTCCCCTCTTCCTACTCTTGCACCTTTGCTTCTTTCTTCCCCTCCTTAATTTCCCATGACATCACATCTCTCCACACCACCTCCTCCTATGTCTTAAGCTCAATCTACACCACCTCCTCCTTTACTTCCCACTTTTTGACTCCGCTATGCCAAACACCCACACTCATTTCCCTCCTCGGCTCCTTTATATAGGGTCCTGAAACCTTGTGCTGGGTCAGGCCCTGTACCAAGGGCTGCACCAGTGGCAGGTGATTATTTGGGGCCTGTTATTTGTGTGAAATTGAGGCATCAGGTGTTTGCTCTATGTTTGCTGCAGTCTGCCCCGCTCCAAGGACTGAGCCTTGAATAGGACCGTCCACCATCCTCAATTACCTCGCCCTGCGCATATGCATTTAGCATGCTCACGGAATCTGACAGAAAGTGATGGTGGAGTCAGCAATTTTACTGTGGTCTAGCCCAAAGTCCACAGCCCCAGCTGAACCAAACTCCTGCTTTGTCTCTAATCTGGTAACGTTGCTGAGGATAGGAAGGTGATCCTGCTTTGCAAAAGACCCTCCCCAGGGTCAGAACAAGTGGGACCTCACTGGGAGAGACTCCCCCTTAGGGGACAAGGACTCTGGTTCCTCTGAGGAACTCCCTAAACCATTTCCCATATATGGGACTATCAGATATGAAGAACACTACAGAAGCCAGGGACTTGACAGAGACAAAAGTAAAATATTCATTTGCAAACAAGAAAGGATAGACCTCTATATAACTGAGACGAGTAGACTAAAGACAGAGCGCATGCCAAGAAGAGTCAAAACCCAGAGAGAAAGAGGGGAGCGTAAGCAGGGGAAGCCCCTGATTGTGTGACACCTGTGAGCGGTGGAGCCAAGGTGAGCCGTGGAGCCTGCGACTTTCAGAAGTGGCTGAAACGCGAGAATGAAACTCTTCAGGCCCAACGTTTACATGCAGTGAGCAGCCGAGGAGATAGGAATCCAAATCCTGTTGGTGGTGTGGCCACCACCCTTTCGTGGTGGGCAGGGCACCCGTCCAATGACGCCAAAACCACAATTCTGAGGAAACAGACATCCATCTGCCCGCAGCCATGCCTGGTCCCGGGGAGAGAGAGGACCGAGGGCAGGACGATGGCAGATTGGAGAAGTGGATCAAACAAAAAGAACCTGAGCCAGTACAGGCCCCGATGATGTTCCCCTGCAGAATCGAAGGTAACAGGGAGAATGGGAGAACCGGGAGGCCATCAGGGAATCGTTATGAAGCAGAAGAAACTCGTCCCAATGAAACAGACGAGACATTGGTCGATAAAGTGGAACAGTGTTAATGTGAGAAAGAGAATCCGAAATAAACCTGAGAGAGAGTATTCTATGAATGCGAAGAAAAGCCAAGTGAGCCATTTAAAGAAAGATTTCTACAACCAGGGCACAGATACCCTGGGAAGGATAAAACACCCAATAAGTTAAGGAGTGCAAAGTGGAGAATATCAGCGAGAGAGAGCGAGAATGCTATGAACTGGAAAGAGAAACCACATGAACCACTTACGAGAAAAGATATTCAGAGTAAAAAACCCCAGGAAGGTATATGTTACCGAACTCAAAAGGATATAGCACCCCGAATCAGAGAAGAACAAAGCTCAAAAAGGGAATATTGGAAAACTATCCTAAAGAGAAAGACCTCAAGACATTGTGAAAGAGTGGCAAGAACTGATATAGGAAGTGATAAGAGACTATTTAAGAATAACATAATAACAAGGTATTGTGAAGAGATGAGAAGAGGCATTGCCATAAAACAACCAGGAGATGGGAGACATTCTCCCGATATTATTTTTGTTGTTTAGAATAGTGGTAGGGGCAGTTAGAACTAGTTTTTGGACAGCTAACTGATTCATTTGAGACCTTTTGATGACTGACGAGCATGACCACTCCGGTGGTGACGGTGCGCAGTACAAATACCTTTAATATTAGTTACATATGCAAGGAACATCCACGTAGGAATAGGGAACGATGGGCATTACACTTTTATTTTTAATAAAAACCCAGTAGAAATGTCCTCACAGTGTCCAGTCATTCTTCTGACCCGACACACACTGTAATAATCCCCTGGCTCAGGCCCTCAGTGCAGTGGGGTTACCAGGAGAACCTCTACATACTGCCTTTGTGGGACGACCACAGGCACACCCCAAGAGCCAGATTTGGGAGGTTGTCATAGTATGGATTGGGGGCAGACTGCAGGACCATGTCCTAAAACAGGTTCCTCCAGGTCAGATGCGAGAAGCCCATTTTTAGTGCAGTATTCTGGACTTTTTTAAACTGGCCGCTTACTGCGAATGTCAAAGGGATGACAAAGCAAATGTCAAACTGGGCGATTTCAGGAAATATCCACCGGAAAGCTTACATATCATGCCAGGGCATGAAGTAGTAGCCCCAACATGACATATCATGACAATACTTGACACAATATATGAAGTGGCATGACATAACATCAAGTAAGTCATTGTGACATAAGGCATCACAACGTGACAAATTGGGACATGCCATGATTCGTTGTGTTGTGATAATGCATGTCAGTGTATAATATGTCCAAGCCAGTGAATACCAAAGTTTGAAAACTGGTAGTTTACTATTGTTGTCATAAGTGTGCATCTAAGACTACATTTATGACGGGCACAAATTGCTGGCAACAGATCCAGCGCAATGAGTAGACTTATACTGCTCAACCCACTGGTGTAATGGGAGTATTTGTGGGCGCGTTATGCGGCTGGAGCAATGGCGGCATTTTCACTAGGTTAGTTCCAGTTCAGATGCTGGTGAAAATGACATTGCATGAGGTCTGAACTCAGCCATATTTTATCATTACTCTGGGGCTACAATTATATTTTTCCAGCACTATTTATACGCCTTGGGATAAGATGATAGCTGCTACACAACCTCCATGAACCTGTGCCATGGCTGACTTTAGGTTGCACTTTTTCAAAGACCCATGCAGAGTCCCCTAGTCCAGGGAAAATACCAAAATGTGCCCCTCCACTAAAATCCTGGTTAAGCACAACACGTGCCACTTTGATAAGCCTGCTAAGAACTAAGGCGCCCAGTAAAAGCACATCTTGGGCCCATGCTAAACCCTACTCAGGCCAGTTACAATGTCGTAGTCAGTCAATCCAGTTATAGTCATTACACAGTTGTTGCACATCCAGTTCATGTTTCCACTGTGGGTCTTTTTGTCCCACGTTCATCTCTAGAGGTTTCATGTTCACCTGGAACGTCATTGCGGCAACCAGGTTGGATGAAATGAGTCAAGGGTAGCAGATCCAAGTGAAAATATTGGGCCTCGTTACGAGTATGGAGGGCATGGCTGACTCCATACCGGGTTCCAGTACCGGGTTCCTCCAATGAGGATTTACCGGGCCATTCCAACCTTGGAGGACCAGGTAAGTCCTCATTGGAAAAACCCATCCCCATTCCTATTCCCATTCCCATTCCCATTTGAGCCCCCATAGGGCTCAATGGGGAGGGAGCTAATAACAGGCCCGTTAACAACGGACCCGTTATTAGCTCCCTGGTCCCCTCGCGGGACACGCTAAGGACACCAGCTGGGGCCTCATTCCGAGTAGGGCGGTAAGGGTTAACGGTCACCATCACATTCAGCACCCCAAGCATGATCAGACTCATATGGAACACTCGCATGCAGCACCCTCTCAACATTACACTCAGCTTCTTACAGACCTGTCACTCAGTCAGCACTTGCACACGGGATACAACATCTCCCTCCTTCACGCACAGATAAAGACATCTACAATTAGAATCCCCCCCCTCTTTAACACCCACTACCAACACCAGAAGCTGCACAAGGAAAAGAGGAGGAACAACAGCACCAGAAAGGAAAGGGTCCACGGGTTGGTAAATTCATGTCCACACACCAACGTAACTCTAGGGAGAGGACAGAGAATGAGGAAGAATGCTCACCAATGTCATCATGCTGCTGAAGATAAAATGCAGAGGGTCGCACACATCCACTCAGCAAAGAAGTTGATCAGTACATCAACAAGCCATCCAGGTGAAAGATAGGAAGAAAGGAAATTGGATTCTGCATCACAAGACCCTGAAAACAGGGCACAGTGCAATCAACCATGCAACCCCCCTCTCCAGCACATGAAATAGACCAATAATTGCAAGAGGAAAAGCCCCATGTCTAAGATAGCAGAACACCAGGTGGCTGGCAAGGCACAACAGAAATGTTTGGTATGGCAAAACATTGCAATTCTAGAATAGCAAACATTTCATGACTGGCATGGCAAGGTGTAAGTTGCCAGGCATAGCAATACTTTAATTCCGCCTTTATATATTGTGTAATCTGAAGACAATACCTTTCATTTGCCCACTGCTGCCTATTTGCACCAAATATTTATTTGAGGCCCCTGCCGGACTGGTGCTCCTTGTCACTTTGTGCACTAATTACTGTGCCCCTGCCCGCTCTACACACATAGAATTGGCCTACCTATTCAAGCAGGATAGATCGTGTTGCCCTCCCTGACACTATACATCCACTCAATATGACCATAACACACTGGAGTAGCCCTGCCTACCTCCATCAACAAAATCTACAAATGGCCACTATACTCTCCCAACCCACTCAATATTCCCCCAAAGCACTTCCTACCAAAGTCACATCCCTTTGGTACCCTTGCACTCTGGTAAAAGGTCCACCTCTGAACGTTGTGCACCCGACAACAATGCAATATACTATACCTATGTACCTCCCAGCCAGTCTCTGAACCTCACAGGCTTAACCTCACAGGGAAAATATTACTATGCATTCCGACAACCTCCTACCCCTACCACTACGCATGCTGACTCATATGCCTCACCTCCTGTACTTACTATGAACAAGCTTACCCCCTCTCTCCTTGTTCCAGACATGAAACTCTGCAACGCCATCTCCCACACAAAAAAAATGAACCTCCCTTGACACCATAAGGCCCTCAAACACTATTACAAAACAGGAAACAATCCAACGAGCTGCCCACACAACTAGAAAAAACAACTTCACTAAGACCCCCACCTACACCACACCGCACACCACCAAACCACCACCTGGCACAGCACAAATCCCTTCACTCAGCTGCGCCCTCATCAATGCCCGGTCGGTCCCAGCCCACGCGTTGGACATACATGATCTCATTACCAGCCACAATCTAGATTTCTTTATAATCACTGAAACCTGGCTCCACGAAGCATCTGGACCAGCATTAGCCCTTGCCATTCCCCCTGGCTACATAATATTCAGGCAGGACCGCCCACACCTTAAAGGTGGTGGGGTGGGGTGGCACTCGTAGCCAGAGAATCCATCCTGATCAGAAAGGTGAACAGTGAGATAGGTAAGCACAGTGACCACTTGCTCCTCAAGCTAAGCCCATCCCCCAACTGTACCATCTCCTTCCACATTGTCTACCGTCCCCCAGGACCCTCCACTGACTTCCAGGCCTCCCTACTGCACCCTCCTAACAAACAACCTTAAAAGAAACACCAAAGCCATTCTCATAGGAGACCTCAATCTTGGCCTAAATGACCCCTCAGCCAAATCACTTGATAAGGTTTTGGCAACTCTAGAGTTCAAACAAGCCATCACGAGTCCCAACCGCACCAAAGGTTGCACCCTCAACTGGATAGCACACCACAACTGCCACCTTACTATGAACTCTAACTCCCCCCTTCCTTGGGCAGACCACCACATCATTCTCTACGACCTGCTCACCACAAAGACTGCTCCCCAACCACAGGCCCCCCTTCCTCCCTCACTCACAAGGAGCACTGTCATGCCTAACAAAGAAAGGCTCCTACCCCACCTATCAGTGCCCGCCCTCAAGCCCCCTTTTTCCAATAACACAATCTCTAGCACACACATTCAACGCCATCATTACCCAAGCAGTAGACTCCATCGCCCCTCTCACCTCAAGGAAAGACAAACGTACCAAGCACACCAACACCTGGTACACCCCTGAACTCTTGGCCCATGAAAAGGGATGCTTTTTCCATCTGGAAAGCCAAACCGAGCGACGCCACAAAACGAGAGTTCAATAACATTTCCAAAGAGTACAAAATGGCCATCATTAAAGCCAAAGCCAGAGCCACCTCTTTTAAACACTAGAATAGCCAAAGCCGCGTCGAACACAAAAGTGATCTCCATATTCAGGGAGCTTGAATCCCCACTACCCCTCCACAATCCTTCGCCAAAGACAAAGCCTGGTGCCACAGCATACAATCAGCCATGCTGGGCAAACTAGACACTCTGCAGAACAAATTCCAAGCACACCAACAATCTTTGAACTACCAAACCTCTGAACCTCAAAACCACACAAACCTTAAAGAGAGTGCATCTGCCCTTTTCTCCTTTCAGGACATCACCAAAAAGGAAGTCATTGATCTTCTTAAATCTATCAAACCATCCAACTGCAAAGGGGACATATGCCCCGCCCATCTTAAAGAATGCGCACCTACTCTTGCCCCCTTTCTCACTGCATTCATCAATGTCTCCCTCACCTCGGGACATGTTCCAACCAGTCTTAAGGAAGCCTGGGTACGCCCTCTCCTAAAGAAACCCTCGCTTGACCCAACTAACCTAGGGAACTACAGACCCATCACCACAGTTCCATTTCTACTAAAGATCTTGGACAAAGCAGCTTAAAGTACAAACGTTCCTAGAAGCTAACAACCTTCTCGGTCTCCGCCAGTCTGGCTTCCGCACAGACCATGGCACCAAAACAGCCTTGTTAGACCTAAAGAATAAAATGGACGACATTAGAGATGCTGGCAAACCAGCCCTCCTCCTACTCCTCCTCGATCTGTCGGCAGCGTTCAACCTCGTGGACCATGACACCCTCTGCCATCTCTTATCCTCTGCTGCTAGCTTCTCCCTGAACGCCACAGCATGGATCACCTCATTCCTCATAGACAGAGCCATGAAGGTCTTCTCCGATCAAGCCTGTGCATTTCCCCAACATCATCAAGTGCAGTGCCCTACAGGATGCAAAGATCCAGGAATCCGGGAAATTTACAGAGTGCGCTACTAGCACACCAGTCCAGGAATCAAGAAAGGAAGGAAAGGGACTAGGAAAGGGGTTGGCTGGAAAGAAGCAAGGAAAACAATACCGCGAGCTACGGAGCACACGTTTTGTCGCTACTTCGCAATAGCATTGAGACGCGCGGAGCCGCGGGAAGCGTGGTCTATTAATATAACACGCTACGTCCAAGGTGTAGAGCGAGGAAGGTGTTTCACAGTGGACGGCCATGTTGGGAGTACAAGGGAGTGTAAGCCCCGTTGAGACAAGGACCAGGAAGTCCAAAAGGGGCGTGTTCTGTAGTTCATGACAGCATGCCTCCTCCGAAGACCCGTTCCTCCGGGTTTGCCCGGGTGTGTAAGGTGAAATCTTCTGAGCAGTCGAGGGGCCTCGAGATTAGAAAGTGGTTCCCAGGTTCTTTCACTAGGAGGATATCCTTTCCATTCAACCAGCTATTGAAGCTGACCCCGTTTATACCTGGAGTCACATATTCGGGATACTTCATATTCCAATTGGTTGTCGACCAGCAAAGGAGGAGGTCGTGAGGATTGGGTGTAGGGTTTTAATAAGGATGTGTGAAATACTGGGTGAATTTTCTTCCAGGAGTCTGGTAGTCTGATCCGGTATGAAACTGGATTGATAATTTCCTTGATGGGAAATGGACCATAGTACCGAGGGGCCAACTTGTTTGGCCGCAGATGTCGGGGTAGTAATTTCGAGGACAACCAGACTTGATCACCAATTGCATAAGAAGGACCTTGTCTTCTTTTGGAATCTGCATACCTCTTAGTCTGTATTCTGGCCCTCTCTAAGTTTTCTTTGGCCTCCTGGTGTACGTTGATGAGGGTTTCTATCCAGGAGTCGACAGTAGGTACTGGTGTAGGATGAGGGAGAACAGAGGGTAGAACCGATGGATGGAAACTTTGGCTACAATAAAAAGGGACTGGTCTTAAGTGCTGAACGATCGGAATTGTTGTAGGCGAATTCAGCCACGGGTATCAGGAGCGACCAGTCATCCTGAACCTTCGTGGCGAAACATCGAAGATACTGCTCCAGGGTCTGATTAGCACGTTCTGTGGCCCCCTTGATTTGGGGATGATAACCAGATGAGAGGGCGCGTTGGATTCCCAAAATGCGACAGACGTTTTCAGAATTGAGAGACGTATTGAGGTCCTCGATCAGATATGATCTTGGAAGGAAGTCCATGTAAACGGAATATGTGTTCCAGGAAGATTTCAGCAAGCTCGGACGAGGATGATAGCTTACACAGGGGTGTAAAATGAGCCATATGAGTGAACAAGTCTAGGGTAACCATGATGGTCGTGTATCCTCGGGAAGGTGGTAATTCCACAATGAAGTCTGTAGCAATGAATTCCCATGTCCTTGTTGGCATTGTAGGTTGCAGTAGAAGACCCGCCTGTCTCTTGTTATCATGTTTATTTTGACTGCAGATAGTACAAGCTTTGATGTGCTGCTGTACGTTGGCCTTCATTCCAGGCCATCAAAACTGTCTTTGTATGAGACGGAGGGTGTTGGTTATGACACGATGTCCGGAGTGAAGGGTATCATGACAGAGGTTTATTATTCTTTGTTGTAATTTCTGTGTAGGAATGACCAGTGCATTGTCCTTGAATAAATATCCTTCTTAACTCTTAGGTTCCATGGATTCTTCCTTGAAATATCCTTCCAGAGGTCAGAGGATTGGGTTTGCACTTGAATTTCTTCCAGGAGGTTGACTGCTTGAGCTACAAAGATCATGTGTGGAAACATCTTAGGATAGGCCCTGTCTTCAGTAGTTACATAGTCAGGACGTCGAGATAAGGCGTCAGCAATCAGGTTTTGTGATCCGGGAACATGAGTGATTTGGGATTGGTACTGGGCAAAGAAGTAGGCCCAGCGCGCCAGACGACTGTTCCTGCACTCCAACGACTGTAGAATTTGAAGATTCCGATGGTCCGTGCGGACCTGAACTGGATATCTAGCACCCAGAAGTAGATGTCGCCATTCAATGAAGGCTTGGCGGATGGCTAACAGTTCCTTTTCCAGGATGGAGTAATGTGTCTCACTGGGAGTTCGGGTTTGTGAGAGGTAAGCAATGGGGTGTTCCAGTTTATCCTCAAGTTCCTATTTCAAGACCGCTCCTATGGCGTAGTTAGAGGCATCTGTTTCCACTAGGAATGGCCGATTTATGTCGGGTTGGGCCAAGATATGGGCTTGCCTGAACTCTGTCTTTAAACGTTGGAATGCCTTATCTTGCGGTGTAGACCAGATAAAGGGGGTGTCTTTCTTCAAGAGGGCAACGATTGGCTGAACGATCTCGGAAAAGGTAGAAATGAACTTCCGGTAGAAGTTGGCAAGCCCCAGGAAGGATTGAACTTGTTTCACGGACGTGGGAGCGGGCCATGCCAGTTTGGCCTTTACCTTTGAAGGGTCCATACCAATTCCTTCTGGGCTAAGGATGAATCCTAGGTAGTGAACAGAAGTAACGTGAAACAAGCATTTTTCTGGTTTGGCTAAAAGTTTGCGTTCACAGAGTCATTGTAATACTGCCTTTACATGTTCTTCATGCTTTAGAGGATCCTTGGAAAAGATCAATATGTCATCCAGATAGACAATGACGAAGAGGAATAACATGTCGAAAACACCCTATCCATAAAATGTTGAAAAACTGCAGGGGCATTAGCTAGTCCAAAGGGCATGAGTAGATATTCATAGTGACCAAATGGTGTTCTAAAGGCTGTTTTCCATTCGTCTCCTTCCCGGACACGGATCAAATGATAGGCACCCCGGAGATCCAACTTCGTGAATATTACGGCGCCTCTCACAGCTTTCAGGATATCCGAGATCAGGGGCAGTGGGTACTGATCTTTGAGGGTGCATTGATTTAAGCCACGATAGTCGAGGCAAGGTCTGAGTTCCTTAGTGTGCTTCTTGGGAACAAAGAACAATGAAGCACCCGCTGGAGATTTTGAAGGTCTTTTGGTGCCGTTTTCAAGGTTGGTATCTAGATATTCTCGGAGGGCCTTTTTCTCTGGTTCGGAAAGGATGAACATACTGCTGAGGGATATGCATCTATGGCACAGTCTTCAGGTGTGTGAGGGGAAAAGACCTGGACTATGGCAGTTGAAAATACATCAGCATATCCCTGATAGGCCTCTGGGATTTGTATGATATTGGAAACCATGAGTGGCGTTTGCTGGTCTCTTAGTGGTTCTTTAGGGGGTGTCGAGGAGGGATCCAGGAATAGACAGTGGGACATACAAAACTCTGAGCCTAGGAATAGTGATCCTGCTGTCCAATTGATATACGGATTGTGCTTCTGTAACCAGGGCATACCCAATACCATGGGGTAATGAGCTGACTTAATGATGTCGAATATAATCCGCTCTTGGTTTTGGTTTATGGAAAGCTGGATCTCTTTTGTCTGCAGGCTTATGGGTCCTGAATTGAGGGGTCTTCCGTCGATTGCTTCCACCGGCTGCATGGTGCTTCGTGTCTCGTACGGAATATGATGACTAACAACCCAGTCTTGATCAATGAAAATTCCCATAGCTCTGCAGTCTACCAAGGCCAGAATGGGATAGGTCTTATTCTTGGAGGGCGACAGGAAGGCCTGTAGTATCACCAAATTGTTTTGTCCAGAAAAGTTCCAAGGATGGAATTGATGTGGAGCAAACATCTCTCTACCGAAGCTCTGCTCCATCTAGGATCGGGAGCTGGCGTTTCCCGAACGCCGAGGAGGGGCTAGAGGACACTCCCTAACCAAGTGTTTGTCTGAGGCACAATACATGCACAACCCCGTATGAATCCTTCTCATCCTTTCTTGCAGAGATATAGGTCCACGGAAGGCTCCTATCTGCATGGGTTCTGGTTCAGAGATTAGGCCTGGGTTAGTGTCCGCCTTGGTGGTACTCTCAAAGGACGGCTTTGGAGGATTGACTTTGGATTTCTTCTTTTCTGCCTTTCTTTCCTGGATACGAAAATCTATTTGCATGGAAAGGTCCATTAGTGCCTGGAATGAGTTTGGACGAGCCACTCTGGCCAACTCATCCTTAATCTCCTCATTCAGTCCTCTCCTGAAAAGGGTAAATCTCGCCTCAGGGGACCAATCAGCTTCCTTGCCTAATTGCTTGAATCGGGTCACATAGGTGAGCATATCCTGGGATCCTTGCGGAAAGTCTAACAGGCATTCCTGGGCATATAGACCTGCTCTGGATGGTCAAACATGGTCTTAAGGGCTTGTATGAAGCCATTATAGTCATCTAGGAGAGCATCGCTGGAATTAACAAGGGGCGTAGCCCAGGTTAAGGCGTTTCCTGAAAGGTGGGAAAAATATGAACCCCACCTTAGCCCTGGGAGTTGAAAAGGAGTAGGGCTTAAAAGTAAAGTGGACCAAACATGAATCCAGGAATCAGCGAAGGGTTTTTGCCGACCCATCGTATTTGTCCACTATGCCGCCCAGCAACACACTTTCTTTAGTGGCAGAATCACGGGATAGAACTAATTGTTTGAGAGCAGCGTTTTCCGCCTTTAGATTCTGCACCTCGGTTGATAGCTCTTGCATGCCACGCATCAGGTCCTGGACGGCCACTTCCATGTCCATATCGAGTTCGGTCGGGTGGCGTCTCAAACTGTCAAGGAGTTCCCCCCTTCTCACCTGAGTTCGATCTTTGCTGGATTTCTTGATCGATGCCTTCTTGCGGACGGATCAAGTCTTGAATAAGGCTGCATGAGTCTCTTCCGACTACAGCGTGCGTTCAAAGTTCCAGGATGCAAAGATCCAGGAATCCGGGAAATTTACAGAGTGCGCTACTTGCACACGAGTCCAGGAATCAAGAAAGGAAGGAAAGGGACTAGGAAAGGGGTTGGCTGGAAAGAAGCAAGGAAAACAATACCGCAAGCTACGGAGCACACGTCTGGTCGCTACTTTGCAATAGCATTGAGACGCGCGGAGCCACGGGAGGCGTAATAGAACACGCTACATCCAAGGTGTAGAGCGAGGAAGGGGTTTCACAGTGGACGGCCATGTTGGGAGTACAAGGGAGTGTAAGCCCCGTTGAGACAAGGACCAGGAAGTCCAAAAGGGGAGTGTTCTGTAGTTCATGACACAAACCCTAAGGAAACTCAACGACCATTACAACGCCTTCACCATTGACAATGTTCAAATCTCCGTCTCCCAAATCGTCAGAACACTTGGAGTTTACCTGGACTCCAACCTATCAAGGTTTTGACAGGTCAATGCCATAGCATCTGCAGTGACTTACTTCCAGACCCTTCCTCTCTGAGCAAAAACTTCCTAACCATAGCAAGAGCCATAATTGGGATCCCGCCTGGATTATTGTAACGCCCTCCTTGCCAGCACCTCTGCCAAAAACATTTAAGAGCTCCAGGTTGTCCAAAACAATGTGCTCAGGGCAGACATTGGCATCCCCAAAAGAGACCACATAACAGCTGCTAGGAAACAAGCCCACTGGCTCCTTATCAAAGGGTAATCTTTAAAACCTTAGCCCTCACACACAAATGCCGCCACAACACAGCCCCTCTGTATCTCTCTCAAAGAATCACAAGACCACACAATGCAAAACCAACTAGAACCCCTTACTCTAACCGAATCACAATACCTAAGGTCCTGAGAACACGCGCTGGAGGTTCCAGCTTTCCCTTCATTGCTGCAACGCACTGGAACTCGCTACCACCTCACCTTAGAGAAATAACTTCCCATCTAGCCTTCCGCAAAGCAATCAAGACCATGCTCTTCGAATAAACCTGCCATCACCCTCCATTACCGGATGCTCAGTTGTCCTTTTACTGTATCCACAATTAATTCATGTAACCAAAGAAAGTTTTGTACTGCTCTGCTTTTAACTGCTATGCCTATTGTAACCAGTAGCGATCTTGTACCATGTAACTAAGACATATCCTTTGACCAGCGCGTCAATGCCCCTGGACTGCTAGTACGCTTTATAAATTCAAAAATAAAATACAATACATTTGCAAACACTGCCCAGCAGGAGTCACTGGAATGGAAATGCATTTCATATCACACTCGGGAAGTGACCATCCATTATGGCAAGTGCGGTTGAAACATGGGATGGAAGGAATTACACTAATTCCGAGGACATCACCCAGCTGATATCACATTTGATGGCACATAGTTGCATATTTCAACACCAATCAAACCAGGGATTGCTTGTAATGGGATTACCCTTTTCGCCCAAGAACTAAATTCAGCTAAAGGTACATGGCTGGAATAGAATGAGATTTTCAGTCACAATTTACATCTGGGATTACTTGAAATAGAATTACGTTTTTGCGAGAAAAAGCCACTCCCAAACGTAAATCGAGCTACAGTGCCCCTCAAAGACACCACTATTGTCTAGAATTCTCTGGAACACCACAACAACCTCATTCCCCGTCATAAAAACACAATTCACACGCAGCCATAGTGCACACGAGTATGTGAAAAGGTTGCCAGCTGAATTTACAAGCTCTGTACCCCAATGGCCATATGATAAAGCACCTTCTGGCAAGGTTTAGGCATCATGAAAGCATTCATGTACTGTACATGATGTACAGTGCGTGAGACAGCCTTTCCATGCAGGTGATAGTCCATGTGAGCTCCACAGTACATTAGAATAGCGGTACATTACCCACTGTCCATTCCATGGCAGCGGAAGCAGCTGTGCACTTATCCCGGAATCCATAGAGCACCCACAAGACAAAGACAAATGCCACAGGGTAGCCGCAGATGATGCCCCGCCCACCAGGGACCCTTTCTCTAGTATCAAAGCAACGCATAACTTCTGAAACACAAACGGATAGTTTCTCCATAGAAAAGACATGGTGGACTTGCACAGTGGCGTCTCGCATACAAACATGTGTAGTTGCTCCATGGAAAGTGTACCCGTATCATTGACAAGGAACAGAAAGCTGGGGATGAGAGAGCACAGGACTGTACGACATACGTATATAACTGGTGCCATCCCATTCAGGCGGCGGGTACCCTAAATTTCATTTCGGAAAGAAACGATGGTAGGTCCAAGCCCTCCTTAGCTGCAGGCTTGAGTTCAAAGCTGAACTTGCAATTAGGAGGTAGGAGCAGGGTTTGACTGGGAGCAACCCGTCCCCTTCCATTCATCCTTAAGTCAAACATTTCGATTAAAAAAAAACTCTTTTCAACGTCATTATTTTATTCGATTTTTTGAGGGAATACCCTCTCAGGAAGTATACAGCTAGATAAAGGGGTGACGACCAAGCAAAGGGCCGGCCCGGGTCCCAAACAGATGCAATTCACTGTAATGTGGGTATTGCCCTCCCAGCACAACTCATACACAGACTAACTCTTCTTCGGCAACAGAATCCCATCCACGTCCCCAATTCTAGTGACCAAGTTGGACAAAATGAATCAGGAGACCCTGGTACTTGATTCCACGTAGATTTATTGGTTTCTTTGATTACATGTTCATGGTTGTCTAAATCAGCATCAGTGCATAGGGAACAGAGGAACACTGAGCACACCACCTCATCCAGCTCCCAGGCACCAAATGACTCATACGCAACACCCGTCCACGGCAGCTTCTCAGCATTCCACCCCTTACAGACTGGTCACTCAGTCAGCATTTGCACACAAGATACAACACAGGTCTGATAGGAGTCCCATAACCATACATGGCATTGGCTAAGTAGGTTTATGAAGCCAGGCCAGCTCTTAGCTCAGAAACCCGGACCATGTTCCTGTACTATGACCAGAGGCCGCATCAGCTATCGTTTGGAAGATAGGCAACTGTCAACCCCCCCCCCCCACCTCCATTCAATAACAGAATAAGAAACTGCGACCCGTTTCAACTTCTAACCTTGTTGGTCTGTTCTTCATTGTATTCAATACCGCCTACAAGCAGCATTTTACGAACACTGGGTTCCTGCGTTTCTGAGGTTTGGTCATCGGTCTCATCTGGAGCCAAGGGGGCAGTACCATCTCCGTCACAGACTCTCATGGCACTTCCCTCTTAACACACCATAAGAGCATTGTTGACAATGGTCATACTGCTCTCTTAATGCTGCTGGACCCCTCAGCCTCATTCGACCTGCTGGACCACACGCTCCTTGCCAGTAGACTGGCCAAAATGGGAAGTTGTTAAAGAAGCGCTATGGCCTGGATAGACTCTTTCTTGGGGCCTCGTTCTGCCGGGGTCACGGTGGGTAGATTCCAAGCCTTTCCTATACCTCTAACGTGTGGGGTTCCACAGGGTTCCGGTCTCTCGCCAACCCGGTTATATGTGATTTTACCGACCACAATTCCAGAGTGGCAAATACCATTGTGGGAAAAAAATATAGAAAAACACAATTTCTTTTCCATTTAATTTTGGCGGCCCTTCCACCCCCCAAAATCCACAGTTGTTTGCCCCTATAATGCCTAATGCCACCCAACCTCATGCTGACCCATTTTAACCCCTTTACTTAATGTTTGCAGTGTTTTTCGGTACTATGGTCCACTCTGTTTTAGATATATTGACTGGATACCGCCAACCAGTGCTTTAAGTGGGCTGGTGCCAGCTAGGGCCAGGCCCCGGCAGTCTCCAAAAAGTGGAGCTGAGCCGGGGCCTCCCGGTCCCACCACAACATTGGCGGGACACAATATGCGGCCACGTCCGCAGCCGCAACGGGAGATGCGCTGGCCATTAAGTCATGCAAGCTGACAGAAGTGCCAGCCAGCTACAGCGACGCTGAGGCTTGCTGGCACTTCTGTCAGTCACTGTAATGTCCTCTGGTGACCCCTCGCATGAGGGGTCACCAGAGGCAGTTACTTAAGCCTTTATATATTAATGTGCATAACTTACTATGGTTTGTGTACTTTTCAAGCCATCTTTTATAAACATAGAAAGAGGTTACATGTTTCTATGTTTATAAAAGATGGCTTGCGTTGTACACAAATCATAGTACGGTACGCATACATATATATATATATAAATGCTTACATGCATTTATATATTTGTTTGCGTACCTTACTATGGTTGGTGTACTTTAAGCCACGCCGATCCCACAAGCCACACCCCCAAAGGAGGCCCTCCTGATTTCTTACCCCACTTAAAGCCCCGCCGCCAACCCTTTTCAATATATATACTAAGCCCCTGTTGGATCTCTTGGACAGTCTGGGTGTCAGTTATACAAACTATGCAGATGACATCCAGATCCTCTTGGAACTATTAGGTGACTATGACCAAGATTCTGATGCCATCAATCAGATTTACTTATCAATTCAATCATGCATGGCTACTAACTCATCAGCCCCGAATTAAACTATTTCTCTCAGAAGAGAATCAATCCCTCCTGGCTTCTGCCCTCAACTCTAAACTGGATATTGCAACAGCTTGTTGGCAGGTACTTCTCAGGCTAACCTGTACAAACTTCAAACCATCCAGAATAGTGCAGTGAGGGCTATTTGCGGACTTGGTAGGCAGGATCATGTTACTGCAGCTAGACGTTGTCTTCTTTGGCTGCCAGTGAAACAAAATTCACACCTTAACCCAGAAAGGTTGGTCCGGAAATGCTCCTCATTATCTTGCTGGTTAATTTAAGGCTGTATTGTATGGGAGACTACTCCGGTCAAATGACAAAGATTTCTCAGCCCTGTATCAAGTTGCAGACGTTTGGGGGCTCCAGATTCAATTTATGGGCTCCTAGAGCCTGGAACGATCTTCCATCTACTTTACGGGATATTCCCTGTCTGACTCATTTCAAGAGAACAGTTAAGACACACCTATTCAGCAAAGGAATAGATTAGGCACTTGTCACAGTATTAGTTCTCCATTTCTGGCTTTTGTCCTCATGTTTGTGTTTTTTGCCTACGGGCACTGCATAAAAATTAAATAGTGTGCCAATGCACCTCAGTTCCATAAGAGGCTATAAACAGCAAAGGGGCTGGTTCCATGCAGTTACCAAAGGCTCTCAACACAAAACAGCAGTTCATCAGCCAGCTACCCAATGAAAACCACAGTGACTCTCCACTGGGTGTATGGCCTGGAGCATTTTGGGGTTGAATGGTGGTCTGGTGGAGATGCGACTCTTTGCGATGACTTAGGGTAAAATGTTCCAATCTGTGTGACTAATGTCACAGGTCAAAGCCCAGGGAGGGGGTTACTAATACCGAGCACTTGTTGAGATGTGTAAGGAAGGAACGGTATCAAACAGTGAATACAGACACGTGATCACAGTTCAAGGGTGTTTATTGAACTTCAAATGGGTTGGTTTAACGCCTATCTAAACCTAAAGCTAAGGATGGGAGCAAGCTACGACCATCAAGTAATAATAAGGCAGTCCTAGACAAGTCTCTGTCAAATAACAAGGCCTATCCAATTGCCAACCCTTACTTCTAAATACAAAAAGGGTGTGGGACAATAGTGTATGCAAAAAGGAAAGTGTTCAAGAAATAATGCATGTCAGGATGGTTGAGCAGTTGGCTTCCCTTCCCCACGTTTTCAGCACGGGGCAAGGCAGCATGTTCGAGCTTCGTTCACACTCTGGCTTCTCAGCCACGAGGATACAGTTCAAAACACAGACATCAGGGCCTTCTGCCAAAGTCTCTTTTCCAATAACAGTCTCCACTGCAGAGGGTCTGTCATAACAACAACGAAGTCTCAAAGTTCCATTCCAATCAGGATGTTCACATGCACAAGTTCTCACTTTCAATATTCATCATGGGTCTCCCTCTTCAGGCGGAGACCCCCTTTTGTCACAATATTCACAATTGGTCTCCCTCGTTCGGGCTTGGACCATGGATCTCCCTAATTCGGCCTCAGATCCTCTTGATATGATCTCCCTGGTTCGGGCTTGGATGCTCTTGATATCAAAATCAAAGACTTTCGAATGTGCAAAGGGTTGTGTTTAAACCGTTGCAGGACCACTTCGATTAACTTCACACAATTACTCTTTTGTTTCTTTTGGCAAGATACCTTACAGAGACTTTTAATTGAGCACATCCACAATGCCCGACCACTCTGTCAACAGTATTGTGTCTTTCCTTCTTAAGGTCAAACATTCATCAGCAGTTTAGCTTTACTCACATTTTCAACACACACGTTTAACAATGTTTGTTCCAGAGCTCGTTATACAATGCTGCCGCTTGTAACCTTGACTTCAACACAGACCTATGCGAAAAATCGAGCTAATACAACATGCTGCTGGTGCACGGCCATTTTGGACACTCCCTTCATTGCAATGAAAGTCTAGGTTTTTTCGTGGGCTCAGTGAGTAAACGTGCATTTCTGCAGTGAAGACAAGGTCACAAATATTGTTGTCGGATGGACTAACTGTGGAGAATAGCTATTGTGTTGTCCGCTGAAGGACGAGTCAGAAAGGGAGTCGGAGCGCTCTACAGGTGCAGTAAGGGGTACTGGGAATGAATGCGGGGAAGGGAAGCTGGGATTTTTCACCCTTTGCTCCTTCTGCTTGTGATCCGCTCTTCGGCTGAGGGCAGTCATAACTCAGAAGGGCAGGGACTTCCCCCATAAAGAGAAGAGGTATTCCTCTTAGGAAAGCAGACAGAACTTGGACCCCTGTGTGTTGCAGTCTCGCTGAGAGGGAGGACGCTCTGCTCCAGATCCCGTTAGCATGAATGATCTCTCTGCCTACCTGCTCTGGGACTAAGCAGTGCTGAGGTGGCCGAGATGAAGGGGTCTTCTGCAACTATCCTAACAGTGATGATTTCTCTTTACGTCTATGTATAATTGACTGTATATCATATATGTGTTATGTGTGTATGTATGAGGTGTGAATAAAGCGCCTATATCAAGCTATTGATCTTTTTCTATATCTAGTGGTCTACATGTGATTTCTTGCCTGTCCAAGTCCAATAACACAAGTCTGAGATTCCCCCGACCCCCCACGTGGCCACCAAAAAGCAAAACAATGCGTCTCCCCAACTCACCGGCTGTGTTGCTCTTTCTGGTATTTTGTTCTTGGAGCCAAGGACGGTACCACAGCGGCTGCTGCTCCTCCTCCTCCTCCTCCTCCTCCTCCTCCCCGCCTTGGTAAGTTACGCAGGAGGGCCTTCGGTATCTCCGACACATAAAACAGGATTCTTTAGTCTGGTTTCCTGGCCTTACGCTTTCTGCCTCTGAGGTTTCTTGAACGGCGTCTGGCCGAAAAGTCAAGGGTAATTCGCTTCTTATGAACCCTTCTTGGTTTGCCGTCTTTCTCCCTCAGTTCAGCTGCCGATTTAAAACTGCTGTACCTTTGTGTGCTTTTCCTCGCTCAGAGTGTGCTTTCGTGCTCAACCTTTTATCTGCTTGGGGAAGTCTAATGGAAGCCAGGTGTAAGCGATTGTCAGTAACTGCCTGACCTCATCTGACCACAGTAACAGGACAGGTCAGATACATTGCTTGGTTGCAAGTCTGTTTTCTCCCAGAGCGGGATGTCCATGTGAAAGTGCTGGAGAAGGGACAGAGAGGGGGGGCCAGAGGGGGGGCTTCCCACATATCCTACCTCATAGGATGGGGTAAAGGTGTTGCAGGAGGGAGGGATACTGTGTCTCGCCATCCGGTGTCCCACTCCCCGAAGACCCCTCATGCAGGTGATCCTCCCGCACTGGTCCACCACCAGGGCCTGGATCCAAAGGTGATCGCCGTGCCCTGGCCACATGAGAGAGAGATCCGCGGGGACTAGCGAGTGAGACACCTTCTGGTTTCTCACAGGTGGCACAGTGGCATGGTTATACAGAACATGGAAGATAGAGGCAAGGTTTGTCTGGTAGGGACATGATAGTTAGATAACCTTCAGTAGTTAAAAACCATTTTTAATCAAAAACAAAATCACATGGGTAAACAATTCTTAAAACATTACATAAAAAGACCATACTATGAATGAAACACAAAGATGGTGGCAATTGTTGAACATCCTGCAGAGTTCCAGCTTGTGCCCAGGAGATTGATGACCCACAGCTTTGTTGGACTTTGAATCCTGGGTACTATAGTTAGATGCCACCAGAAACCTATATAAAGAAGAGCATGTAAACATGTTTTTTATCCAGGATAACTGAAAGGGAAAAGATGGCAGAGTAACAGGCAGGCAACATTCACAGCAGTATCGCAACTACTTTCATGGTTGGACACTACTGACTTATTGCTTTACACTGTTGGTACCTTCTGGGGGATCTATACGATCACTGCACACCCTGGAATTCTGTGTTCGAAAATGAAAAGGTATCGCACAGTGATCTCATAGTTCACTCTTTCCCACTACCCTTTTTACACATATATATTTCTTGCCGGCTTTCCTACCTGCTTTCTTGTGCCTCGCGCCTTTCCCTAAGGTTGGTTGGGTCTTCTGTCGCAGGGTCCCTTTTTTGTGTGCAACTTTCTTATCCGCCACATGTAATGTAGCGGCAGACACCGCCACAACCCCTGACCCCATTATATTGGCAACCCCCAACCCCATTATACCATTCAAGATGGAGCAGGGGACCCCCTTGTCGCCTCTGCTCACCTTGTACATACCTCTTGGTGTTCCCGCTCATCTTCCTTTTGACCGCTTGTGTGTCCCCCACATAACGGCCCAATCGCTCTGTACTAGAACTTCGCTCGTTACAGACCAATTTGACTTTCCTTCACCAGCTTACATTCTGTACCAGCGTCATCACTAAAAATGTATCACACAGGCACCCTAGCTGCCCTCCACACAAATTTGTCTCACTCTCCTTGAATGACAGAGAATTGGAGTACTCGACCTAAAGATCAGCAAGACTAGCCTAACTGGCTCCAACACTTGCCACAACGTTCTTGCGCCCTACTTTTAACACATTGCCATTAAACTCCTCGCTTCCGCCCAATAACTAGTCTTAGAATCTGAAGACCACCTGGTTTCCTCAACGCCGTCTTCCCTTACCTTGACCTCGTTTTCAACTTTCTACCTTTCGTGGCCCCCCCCACCACTCTTATGGGTACTTCGACCTTCCTTACAGGTCTATCTGCCTACAGTCTCAAACACAGCTGTTCTCTTCACACCACAGCTGGGCCTCTCACCACAAGGGACCAACACACATGGAGGGTAATTCCCTTAATGCCAGCTTCTTTTCATCCTTCCATACCTCGTTAACCTCTCCATTGACCCCTCTACATCTGACCACCAGATCCTACATATTTGGGCCTCTGCGCCTGCCCCTCTCACTCTCCACTGCCTCGCTGCATACTAAACGAATATTCAAACCACTCTCTGTGGCTCACGTCCCATCGGAAGTTGGGTGTGCTCTCCTAGCCTTATGTCCACCCTGGGATTTGTCCATCTGAAAGGCTGTCCTGCCTTTCAACTTTCCCTTTGACCCCGACTACTCAGCTTACACATTAATACACTCTTTAACTCAGCCCTGGCTCTACCCTTAGATACATCCACCCATGAAACTGATGCTCAATCTACACTGATGCCAAAGTCTTGATTCTTTATAGCCCAACTGTTCCCTTGCATGCTACAAAGTCCAGCTACTATATTAACCTCCTTTCATCTGTCTGCTACTCTCCATGTCATGCTGCTACCCCTAGACCATGCTTCATCTCTTCAATGACTTCGCCCTTTACATCCACAATCTCAAAGATCAGAGCTGCCCCTGTCCCCACCATCCTTTATCTTTACTTCACTGATGCTCCCTCACCACATCCGCGGCCATGACAGCCATTCTCTAGGTACCCAATCTATCCTGTACTCTTGATGATCCCTTTGCACTGCAAACAATCATCACACACCCTCATTGGTTCCTTTCCCTCCACCCTCATGAACCTCGCTCTTACCACTGGGTGTTTCCCCCGCCTTCTTCAAAGTAGCTCCCTTTCCTCACCTTTCCCCAGAAGCTCAATGTCTCCATAGCTCTGGTCCACTCTAGGCTGGTCTACTGCAACAGCCTCTTCCTCAATCTCCCCCTTTCCTCCCTACGTCTCCTTCAGCTCATCCAGAATAGGGCTGCAAGAACTATCCTGGGCCTCAAGCCCCACGACCGTATCTCTCCAGCCCTAAGATCTCTCCACTGGCTCCCGGTGGCACCGAGGATCAAATGCCAAGACCCTCTGCATCATCCACAAGGCTTTCTTGAGCCGGGGACCACGCTATCTCCAACTGTCTCTCCCTAATTATTTCCCTGCTAGAGGCCTTTGCTCCTCCAACTCCAACTCTCTGCTTGTCAAACACTTCTCCAAGCAGAAAGTGGGGGGGCAGATCTCTCTCTTCGGCTGGTGCCTCTCTTTGGAACAGCCTCCCTGCCCTTCTCAGACTTGAGTCGGACCTCCTTAGGTTCCAGAAACTTCTTAAAACTCTGCTTTTCTCTACCTCTTTCCCTTCCCTGTTAATCACCCCACTACTACGGATACTGGCGGTGTTAGGACTGATTTTCTATACTTTGGCCTGGTGGCCAGATGTATAGAAGGCCAACCTATATTGTGACAGGAGCAACTCTGGGAAGCTGTAGCCAAACCAGTTTAGGTAGCAGCGACAGGCGGTCTAGGCTAAGTTCTTCAGAGGGTGTGAGCTTGTAAGGGTCCACAACAAAGTCACACAATGGGAATCACAGATTAAACTTAGACAGGATGTATAAAAATACAGTTATTTAATTAGGGCCAAAGCACACTATAGCAAGTAGACATATCACACAATGCTGTCAAACTAAATACATATATGCATTCACTTGGTTATAAGGCAGAACACAAATCGGAAGCTCCTGCAAAGGAAAGGTCCACAGAGATGATCCCCATCTAAAATTGTCCAGCCCTAAATTGCCTGGTGTCTTGTGCCCAATAGTTCAGGTTACAGTCCCAAAGAACTTAGGATGCAGGAAAAAATGAAGGTAGCGTCTCTGGGGGGTCCAGTGAAGGGTTCAAGTTAGACTAATGCCCAAAAGTAGCCCCAACGGTCAGATGTCTTGCACAAGCAAGCAACGGCAAAGCCAAAAGTGTTAGAAATAAGCTTTATTCTAAGCCCATTGACTATAATGGGAGTATTGGGGTAGGTTAGAAACGTCTTAACTTTGATCCTTCCCCAGAACAAAGGAAGAGTGTCAGACTTTGCTTTTCCTGCCAAAAGCCGCAGTCCTCGACTCCCAGGGGTTGCAGGTTCAAGCTGATCTCTGGTTGGTGTCTGTTACTGTTGCAAAGACTCTCGGTCGAAGAATGGGGAAAAACTCAATGCAGCACCCCTCTCAGGACTGGACTTGAGTCAGGTAAGCAATTTTTGGACGGTGGTCACTGCGCATTGCGACGCAAAAGGACTCGGCAGCCACGGTCGGACTTTCCCTTCTATCTCAGGTTCCCTTGATGCTAGGGTGCCGATATTTCGCAGGAGGTGGTCCTGCAGGGCCAGCTGAAGATCCCCCAAGTTTCAGGCCGAAACTCAGTACAGACACGCCGGCAGCACGGTAGCCCAAATACTAAGCTGGTCAGCCACAGGACGGTCCAAGGGCACTTCCGAAGGCTTCCTTTGGCAAGGCACCGAGTAGATGTCGGAAATGGATGGTCCCTCCACTCCAAGGGTCATAGACCAAGACCAAGCTCCTCCAAGACACCTGCAGAAGTTGGTTGCCAGGCCTCCTTCAGTCGGGTCTCTGGTTTCTTCATAGCTCTCACAGCTGGATAGGATACTTGGCTCCTTCAGGTTTCTCCAGGATCTCTGAAGAATGGGTGCTGGGGTCCTCTTTTTATCCTAAAAGCCAGATAGGAGCTGAGACTCCCACTAGCCAATAGCAGGACTAGCCCACACACACACACACACACACACACACACACACACACACACACACACACACACACACCCCAGCAGTGGTCTAATCAGGAACGCTGGCGGGAACATTCATGCATACCACTCAGACACACTGAAACCAGTTTGTGGATTGGAGTCAGACAGACCCAGCCCACATCCTGCCAGCAAACACACACAGCCCTCCAGTAGCCCGCCAAAAGCTCCTGCTTTCCCGGGCACTGTAAGTCCTTTGAGGCCAGGAAGAAGGTAAAAAGACAAGATGGCTAAAAGACAAGCTAGAAAAAGAACAGGGCGAAAAATCTCATGGCACGGCCATATTTGACCAGTAGCCACAATTAGTAGCCAAACGCGGTAAAGCTAAAAACGAATTCCCCAAAAAGTGGGGAAAAGTCATTCTGCCACCAGCCTATCCTTTGAGCACACCTAGAGTAACCAAAAATCCTCTGAGTGTTAGTCTAGCGCAAAACAAAACTGCACCCCATTGTACGGCAGTGTAAGCTGCACTGCTCAGTGATAAAAAGTTACCACAAGCGATAGAAAAGTAACCAAAGTAGTAACTTAGTAACTCGACTAACAGAAACAATGTTTCTCAGTACTGGTAGCCTGAAGGACATATCAGTTTCCCCGTAACATAGGAGCAAAGGCCAGTACAGTGCAGTACAGGTCAGATTCAAAAATAAAAGCAAAAGGTTTTGGGGTTCCATAAAGGTGGAAGGAAAGGTGCAGTAAAGAGAAATCTTTCCTAACAGGCGGCCTGGACCTTCATGGTTCCCAAAGGTGCCAGGCCCCTGCCCAGTTGGCCCCAGCACCCTTCACCCAACCAGCACTGCCCTTGCGGCTCTCTACCAGACAGCTGTGCATCCCCACCCCTGGGATTCCTCTGCCCTAGCATTTAGCTAGAGGCCTCGTCCCCTGTCAGCCCCCGACAATTCTCCTACCTCCGGGCTCTCACCAGCACTTGCCCATACCTCGCCCCACTCTCCTGTCTCCTGCATTTCTCTTCACTGGACTTGCACATCCGAATGTCACAAGGACTAGTAGGACCACAAATTGTATGTTTACTGTCTTTTGCCATTATCATTTACTCCCCTGGTTACCTCTCCACGTTGCATTGCTGCGCCTGGAAACACTTGCATAGGCACCTAACAAATGCTCATTAAATAAATACCTATTGTACTACCAATCCTAAAAATGCCCACTGCTGGCCCCAGCAATCTCTCCAACTACCGGGCTGTCTCTCCCTCTCCAAAAATACTCCAAAGCCCTCGAACAAATGTGTAGCAATCAACCGAATCACCATCTATCTAGAGGTCAAACTTTTCTGGTCTCCCAGAACACACTTCACGCAAATGGCCCAGAAACACACCTCCAACGTCTGCACTAATGTTAATCACCCGAAACTCTTATCCTCTTGAAATCGCAGCAGTCTTTGCCATGATTATTCACGCTGCTTGCCTCGAATCACTCTAGACCAGAGGTCTTCAAACTGTGGGGCGCGGCCGCCTCCTAGGGGGGGCGCCAGAGCACAGCATGAATTGTAAAAAAAAAAAAAAAATTTTTTTTTTTAGATTGGAGGAAATGGGAGGGGCCAGCTCACATGTTCAGACTGGACCATAAAACGGTCTTAGGCACCAATGAAAACATGACCAGCAGTTGCAAATGGATATTCAGTCCTTTAGTAACAGACTATTTGAATAGTACCCAAGGGGTTGTTTGTTATTCAAATGTAAACAAATTGTGATATTTAAAGACTATTTATTCAGCAACAATGGTCAAAACTACTAGCTGCATAGTGAAGCAACTCCTCAAACTGGCCCACGTTGGCCAAAAAAAGAGACCCATTTTGATTGGCCTACACTAGCATTTTGCATTTTTGGTACAGTCATCGCCCTATAGGCCAGTCCAAGCATGCCGACTCATCCATAATGGGTGAGGGGGCGTCCACCCACTGGCCACCTCACCCATTATGCAGGAGGCGAGGAGCCAGCCCAGTGAAACACTAAGCACTCCCTCAGCTGCTTTTTCCAGCTGAGGGAGTGCTCCTGGGATGGCTGAACTGTCAAAGGGAAACACTGTTTGCCTTTGACAGTGCATTTCCCCAGCCACACATGATCACTGAGCCATGCAACGCTGGGGGTGTTTTGCTTCGCCAGCCTTGCATAGCTCATTGGAAATGCTGGCTGGGGCACTGCATGTATGTATATGCGAGGGGGTGCTCCTGCGCCTCCTCGCACATACGGGCAGAGCAACCTGGAGCGGGTCATTTTAGCAACCATGCGCAGGCCCCTGCAGAAGGTACGTTTATGGCAATTTATTTTTTATTTAAATGTGTATGGATGTGTGTATGTTTGTGTTCTGGGACTGTGGTTGGAGCAGGATGGGTGGCAGCACTGGGATAGTGGTGGGAGTGGGGTGGGGAGAGCCCAGGGTCTGTACTGGGAGTAGGGTGCAGTGACGGCGCGTAAAGGTTCATAGCCATTTCTACATACTCTCCATCCGGCACTTTTAGGGGGGCCCGGCCTGCCAAAACTTGGCTCGGGGGGGGGGGGGCCCAGGCCAACAAAGTTTGAAGACCACTGCTCTAGACTGGCATCAAATTGTATCCATTCTTGGAGCACATCCAACTTCTGTCCCTTCTTCCATGTTGTGGTATTCACACATCTTACATCCGACCAATCACCCAGTGGTTGTCCCACAAGGCTCTGTGCTTGGACTTCTGCTCCTCACTCAACATCGGACATCGAGAACATCACATCACCACGATTCTAGCATTGAAATATGCTCTCATGCAGCACCTCCATGCCATTATATAGCTGCACTGTTGCATCGTATTATGCATCACCACTCACTTCCCTCTTCCCCGTTCTCAAATTTTCATTGTTTTAAACTTCCTTAAAATAGGTGAACAAACAATCTCTATCATCCAGGATTGGGTGCGAATTGACTTATTTTGTTTGCATGAGGAAGTCTGCAACCGACCCAGGGAGGGCCGAATGTTTTCTGCCGCATGTCATAGCGAGTGTGTTCACGCTGGCATTTTTCACCAACTGGCATTTCATTGCTTTGAGGAAAAAAAAAAGTTTCAATTAGAGCGCATTTATGTGGAAGCAGCATTCTGTATCATTGTAAACATAAGTACATTATAAAGCAGTGTATTAGTACATGCTGGTAATAGCTGTACGGACAACTCACTCGTCTTCTCTCAAGTTTTAGAGAAAGTGATTGGCTTCTGTGCTGGGCTTGTTAAATTGTATTATGGTATCGCAGTTGCCTCCAAGACAGAGACACTCCTACATTTTTCTTCAAGCTTCTAGACTACAAGAAAGCGAGAACGTTTTGGATTTCAAATCTGTATCTATTGGTATCAATCCATCTATTTGTAATTCAAAATAGCGTCTTAAACATCATACTTGCACCATCTATCTCACTTACATTACACAAATGATCTCACAATCAATACATTATTGATTATTTTTAATTGGTATATTTAATCATAATCTGTCATTGCTTGCCAACAAGTGTTTCGAGCCCATGGCTCTTCTTCCTGGAGAGTTAGACTCTGCGTCGTTAGTAACATTTAAAGTGCATGCTCTTCAATGCATGAACTCTTGCTGTCTTCTTCCTTGGCTAACATTAATTCAGTAACACAGCTCCCTGTATGGTTGAGACGATAGTCATATGAAGACGCTCAGTGCCAACATGATTCCCCTCTTTGATATCAGCTTTGTATTCTTGTCCTTCATATTTAAAAATAGGTCATCCTCCAATCCATGCATTTTCTCTCTTTTTTCGTTGTTACGTACACGGAACTCCCTTTTCTCTTTAGTTCATGAAGCTTCCGCCTTCATGAATGCGGACGTCACTTTTTCCATGTTCCCACTTCATATTCACCAGGCAGTTGATATCTATAATCCACCACTATTGTAAAGCACCTGGAAACATTGCTTAACTTTCTTGTTGTACAGTATTTCTGTTCAAAGTACTATGTGACCTAGGACAAAAAAGTAAAAATGAAAAATGCACCATCCTTGCTCATATAATGAAGGCGTGATGGCAGAGTCCACAGAGATGGAGGATACCCTTCAGCCAGGAGAATTAGGGGAGGATCAGACACAGAGATGAAGTTTAGGGAGGGCTATTCAATGGAAATACTGGACCCTGTCGTCCTGGACCCTGTAGTGCTATCACTAACAAAGTTTAATCAAACAGTTATGGAGAGCAATTAGGAACATATTTAAAAATAAATTTAAAAAAATTAAAAAAAGCTGTATTTCTAATTCTGGTCACAGAGAGGCGGGGCTACAAAATAAAGTAGATGCCTTGACCATCGAACTAGAGCCAGCAAACAGAAAGATCGCAGAGATGGGCAATTATTCTCAGAGGTCCATTCTGAGGATCATTGGCTTTCCAGAAGTCATAGAGAAGGGAAGGTTCACTGAATTCCTGAAAAACACTTTACTGAGACCTTTGGACTGGCCTCTGCAGGGGTCGGGGGGAGGGAATGGGGGGCACTGAAGATTGAGAGGGCACAATGCACCCTAGCTTTGAAACTCGGCCAACCCTTGAGTACACTCACTTCAAATTCCCAGTGAAAGATATGGTGATAAAAAAAGTGAGTGAACTTTAAGCAGTTATGTCAGTTATGTGGGGGGAAGACAACCACCACATCATGTTCTTCAATATGTTGGAAAATGAAATGTTCAATGAGGATAGGCAAAATGCAACAAACAAAGAAATCACTTATATTGGTTTCTCTGGCAATTTCTAAATACTTTAATGGCATTACAGATATATTTGCGGACCGTAGGAAGACAGAACGCTTCCTGTCTAATGTTTAACTGCAATACCCCTAATCTTTCAACATGTCCCTCCATCATTCTGTTTTTGTGATTATCTTCTAGTCTTAATTTTTTTCACTAGAATGCGTTAAAGGCATAACATTTCAAACCAATCTTTAGTTGCTGAACATTTCTTTGTAATGGTTTATGTATGTACAGCTTTGGGTGGGGTAAGTGATAGCCTGGACATTTTCCAAGCCTGCTAGCTGTGGGGTAGGAGGAGTGTGGAGAAGTGGTTAGAGTCATGGTAGGAGAGTAGAGGAAGAGCAGGAGAGGACAACGGGCATGATCAGCAGAAGACAGAATCCAACAGGATGTCTGCAAGGCACGATTCCCAAATCCTAGTCCAACACTAACAAATGAAAAGAGAAGGGGAATTTAGGAAATCCCAGAGGGAGTATAGTTAGAATAAGCGTTCTGCCTTAAATATTCACATGATACGATATGGCATTTATAACGCCCCTGTACCCAAGCGTTGCTAGGTGCCACAAGACAAGGGAGGGAATACATAGGGAGGACAGACAAGGATCCTACTTGGCCTTTTGTCATTCGGTTTGTGCAATTGCGACAATAGAAGTGCAAGGAGAGGGGAGGCACAAAGGAGATGAAAAGGAAGCGTAGGAGAGTGTGATCAGGGCAGCATGGTCCAGACTAAGTGCAGCCAGGGCAGCGCAACTCTAGGTAATTGCAGAGGCTGTAAGGATTACAGTTACAGCCCCTAAGTGCACGGTAGAGGAGGCAGTGCAAGGAAGCCTGATTGTGGAGGAGCATGGTACCCAGTGAGACTGAGGGAACCAAGCAACGCACAGCAGACAGGTAAGTTAACAAGGGAACAAGAGAGCAGTCAGAGGAGAAAAGGAGGGTCTTGAGCTGATTCCGGAACTTCAGGTGATCCGGCTCTGAGTGGAGCAAGGAGGCTTTTCCAGAGGGAGCCACCTGCAGAGGAGAGAGATCTACCACCCCACTGTCTGCCTGGAGAAGCATCGGACCCTCAGAGTTGGAGGTAGCTGAACGAAGGGTCCTAGAAGGAAGGTATTTAGGAAGAGCGTTGGATGTAGAGCAGGTCCCGGCCCCAGAAAGACTTGTGGACAATGCAGAGGTCCTTTAACTGGATCCTAGCAGCCACCAGGAGTCAGTGGGGAGATTTCAGGGATGGGGAGATTTCAGGGATGAAGAGATACAGTCTCTGGGCTTGAGGCCAAGGATAAGTCTCGCAGTCCTGTTCTGGATTAGTTGCAGGGGGCGAAGCGTAGAGGTAAGCAGATTGAGAAAGAGACTGTTGCAGTAGTCCAGCCTGGAGAGAACCAGGGCTCTGGAGACAGTGAGCTTCTGGGGGAAAGTGAGGAAAGAGGAAAGGCAGGATACCTCAGAGGAGGTGCAGCTGGAGGTGGGCCTTTTTGGCAAAGTCTGTGATGTGAGGAGAGAAGGAGAGTGTTGAGTCGAAGATGACGCCAAGGTTTTTTGCCTCACAGGAAGGCAAGGGTAGCGTACCCATGGAGGGCGGTGAGCGTGAGAGAGGGAAAGCAGGGGTCCCAATAAGCAGAATCTCCATCCTACTGGCATTAAGGCAGAGATCGTTGAAGGCACGCCAATCCTGAATCGCAGATAGACAGTGGGGAATGAGCGAGGGAGGAGACGAGGCTGAGGGAAGCCTGAAAGAGAGCCGAGTGTCATCCGCATAACACTGAAAGTTGGAAGAGAAGGTGGAGAGCAGGTGGGCCAAAGGGGCCAGATAGACCTTGAAGAGCCGGGGTGAGAGGATAGAGCCCCGGGGGACACCACATGTGGAGACAGGGGTGGTTTAGAGAAAGGACCCACGTTGGACTTGGGAGAGAGTCCAGGAGGAAAGCCACGCCGGGACCTGATCTGTGATGCCCAGGATCACACTGTCTGTTGATCAGGGTGGCATGATTGACTGTGTCGAAAGCAGAGGAAAGGTCAAGAAGGATGAGGACAGAGGGAGGGCTGGAGTCAGGGTTAGAGAGCAAATCTTCACGGGTGTTCAGGAGAGCAGCCAACAGATTCATTGTGGAGGGTAAACTGGAAGACGGCCAGCTTTTCCAGGAGTTTTCCCAGGAAAGGAGTGATAGAAATCAGGCGATAATTTGCCATACATGTAGGATCAGCAGAAGGCTTTTTTAGGAGGGGGTACACACAAGGGAGTGCTTGAGGAGGGGCAGATCCAGTGGCAAAAAAGTGATTGCAGAAATCGGCCATGGCTGAAACGAGGGTGGCAATGTGTCCTTGATGGTTCTGGAGGAGCAGGGGAGCACCTGTTTGGACAACACTTTCAAAGATCAGATACATCATCAGGTGTTGTCAGAGCGAAGGAGGAGAAAGGAAGAGGCGAGGGAGACGCATACAATGGGGGCCAGAGAATTAAAAAAACTGGCACACCTGGAAACAGTAGCTTTAACACTGACCCTGAAAAATGCAATCACATCATGTGAAGATGGTTTTGTATGTTTTGCGCGGTAGCAAAATATTTTTATGTTAATCTATACAACTGATATTCATTTGAGATGCAATGGTAAAATATGATCACTTGTAACTAAAGAATTAGGATAAATGGCAATAAAAAAAAATTCTAAATAAATATGGGGGCCATCGAGAGGTAAAGGTAGAGGAAGAGAAAAGCGTGGACAGGATGTCCTGAGTTTTAGCTGTGAAATGAGAGGCCAGAGCCATATCGAGGGTCTGGGAGGGAACAGGAGAGGTGGAGACTGCAGTAGGATTGGCCAGCTCCTTACAGATTTTAAAGAGTTCGGCCGTGTGGTTAAGAGGCCTTAGAGACACAGGATTGGATCTGGACCATCTTCTTGGGGAGGACAGAGAGCCTGCATTGACTTTGGAGCAGGCAGCAGTTCAGTTTGTCGGAGGATGCGCCCAAAGCCCTCCACTTCCTCTCAGCCACCCTGCACTTGTGTTTCATGGCAGCGAGGTCGGAGTTGTACCAAGAGTTGCACTTGGGAAAGGATGTCCAGAGTGTTGGAGATAGAAAGGTGCAGGTTAGAGAGGGCAGTGACAGAGTGCAAGTCAGCCGGAGGAGAAGAGAACGTAGAGGCAAAGGCGTCCACCGACACTCGCTTCAAGCGTCGAATGACCGAAAAGGAAGGTGGCAGTGCTGGGGTAGGCTTTGCTTGAGGGGCAAGAAGTTGCAGGTGAGAAGAGAGCAGTGGTGAGAGGGGGGTGTTTGAGGAGATGAGAACATCCAATGTTTGTCCAGCAGAGTGTGTCGGACCAGACGGTAGAATGGAAAGGCAGAGAGAGTTGGATAGGTTGCAGAAAAGCCCAGAGGAGGGATTAGAAGCATCCAAGTGGATGTTGAGGTCTCTGAGGAGACGTTGAGAGGTTGAGGCGAGGAGGGAAGAAAAGAGGTTAGCCCATTCAGAGAGGAAGAGGGTGACCTGACCATCTAGCCGCAGGAAGAATTAGACACTAGGGGGTAAATCTTCTGTAACTACTAATCCAGGGTTAGGGATTCCCGGGTTATGGAGCAAGTTCAATTCAAGTCAACAGACAGACGGACGGCCCCATGGCCCACAAATATTTTAATAAAAACCCACAAGCTGCCTCTGAGCCTTTTATTATTTCCTGTGCCATACGTGACACAAACAAGAATTACAATGTATTGAGGGATCTCCTACATTAAAAAACTGGCTGATTCCAGATAATTAAGGAAAGATATACCGTTCTTAAATGTAAAATAAATGCCTGATCTATTAATAAGATTTATGAAAACGCATGGACCAACTAAAGGAGTACTGCACTCGTCTTTGCAGGGATTCAGGGCCGAAGTTGGGTGGCGACACATAGGATTTTGCGTGTGTAACGGAGGCAGGAACTGACGACGACTGCAGTGCTTATGTAAATTATCATATTTACGCAGCTCCTTCTCTGAGCCAGCGATGAAAGAAACTGATGTTAACGTATCCCACATTGACATGGTTTATTATTTTATTTTTAAATATATATTCAATGTACCTTACAATGCCCCAAAAAGGGGTGGAGGATTACAACCCTGCCGTGCAACAGCGACCAATGGAAGTTACCAGGGGACCTTTCCTAGATTGCCCATAGACACATCATCAGCTGGCTTAGAGTTACCTGACCCCAAGGTCTCCCGTTGGTGTTCCCTACATTCAAGCAAGATACTTTGTCACACCCTTAATGGTCTGACAAAACCATCCATTCATTATAAAGAAACATTTGACACAACCATTCAATGTAAAGAGCATGAGGGGAAAGTCGAGAGGTTTCTAAGGTTTCCTGAAACAAGCAGTGAATGTGCCCTTAGTTTCAAGTCGCAATACACAGGAGTCTAATTCCATGTGATGGATTGCTTATGACAAAGAAGAGTATGCATGGAACAGATATCATTGAAAACAATTTTTCCAGCACTTTTCTTTTTAAGATACTTGGGAAATTAACTTTCTGCCTCTCCAGGTCTGAGGGCCATTTCTATAATGGGAAATATCTGCTTCAGTGTGAGTGGGCTAGTTCCCATTAGACGAGAGGACCTTTCTGCCTCTCCAGGTCAGAGGGCCGTTTCTCTAATGGGAGATAGCTGCTTCAGTATGACTAAGCTAGTCCCCATTCAACGAGGGGACCTCTTGCTCTCCTGTTAATCGTCCCAAATGTACTCTTTCTGATAATGTTCAAAACAACACTTTATAGCCAACCCTCACAGTGCTGTAACAAACTCCTCAATGGTCTCACAATATTTCTGTTGGCGGATGGCAAATTGATAACAAGCCAAAATGATATTCCCCTTCACCTTGCAATGCTTCTCCATATTGGCTATGCATATATCAAACTGAGTCGGTTACCCATCTCAATGCATTCAGGTAGTTTTAAGAAATTGTTGTCCAGTCCGACCTCGACAATGGAACAGTGCCTCTTTCTTGTTCCTCACATAATTAGGACCATATACTGCCAACATATATTCCTGGAATCTTTCTTTCCATTTAATAACCCAGTGCCTGGTATATACGCCATAATCTTTGAATTAGTTTCTGTTTCCCCATTTTCGTGCCCTTGGTATTGGTCACCTTGTTCACAGGGACAAATGGCTGTAATCTCCCTTTTAAGGTGCAATGAAAAGAACCCTCACAGAGTAAGCGGCAATTGTGCTATGGCATGTTCCCTTCTTTATGTGTGCAAGTGTTTCTTTCGGTCGCTACACTACATGTGGTACAGGCACGGAGCGCAGTGCCCGCAGTGAAGTTCTTCAACTTGTTACATGGCTAAGTAACAGACATGTCCACTCCTTATGTCTCAAATTGGCAGGTAACAAATGGCAACACCAGACGATGCGTTCTTGGATTACTTGTTCGGTCGTGTGCATGCACAGATATGCTGCTAGGGGGCTTCCTGTGTCCTCATAGGATCACGCATAGCCCAGATAATCCCCAATACAGGCCTGGAGAGTCCCAATGAGCCACCATTGAACTGCGCAACAAACCCTGTACCTGCTCAGCCAGGGCAACCACAATCAATGGCAAGTGCAGACTCTTTGTGATTGCCGCAACTCATCACCAGTTAAGGAAGTGAACCAGGACACAGCCAGTATGTGCGACTTTATTTTTTTTGTTCATCTTTATGCGGTAACAACTCTCTTTGTCCTCACCCTTACACCAACTACCGTACTACTTGCCTTGCATTCTCTTCTAGTGTTCTCTGTTCGCATTCCACACCCATAACATTCCCTCTGCCCGACATTCCTAACACCGTGTGGAGGACCCCTTTCGTTTAGAGGGGCCACTTTCCGTATTCTAATATTACTCAACTAGAGTTGTATTGCCAAGTGTGAATGGTTCAGTTAGGCCCCTCTAGTGCTCTACATGAGCATGGGTTGACCCTCCTAGGATTGACAACGCATTGGCTCCATTAGGCATCAAGATGTGTTTGCTCTCCTGGCCAGAAAGACCATTTGTCGGTCCTGGGTTTGAAGGCACGCTAGCACTCCTGGGCTTGAAGACAAAGATAGGCCTTTGCAGGGGCCAGAAACTGATGATGTGCAAAACAAACAAACATTAAGACATGTTCTAATGGAATGTGAAGGTACATGGCCTCAACGACTAAGACTCTTCAGAGACTTTGTATGGAGAGAGGAAGATATAATTTCAGACTTCCTTTGGGACAGAATTACCTCAGGAAGCAATGCAGCTTTGACGTTTGCAGCCATCCAGGTGATAACAGAAAGTGGATTGATTATCTAACATGACAAAGTAAAGGACAAATGTACTCAAAACATAGATTAAAAAAAAAAAAAAAAAAAGACAGGGCTGGTGGAAAACTATGACATGTAATGTAATTTTTATGTGCTTTTGTTTTTTACTAAATATTTTGTATCATCTTTGTAAAGGCTTAAGCCAAAACAAATAAAAAAAAAAAAAAGAAACTGATGATGTGATGCATCGGTAGGGCCAGAAATCAAAAAGAGGCACCACTCACCTTGGTGTTGAGAGTTAAACCACAGTCAAGTTGGTTTACCCAGGGTACTGCACTCTTCGTCTTTCCACTCCCCCTCTCTACTTTTGATGGGCTAGTTATTAGGTTAAGATGTACAACCAGGCGCCAGCTAGCACACTTCTTAACGAACACAGGCCATCTTCCACAGTATTGATGTTGGTTTATAGTCATTTTTTCGAATACAAAAATGTTGAGTCATTTTTTCGAAAACATATCAGAAAAAAAAGTTGCATTTCTTTTATTACGTTTTTTATTCAAAATGGGGGGGTGGGGGGCATCCCCCCCAACCCCATTTTTTAATTTTTTTTAGTTTTACCCATTTTTTTTTTATTCCCGGACCCCAAAATAAATATATAGTTTTTAAAAAAAGAATTCGACTTTTTTTTCCGATATTTTTTTTTCAACATTTTTGTCCTTCGACAATTTTTTTTCCGAAATTATGACCGACCACCATAGATGTTGCCTGACCTGCGCAAATCACTTTCCGTAAACTTGGAATTCTGTCTACTTTTCAGAAATGTATGCCTTTCTGTCTTCCCGTTCAGCTTTCCTTCCCTCCTCTTCCATTCCGCCCACGCATGGACCATTGGGAAAAAAGTGGAAATCGCCTACCTCTCACAAAATTGATGGTAACCTTATAAAAATGTTCCACTCAACCTGTTCTTGAAAGCCTGGAAAATGGCGAATTCAGCACAGCAAACTATTTGTTCCTAGCTCTTAAAAGGAAAAAAAACGCAGGCTTTTTTGTACATCATTTTATTGGCATTTTCTGAAAAAACACAAAATGTGCTCCCATTTTGGTTATTTTCTCTCACCCCCTTACAGCAAACTAGGATTCCTTGGTGGCGGTATGACCACCTACATGTGTGAAGAAAGGGGACCAAATATGGCTGAGATATCACACGTAACAAAAAACTTCCAAGAGATTGAATGGCGACATACCGAAACCACCAAAAAAGGGCTTGGCATGGGGTCGGGGGTCCAAAACGAATAACACATTTATTAAATGTATCTATTAAAGAAATAGACACTTGGGTAATGGAAGTGTTTTTATTATGACAAGTGCTTACATTGTAAAGCAACAAATAGTACATATAAATGTGTATACTTGATACATACTATACATTATACAATATATTTGGCAATTGCCTTTTTAAAACCAAAGATCGAATTGGTGGAGCCATACAGAGTGAACCTGGAGTGAACCTGCTTTACCTGGGTGGATTAGAAGAAAAATAAACCTAATAGTGAAGCATTTGTGGAAAAACTACTGGACATGAAAAGCTGCAGGAATTTGATAACAGAAAATGTAAACCTTATTATTGCAAATGTTCACAACCTTTTGTCACAATATTTCCCGTAAGGGCTCAATAGATATCACAACTTCACAGTTTCAGAAAGGGCGCGCTGATACACAGTGCCAGAGGTTTGTGATGCAATGATCGACCTATAAATTATTTGCTTTGCATAGTGGTGTTGTAGTGTGAACAAGCCGACCGGCCTGCTTTGAACACACTACTTTTTTCAAAGTAAACGCTTCAGAGCCCCAGGATACTCAGTCAAGAGCATCGAGGGGGCGCCGAGAAACAGGGGCTGGGACAGGCAGTAGCTCGCATCGCGGCTGACCGCCAGCTCCATCCCAAGATCCGACTACAAGCTTTTTAACTGCAGCAACTTTAATATACGCTTTAATATTGGAGCTGGAATTAATGCGGCTGCAGACACTAGACTCACTTTCCAATGGGTACTCAAAGGATTTAAAGTGTACTCATTCCAGTGCCACGAAAGAGTCCTGTATGGTTATCAGGAGTGGGTCATTTGCGTGCCTGCTACCTTCCTTGGATGTAGTAGCCGTTTCTCAGGCTCCCTCTCCGGAATCAAACCCCGATTCCCCCATTACCCGTGGTCACCATGATAGGCACAGAAAGTACCATCGAAAGTTGATAGGGCAGACATCCGAATGCATAGTTGTCGTGGGGCGTACGATCGGCCCGAGGTTATCTAGAGCCACCAAAGCGGGCAGGCGAGCCCGAATTGGTCTTGGTCTGATAAATGCACGAATCCCGGGAGGTCCGCGCTCATCGGCATGTATTAGTTCTAGAATTACCACAGTTATCCAAGTAACAGGATCAAAAGGAACCATAACTGATTTAATGAGCCATTCGCAGTTTCACTGAACCGGCCGGGTGTACTTACACGTGCATGGCTTAATCTTTGAGACAAGCATATGCTACCGGCAGGGTCAACCAGGTAGCCGCACCTGCTGGAGGGTGGCAACGGGGGGAGCCTCAGAGCCGACCTTCGCAGCCTCTTGGGCTGTCTGTGGGACCCAAGATCAAAGAGCATCCCCCGACACGTGCGGGTGGGAGAGGCTGGGCCCAGCCAACGGTGTGCAGGTCAGAGGGGGTCAGCACCCTACGGAACGTGCGTTCCGAACTACTGGAGAAACGTGCTTGGTGGAGGATGGGTTGTGGCTTGCGGGAGGACCCCGTACACTCTGATCTGACCACAGGGGCGCTGCTCAGCTTTCGCTATGCTCGGAGGGGAGAGCCACCCACATGAGGGGGGCAAACCCTTGACACGGTCCCAAGGCGGGTGGAAGCAAATTGCTTGAAAAACAGCCGAGGCTGGCCAAGCAGTCCAACCCTAGACGGACCAAGTGCGCCAAATCGATCCCATTGAGTGCTCGGAAGAGCGCACCCAGCAGGCCAAGTCGCTACTGGGGCATCGCGTAGGGCACACCCCCGCCTCCTCCCCCGGCCGGCCCAGGGGAGGTACAGTGGTTTCGGCACAGGGTCCAAGTCGGGCAGCGAGAACCAAGAGGAGCTCAGACAGGTCCCGCTCACCCAGTATACAGTAATCCGGAGGAAGGTGACTTATGTTTTCTTGTAATCTGTGTACCCAGAGTGACAGAGTGGAAGCTCTTGGCAAAAGCATCCAGGCTCCTTATAGACCCAACTTGAGAAAAATGTCAAATTGACGCCCATCAGGACTTCCAGAGCAGCCCGGCCTTCTGGTCCTTGCAGTCATTCCTATAGCCAACGACCAGGGCTCCGACAGTGCCCATCTGGTAGGGCAATGCATTCCAATGGGACGGGAATGACCTTGGCCCCCCGCCTGACAAAGGACAGGGGACCGGTAGGTGTCCAAGGGCAAGGGCCAGCACCAACAGTCATCCTCGAGCACGGGCCAGGCCACCTTAGAGCTTCCCCCCCCCTCCACGTAAGAGGTTCCTCGCCCACCTTGGAGCTTTTCCCTCCAGACAGGGACAGTTGACCCACACGTGAGACAAGCGCCCAAGGCCGGGGGGGGGCTGCACACCCCCCAGCCGGCCTGGAGATTTAGCAGGGGCACAGTTAGAGTTTCTCCCTCCAGGAAGGGAACCCCATCGGGGCTCCCAGCGACCACCGCCAGGCTTGGGGACTCTCAACTCACACACACAAGGCTTGCGCCCAAGGCCAGTGGGGGCAGCAGCCCCGGCCACCCTGGAGCTCTGGCCTGGACCGCCTTAAAGCTTCTCCCGCCACATTAGAGCGTTTCCCTCCGGGGAGGGATGGGGACCCCACCGGGCTCCCCCCGACCATCACTGGGCTCAGGGACTTTCCAAATCAGGCACCAGACAGGCACCCAAGGCCAGGGGCAGCAGCCCAGTCATCTCCCTGGAGCTCTGGCCGAGCCCCCCTTAGAGCTTCTCCAACCACATTAGAGCCTTTCCCTCCGGGACTAACCCACAAACACAGTGGAACTCCGGGCCGGCCACTGCGAGTGCATTTATCCCCCCCGTGGAGGAAAGGAACATGCTCAGGACGCCCCTCGACACAAGGAACCAATCTTGGACTTGACCGCACATGGGTGGCACTGGACCAAGGACCGGGAGCAACCCACAAACGCCATGGAACTCAAGGCCGGTAACTGCACCCCGGTCGCCCTGGAGGCCGCAGGGTGGCATTTCCACGCCAACAAAGAACAAAACTTATGAAGCCCAACCAGAGAAAAATGCAGGAGCCAGCTGCGCCAACCGCAACTCGGGCCACCTGGTTCACCTGCCACCCCCCCGTGCACTGGGGGCGTAAGCTGCCATCTCTCTTCCACGCCCTGCCCAGGGCTTAATGCACCACATCCGCACACTCAGTCCGTATCCTGGGAGACACTTCCATGCCGACTAAGCCTCCACGCAGTGGGGGTTTATGGAACCCGACCGGAGACAAATGCAGGAGTCAGCCACAACTTGGGCCATCGGGTGCGCTGGCCACAACTTGGGCCATCTGTGCCTACTCCCCAGGCCAGTTGGCCCAGTGGCCCGCTTACCATGCCTGACCCGATCGCACCGTCCAGGGACACAGGCTTCAGGTCGCCCTGGGGTGGCTTGCAGCCCCTCTTCCCCCGCCCTGTCTGGGGTCTTATGGCACCACCTCGAAGGTCTGGGGACGAGGAAAGGCCTCACCGGGAAAGGTGAGAAGAGCGTTCCTTGCCCAGCCACCCCCCCCTTGCGGGTGTGCACCTAGGGTGGGTGTTTCCCGTGCACCCCGCGGCACAGCAGGAAGAAGCATGGAGATCCTTGGCAGCAGCAGCACTGCCTTGCGACAAAAGCTTGGTTTAGAGGATGACTTTCAATAGATAGCAGCGAGGTAGCTGCACTGCTACTTATGAAACCCTGAACCAGAATCAGGTTGTCTACGAATGATTTTGCACCAGGTTCCCCACGAACATGCGGTGCACTACGGGCGAGAGAGGTGGCCCCCTTCTGTCCACACTCTAGTCCCGAGGTGACCGGCTCTATGCACCGGCCCAAAGGCCGGCTATCCTAGGCCAACCGAGGATTGACAGCACTGCGGTATCGTTACGGTTTAGGGGGGTATTCTGACTTCGAGGCGTTCAGTCATAATTCCACAGATTGTAGCTTCGCCCCTTTGACTCCTCAGCCAAGCACATACACCAAATGTCTGAACCTGCGGTTCCTCTTGTACTGAGAAGGAATACTATTGCAACAACACATCACCAGTAGGGTAAAACTAACCTGTCTCATTACGGTCTAAACCCACCTCACGTTCCCTATTAGTGGGTGACCAATCCAATGCTTGGTGAACTTTGCTTCACAATGATAGGAAGAGCAGACATCAAAGGATCAAAAAGCGACGTCACTATGAACGCTTGGCCCCCACAAGCCAGTAATCCCTGTGTTAACTTTTCTGACACCTCCTGCTTGCTTGAAACCCAGAACGTCAGAAGGATCGTGAGGCCCCGCTTTCACGGTCTGTATTCATACTGAAAAATCGAGATAAAGCAAGCTTTTGCCCTTCTGCTTCATGGGGGGAGGAGGGGAATTTACGGGTTTCTGTCCTCCCTGAGTTTGCCTTAAAATACCTGCGTTATCGTTTCTGCCACTGTCCCCGGAGCGGGTCCCGCACGGCGGGCGCTTGGAACCAGCAGTGTGCGCCCCACTGGGCTCGCCCCCACCGGGCTCACCCCCCACCTCACCGGGTAAGTGAAAAAACGATAAGTAGTGGTATTTCACCAGCGGCCCGAGGGCCTCCCACTTATCCTACACCTCCCGTCTCTTCACAGTGCCAGACTAGAGGCACCCTTGATTGGGTCTTCTTTCCCCAGTGATTCTGCCAAGTCTGTTCCCTTGGCTGTGGTTTCACTAGATAGTAGGTAGGGACAGTGGGAATCTCATTCATCCATTCATGCGTGTCACAAATTAGAGGACAGGGTATTTGGCTACCTTAAGAGAGTCATAGTTACTCCTGCCGTTTACCTGCGCTTCATTGAATTTCTTCACTTTGACATTCAGAGCACAGGGCAGATATCACATTGTGTCCACCCATCGCAGGCCTTCACAATGCTTTGTTTTAAGTAGACAGTCAGATTCCCCTGGTCCGCACCAGTTCTAAGTCAGCTGCTAGGCGTTGGCCGAGGCAGAACGTCAGCCTAGAAACGCCGGGAGGGGAACAGAGAGGCAACCACCGCAGCTGGGGCGCTGCCCCCGGGGAGGATCAGACACCTCCTCCAGCCGCGGCACGTGTCCGACCCTGCTTCTGGCCCCAGCCCGACCGACCCAGCCCTTAGAGCTAATACTTATCCCGAAGTTACAGATCTGACTTGCCGACTTCCCTTACCTACATTGTTCCAACATGCCAGAGGCTGTTCAACTTGGAGACCTGCTGGGGATATGGGTACGGCCCAGCGCGAAAATGTACACCATCTCCCCCGGAATTTCAAGGACCAGCAAGAGCTCACTGCACGCCGCTGCAACCGCAATGCTTTCCAAGGCTCTGGCCCCTCTCTCAGGACTAAACCATTCCAGGGTGCCCAGCCCTTCAAAGTAAAGAGAGCACGCCCCGGGGCTCCTTCGCGGATTCTGACTTCCGTGGCCACCATCCTGCTGTATATATCAACCAACACCTTTTCTGGGGTTGGACGAGTGTCGGCATCGGGCGCCTTAATATGCCATTCGCTTCATCCCGCAGTGGCAGTTCTGCCCACTTGAAATTTAATGCCGGCTTCCCACCAGCGAGCCAGGCTTCTTACCCATTTAAAGTTTGAGAATAGACCTCTAATAATTCGCCTCACCAGATAAAACTGGGGTTTCTGTGCGCCAGCTATCCTGAGGGGAAACTCAGTTACAAGATGGTTCTATTAGACATTGGCCCCTATACCCGGGTCGATGACAGATTTACACATCAGGACCGCTACGGACCTCCACCAGGACTAGTTCACCATCTTTCGGGTCCTATCACACACGCTCATGCTCCATCTCCCTGAGAGACGGGTCGGCGGTGCGTCCACCGCAACGGGATCCCACCGCAATCGGCATGCGCCGGCCCTCACCTTCTTTGCACCACAGGGTTTCAGTCAGATCTCCGACTCGCCCACGTGTGAAGACTCCTTGGCTAGAGATTCAAGACAGGTCGGGTGGTTACCCGACATCAACTCAGACCCCTGGCGCCCTTTGTGGGCCTCCCCGCCCAGCGGCACGACATGGTCAGGGCGCACTACGGGCAGTCCACCAGTCACATCGGGAGCTCCTGGAGAAGGGCACGGCAGTGGGCAATCTCCCTCGGCCCCGCAGACACAGCAAACCTGCTCTCAGGGGACTGTAACACTCTGCCGGAGCAGAGAGCCACCTGCTCCCTGGGGCCTTCCAAGCCCGTCGTGGTGCACTGCCCGGGCTGCAGTCCTGCAAGGGCATCCACCATTCCAGGCGACCTGCCTGCTGTGTTGAAAGCTAGGGCGGACTGCACAGACCTGTTTACCTCTCTACTGTTTCACATCCTCTTGAACTCTCCCCAAAGTTCTTTTCAACTTTCCCTTACGGTACTTGTTAGGCATCTGTCTCGCGCCCGTATTTAGCCATAGATGAGTATACCACATGCTTTGGGATGCATTCCCAAGCAACCTGACTCCAAGAAGACCTGATCCCGGCGTGCCAAAGGCCACTACCGGCCTAACACCGTCCACGAGCTGAGACTCGATCAGAAGGACTACAGCCCCCTGGGCGATGCCGGGGAGTCGGTCTTCTGTACGCCACATTTCCCACGCCTGCAGCTGAATGGGGATTCAGCGCTGGGCTCTTCCCTGGCGGTTACTGAGGGAATCCTGGTTAGTTTCTTTTTCTCCGTTTAGTAATATGCTTAAATTCAGAGGGTCGCCACATCTGATCTGAGGCCGTAGTCAGGGGAGCCACAAAGCTCGGGCAGCTGGCCTCAGGCCCGTACGGGGGGTTGCCCCAGCCCTGTGCCTCTGGCGCAGCTCAGTGTGCGCTGTCCCAATCTGCGGCCCAAGACCATATGGTCGCAAGGCCCGCGCTCCTGCCCCGGCAGCCGCGGGACACCACAGACAGCCACACACAGCAGGGCCTGGTGCCCGGGGGTAGGGTGAATGTGCGCCAGGCTTCTTTAAGGCCCGCTGCCACCACATCTGGGGAGCGCCGGCCACCGGGCCCTCGCGGAAACCTGCATGAGGCAGGGAAACTAGGGAGGCCGGGACGCGCCAGCAATGAGACTGCGCGCCAGATCCAGCGATCATGCGACTGTGCTGATCAGGGTCTGACCTTACGGGGATGAAGGGAACGGGGTCCCTGCGACAGCCCCAGCCACACCGCTGGGAGGGAACCCTGGGACAATTGATGTACAAGCAACCCTCAGACAGGCGTAGCCCCGGGTGGAACCCGGGGCCGCATGGTGCGTTTGAAGTGTTGATGCAATGCACACTAATTATCGCAGCTAGCTGCGTTCTTCATCGATGCACGAACCGAGTGATCCACCGTAAGGAGTCACAGGCAACTTTTTTTTGTTTCAGACGTCAGCCTTACCATGCCAGTGCAGGATAGGCCAGGGGGAGGCAGCGCCGCCTGTGGCGACACAGCCCAGCGCCCTGTCTCCTGTCTAGCTCGGCCGAGACCACTGTGGTTTAAAAAATAATCCACTCGCTTAGCACAGGAAACCTGGGGAGGCGCCCCTCGAGAGCAGTCAGGTGTCCCTTGGCTCCCGGCTGCATTCACTCAGAGCTTCCCTGCTGGCCAGGGTGCGCCCACCAGTGCCCACCCGCTGGTGGGTCAGAGAGAGGAGTACACACCCACAGCCGGCTCGGTGAGGAGAGGGGGCTGCGCAGGGCTCCCTTTCCGGTGCGTGGTTGGGGAAATCCCCAGCAGGTTAACCCAACCCTGCCAGGCATCCCCATCCCATCTGCTGGGTTGCGGAACCCCTTATAGTGGAAAAGAAGCCCCGCTCCCCGGCACCTGGTTGCCCACGCACCCCGGACTGCTCTGCAAGAGGTGCCCCGGGCTGTGGGTGTGCACGTCTGGGGTGCAACCTAGGTTGGGCATGCGGCTCTCCCTCCGGCTGCTCCGCTGTTAATGATCCTTCATGCTCCCACTCATAAGCAGATACCCCAGTCCAACATGTCCCAATTCACACTCAAAATGCCCCACTCAGACCCACATGCTCCATCATTCCCTGACATGCCCCCATCATATGCCCTGTCCCTCCATTCCAGATCCCCAAGCCCTTCCTCAAGACCCATACCATGAAACCTCAGCCTCCCGCCACACAGCAAGATGCCCCTATCCCTCCACCGACCAATGTGCACCCATCCCTCCCTCCAGACCTACACCAATGTGTCCTATGTCTCCCTTCACACCCACAACAATGTCCCCATCCCTCTTGACCCGCACCCATGTGCCCCATCCTTCCCTCAGACCCACACCAATATGCCCCATCCCTCCCTCAGACCCACACCAATATGCCCCATCCCTCTCTCCAGAGCCACACCGAGATGTCCCATACCACCCTCCAGATGCATACTGATGTCCCCACCTGACCCACACGAGGATGCCCAATCCAACCTTCAGACCAACAAATCGCCTATACCTGTTCCAGAGCGACACCAATGTGCCACCATCCATTGCAGACCCCACCAAGATCGCACCATCCCTCCATCCAAACAGCAAGATGCCCCCATCCCGCCCTCCAGACCCACACCTAGATGAACCATCCCTCCCCCAGACACAGACCAATGTCCCCATCCTTCCCATCAAACCCACACCAATGTGCCCTCATGTTAAGATCTTGATGGTCGTGCAGATTAATAATGCCTCCGTCCCCAAGTACCACTCAGACAATCGGTATATAATGCCTGTGCAGTCTTTGAGGCCACAGGTTTTTTGTGAGCCGTCAGGTCTGGAACCGGGAACTGCCAGAAGGACCCCTTGAGCGCTGTAAGGCAATGAGTGGTTATCAGATAATGTGCGATTTATACAAGGTATACCCAGCAGGGAAACAAAGCATCTCTTACCTAGAAATACAGGAAGTGACACCCTGATGGAAAAGGCAGTGAAACCCGGGACAGAGGGCTTGGTGAGCTTCTCGGTGTGGAAGGTGGGTGTCTGGTATCCAAACCCTGTATAGCGGCACACAAGAGGCTTGTGGTAATGTAGGTCAGGCAAACGCCTAGCATGAGGCCAATGGCCAAAGTCACTGAATCCAAAAACAAAATCCGTAAGACAGTCCCAATTCCAAAAACCAAGGTCGGGTAACAAATGCCAGGGGTTGACAGAACAATCCAGTAAACCGAGTCCGAGGTCTAGTAACGTGTAGATTCAAGAAGCAAGAAGTAGACAAAGCAACCCACTAGACAATATCTGAGGTCGTAGTAACAAGATTCAAGCATGCGAACAAGAGCCGTATAGTCCTGAAGGTAATTAGCTGTGAAGCAACGCTATCGATTTCAGGACGCCTTTTAAGCCAATGGGGAAGGTCACATGATGCGCTGGAATGGTCATGTGACGTGTGTCAGGTGATGCAGTCACGTGAGGTGTTGTCACGTGACGTTTGATTGTGCTGGCCTGATCATGTGACGTGAAAATCTTCGTGGACAATATGGAACGTTGCGTGCCAGCAGATGTTTCCATTGTAGACGCCAGCGATGCAAAGGCTGGTAAACACCTGATCCGAAAAACAATGTTCTGGCATAACGGGTGAGAGGACGCAGTCTCCGTATGCCGGAATGTGTGCATGGGATACCCTTGTTTTGAAGTGTAGAGGGGTTAATACGTGTACCTGTGGGTTGTTTGGCAGGGACAGGGTGTGTCGTGGGAAGCGTAACACCCCATCCCCTCCCTCCAGACCCACATCAATATGCCACATGCCACCATCCAGACCAACAGATGCCCCATACCTGTTTCAGACTGACAGCAATGTGCCCCCATCCATTGCAGACCACACCAAGATGCCACCATCCCTCCCTCGAGACCCACATCAATTTGTCCCCATCCTTCCCTCTAGACACACCAATATGCCCCTATCCCTCCCCAGACCAATGTGTCTGTCCCGCCCATCAAACCCACAATGTGCCCCCATGCAAGACCCACACTGATGATCCCATCCAACCCAAACCAGGATGCCCCATCCCTCCTTGCGGACCTACACCAATGTGCCCCCATAACCCCCCCACACCAATGTGCCCCATCCCTCCAATCAAACCGACACCAATGTGCCTCCATTCACTCCCTCTAGAGCCACACCAAGATGCCCCATCCCACCCTCCAGATGCACACAGATGTCCCCACCCCACCCACACCAGGATGCCCCCATCCCGCCCTTGAGACCCACACTTCCCCAGCCAGACCAATGTCCCCATCCCTCGCTTCAAACCCACACCAATGTGCCCCATCCCATGTCCCCAGATCCTCACCAGTGTGCCCGAACCCTCTCTGTCTCCAGACCCACACCACTGTGTCCCTATCCTGCACTCCAGACCCACACCACTGTCACTATCCCACCCCACTGTGTCCCTATCCCTCATAAAGTCCCACACCAATGTGCCCCATCCCCCCAGACCCACACCAATGTGTCCCTATCCCTCCCTCCAGACCCACACCACTGTGTCCCTATCCCTCCGTCCACACCCAAGATGAACATGATTTTTAAAGTAAATGTAATTTTCTGCTCCCCGTCTCAACCAGGTGTCTTTCAGGAACGTTCACGGTATCCCGAAGAAAATGCAAATTGTATTCTCAGCCAGCCAAGAGCACACAGATTGCTGCTGCTCTTGCAGCCTGGCAGCCGGTGTCTTCCCGGTTTCCACTCAGAAAAATGACGAGGGACAAGACGAAGTCGGGTGCTCCAAGGTCTTGCATAAATGTCCCCGGTATCCCGAAGAAAATACCCACTTGCCAACCACATTCTTCCCGCTTCCCACTCAGCGCTCACTGAAATTGCTCCTGAACCACTTCATTGCTCCGAAAAAAAAAAAAAAAAAAAAAAATCACAATGATGACGTAGGAGGACACGTGAAGAAGAGTGGGCGGGCCGTTGTTATGGTCCGTTTCTCAGATGGGAACACGTCGCTACCAGTGTTGCCAGGTCCGCTTATTATAAGCGATGTTGGGCTTTTTTGTGTGCAAAGTTGCTTGTCACGGTTTTTGTCCGCTTGTTTGACCGTCTGTGCGCATGTAATTAGGATGGTTTATATTGCAGTTAAGCCTGTTACACGTCGCAGAGTGTACTGCTCTGGGCTGCTGGCAGCACTTTACGATGTGTAATTGCTCTTTTTGTCTTGCTCCCCAGTGCCCCCTGTATTTTGCATATGCTTAGGCGTTTGGCACCGATGGGATTGTTACCTGCCCACTAGGTGGCCCAATGCCAAATGCCTAAACATATGCAAAAAGAAAGCTTGCTTTAAAAGTATAGTCATGCTGTCAGACACACTGACATTTAAAGAAGGGATTGTTTCAGTTTACCAAATGTTTTTAAGAACATAGTCACACTATAGCAATGTTATCCTGGTAATATCCCCAGTGCTGCTGCATTATCCACTAAGGGTCTTTATTTATTAGCATTTTTTTTTGCAGTACTTGGCTAGATATGCAAAGAATCAGTGTCATTGGAGTCTACATAGAACATCTTCTCAGAGAGAGTTTTATTATTTTCAAACTTCCAGGTGGCCATGTTACAAGGCATTTATAATTATTCTAATTCGGTTCATGTCGTTGGTTACCCTGTTCACCCCCCACAATATGCACACTTCCATCTGAAATTGTCATTTTGTAGAACAAGTGCCGGTCGTCCCATCGCCCCCACTACAATTGGCAGATGTTGCAAACAGATGACCAAAGCCACATTGAGCTTAATCAATAGCACATATCTGTAAAAACAATAGATGTTTTCTTAACAAGTAGTAATGGAGACACAAGGCAATCCCGTGGGCAACCAATTAAAACAAAGTTTTAAACTTTGTGTGCCCTATTTAGGTCTATGGTGATCAATTTCAACTCGATCAGCAGCCAGGATTACCAGTTTTTCAAACAGCTCTCTGCCACTGGTTAGTGTGCACTCACAACTGGGAGACAGACGGTGAATGCTCTATACCCAAACACTGCCTGATCTAGCGCCAAAATGGATTGCTATGCATTGAACATAGCCAGCCAGACATTTATGATAACCATTCTTTAGCCAAGTATTGTTGCTATACAACATTTATTAACCAATTTCAAAGTGAATACAATACAGCAGTGCAAAAAGAAAATATATTTCAGGACAGCATTATTTTGCATTCTGGAACTTCTAGTCTCCATTCAATATAATATTGTTGTTCTAACACACTATGTCAGTGTTCTTTCTACTTGCTGCTGTGTTATGTTTCTTACTTTTGAGACCTTTCCACAAAGTTTTAGGTGCACGCTTGTTTTTCCAGTTTATTTAGATGGGAGTCAGCTTGTTTTGGAAGGGCATGCAACTTATGTTTTCCGACCTGGCAACACTGGTCGCTACCATTTTATAAAGTATCAACAAACTTTTAAACAAACACACCATGCTATCAGGTCTCATAGGGACTTTAAATGTGCGATTGATAATAAAAGTAATAGAAGGCCTTCCTTTAACCTTCTCTGCCACACATTACAGAGGGGCAAACGAACAACCCCCTCCCCGGGGAATGCCAATCGCTCCCACGCAGCAGAAAAAATTACAACTGTTATGCTGGAAATTCGTACCCAAATGCGTCTGTCTGCATAAAACACATATCCCCATCTGCTGCACATACATATCCCGTGCACATAACAAACTCTCCAACACCCTCTCCAGCGGAGAGAATAATTAACTATTTGCTGTACTGTTCACTGGTACAGTGGACATCCCATTGGGAAGGGAGGCACGCGCTGCCCCCCATTTCCCGCGGGCAAATCGCCCATCTGCATGAGAAAAAACAAAAAAGAACAATCCGCCTGTACTTTAAGTAAATCTCGTCCCTGATGCACATTACAAATCTCCAAAATACACAGAGATACTGTCTTTCCCCGCTCTGTATTAAAGTAACAATCAACATGAGAAAACGTTAAGTCTAACCGTAAACCAAACTCAAACACCAAATAACAAGCAACTGTAAAAAATGTGCTTTGTAACGGAGGAATCCCTCCCGCTGAGTCCTTCGACGCCTTGCCTTGCCTTGCCTCTCCGTACCGCTTGTGCAACGCCTAGTTGCCTTGCCTTCCCGCTCGTGCTAAAAAAAAAAAAAGATGACGAAGTGAACGTTGCAGAGCACGTGATGCAGCGCACGTGATGACGTAGGTGGAGCGTTGCTATGGTCCGTTTCTCAAAGGGGAACTAGACCCTACCCTTTACGAAACGTCATATCCTGATTCCAGGCAGAATCAGGTTAGTGTTTGTGATCCCGCTCTTGTAGTAAATTTTATATGCATTTCTTTTAGCATCGATTAACTTAGACGTCCCCTTTCTTGTATTGTTAAGAGGAGCCCTTTTGCAGCCCTCTGGAAATGCACGTTGAAGCTGTACTTCGTTGTATTGTACTTAAATGTTGAAAGTAAACATTGTAAGTACGTGCATTTCTAAACATCTGGTTTTGAGATTACACAGGGCAGCCTGTTGTTGGTATTATACACTCAGTAGCTGCTCCGGAGCTCATCTATGGTACGGTTCAGGCTCTGGAATGCTCGCAGACGCAGTAACTGCTGTGCAGCTACTATACAGACCCTGCTCTGGTGTAATTGACTATATATATAATAATCAGACCCGTTTCTTGACCCGGACGAAGCAGGCGGCTGCCCGGGGTGCAATTGCCCCAGGGGCTGAAATTGCCCCGTCCCTTGAGGGCAAAATTTCACTGGGTGTGGGACGCGATTGCTGTGGGGAGAGTAGCGGCAGCTGCTGCCTGGCCGTCATATAGTCCTTGCGGGAAGTCAGAGCCTTTCCTGCTGGCTGACCATCTTTTTAATCAAGCCGGAACAACACACCACGGAGGAAAAAAGACAGCTGCCTTTGAGCGTTCCTGCCCCGACACTCCAATTTCTTTCTACCCGGACCTGTGCGCAAAGAAAGAAGACTGCATTGCCTCCCCACCTTGCTTGTGTGCAGAACTTCTCAGAAAGACGGTAGGTACAACCTGATGCTTCTGTTGACATTTTAGAAAATGTTCCTTTAAGTTTGAAGTTTAGTTTATTTATAAAACGCAAACCATGCCCTGGGGCAACCGGGCGCATACTCTTGAAAGCAGGTTACAATAATCAGTAAATAAACAATAAATTACAAAAATATACAACAATATACAGAATAAAATACCATTAGCGGATTATAATACAAGTACAAGAAGAGGTGTATATACACATAACCTATATTGCACTTGGAAGGCAGGACTGAGTGGGGAGCCTCAAACATCGTGAGAGAACAGCCAAGATTTGGCGTTGTTCTTGAAGGTTAGGAACGACGGTTCAGTTCTGATGGGAGTAGGCAGAGTGTTCCAAAGTTTGGAAGCTAGGACAGGGAAGCTCGCACCACCCGCTTTTTGGAGTTTGAATCTAGGTAGGGTGAGGGTGTGAGTTTGAGCTGATCTAGTGGGTCGAGAGGTGGTGTGGAGTGTGAGGAGAGGTAGTGTGGGGCATTGTTATTCAGGCATTTGTGGGTCAAGGCTAGAGTAGTTTTCAGGGCAATTCTTAGTTTTACCGGGAGCCAACGTAAGTCAGATCTGACGGTGGATATATGTGAACGTCTCGGGATGTTTAAGGCTGCCCTTATGGCATTGTTTTGTACAGTTTGTAATTTATTGATGTTGGACTGACTGGTCCCTAGGTAGAGAGCACTGCAGTAGTCGATTTTAGCCATAATGAGTGTTCTGGAGAGGGTGATGCAGTTAGGAGAGTTTAGAAAGGGTCTACAGGCGGTGATAAGTTTACAAGTATAGGCTGATGCCGACCTTACTGCATTTGTTTGTCTATTCAAGGAGAGCGTGGAATCAAGATGGACACCTAAAGTTTTAGTGTCTTTAGAGACCTTGATATCATTGCCGTCGATGGTGAAGGACTTATAAGTTTGATCTAGTTTGTTAAGACGGTGGCTTGATCCTAGGAGTAAGAGCTTGGTCTTATCGTCGCTGAGGCAAAGTTCGTGATGTGCCATCCGGGCCTGAATGACCAGGTAGACATCATTCAAGGCTTTGGTGTCGGCTGTGTAATCACCAGTGATAGGAATGAGTATCTGGGTGTCGTCCGCGTAGTTAGTGTAGGAGACACCCAGATAGTCAAGCACATCGAAGAGGGGCTTGGTGAATACGTTGTACAACGTAGTGGACACACATGAGCCTGGAGGAACGCCACAGTGAATGGGGGAGGGGTCTGCAGATGCTGTAGGTGAGAAGACCCTCATAGATCTGTTGCTCAGGAATGAATGGATCCAGGCATTGGCAGAATCAGAGAAGTGGGCCGCAGATTTAAGATGTTGGCAGAGTATTTGGTGGTTGACCAAATCGAAAGCCGCAGAGAGGTCAAGGAGAAGGAGTAGTGCTAACTTCCCATTGTCCTGTAGTGTCTCCATCGGGGTTTTCGGATCCATCAGAGCTGATTCAGTGCCGTGTTTAGGGCGGAATCCTGATTGTCTTAGTCCCAGGAGATTGTTGGATTCGAGGTAATCATGAATCTGCAGGTAGGCTGCACGATCCAGGATCTTAAGCAGGAACGGGACCGTAGTGATTGGTCTAAAATTAGTTGGGATGTTAGGGTCAAGGGAAGGTTTTTTGAGAAGTGGGATTACCCACGCATCCTTAAGGTTGTCTGGAACTATACCCGTCTTGAAGGAGGCATTTATGAATGCTGTGATGAAAGTCGTGAGATACTTCCTTGATGATAGGTGCCGGGCAAGGGTCACCTTGGCAGTTGAACGGTTTGAGGTTGTTTCCTTCTACTTCAAGGGTGGTGAGCGGGGAGAAAGAGAAAGGTTTATGAGAGGGATTGGCTTGGTGAGTATTAAGTATAGGTGTGGTCAGTGGTTGGTCAGACTATAGGGAATTTTTTTTATCTCTAATTTTGGTTTGGAGGGTGGCAATTTTACCCAGGAGTGCTGTCTGAATATTCGTGCACCAAGTACTATCTTTGGTGCACGGGTCAGGGGGAGCTGCAGGTGTCTCAAGTTCCTTAAGTATTTTGAATAGTTCCTTGGTGTTTGACTGGGCTGACACAATACGGTTATTGTAGGAGTCTTTTTTAGCCTGTAATAGGCTTCTTTATAGTTAAGTGTGGCTAGCAGAAGACCGTCCTTATGGTCGTCAGAAGGGTGACTTTTCCAGCGTGACTCTGCAGTACGTTTCTCCTTGCGTAACACTCTGAGCTGGGGAGTGAACCACGAGTTGAGGTGAGCGGGTTGTTTAGGTCTCCTAAATTTGAGCGGGGCAATAGAGTTGATGGCTGCAAGTACTGACTGGTTGTACATGTCAGCTAAGATGGTAGGGTCCGAACAAGTGTTAGGAGCATTATTGAGGGTGGGAAGGATGAGGGGAGTGAGGGGGGAGTAGTTTTTCCGTGGTAATGTTCGTTTTATTTCTAGTGAGGGTGGCTGGGGCGACAGGAGGCGTGGGTAGAGAGGCTGCTTCAATACTGAAGGTGATGATGTGGTGATCAGACCAGATTCAAGGGGCGTTCGAGAGTATGCAGATATTGCATTTGGTGTCACTGAGCCAGTCAAGGGACCGCCCTTTAATGTGGGTAGGTTCCTGTGTATGGTGTGAAAATCCTAGGTCCGTTAGAGTGTTGGCAAGGTCGAGGGCCGTGGAATCATTAGGGTCTTGGTAGCCTAGATTAAAGTCACCTAGAATGATGGTTTGGGCGTTAGATTTTGCTTTGTCAAGTACTAAGGCAGAGATGTCATCCACAAAGGATGTAGGAGGACCAGGGGGTCTGTCTATTAGGTGGATGGCGACCGTTTGGTTGGCTGAGAGTTGGAGTTTGACAGAGAGTGACTCTGCAGATTCCACATTGATGCTTGGAATGGATCTGAGTCCTAGTGAGTTTCTATAGATAAATGCAATTCCTCCACCTCTCGAGGTGCAGTCACATCTGATGATGGAGTAATCTGTGGGGATAGCCAGAGAGAGTGCAGGGCCTGAAGCAGCCTGTAGCCAGCTCTCAAAGATGGCGATGAGGTGAAGTTACGGAGTCTTGATAAGATCAGCAATGTCCAGTGCGTGGGCAGCTAAGGACCTTGCATTGATCAGAGCGGCCTTGATTAAGCCCACGTTGCTTGTTGAAGCAAGGTTGGTCTGAAGGCAATGGGGCGTAGGTGAGGTGGACGTTTGGGGGGCAGGCTGAGCGTTGTGGTATTCAAATGTAAGCTTGAGTACATAGGGTGACCCTTCTTGCCCATAAGTCTAGAGCGTAGTCTTTTGTTTCTTAGGGCGGTGGAGCAAGGTTGGTTAGGTGTAGGTTTTTTGGCGAAATGGTCAAGCCATAAGGCTGGGGCGTTGAGATAGATGTTGGGGTTCTGAGGTACAGTGCTTGAATAGGTGTCAGCAAGACTGTAGGTGGAAGCCATGGAAGTAGTGTGCAAAGTGCTGAATGCAGCTAAGTTAGTTGATGAGAGGTAGAGTATCCAGGTAGATACCCACACTAAGAGTGATACTTGTAATAAGGAAAGCAAAGACCTTAGGGCGGACATGCGTGGTAACATGTTACCAGAGTTGGAGAGGTAGGAGTCACTGGTTAAAGTTGCAGTAGCTACTTGGCTAAGCAATACGAGCTCATGGGTTAAATTACTTGTAAACAATGGGTACAAGGCAGACGGGTTAAGACTGGGATTCGGTTGTAATAATGCAGCAGTCTAGGCAGTAGGGGCACATCCAAATCAGAGGTACAGAAGGCAGTGCAGATACTAGGCTTGCAACAAATGTGGGCAAATCAGGCAGAGAGCAGTGCAACATACATGGGGCACTAGTCAATTGTGAGGCGCAGCGGGTTAGGTTATGCAGATACACTACACTTACATGAAGTGTGGGCATATCAGGTAAGGAGCAGTGCAGTGTACACAAGGCACAGTTCAAAAGTGTGGCGCATCAGGCAGGGCATTGCACATCGAGCATTATCGGGCAAGAGAGCAATGTAGCATACATATGGAGCAGATCAGATTATGGGCGCAACAGGTTTGGACATTGCAGGAAATAGGCAAGCTAATTCAGATATTGCGCGCACATCGGTCAGAAGGCAGACGCAACAGGGGAACATAACAGGTAAGCAAAGGCAGTAAGGCCAGTGTTATACTGGGGTGCTACAGATGGGCGCGTCGGTAGCAAACTGGGGGCGTGCACTGTAGACGGTGAGCAGAGCGCTGTATCACAAGTCAATAAAGTACATTAAAGGTGGTGCAGGTGGCGGATTTCCTTGCGTTGCAGGTGGCCAAGCACCGCTGGTTGAATGAGCAGGAGGGGCACTGGAGACGAGATGAATTGCAGAAGTTTGGGCATAAGGACGTCGCCTGGCTGCGCTCGGTCAGCTCAGTCAGGGGGATGGCCTTCTCTCTATGCCTTGCCTCGTTGGCCGGCTCTCGCCTGCCGGTGATTGGTGACACAAAATGAAGGCAATCTGCCCCAATCCGGCGGCAGCATGGGTCAGAAGACGGTCAGGCAGGAATTTAAGACAGGGTCAGGCGGGGGGACAACAAAGCGCGGTGGCCATCTTTAAAATGCCGAAATAGCCGATTCTCAAACAGAGTGTGAAACACACGTGCAATGTGTGCAAGGATGCCGCAGGCAAAGGAGGTGGAAAAGCTTTGCTGATTATAGCATGCAGGTGCTATAGTGTAGGAACGAATTTAGAGCGCGGTACAGCTTTTAAAAGCCATGAGGATAGAGAGGGCTCTGAGGCAGCTGGTAATATGCCTGGAGCTTACCTCTTTTTCTCTGCATCTCGGGGACAGCGTGGGCTGCTCCTACAGCAGGCACACGACGGAATGATTTCTGCTCGTGTACATACCTGTGTACATAGCATTCGGCTGGTGCTCAAACAGTAGTTTGCATAGTTCAGAGTGCACTCTGGACAAGAACAGGTAAATGGGAATATTTTTGTTATTTAGTTTCCTAGCCCAGATTTTTTTTCCCAACATGTAGACTCCTGCCTCGGTTGGATCGAGTGCGTGTTTTGCAATCGCTTTGCTGTGTTCCTGCTTCCCCTTTAGGTGTCCCGCGCCTGAAAGGGTAAATGGCAGAACGTAGCTTCACTCGGTTCTGTCCCAAAAGAAGTCTAAACGGTAGAAAGATTTCTCAGTTAGAGTTGAAAGCGTATATTGGAAGTTGCTGGTGTTCTGGGCACTTTCAGCCGCAACCTTTCTTCTTTGTTGGTTTTAATTCGACAGGTTTGAAACGTGGTACTGTTTTCTGCAGGTCAGAGAACTTCATTTGTTTGTAGTTAGGATTCAGGGCAGGAACATATGGAACTAATTACACTTCTTTTCATGGTTCCATTGAAGTTTTATCCCCATGCAAATTGTTCTTCGTCCTGGCGGGAGTCCTTTCTCGTATTGAGTTGGCTGCGTGGTGCAGCCAGGATTTCTCAACTGGGTGAACCTGCGCTGTGTGCACATGGGCTTATAGTAAAGTTCCCCATAAACCAAGGGGAATATAGTTGATGAGACGATTGGTTTGCTTTTGCCCGGTCCCACGGACAAGATCCGAGTTTGAGCTTTGATAGTATATATTTATTTCATTGTTTAGACCAGCAAAATAGTACTCCCTTTCATCGGCAGGACAAGGATGATGGGCAAAAAGGATCTGGCCAGAATTAAAAAATGCAGGCGGTGCAAATATCTCTAGATGTTTACATACATGTGTAACTGGCCCTATGGGGTGAGCCCCTTGCATGGACAGATGTAAATGTTTCCTGCTGCACAACAGTAATCTGCATACAAAATAACCCTTGACGTGTGTAAATTTGACCACTAGTAATGCAGTGAGACCAATGCCCACTTTTTGTCGCATGCTTTTTTCACACTCTTGTTTCTTTAAAGTAGGCAGAAGATGCGCTCTCTAATCCACTTTTACAGGGAGCTGCCATCTTTATGCGTTTCATTTAGCATTCCTGTAAAGGTTATATAAACGGGCGTACAATCACCAGAATGCAATCTGATATGAGGTTTAATATTTCAGTCCAGGAATTGGACTACTTGAGATCCTGTTCTGTGGGTTGAATTACTTTGAAAAGTTCTTCACAGGTCCCTGAAGGCCATGTACGATGGACGGATGGTATAGTGAATGGGTTCCACTTATTTGAAAGGGTTTCTGCCATTTAATAAGTGACCACATGTAAGGTGTCTTTCACTGTAAGAGAGTGTGCTCAGCGGGTGTAAGGCTCAAATAAGGACGGCCATGCAGACGGAGAGAAAGAGATTAAAGTGGGACAGAAAACGAGATAGTCAAGGAAAAGCTGAGGAAAGCGAGATTAAGAAAGGGAGAACGAAATAGAGGAAAATATAGGCACTATACGGGAAGCAAAATGGGGCAAAGATTGCACGTGAGAAATTGAGGCAATGTGTGGTTAAAGGGCAAGAGTGAGATGGAAGAAAGCTGAGGGTAGGCGTAGATGTGACTCGCAGGAGGAGTTGAAATGTAACTGGGAGAGAGCACTGTGACCAGGCTGGGTAGAGACCGCTGTATCACACTTGCTGTCCAGGGCTGCAGGAGGACTGTGCGGAGTCGTGCCCTCCGAGCTCACATCAGTTGAATGCCTCCTTTTGATGTTTCATCAGAAGAGTTGTTTGCTGACTAGTACTTTCCTTTGGCATAGAGCACCCTCCGAGTGCTGAAAAGTGAACTCTCATAGATGTGCCAGTATGTGGTAAGTTGGTCCTAGTTGAAGTGAGGGATGCTCTTACTATCAGGCCACACCCTGCTTTTTATTTACCTTTGTGCCCCTTACTTCACTCTGGCCTCGTAATTAAGCTCGCCAGTGCTCCTGTGGTGTTCTGGTTCCCCCCCTCTGTATTGTTACATTTCAGTTTTTGCTTTCTTAATGGTTAAAACAAAGACCATTCAGTTGAGGAATATTGTATTAGATCGATTAGATGCTGCCTGCCTATTTGACCTGGAGGCTGGCATCTGTGCTGTAGATAAGTAGAGTGTTTCCACTGTGTGGCTATGTGAAATGAGTCGGAGGCTGTGCTGGACTTCTGCCCTTTCCTTCCGCACAAATGGAACTATCTGAAAGCTCCATCACTTTAAGAGTGACTTTCAAATGACAAACGGTAGGAGGTCATATTTCACACTTTACCCACGCATGGGAGGGAATCACTTCGGACTAGTGGGTACTTTACAGCGTGGCGGGCGGTTATTGCATAGAGCTGATCCAACAACCAGCCAACCACCCCCCAAGACAAAGGAAGACTCCCAGGAAGAACAACATATCCTTTTGGAAGTGGTGAAGGCGCTGCTTCTAAAGGATGATGTAGAATTCGTCCCGGCAAACCAGGTAAGCAACAGTATTTATTCAATGTACATCCTTGTGCCAATGATGCGCCCTGTCCTAGGCCTGGGCCCTGCAAACACCTATGTCAAGCCACAGAAATTCTGCATGACAACACTACAGGAAGTAATCCCACTGCTGAAGCAGGGGGACTACATGGCAACCCTGGATCTGAAAGCTGCATACTTTCATATTTCAATGTTCCCAGCACACAGAAGATTCTTTTGTTTCAAAATAGCAAACCAACACTACCAATTCAAAGTGCTACCCTTCGGCATAGCCTCTGCTCCAAGGGTATTCACCAAGGTACTGGTGGTAGTGGCAGCTCATCTACACAGGGAATCAATCCCAGTGTACCCTTATCTGGACGACTTGCTGATTACAGGGGAATACCCCCAAATTTGCAAGCAAAATAACCAGAGAACAATCAATCTCATGTTCAATTGGGTTTCTCAATCAACGATAGAAAATCAAGTCTCGTACCAAGCAAGACCAAACAGATCTTAGGAGCTATCATAAAGAGGTCTTGTTTTCCATCAAACGAAAGAGTGCAAAAGCTACTGCGTCAATTACCTCTGTATCTAGCCATTCGCCAAATAACCATATGCAAAGCAATGCACTTGCTTAGGATGATGGCATCATGCAATTACCTGGTGCCACACGCACGGCTTCGCATGCGTCCGATGTAAGAGTGGTTGGTAAAACAGTGGTCTCAGGCAAGTGGTCAGTGGGATGATCTGGTGGTAGTTTCGCCAACCCTAGTACAAGGTTTGCGCTGGTGGACAAAGGAGAACCTGTTAAAGGGGACAGCCCTTTTCACAACCCTTCAGTGCAAGCGCTTGTCACAACAGATGCGTCAATCACCGGGTGGGGAGCCCATTACCTTCATCACACAGTGTATGGTCTGTGGACGCAGATCACAGCCCAGATTCACATAAACTTTCTCGAACTACTAGCAGTGCTCAAAGCACTGCAAGCCTTCCAAGTACACCTGTCAGGTCTGACAGTACTAATACAGACAGCACTACTGTCATGTTTTACATAAACAAGGAGGGGGGCACACACTCTCCAAATTTTTTCGGGTTAGCGCAAAAAAATGTGGAAGTGGGCACTCAAGCGAGGCATGTTTCTAACACTGCAACATGTTCCAAGGGAACTCAATTCTCTAGCAGACTCACTAAGCAGAGATCCTCTACCAGAAGAGCACTAGTGGCAGCTCGACAAAGATCTTGTAGACAGGATTTTCGCACAATGGGGCTACCCCCCTCTAGACTTGTTCGCAAGAAAACAAAACACGCAATGCCCAGACTTCACTTCCATGTTTCCCCAACACGACTCCTAAGGGGAACGCCCTGTGGATGAACTGGGTCAGGGAAATTTGCCTACGCTTCTCCCCCCCAACTCCTCTGATGAACAAAGTGGTAAAGAAAATGCACAAGGAACAAGTGACAACAATACTAGTTGCTCCTATGTCGGCAAGACGACCTTGGTATCCATATTTGCGCAAACTGGCGATGTGCAACCCAATCAAACTCCCGTGCCCCTTCAACATGCTTACACAGCACGGTGGGACAACGTTACACCCTCAACCTCAGTCTATGAACTTTGCAGCTTGGCTCCTGAAGTCATAGAATTTGGTCATTTGAATCTACCTCAAAGATGTATGGACGTCCTCAAGGAGGCACGTAAACCAACACTAGACACTGTTACTTTAACAAGTGGAAGAAATGTGCAATATGGTGTCAGTCGAAACAAACCTGATGGAATGTACTCCATCACACATTCTTCATTACATGCTTCACTTACTAGACTCTGGGCTAGTATTTAACTCGAACAAGGTTCACCTGGCGGCTCTATCCGCGTACACAACTTCTCAAAGGAAGGTGTCCTGGTGGGAATCCCTGTCATTAAGGCGTTCATGGAGGGAGTAAAAAGACTCCACTCTCCCCTTTCCAACCCGCCTCCAGGGTGGGATCTAAATGTAGTTCTTGCAAAGCTCATAGGACCCCTCCCTTTGAGCCATATGCACAAGTCCAGCCTTAAAACACCTCACATATAAAACCACTTTTCTGGTGGCTATCACTGCCATAAGAAGAATCAGTGAACTACAAGCTCTGTCAGTGCAAGACCCTTTCTTTGTTATCCACAAAGACAAATTGGTATTAAGAACGCACCCTACGTTTTCACCTAATTTCATTTCTAAGTTCCATGTCAAGCAGTCCATCGAACTGCCAGCTTTCTTCCAGAATCCATGAAGCTCAGCTTAGAAAACACTTCGTACACTAGGTAGGCAGGGAAGGGAAGGAGGCCACGTTTCCAAAAACGCCATCTCCAGCTGGATAGTCGGATGTATACAGCTCTGCTACTCTTTGTCAAATAGAACTCTGCCTTTCACAACAAGGGCTCACTCTACCAGGGGTACATGAGCTACCTTGGCCTTTATCGCAAACGTCCTGTTGGACGGCATTTGCAAAGCAGTTGCATGGAGCTCTATCCACACTTTTAATCACCACTACTGCATTGACACTCGCTCTAAAGCAGATTCCCAGGTGGGACAAGCGGTGCTAACACATCTATTCGCCGCTGTACCTTCTCACAACCCACCACCTTCTCCAAACACTGCTCGCTAATCTAAGCATAGCATGTGATCTAACCAGATTCCACAAGCCTCAGAAGTGATGGATTACTCATCGTAATCGTATTTCTGATGCTTGCATCTGCTTAGATTCACATGCGCCCGCCCTTCCTCCCCTGTGGAGTAGAAGGTGAATAGATGTTTTCTGGGCTTCATCTGTTATAAATCTGCTTTAATACATCTGTACTCGGGCTACACTTCATGTAACCTCATGTCGGGAAAAAAACAATCTGTGGGGCCTCGATGTGTGAAGCACCATGGGTACAGTAGACGTCACACTAGGGATAGTATTACTGGCACACCCTGTTGATGTCCCTTTTTGAGTTTCATTAAAAAAAACTCTAATACTCTGCAGCTACCGCTTGATGTTGGCCTATGCATAGCATGTGAATCTAAGCAGATACAAGCATCAGAAGTACAATTATGGTGAGTAATGTATCATATAATCTATTTTCACATTTCAGGTGAAATGTTTTTTTTAAAAACCATTATAAACACACCATATCTTCTTGGTGTTGTATAAATACCAAGAAAGTTATGGTGGGTAAGTTATGGTGAGTTTAAAAAGGTTTGAAAAAACCCTTTCACCTGAAATGTGAAAATAGGAAAATCCATTGGCTCCAAATCACACACTCCACAACGCCCCTAGTAGCCATCGCTGGAAGTTCACCTCCAGTTCTGAGTCACAACAGTAATGCCCTGTGGCTCCAATGGATTTTCCTATTTATTTGTTCAGGCCCCACCTGGACTTCGATAAGTTTAGTTAATGAGAGAAGGAAAAGGTGGGGAGGTTGGAAATTCATAGAGTACTAAATTCAGCAGAGACAACGATAATAAAATTGACAAATTAAATGGCGCAAATGCACAGAAACTGTAACAAAGTTAGGAAATTTTATGTGAGTGTGCCCTGCCCAGCCTTAAGGTTCGTGGAATTGACCAAGGAGGCCAGGTAATACCACCTGCTGAGTAATGGACTTGGCTTGGCGTGGGAAGGATCCTCCTCCCCCCCTGGACCATCCCACCATTCTACAGGAATTTCACAGGTCCCCCAACAACGTACATGGGCCCTTTAGAAAATGTTTACAAATTGTGAGGCAGCAGGGAGATGAAAGCAGCTCTAACGTGGAGCAACCTACCCCATGGGAAGAGAATAAACTCCCACCTAACTGAAGCTTGCAAGTCCCGCCCACGGGAAAGCCTCTTCCTGAAAGTAAGGGCTCAAACGGGAAACAAATATGAATTATCTTGCTCTGCTCTTCAGATTCCTTCAAAGCATGCAGTCAATTCCGAACAAAGGGGGCGCTGTCCGCAGATACCTGCCCAGGGGGCCAAGCCATGTAAAGGTGACAGGAGGTGGGGGGGTGAAGGACCCCACAACACAAGCAGAATGCCACCACAAATTCTAACTGACCAAGCTCAACTCTTAGCCAATTATCCTACCCCTAACCCCTCTCAAGTGAAAGGCATTAAAGAGGGGAAGGCCAGGGAAGTGGTGCAAAGTCTCTATAAAGAGGGAGGGAGTTAGCAGACTAGTGTGGGAGAATGGATCGAGCAGAGAAAGAGTGCTGGAGGCAAGATGGAAGTTGAAGAGAAGGCTGGCTTGGAAGTGGCAACTGGGATTGGAGAAGAAAAGGGAGTGGAGGAGAGACAGGTGTAGATGGGAAACAGCTCGATAAGGGGGAGTTGGAGACAAAGTGGAGGGAGGTGACGAGAGAACAGAAAGTGGGAAAACAGCTAGGGAAGGAGGTGGCAAGAAAACCATTATTAACACACCATATCTGACACGGACATCTGATGGATATCAGGAAATGGTAGAAGACCGGAAGGAGAGTGAAGTGAGGAGACTGGAGGTGGTGGCATGTTCCCAAAAGGAGGTGGTAAGGTGAGAGGCAAAGTACATCAGATCTGCCAGAGAAAGGACAGACCCATTCAGTTGGAGAAGAGGAGGGAAAGAGCAGCCTAAGCAGGCATAGTACAATAGGAAAATAGGCTGCACGTCTGCCAAACCACAACGAAATTGATGTGGTACATGCAAGTAGAACCCCTAGTAGCCATTGCTGGAAGTTCACCTCCAGTTCTGAGCCACAACAGCAAGGCATTGTGGGTATGCAAATTAGCTCAAATGCAAACCTTTTTCCCGGGAAATTGTCTTTGTCTAAGAGGGCAGTGCTACTTTATACATAACTTAATCAACCCAAGGCAGACATTTTGCAAGGCTGTCCGGACAACTACACCCATTTTCACCCTTATTAGGGATCATGAATGCAGTAGTCCTGACAGATTTGTGGTTGGAGCATTTGGCCATGTTTTAGAATGAACTGGGAGCATAATGCATGTTTTGAGGAGTTCACTGGTCATGGTCAGTTGAGTTGATGAATGTAGGCCAAGAGGGGCATCTAGTGAGGAACGTTGCTGTGAAGCATTTAAGAAGGAATTACTGGTGCCTTGCATGGAAGTGAACGTTTAGCAGGTGGGAAGATATTGTGTCATGCCATGTGCTAGGACTGATAATATACATAAAGCTAATAGTTGAGGTTCATAGCAGCTAGTGTGCTGGTAAAGATGTGGACCAAACTCTCTGGTCATCGTGTATCCCATTGATGCTCTAGAGAGCGAAGGTATGTTGATATAGGTTTCTTAGATTACAATTCAAAGTGGTTTGATGTGAAATGTGTGCATGGTATGTCTACTGCTAGGGCCTTTGGAATTTTGCAGGAGTTTTTTTTGACTAGGGGTTCCCGAGGAACTCTGCTTAGATGATGGGTTGCAACGTGTTCGAAACATGATGACTGATTACTTGAATACCACTGCATTATGTAACGCTAAGAGTAGTAGATTAGTAGGTTAACAAGAGTGGTAAACGCAACTATCCTATGATCTATGGTGAGTGAGCTGCAGGGAGGAAAGAAGCTGTACATTTTAGAATGTATTGTATGTTTACTATGCAGGCTATACTATGTTGGTGGGCGTTGTAATTTGTATCTATTCGTTTTTCTTTGTGACTTCGATATTTTACAGAAATGTTAAATCAGTAGCTGTGACATGTAAGTGTGACAACGTTTTCTTGACCGTCTTTATTCTCACAACACTGTTCATCTGCTCAATCCGTCGCCATCTTTTCTCTGTGAACATATAACCCGATTTGCAAGAGTGTCCGATCCAAACACGTTTTCACGAGTATACAAATATAACCTTTGGGATTTCTGCAGCATGCCTATGTTAGATGCTAGTCGGCACGTTGCAGCACTAATAAGACTGCAGAGCAAACTAGGAACTTGATAAATCTGTCGGGCATTATGAAATAGATGCCTTGCATATTCTCTTAAAAAGCAAATCTAAATAGCAGGTATTGGCAAAGCCAGTAGGTTCGCAATTGCAACTGATCCTTGTTCTCTTTGGACTTTACAAATCAACATTTACAAAGCCAAACCTGCTGGCTTTGCCAATGGTTATTTCTGCATATATGGCAGCAAATGTACACCGTTTTGTTGATCTGTTCAGAGGATCACCCAAGGGAAACCTGCTCCCCTTAGGAACAGGACATGAGTTATCGGTTCAATACTCCATTGGGGTCAAATCAGCCCTCAACACGCCATCACTCCCACACACCTCAACAGGTCAAATTTAGAACTAGATCGTGGATAATAATGACAGCAATAAGTGACCTCGGTTAAGTAGAGCTCTGGTACTGGATTCCCAGGGAAAGCAGTGCTATGTATTATTATGCCTCCAACTGTTGCTGTTTTTATTGTTATGTCTGTTTTTATGGATGTTATGAGGGTAATCCTGGGCTAGAGAAGTAGTAATGTTGTGCAGTTGGCTATTTGCATGTTCCGTAGTGACAGTTACTGGTTGGGTAGAGGGTTCACTGGTGGGCGGCGATTTTATGAATAGAAGAGGCACTGCTGCCTGCTTATTACCTTATCATTACACACCTTAGAGGGCTATAGTTACCTCTGTTTGGTCTGATCTACGTCATTTAGGCAGTCATTTCGCCAAATATTGATGCAGGGGAAGGGCCCCCGCAGTCTCTCCCAACATCATCCCCACTTTAATTATAGCCCCAACCCATCGGCCATTTATCTTTTGGTCGAAATGCGGTAAAACATATTTTTTTTTTGTTTTTACATTTTTTTTTATGACCGGCCGCATAGAAAAAGCTATACGGTTTAATCGAATATTGAAATTCGCCTGAAATGCGTTTCTTTTTCCTTTCAATTTGTTTCCTTATCAATTAGAGGGCGGGGTTGGCCCCCATACGTTCCGTTCAACCCCCAACCATGTGCATACTGTGATGTTTTCAAATACTTCAGTCAAGGTTCACGCTGCACCCGCCAGGCCCCAACCTTTATGGCATAGCGCGTCGCTGCGCGGACGAAAAACACGACAGTTTGTTATAATGCCCAGACCCGAACTGCCTTACGTCAGTTCCGGTTTCTTTATTTTTCTTTCCTTTCCTGGTTTTCCCCTGTGTCACGTGACCGGCTATTCTCCAGCACGTGACACCACATTCCTCCCCAACTTGGAATGTTTTGAACCCCCCCCGCCCCTTTTTTAAATGTTTTAATTTTGTAATTGTGTTTTTTTACAACCCAACACAGTCTATTCTAGTCTCTTAAATTCAACTGGGCAGGCTCACCTGCTGGTAGATTCCATCTACCACATAATCTCTTAAATTCAACTGGGCAGGCTCACCTGCTGGTAGATCCCATCTACCACATAACCCTGTAGGCGAGATGATGGTTTTGGTCTTTCTCTTAGGTGATATCTTGGGTCACATCTTTCTGGGTTGTTTGTCGGGGAGCTCTCAGGTTGAACTTCCTCTTCTTGACGACTAGGAGTCATCGGTTCATTCACTGTATCATATAGTCTGGGTGTCAATCAGCTGGGTAGTCGATAAGTAGATGTACTTGTTGTTCGGCAAGGTGATTCAGATCCTTCTTTCGTAGTTTCCTGGCTTTCTTCGCACAACTCAGCTGGTACTTTCCTGAAGTGTGAGATATTTCTCGTCACAGTTTCACTTCCTCGAGTGGCCGTAATCATATGATTAGCAGCACTGACTGTCCAAGGCTGATATTCAAAGTTGAGAGACTTCTTCTTGGGAGTGGCTCGGTTCTTGATGACTGAGTCTGCGGGTCTTAGCTCTCGGTGATTGGCTTGTCGAGAAATGCTTTCTTGTTCATTTCGTTTCGCTCTCTTAGCATCTATGGTTGGAAGATCTGGTTCAGGCGCTATCCAACAGGGGTGTATAGGGAGTTCTGCCTGGATAGGTACTCCAAACATGAGTGCTGCAGAGCTGATTCCTGTCGAGGAGTGCTGGGTCTGCCTATGGGTTCTCAGAAATCGATACACTGCTTTAAGCCATGAGTGTCCTTTTTCCTTGGCGATACGAATAACTTTAAGTGATCCCATAAATCGTTCAACGTCGCCATTTGCTTGTGGCCATCCTGGGGTGATCCGTTTATGCCGTATGTTGAGCTCTTGAAAGAATTGGCGAAGTTCTTGACTGGTGAAAGCTGGTTCATTGTCACTTTTGATTTCTGATGGGATCCCGTATATATTGCAAATATCTTCTCCAATGCAAGAGTCATGTTCTCAGTATCAGTGGACATCACGTGTGCAGCTTCAGGATATCTGCTAAATTCATCAATTAGAACAAGTAGGTAACCTTCTGCTAAATTCATCAATTAGAACAAGTAGGTAACCTTCTCCAGCAATGGTGCAAAAATCAATACTGACCGCTTCCCATCTTTTACTGCTTCGCAGGGCACTGATAATAGGTTCTGGGTTCTCAGCTCTCCGAGTGGCTTGGCAGGCTGCGCAGGATCCTACCAGCTCCATCACTCTCTGTTGCATGTTGGCCATCCATATCCTGGATTTCAAATATGCTGTTGTTTTCACAATGCCTTGATGCCCGCTGTGGGCTAGTCTTAGGGCTCGCTCTTCTAACGGGGTTGGTAATACAATGCAATGACCTTTTAGTACTATCCCTTCTGGGGTTACAGTAAGTTTGTCAGATTCCAAAGAGGGACTGAAGTTTTCTCTGAGCTGCTGCAGTGCACTTAGCCATGGAGGCAAGGTAATTCTTCCAATTCCCTGATTGGATGGCGGCTATGGTGTGAGTTAGAATGGTGTCTTTTTCATTGGTTATTTCTTGCAAAGTCAAAACTCGCGGTCGGGCACAGGCTACCACATGGCACACATGTTCCTCTGTTTCCCTCGCATGGTGTTCTTCTGCCTTCGTAGCGGGTCGTGGGTGGCAAGACAGATGGTCAGCTTGGTTATCTGTGCCTGGTCGGTACTCTACCTCTATGTTGTAGGGCTGGAGTTGAAGCATCCACTTTTCTATGCGTGCTGGTGGATGAGGTGCTGATCCTCTAAAAATTGGAATAAGTGGTTTGTGATCTGAGAACACTTTAGCCTGCTTGCCTAGCAAATAAACTTTGAAATGCCTGCATCCCCATAAAATGGCCAAGGCTTCCTTCTCTTTATGTGCATAATTCTGTTCTGTTTTCGTTAGTGCACGACTGGCAAAAGCGATTGGGAAGACATTTCCATCATTGTCAGTCTGGGTAAGTACGGCTCCTAGGCCGACTAGACTAGCATCAACTAACAGTTCAGTATGCCTCTTAATGTCCAAGAAAGCCATTGTTGTGGACAAAAGCCATTGTTGTGGACACAGATAAAGTGTCTTTGATCTGCTGAAATGCTTGTTGGTGGGCAGGCAACCATTCCCATTTTGGGTCTTTTTTAGTTAGTTCACAGAGGGGACTTGCGATGGTGGCGAGATCTGGAATAAACCTCGCACAATATGTCGCCATTCCCATGAAGCTTCGTACTTCTGTGACGGACGATGGATGCTTAGTGTTCTTGATGTCATTAACTTTGGCAGGATCTGGCGACACTCCATTTGCATTGAAAATGTAGCCAAAAAACGTAGTTCATCTTTTCCGAATTCACATTTTTTGGCATTCAGGGTCAAACCAGATTCCTCTAGCCTTTTTAGAGCCGCTGCAAGGCGTTTGAGATGTTAATTTTTGTTGGATGCGTATACGATAATGTCATCACTGATATTCATCGTCCCTTCTAGGCCAGTGAGGACTTTCCGAATTTCATGCTGGAATACCTCAGCAGCCGATGATATTCCAATGTTTAGCCGCTTGTAACGCCGTAGTCCAAGGTGGGAAGAGAATGTAGTTATGTATCTTGATTCTTTAGCTAATTTAAGTTGATGGTATCCTGATCTTAGGTCAAGCTTGCTGAAGATGGTCGCTCCTGTTAGGTCAACAATAAGTTCATCTATGGTTGGTGTGATGTGACGTTCTCTTCCGATGGCTGCATTTGGGAGCCGCATGTCAATACAAATTCGTACAGCATTGGGTTGTTTAAGGTTTTTTGCAACTACCATGGGGGATACCCATGGGGTTGGCCCTGATGTTTTCTCGATGATGCCTGCGGCTTCTAGTTTGTCTAGTTCTTTTTTTTTTTTACAGCTTCCCTCATGTGGAATGGTACTCGACGATGATGTACTGCTTTTGGTTCAATGGTGGGGTCAATCTGAAGTTTGATGGATCTGCCTTTTAAGCACCCGATGCCTTGAAATACTTTGTGATGTTGAAAGCAAAGTGAATCAATTTCCGCTTTTCAACGGTTTGACAGTTTAACAGTGTTTCACAGCCAGCATCGACAACATAAACTCGTGCCCGGCACATGGCGCTGTTATGTGCGAAATCAGACTTCAATGACCCTTGCACCGTTAGAGGTTTCTTGCAGCCATATGCATACAGTCTTGACTTTCCTTTCTTGGAGTTTGGGTTTTGGATGGAGTTTGTTAAATGGCGATACTGGCATTACATTGACAGTTGCACCTGTGTCTATAACCACTCTCAATAGTTCCCCATCAGAAATTACAGTGGAAGACGGCCTCTTTGTTGTCTGGACCGTTGCGGCTCTACCGCTTAGATGAGGTGCACACAGTGTATCCTTTTGCATGTTTTTCTCCATTTATCAGTCTTTTCTATCGAGGGATGCACTGTCTTCCCTGTCTTCACTCTCACTTGTATCTGGTGATCTCTGGCAGTGCTCTACTGCCCTCGCCCTTCCTTTCTTTCCTTACTGGCGTTGTGTTCTTTGGGGCCCGAATTTCTTCGGCTTTCATGTGTTCGCCATGTTGTTGGTTCTCAGACACTTCTATTTGGTGGGTTTAAACAAACGGCTGCATAGTGGTTAAGGCGATTGCACTTGTGGCACGTTGATCGCCAGGCAGGGCACGATTCTCCTTTATGCCACGGACCTCCGCACCATTTGCATGTCTCTCCCTTGTGATGCTTGGGTTCTGGTAGTGTTTCCTTTTCGCTCACCCTGTTCTCGGGTGTTTTGGTGTTTCGATATCGCAGCAATGTCTTCTGTTGGCTTTGGGTTGTCGATCGGGAGCTTTTGGATTGCCGCTTCAATTACTGCCACTTGGTCTTTTGTTTGTTCACGCAGATGTGCCATTTCGAAAATTCGGGACAGGGATGGCCCTCCTCAGTTTTTCGGACGAAATTCCATTTATGATTTGAAGACGGATGGCGAACTCTTCATTGGGGAAATCACAGCCGACTGCCATTTCACGTAGGCGCGCATGGAATGTATCCACAGTCTCATTTTCAAGTTGTCTAGCCATGCAAAAAATGAAAGCGTTCATAGTCTGGATTGAGTTCGGGCTTGAACATGTTGGTAAGAGCATTCTTTGCAGCATCGTAGTTGTTTGCATCACCACAGTCTAGGATTGCGTTGAATAAACGTAGTGCTGCTGCCCCTATGTTGAGTAGAAGAAATGTGCGTTTTTTCTTAGCTAGAGTGATTTCTCTTGCATCCAGATGCATTTCAAATTGTTGATTTCCCACCGAATTGCTGCACCCGTAGTCAATGGGTCAAAAGGTGGCATGAGGGTGGTTAGTGCTGGGTCTGGATGGTCTGGGTTGATATTTCTTCCTGCTGTTGAGCCCACACCAGCCCTCGCAGGGCTTGTCTCAGTACTTGACATAGCTGGCGCTGAAGTGTTTTACCAATGTACTCTTTACTTGAGTAAAAATCAAAAATAATTAAAAAAATATATATTAAAGTCAATGTGGGTTCAGGTTGGCCAAGTTTCACCAAAATCCAGATTTAATGTTTTGAGGTGTTTGTATTGTCCCATTAACAGTTTTACTTCTGTCGCTTTAATCAGAGAGAGATGTGGAATCCTTGCTGACTGTTATGTCTGTGCTTCCAATCACATATAGTGACTCAAAAACTTAAATCGTGTTTTCTTTGTTTTCTTCTGTTCTTGTTAAATAGGTTCAGGCTGTCAGGGTTGCTGAATTTAAACTGCCTTGTTTTATCTTCATCTGGGCGTGCTGCAGAACGTTGGGGGTGTGAAATTTAGGCTCTGGATATACATGCGTGTTAATAGGCGGCTCTGCTTGCTTTTATAAACATATGGGAGTGTCACCCTATCCTTCACCTCTTTCTCCTTCTCTGTATTCAGCCTATTTTCATAATACTGGGCCATATGCAATACTTCACTCAATGATTTCTCTTGCCATGCACTTTCTGATGTCATTATTAAGTTTTGAATTGGAGGTATTAATCCTCTCACATATTTATCAACAAATAGTCTTTTACCTGCCTCCGTGCTTACATCCTGTCCACTAAAATCTGTAAACACTTCCTTAAATCTATTAAATCTGTGGATAACTCCTCTTTGCCTTGAACACATGCAGTTTAATTTGTCCTATACAAATCTTTTTTCTGGAAATCTCTCCTTCAATTTTTGTATTATTCGTTCTGGTAACGCTGCCATATTTGATGATTGTTTCTCGCCTACTTTTCTATTCTTATCCTCTACTGCTAGATTTTCCCATGTGGCACCATAGGCATCCTCCTCATTTACTTTCCTTATTGGCTTCCATATGTCTGCTGGCACAATTACTGGGAATATTAGGTCTATATCATTCATAGTAAAAACGGACGATCTCAAATAGGACTCTTTCTTTATAGAATCCCGCCGGATTCTTCCTTATTTCAGGAATCGTTTGTTTTATATTATTCACCTCTTGTCTGGAGAAAGGGACATGTACATACTGTGCTGTATAATGCACTTCCGTTACCCGTGCTGGTTGATTACCTGTTGTAGGAATTTGTACTTTCGGCACAAAAGTAGGTGGGACTTCCCTCATAGGAAATACCGCACTTACTTTTCCTCCACCCTACCTCATATAAATACTATTGCCAAATCAAGTGATAAGGCTGTTTCTCCCATTCCACGTTCTATTGCTCTTTTATATATTGCCATTATTTCGGGGGGGGGGGTCGCTTGTTTATTTTCTATATCTCTATCCTGCAAATATTCAACCATCACCTGCAGTGTTTTTCTCTTCATTGGCAATGTATATTGATCAAATATTTCGTGCACTTCCATCGTGGGAACACTAGGATCTGTAATCCATTTTAGAGCCTCTCGTGTACATATTTACATTTTTTCACTAGCCTGTCTTGACGGCGGAAGAAATCGCAGCTGCACATATGGTACCGCCTCTTTCCTATCCCTTCTTATATCTTTATTCCTGTACCCTGGCATAGCAAACATTTCAGCATATGCATCATCAAGTTCATTTTTAAATTCAAAAAGCCTGTCCTCATGTTCCTTTATTTCTACATCTCTCTCTCTACATCGTGCCAACGCATTCAAATCCTGCAACTTCTGCGGCGGTAACATTCCAATTAACTGTTTCCATCTCTCCATTAAATATTCTCCCATGCATTCCAACAGTACCTGTTTTTCACCAGTCTTTCTGAAATCATACATCGAATGTAGCGTTTGTTTCATCATTTCTGTCTATATACATCTCTGCCTGTTCTATCAACTCCCGTTTTCTCTCCTTGCTGACCGCACTACGGGTTACTCTAGTGCACTCACTTTGTGCCGTCCCCCCTCTTCCTGTATCGTCTTCTCTTATTACAGTGAATTCAAGTTCAATGGGCGGAGGGGGAAGGGGAATGTCTTGAGAGGGAGGTGCGGATGGAACACCGGTAACGGGGAGTGGCTGCTGCGGCGCTAGGGTTGCGGCCCGTGGCGCTGCTGGCTGTATGATCTGCGGCTGCACTGGGGTCTAAGCAGCAGGGATGGGTTGGGCAACTGAAGGGGGTTGAGCAATGGGCACTGGTGCAATTCTATTAGCCTCTCTTTTTGGGCGCTCTCGTCTCTTCTCAGTTAATATTTTATTTATCAGCTCATCTGATGAATGCAATTCTTGTTGAGGATATATTTTGTCTACTCCCATCTGAACACCTCTGTCTGACTTTCTTAAATTATCATCCCACTCCTTTTCATCCTGCTCCTTCACTCTCTCCGTTCTTGACTTGTGCGTGCGTGCATTTTTCTCCCTACTTTTCCAACGAAGCATAGCTTCCTTCCTCCAGTCCCTAATGACGTCAAATGTCGCAGGGCGTGCTTGCTTCTTCAACAATATTGATTCCAAATAATCTATCCTCGCAATCTCATAACTCCCGTGTTTTGGCCGTTGTAAATCTTCCTCGTGTCTGGTTTGCCTATGCCGAATTTCACAAAACATCATCGCCCCTACACCATACTTTACATACATCTCATATGCCGGCGACCCCACAGGTGGCGCGACCTGGCCAGTTTCCAAAGATTGTCTACCGCAGTGGAAAAATCCCACTAGGCAGGAAGACAATACCACAGGCATGTTTTAACCTTACCCTGGGTGTTTGATTTTGCAAAACCAACTCTCAACCAATATCAGGGTTATTTAGAATCGGGGCACGACTCACCTGATCAACCAAATTGTCTTTTAAGACGCAATCCGTCCGTATACTGACGCAACCAAAAATAGTTGGGTCTGCGTATCTTGGTTCACTCTGCCTCGTTTCGGGACCCTCGCCTCCTTGGTCTCTGGCCGGACACGTCGATCAGGGATCAGCTGTGTACAGATCTGCAAAGGAGTCTCATTTTCACAGGGGCGCCCCGAACATCTCTTGATCCCGGCTCGACCGTCTCGTCCTCGCTTCGTTTTCTCCTCTCGCCTTTTTTATATTACAACGTATACGATGGAACAAGTGGGGGAGGGTCCCTATTCGGGCACCATATTGATGGGGCCCCTACGGGGCCCTCGCGTATGGAAACAAGGCACAATCACCACACACAAGGCTCAATTCCCAAAATCTAGGGTTTATTGCAAAGCAAATAGTCTCAGTTGGCCAACTGGGTCTCACGTCCCGCAACGTTTGTCTCCAGACCCCGAGGGACGCAAGAGAGCCAGCATTCTACAACAGTTAAATGTATACAAAACTAACATCTTATTATCAGTAATGACATATTCAATACCGTGTATAATGTACTTCCTTTGAAATGGATTTGGTGATTGACAATTGTGACGAATATGACACCTTCAGACATTTATTTAGCAACAGTTTGCAATTTGCGGACTTGCAGACATGATTCTTTGTTTTAGGGAACACACTGCTCCTGTTCTTACAAGCAAGCTGCGTGCAGGGGAGAGACACATTCCAGGCCTCACTATCTTTCAGTTTCTATTCGTGCGCTAGGGGTCAACTCGCTCTACAGGGCTCAGTGAGGGGGGGGGCCGTAAAAGAGCGCATAATTCAAGCCATTAATTGTTCGTTTCTACCGTTTCTACCGCATCAGCGAGACTAGCTGGCACCTGTGTAGTGATTAAATGCCTTGTTGCTTACTTCCAAGGACTTGTAAGGGAGGAGTCTGGGCATTGCTGTCTGGGTTGCCTGCGTTGTGTTTCAACATGTATCTTGTGGCCTTGCTCTATGCATGAGCAACAACGGAATAACGGAATAGAATATGCTTACAGCAAAGCAGTTTGAACAGAAAGCGAAAATTAGTCAAAATGGCGAATTCTATTCCATCAAAATGGACTCTCTCTGGTCATGCTCACGAGTCTGTACTAATAATACTGAACATGAGGCGGTTGGTTTTCGGCCAACAGAGTACATTGCCTATGTTATGGGAGGGTAATTTCTGGACCCACAATAGAGCCTCGTTTTCACACCCCCAACATTCTAAACACACACACGTGTTAATATGCGGTGCTGCCTTCAGTCAGTAGGTTGCGCTGGCATTTATCTGTAGGCCTCTCGCCTCATACTTTTGTTGTTGGATGTCACGGCATCAATCGTGTGTTGGCTCTCACTACCCTCGTCGCCAGTGTGATGTTTTCAAATACTTCAGTCAAGGTTCACGCTGCACCCACAAGGCCCCAACCTTTATGGCATAGCGCGTCGCTGCGCTGACAGAAAACACGACCGTTTGTTATCATGCCCAGACCCGAACTGCCTTACGTCAGTTCCGGTTTCTTTATTTATTTTTCTTTCCTTTCCTGGTTTTCCCCTGTGTCACATGACCGGTTATTCTCCGGCACGTGACACCACATTCCTCCTCAACTTGGTTTAATCGAACTTTGAAATTCGCCTGAAATGCTTTTTTTTTTCCTTATCAATTTTTTTTCCTTATCAATTAGGGGGCGGGGTTGGCCCCCATATGCTCCTTTCAACCCCCAACCATGTGCATACTAAAAATATGGTCGAATCAAAGTAGCCATGTAATAACGCGCACACAGACACGTAGGTTTTCTTTTTGTTTTAAGTCAGCCTACTTGCTTTTTTTATCTTTTTTTTTTTTAATTTTACCTTCCAGTGGCGTCTTTGAATTACTATTGTATTTTTATGAGAGGCTGCTGATAATGTCAGGACGAAGTACCAAAATGAGGGAACGCTTTACTTCTCCGTTTTACTTTAGTTTCACTGCCTTCCTTACAGACACCATTCTGTTCTGTCGTACATTAACCATCGACTTGTTCACTTAACATGCATTTGATGCCTTGCTAAAGGTTATCTCTGTATTGAAGACACCCTGGGGAAAGTTGGTGTAATTAATATCTTGCTGCATTATTGAAAACCAGCAACTGTCAAAATTTAAGGGAAGTGATACAAGATTAATGCTGCACGGAGACGAGTCACAGTTAAACATGCAGGACGTTGCACCAAGCTGAAATGATGAGGTTCCACACACAGGTGACCGAAAATAAACGGAATCTTTTCAGTGCAGCTTCCTACTTCCACCTGATTCACATGGACTTCGAATTGCTCCTTCACTCAAAGGATGCACTAAGCAGGATGGAATGTTTCCCCAGAGCCCTATGGTCCTCAAACAGCTATTGCATATTAAGCACACGCATTATTTTAAAAATCTGGGAGGGTAGTGTGCAGCTGTACTTGTATTATCACGCTCCTCTCTTCCACCCCCATTCATCCGTCCTTTTTAAAATTTCATTACAGACTATCTCTAAAAACAGTGTTTATGATGTCCATTTATTTTGTGAGTGTGCACTTGTTTATCAATTTATTATTGCTGAGAGGATCCGGGTTTGTCGTATGGTATACCAGAAAGACTTTAAAAGGTTGGGTGAATTAAAATACTTCATGAAGTAATTTTTGTTTATGCTGATTTGGTACTACATTCCTCTCCACCAGAGCCCCTATATACTTAAATCCCGACTTTTTATACGGTTCGTAGCTGTGCTTCTAATGTTATTTATGGTACACGTTTTAAACCGAAATAAACAAGTTGTCGCGGCTGGTGAATTTCTGAACTGGCGCAGTGAAAATGCATGCGTCTAATATGCGTGAGCAACATAGTGCAGGCAGGGAGCCCAAACAAGCAGGGGGCGGGGCAGTGGTGTGGGGGTTGTTAAATGGTGCATTTCACAGCACTTTAGGTAAAAAGCCACCGTTTGCAATCAATTTGTATGGGTGCACATGAAAAAACCCAATAGATGTAAGTTTCCAACAGTACACAGGACCATTTCCCAATGCGTTTTCATTATGCCTTTGACCACAACATATTCCAGTATACAAAACGTTTTAATTCTGGCTCTGCCTATACATGTCCTTGCGTGCTGCATTAATATTTGCCAGTGTTACCATATAAGGACTCCCATCCATTTAAAATGCCATGTCACACAACGAAAGTATATCCAGACTAAGATACCAAGTAATCACACTTCTGTTAGCTTTTGCAATTGATGCAAAGTACAAAAATGTCTTAACACACAAAGAATACATGGCTAGAATATAGCAGTATTCCCTCCAAAAAAACGAATCCGAAAATAACAAAGCCGAAAACTCATTTGAAAATCAAATTTATTGAACTTTTTTGCACTTTTTAAATAAGAAAAGTGCAAAATAACTAAAAAGCATTTTAAAAATTAGATTAAAAAAACTTTATTTTAAATTCAGTATTTCAACGTAGAACTGACTATAGCTACCAATTTAAGACACTCTAATAACACTCCTAATGCTTTCTTTACTCTTGGTGTCAAGTAAACAGCAACAGATGCCATGCCACATAAGAAAGTAAATGCACACTGACGCCATAGGCCAAGCTAGCCACATAATACTTATGTTTGCATTAGTCATGGCGAATGAGAGCGAAATTCGTGAAATAGCTCTAAAGGAGTGGAGCACATTTGCATTATTTTTGAGCTAGATTATTTTATGGGGAATGTCCTGGGATTTATGACCTGTGGAATAAAATTACACTTGCTTTTGGGTAAAATGGCATTTTATTAGTCTCCTTGCCAGTTACTATGCGTTTGAGGGAATTTGGAAAATGTGTTTTGCATACTTGCACTATATGAAGCCTATCGTTGGTTAATGAGTATTTGCTGCTTAATACGAAGGGTAATGTTGAAATCTAATAGATTTTAGGCACTTTTGTATTTTGAAAATGTAACTGCTGCATACTCCTTGCTGCTAAATCTGTAGCGCTAATGTGTATTTAAAAGCACACTGGCACTTAATGAATATTATTGCTGTCTGCTATCTATTTGCACATGTCGAACCATTTAAGGTTATTTTGTACTTCATTAAATTAATTGTTCCTTAATTATCTTCTGTTGTCGAATAAGAGGAGAAATGGAAAGTGTTCCTATTGTTTTGTATCCGCTGAACTGATGCACTATAGGTACGCTGGAACTTTGTAAACATAATGACAGTATAGTATCCACTGTTAGCGGTAAGAGTAATGATGGTTAGTTGTGAATTACATTTTTAAAAGCTCTGTGATTATTTGTGGTTTTATCCTGAGTTGACATTCTGTCTCAAATGTGGTGATATTTAACATGTTGGCTTTTATGGTAAAAAATACTGAAATAAAGCTGTAACGAACGAGCATTACCCTAAATGCCAAGTCAAAAACACCATGCTACGTTAAGAAAGTATATGCAGACCGAAACTAGTAGTCCCAGTCTACATGTACTTTCTTAATGTGGCATGACCTGTTTTACTTGTCATTAAGCTTAATGCAAACGTAAGTGTTATTATCTGGCTAGATTGACCTACATTAATTGTAGGAGAGCCTAGCTAGTTAATAATGCTGATTGTGTTTCCTTAACCCTTTATGCACAGTAGCTGTGCATCAAGGGTAAAGCAAAAAAGTATTGTATGGCTAGACTGGTTCTATGTGTTTTATAACGAATAATAAAACAGAGCTATTTTATAACAAAACATTTCCAAAGAGAGGCAAGTTTTATGTATTTTGTTTAAATTTGGGGGGTCCCCCAAGCCCCCTGTTTCCCTATGTTTGTAACCCCAACCCCTTACCCAAATATATATATATATATATATATTTATATATATATAATACAAATTCAGTATTTTTTCATTGTAAAAGTTTTCGTTATTAAAGACCTCCTTTTTTAAATTCGATATAATCACTGGATACCGGCTAGACTGGCCTATATTCAATGTAGACCAGTCTAGCCACATAACTCACCATGTTTCCTATACTCTTAATGCACAGTAGCTGTGGACCCAAGGGTAAAGCAAACCAAAGTGTTTTTACATGGCTAGACTGGCCTACATTGAGTGTAGCCTAGCCCGTAATAACACTTCACTTATCCTTTTTGCTTACCCTTGATGCATGTTACTGCAATTCCGGAGAACACCCGCCCATAGTCCAACCACTTTTACACTCCATTTGCGCTCATTTCCTGCATGCAAAGTTGTTTGCCTATGGTATATTGATGTGACATGGCTAGGGTTGACTGACCACATTAGTCATTGTTAAAGAGAGAAGACAATACAAGTCTATACCTAAAATACAATATGGATTTAAGTTCTGAGGATGTGCATGAAATCACAAGATATTCCTTTAAATACATTTTCTTTAAATGGAACACTCGAAATTTCGTATTCTGTGCTTAAAATGACATTGCTGTCCACGGAGGATGTAAGCAGTTTTCTGATGCACGGTAGCACAAAATATAATTTCCCTCTTTCAAGTAAATTAGTCTGGGGATGAACCATTGTTAGGCAGAAACCTGTGCAGTTCCCTTAGGGAACACTGCAAAAGATTTAAGACTACAGGTGTTGGCAGTAAACCCACTTGGTAGCAGTCTGTACCACCCAGGTTTACCTGGTAGCTGTGGCTGAGCAGTCAGACTTCCCTCAAGAGAGTTAGGCAGTATGCAAAGTATACTCAATAGGCACTCAGATACAATAATACAAGCAAACACTGACCAGAGCTTTGGTATCAAAGTATATAATTATTTATTTAAAAACACACAGTTGAAACACTCCAGCACTCTTATTGTAAAATATTCTAAACACAGTTACTATTATGATATATACACCCCTTTTTCCCTATTAGAAAATCACAGTAAAACACCACTTATTTTCATACAGAGGTGAGCGCTTAACTAGATTGCACTCTAATAAGTTTGTGAAAAAGGGAGGGAATAAAAAAGACAGAATAGGAAGAGGCACACCACTCTACGATTCCAGAACACTTTTAGCAAGGCAGGGAGCAAAAAGTCACTGGTGAGTCAAAGTCCAAAGGCTGGGCCCACTCTTAGAGAGAGCAGAGCACAAATGCGCCCAAGATCACACAGTTACACTAGGCTTAGAAAGTCTGGCAGAGGGTTCAGAAAAGCGTTGTGAGAGGCTTAGAAAAGTTTAGCCAAGGTGTCCCAGGCTAACCCAGGTTCGAAAGCCGGGGGCTAAATATACCCCGTACAGTCGGTAGCAAGGGAAGCCAGGCGGGACACGGTACCTTAAGTGGGAAGGATCCTCCAGCGGTGGCAGTTGTTCCTGGTAGTGGGTGCAAGTCGCGTCGTCGTCCAGGGGAAGAGAAGATCTCGACTTGGAGGGAAGATGAAGGTCGTTGCACTACCAGGGCAGAAACCAGCCGCAGAGTTTTCCGGTTAAAGGTAGTACCTTTGTCTCGCGGTCGTGGTAAAACAGGGTATCCCGGTTGCCGGGGTGCTTGGCACGGGCAAAGCGGCCACGAGATACGTCGGGAAAGCGAAAAGACGGTGAAACTGGTTATCCCCACTAGTCAAAGGAAGAAGACTCTCCAGCGGGAGATCTCCTCTGTCGTTGGGAAAAGTGGTGAGGCAGTCCAGCAGGGCTCCACCGGTGGTGGTGTCGTGGCAGGTGGGCTCAGCTTCTCCCTCGTCGGATTCTTAGGTCCTGTGGCGACTTGTGAAGTTCCAGTCCCCAAAGCCCTGCTTTTATGCAGCAAACCCCCATTCACTCAGCCTAGCTGTCACTCAAACATGCTAAGTTATTTATCAGGGGTATAGCTGTGTTCTAGTTGAGTGATGGTGTATAGTAGCGAGTAGGAGTAGTGATGTGATATATGTTCGCTCTTCCTTAAGGGGCTCAAGACCAGGCACCTCTGAGAGTTAATGACTTCATTTGTGCTGTACACATGCAACTGGTGTCATAAAAATGTCTTAACCAGGTCTGCCTTCAGCCACTCGATTTATAAGCACCATGCATGTCCCTTACTGAAGTCCTGTTCAAAACAAGCATTGGCAAGCCAGAAGTTTTGGCTTGTGTATATGTATTGGGCATTTGCCTTTACCATGCCTACACAAAAACCCAAACTGTTGTCATTGACATTGCTTGTTTTAATAGTACTTCAGAAGGATGAAAGGTGAAGTCTGCCCGGTTCCATGTGTTAATATCCCCGCAAAAATATCGCCATACAAAAATATCACCATATTTTTGCGGCGATATTAAGGCATGGAACCTGCGGCAGACACCCCACAACCCCCGCATTATTTTTAAAGGAGCGGGGAACACCACCGCTCCCATAAACCCCAAAAAGGATCCCCCCAAAAAAATATGGCCCATGGCCATTCCAGATGACCAAATATACGGCATATTTTTGGTGGGGATAATATGTAGTGATACTGTTTGCCCTGCGGAAGGATGCAACCTTGCGAAGTGAAGACCGAGCTCATTATCGGAGACCAGGCTTTACCTGAATAGCTATATACATCCACACACACTCCTGTCCACTATGCTGCGCAGCTTCACTTGTGTTACTCTGTCAAGTTGATGGTACAGATTGTGTCAACTTTATATAACCTCTTTCTGTTTTTAAGCTCCTATTATAATATTGTATTACTATTATAGTATTTCATGTTTGTCTTGTGGGCAGAGATGCTTTTTTATTTGGTCGACAATGTAAGAAAAGCCCAAATAGCTCCTTCGAATGGATGGATTGTGTCCTCCCACGTATTCTTCATCTTTGATATATTCAGAAGCTTAGGGCACCTTTTTCATAGTGTTGGGCGATGTGCGTCTTCGAGTCATGGCCCTCGATGGCCTCAATGCCGTAGACGCTGGTATAAGTAGCTTGTGCGGCACCTGTTGCCTCCGTTCCGTTTTTCTGCATGCTCAGCACACTTCGGACGGTTCATTGCCTCAGGAATTTTCTTACTGCATATTGTTTTTCAAATTTTTCGTGGTGTCTACACCGAAGACCGATTTTAAACAGTGCTTGATTGTGGCGCTAAAATGTCCATTACGGACCCACATCGGATCTGCCTTTGGTGCTTGGGTGTGGACCATAAAGTCGACGACTGTGGCAGAACAACACCACTGTTCGTGGTCTTCTTCGTTAGACTCCTTATCCGACAAACTGGTTAACTTTCCCAGCATGTCTGCGTCTACATCGGACTGGGAGAAATGCCATCTCCAGATGCTGAATGTATTCCATAAGGCAGCTCCAATCGCCCCTTCGAAAGAGCCCAAGAAGGCTTCAGACCCCACTGCATATGGTAAAACCGGCAGAGTGTCTTCTGAGACCACTACTCGTGTGCCGAAGAGCCTGTGCCGTAAGTCTCCTTGACATTCGTCGAGAGAGCCTGTCTATACACAAGTTGAAGCCAAAGTCATCCTAGACTCACGTAAATGAGCAGACACCTGGTCCATCTAATCCTTTGTTTCCGTCGAAGCCATTGAAGCTAACGTCCCCCTCAGCGCCATCGACACCCTCTAAGCTCTCGAAGCCTTCAATTTATCAAAGACATTTAAGCCCTTATCTAAGGCTGATTTTTTTTTTTATTATTTTTTTTTTTTTTTAATAGAGCAATGGGGTCGATTTGTGGGGAAGAGGAGTTGGAGGAAGACCGAGATGTGACTTTTTGGTTTTGAGTTTGGTACTCCTAATGTGCCTGAGTTGATCTTGGAGGAGCCCAGGATGCAGAATCTGGCGGACACTCTGAGGGATGCTAGTGGCTTGGACACCTCACCAGAAACTGATTTTGCCACTCAAGACTCTGCTAGTCATGCAGACCCATCATATAGATCGGTGATGGGTAAAGTCACAGAGTACCTAGGTTGGGGAAAACCTGTGGCAATCCTAGAGAAAGATGATCCCACCAACATCTTGGAGAAAGGGCCCCCAAGGGAGCCTGTGTTGCCCTTTCCCACAGCATGGAGAACCAGGGTGTTGGAAACTGGTTAAAACCAGATATAACTCCAGCAGTCAACGAGGATCTGGCCAAAAAATATAGGCCGTCTTCAATAGATTTATTTTATTTATTTATACCATAAATATATTTGTAATGGATCCAAGTTTTCGATCTAAACACCCTACTCCTGAAAGCATAGTGGTTCAGGCAGACACTTGGACTACTAAGGCTGCGGCCTACCCAACTATCTCCCACCCCCCGCTGCCCCACCCAAACCCCCAGGGCAGAGACGATAAAAGGTTTGACGCCTTAGGGAAGAGGGTGTTTTCTGCAGGCAGTATCCCCCTGATGGCTATTAATGTGACTTGTGCTCTAGCCAAGTAGGCACACACTTTGTGGGACATAATAGCCTTGGCCGTGGAGCATATCCCCGAAGGCGAGGAGACGGATGGGTTTCTATACCCCGTAAAGGATGGCAAAGATGCCATGTGCCACTCTCTCCAGTCTGGACTAGACTCTGCGTACTCTGTAAGCAGAGCAAAGGTGGCAAGTTCTGTTGCCAGGAAATGTGCATGGCTAAGGAAGTCTGGTTTTGCATCTGATGTTCAAGCATAGCTCTTGGACAAGCCTTTTGACGGCACCCAACTTTTTTGCTCCAGGGCTGATACAATCTTAGAAAAAAGGACTGTTGCCCTAAGCGGCAGCTCAGTCGCTAGGAGCAGTGATACATTAGCCTCAACAGACACAAGGGTTTTCCCACAGTTGGAGAGGTCGGCCTTTTTGTATCTACTCAATTGCAAGAGGAAGAGGCCAGTTGGCACAGACTGGTCAGACAAGGGCTCCCTGTGGTTCGCGAGGAGGAAAAACTCTTCTCTCAGCTGCTGTTTCTTTGACATCTGCGGCAGCAACAGCCTCAAACCCCTTGAGTCCTTGGTTCACAGTACTGTGGTGCGGGGGCAGGCTGACTCAGCCTTTGGAGAGTTGGCTGGGCATAACGTCTGATGTTTGGGCGCGGCAAACAGTGGCTCACGACTACTGCCTCTGTTATGAAGACACCCAGATTGTCCTCCAGGAGGCCAAACCTTGAAAGATCCGAATCGGCTCCGCCCACAGGAGATCTTCACCCTGTTGGAAAAGGTCCAATAGAGTCCTTACCAGTAGCAGAGAGGGGTCAATGTCAGTACTCGCCTTATTTTCTGATCCCCCCCAAGAAGGACGGAGGACTGCAACTCATCTTGGACTTGAGATGCTTGAACAAGTTCCTTAGGTAAGACAAGTTCAAGATGGTTTCTCTTTTGCAGATGCTTCAGGCCCTTTGACTTCAGGATTGGCAGGTGTCACTGGACCTTCAGGATGCTTACTTTCATGTGCCAATCCTTCTCAAACACAGAGTACCTGAGGTTCGCCATTGGGGGTTCTCAGTTTCGGGTTCTGCCATTCGTGCTCACCTTTGCCCTGCAGGCTTTCACGAAGATCATGGCGATGGTGGCAGCGTCAAGTCTCAGGAGGGAAGGGATTTGCATCTTCCCCTGCCTGGATGATTGGCTGCTCAGAGCTTGTTCTCCCGAACTGCCTGAAGAGTCATCGCAGTCATACTTGCCACTTCCACAAGAGGCTGGGCTTCTCCCAGAATTACAAGATGTCCCATTTGACACCATCTCAGAAGCTTCAGTTTATTGGAGCAATCCTTGAGTAGCCCTCTTGGAAAGCCTCTCCTTCGCCCAGTATCTTCCGATCTTCGACTTTCTAAGGTAGCTCGTCCGCATGGCATCGTGCATTTTCCTGGTGCCAGAAGCCCGTTTGAGAATGATGTCCATTCAGTGGGCTCTCGGATCCCAGTGGTCACAGTTCTCCGGCTGAATGATGGACCTCTTCTGGTCCCGAACAAGGTTGCACAGGATCTCCTGTGGTGGGCATGTCGGGAGAACGTTTTTGGCAACCATGGCCGGTGATAACTGTTGTGGCATTTGCCTCCTTCACAGGGTGAGGAACCCACATGACCAACCTTTCATTCGGTGGTCGTTGTTCTCCCTCGGATTCCAATCAACCTTCTAGAGCTGAGAGCAATCAGACTAACGCTGTGCGGTGGAAGACTGTCCTGATAATGAAGGACTATACAGTGGCCATGTAATACCTTAACACAAAATGGGGTTGGCGAGTAGGGTCACTGCCTCTGTGCAGAGAAGCAATGTATCTCTGATTTTGGGCACTAGGAGAAGGAATCTCTCTGCTAGCAGTTCATCTAGCCGGAGTAGAAAACATAGCAGGGGATTCTCTGAGCAGATAGAGCAGTGTCTCCCACGAGTGGGAGTTGGCTTAGGAAGTCCTTTTAGAGATCTTCACCCTTTGGGGAACCCCTCGGGTGGATCTGTTCATATCCAGTGTCAACAGGAAGTGCAACCTATTCTGTTAGTGGGAATTTCCTCAGAGAGGAGGTCTAGGGGGCGCGTTTGAAGTGTACTGGGATTTACCACTTCTGTATGCATTTCCACCAGTCCCTGTCATTCCTCATGTCATCGGGAGGTTGAGAAAGTTCGGAAAATCCATGATCCTGATTGCTCTGGATTGGACCAGGAGAACGTGGTACCCCAACTTCTAGAGATGGCCATCTGCCCTTCAATTCGTCTTCCCCCAAAGAGAGGACTTGCTCTCGCAAGAGAGGGGTGGGGATGGGGTGGTCTTCATCCAGAAATCAGTACTCTGAACCTTCACATCTGGTTTCTGAGAGGATACGATACAAAGATTGGGACCTTACGGAAGATGTGATGGAGGTGTTGTTTTCGGTCAGAAGGTCAGCAAGCAACAAAATCTCTGTACAGCTGCCCTGTTGGAATACATTCTGCAGCTGGTGCTGGGATAAGTGTATCGATCCTTTTACATGCATAACTCCTTCTGTATTATCATTCTTGCTTCATCTGGCCCATCAGGGGCTCCAGGTTTCCACGGTAGAGGGTTATTTGGCAGCAGGGTCCATTTTTAAGCGGTCGCCGGATCAGGGTTCCTATTTCAAAGTCCCTATAGTAATTTAGTTCTTAAAAGGAAAAAACGAACATCTTTCCCCCAGTTCCATTTATTGTACAGGTATGGGACTTGTATTTGATGTTAAGGTGTCTACTCTGAGCACTCTTTGAACCCTTATATTCTTGTCCACTTAGAATGTTAACCCTTAAGACTATTTTTCTGACCTTGATTACATCAGTCTGTAGAGTCGGTGAGCTTCAAGCTCTTTCTGCTAAACCACCCTTTACTACCTTTTTTAAGGATAGGGTGGTTTTGAGGGGTACGTCCTTCTATTTTTCCGAAGGTGGTATCAGAGTTTTGTTTACCTCACAAGATAGTGTTGCCTGATTTTTAATCCACGTCCCCATCCCTCTGAGGAGGAGGAGAGATTGCATTGTTTAGACCCTTAGAGGGCATTGAGCTTCTTTATTTCTAGAATGTCCAAAATCGGGCAAGATGACCAGCTCTTTGTGGGCTATTCAGATCACAAATTGGGATAAGCTGTCACCAAACAAACCATCTCTCGCTGGATAATTTTATGCATTTTGGAATGCTATACTTTGGCTGGCTAAGATCTGTCCGATGGTCTAAGAGCGCATTCCTCCCGAGGAGTGGCTACTTCAGCTCTTCAGAGAAAGGTGCCCGTACAGGACAATTGTAGTGCGGCAACTTGGTCCTCTATGCACACTTTCAGCAAATACTGTTGCTTAGATTCTATGTCCGGTCAGGAGGCAAGATTTGGCAAGGCTGTGCTCCACAGCATTAGTGAGCAATACATTCTCTGTTCCCAACTCCTTCAGCATACTGCTTTGGGAGTCCATCAGAGATGAGCAATATGTGGGAGGAAACAATCCATTTCAAGAACATATTACTTACCCTTGGTAGTGTTCTTTTGACTGAATGTTCTTCCCACATATTCCTCGCTGCCCTGCCATCATACCCCTCTCATCTTGACAAGAATTTCTCTGTTTGACACCTTCCTCTCTTTCAACGTCTGAGTCATACCTTTAATCCGGCTGAGCATAGGGTGGACAAACTAGAACTGAGGCAGCGAGTGCTGCGCTAGCTACTTATACCAGCGTCGACGTAACAGCTGAGGACAGGACGGAGGCCGTCCAGGGCCACGACTCATGGTGCCGGATCCTATGAAACAAGTTTCTGAAGCTGCAAGCAGACTTATGAATATATCAAAGATGAGGAATATACGTGGGAGGAACATGCAGTCGAAAGAACATTAACAGACGTAAGTAATTTGTTCTCCTTTTCTAGTCAGAACAGGTTGCATATGGCCCATGATCACTTGACAGATAGCTGTCATCTTTGAACTTATTTGTTAGTCAAATAAAACCTCCAACAGACTTTATTTTCTGGGCTGACGCAGAAAGTCAACCATTTTTAACTTGTGTGTATAAACAGACTGTTGAATAACCTTTTTGTTTTTCTGTAGGCTTACCATCTGTGCACGTTGTAGTTTGAGCTGCACTAATGGCACAGGACTTTCACTGCAAAAAAGGTGAGTTAAGAGACATAGAAGAGTAAACGACTAGGCAACGGTTAGTGTGTTTGCATCCCTTTGGAGAACCTTTCTGTGTGCGGTATTGAATTTGAAGGGGTAAATAAGAATTGCCAATGCATTAATTACATCATCCTCTAAATGTTAACTAGATGACTGGGACGCAACAACCTTAAAATGTGGCATAGTTGTGTTGATCAGGCAGAGAAAGTTATAAATAGTCGGTTTTAAATTAAAGCCACATGTCATCCAAGGAAAAACACCTATATTAGCAGTGGCGGTGTTTGTAGCAATACTATTCTCTGCTGTTTCTCACACTGAATGCCTGCTGAAAAACTAACATGCAGATTACAGCTAGCCTTCAGATGTTGCCCCTGAACCTCTATAAAAATCACCTGTGTGATGCTTGGTGTAACCCCCATGCAAGCCCGTCACCAAAAACTTTAAGGGATCCTGCTTGTAATCACTGCAGTAGGAGAGACGCCTCTATGCAGGCATCAATATTGTCATGTTGGTACCAACATAGGTAGTTGAATAGGTGTTCTGATTATGGAGGAAGTTGTGAGGCAAAGAACTAAAATGAGCACCCTGAGCAAATACCATCCTGTCCCAGCGAATGATATTGTGCCCCTTGTTATAGAAATGTGTATAAAGTATTCAGAGAAAAATGCTGATCAATGTAATTTATGTATTAAACTCCTAGAACTATGAGAAAAGTTAACTAGTGTATTTAAATGTGAAAACGTGAAAGGCGGGACAGCTTGAAAATGGCTTGATTCAATGCTGTTTGGGAAACCGCTCATGCCAGGGTCCCCAACTCCATCTAATGGAACATTCCAAGCTGCGTGACAGGAAGGGTTTCGATTGAGAAGAAAGTCGACTGAGAGTTGGTGGTGGAGGTACAGCTGACTGAATAGGAGTATGGCTTCCGATACCCTCTCCGGTCTAGATTCCTTTCCTTGATCCGCAGGCCCCTCCTCCCCACACCCCCAAACTGAGGTCCCAGCCATTTACCATAAAGCCGCCTCATAGTAGTCCCTCCAGCTGCCTGCTCTGTCCCATTACCGGGACCCTGAATTTCCATTAAATGTAACACTGTGCAGCACCAGTTGCAGGACCTTCTGGTGAAGTATCCGTGCAGGGTGTGTGGTAGGTCAGAATCGGAAGACGGACATGGCAGCATGATTTCTGTGCCTTGTATCCAAACAACCAAAAAAAAGGACTATTATTTCCCTAAACCTATAGACATCAGCCCTATTGTGCAAAAGAAACTCAAAAGGGTGCTTGTCGGGATGTCATGATGTCTAAACCTAAATAATGTCCTTGGTCCGAAACCCTGCTCTAACCTAGTCTCTGCCCCCATCTCTAAGAAGGAAACAACAACGCAAAGACAGGCTTTTGATGGTTGCCCATGGAAACGGTTGGCTGTTGGCTTCTGAGCCCCAACCTTGTGTCTCTTTACTATAGGCCCTCACCTATGTGTACAGTTCCAGGCAAATGGTTTGTGTCGTGCTGGATTGCCATCAGGGGACTTCAGCCAAGTCCCTTTGCTTCCCAATCTGGGGTTTTCTCTGTTGTTTTCCTTTGGCAAGACATTCGTCTTTACTGTTCGGTAAGTCTCTTCCCTAGTATGGGGCTTCCCCCACTCTGGGATTGGTTTTCTGTCTCTTTCCCCGCTCTAAGGCTCTGCTCCTTCTTAATTTGCACTCGGGGGGGGGGGGGGGGGGGGGGGAGGGGTGAGGGGGGTTCTTTCCACCTTTCCCCTCACTGTGGGGCTTGTTTCTTTCTCTTGTCACACTCTGGGCTTTCTCTGTTCTCACTCTGCTTCGGGGTTTCTCTTTTTCTCTCTCCCTACTCTGGGGCTTCTCCTTTCTCACCCCACTCCGGGGCTTGCCTCTCCCTTTATCGCTTTGCTGCCTGCCCCCCGCTGGATGGGGCGGTGCTCCTCGGTAGGGATCTGAAGTCTGCTCAGTCCTTCTCCCTGCTGAGCCACTTGCGTCAAGTGGACTCTGTGTCGACCAGCAGTGGTGGTTCTCCTCCGTTCTCTTAGTGCAGGGGCAGGCATGCAGCTTCTCATCTGGGTTTTGCCTCAGTCCTCCGAGGTACTTCGTTCTCATTTTCCTTGCGGCTCAGGACAATTCTGGCTATTCGCCCACAGTGGGCCGGGAGGCCATATGTGGTCTCACACTTGCCAGCCACACCTCCTGTGTATGTTTTGGCATAGTTAAACGCTGTGGGCTTCGCAGAAGCTCTCTCCTGATCGGTTCCTTCAGTGGCGCTCCTCTGGGATGCTAGTTTTCATGCTTCACTGCTGCCTTCCATGGATATTGAGCTGAGCATGGTGTGAGTGGTCAAAAATGTCAGGCGGACAACTTTGTGAAGGTTTTTCAAAAGATGCCATTTTAGTAAACTCAAAAGGGTTAGATAAAGGCCTCACTATCCCCAACCTAACAAGGATTTCCTTTCCTAATAAATGAGCTAAAGGAAACATTCTAACAAAAGGATTATGTGCCTCAAACTTGTACATACAATAAACTCAACGAGGTAATGCATAGCAGCTTAAACATGACAAAATTAACAGTTATTTGCAAGACAAGGTAATTATTCCTCTTTGTAATCTGGGTGAATACCCCTTCCCCAGATTCAGTCAGGTTTTCAATCAACAGTTCAAAAGAGTTAGAAAATCCGGTATTATAACAAAGTTCAAATAAAGTTCTTCTTCCGCCAGTAAATTTTCCATTTGGGATTAACCAACAGTTCAAAATATTGAGTAAGTCTTTTGCCTCTCCACTAGGGGTAGAGGGTTCCTCACAACTACTTCTTGGCAATGAAATATGTGTACTTCCACAGTGCATTCAAGTTCACAAAAATACTTCTGTCAGGATAATTCTGCAACAATTCACAATGCACTCTCCAGAAATTACTTCTTAACAACAAAGGGGTGTACTTCCACAGTGCATTTAGATCTGCTCTTGTCAGGATGATTCTGCACCAGTTCACAATGCACTCTCGTCAACAGTGTTGATTATTCAAGATTAATCACAAGGATTTGTAGTCTTACTACTTCTTCAATGCTTTTAATAATACCACAGTACTTCAATGGTTTTCACCACTCCCCTTCCAGGTCTGTACTACAAGTTCCCTAATCCTGGTGTACTGCCCTGCCAGGACACTACGCAACTTGGAATACTAACAATACTAATAACTAATAATTATACCAATACTAATAACACTAAAATACTACAGGTGCTTCTGTGGTATAATTCTACTTTGTACAACTTCAAAAGTCCACAACCTAGGTGTTGACTACTTCTTCTGGAAGAACATGAGACACATTGGTGCTGTTTGTTCCGCACTTTTGATTGCCCCATGCAATGCAGGTTATGCTTCTGTCCTCCTGAACACCACCTATCAATTGGGCAGCCTTCCTGCCACTCTTGTTCTCCCACTCTGGTTTTAGCCAAGTGCAGATACTGGGTTTCTCCCACTCCTGCTCTTATTTGGCTTAGGCAATGCTTATTCAGGTCAGTTCTTTCTTTTGCCTCTTCCCTCTTTTACAATAGGGTCCATAAACAGTTTGTTGTTTAACTGACCCCTTTTTGATTTTGGCAATATTGGTTCTCTTCAACTATATTCACTAGTGCCCTCTTTTGGTTTTGGCAATAGTGCTTTGACAATATTGTTTTGGCAATAGTTGTTTGCTTTGTTTTTAGAAACTGTGCCCTTGAGCATTGTTGGCAATTATTCTGACCTTTTAAATACACAATGTCTCTGCCACTTTTACCCCTTCGTATCAGCGTGACATTCAAAATAATTATCTTTTGAGCTTTACACCAGTTCGATAAACCTAGTATTAAATTTTGTGCCACTTAGCTTCTTTCTCATTAGTTCGTCATTCAAAATACCTACGTGCGGTTGCGGTGTACTCCGGGTGTCACAGTAGTCAAGTGAACTCACCGGCTTTTGCTTTCGTGTCCGCTCGTTCCGCTCCCGTTGGGTTCTCTGCTTCTGCTGCGGGCAGACTGGAAAACTGCTTTGCTCGGTTTTCTTCGTTCTGTGCTTTTCTAAATTGGAGCGTTTCTTGCTCCACAGGCTTTATGGTGCTCGCCTGCCACCCAAGTCTTCCTTGCCTTGGGGAACGCCTTCACACTGCCTGCCTACTGCACCATGCTCTGGGGGAAAGCTTTTACATACGAGGCAGAGGGAATGAGAGTAAATCTTGGTAGGACGGCACAGAGCTCAGTGGGGAATCTGCATAAGCGGCTGCCCCAATTGAACTGTGAGAACAATAGTCTGTATGATGTGCAGAGCCCAGCAGAGAAGCCGCATAAACTATTCTGCACAGATCCAGCTGCGAGAGCAAGAAAGAGGTGGTTTGTATTGCCAGCGCTGAGTCCAGCTGAAAAGTCATATTAGCGACTCTTCACCGACCGAACTGCATGAACAAGCAGGTAGAATCTCTGAAAGCCGACATGGAGCCCAGCAGAAATGTCTCCTAAGAGACTGTGCCGACCGAATGGGCAAAACGGGGGAGCCTAACCCTGTGAGACCCATGAAGAGACGTGCTGGAGAACCAGAATCAACAGTCCTCCCAAGGCATAGCTCTTGAGACACTTAGGTACACTGTGGCTCCAGTGAAGAGGAAGGCGTGTGAGGAAGAGTGCAAAAACACCCAAATTCAGGAACGACAAAGAACACTCCAGAGGAGGGGAATGAAAAGGAGAAGGGCTCCAGAGTGGGGAGGAAGGAGAAAAGCCCCAGAAGCGAGAACAAATTGGAAGAGCCCCAGAGTGGGGAGTGGGAGTAAGAATGGTCCCCAGAGTTAAGCTGAAGGAATCTCAAAGTGGCAAGAGACTGAGAGAGTCCTGGGCTGGAACACCATGATAGCATTCCATCACACCAAGAACTGTGGTCTTGAACTGTGGGCAAAGGCTTTTACTAAAACAGGACAGGGCTGGGGGGTTCCATGTAATAATGTCGCCACAGAAATCTCGCCATGCAAAAATATCGCCGAAAAATGGCGCTTTTTTGTGGCAACAATATTGCATGGAACATGCGAGGGACACCCCCGCAACCCCTCCATTTAAAAAAAAAAATGTAAATGTTTTTTTTTTGCCCCTGTCCCCATATATATGGTCACCCATATAATATCACAGCGACCTTTTCCCGGCGGTATTATTTACAGCGACCATATATATGGGGATAATATTACCTGATACTGGCTGGGGTTAGAAGCTATCCTTTCCACAGCAACAGTTCTACAAAGTCTTTGTCTCTTGCTTTCTTTTGTAAGTTAGGGAAAGTGGTTAAGTTATAGTAGGATTTCGGACAGAGGACTTTGGAAATGTTCTTGCATCCTATAGGGTACCCTTTGTACTTTCCATTATAGAACAGGGCTGGAGCTTGTAGATTTAGGGAAAGCTTAGGTGAACTTAATACAAATAAAACCCTTAAAACAAAGCCTTGGTGTCAGAGTCCTGATTCTGACTTGCCACAGTAGAAGCTGCAAACCTGAACATTTTAGCCCTGCATTAGGGACTGTCTTAGACAAAAAAACAACTGAAACTGTCTGGCCGATCCGTCCCAAGGACTAGTGTGTCGCTGTGCTAGCTGAACTCAAAATGCAATTCCTAAACTGGTTAACACTTATAATTGTTCTTTTATAACACGCTTAATACTGAAGACCAATTTCTAAGCGCAAGACTGGGATTTGTCTGTGTCTGTGTGTCCGCCCCCTTAGCTGAACCTTCCTGATCCTGTGGGGTAACATAAAACCAGAGCTCCAGTAATCCTGTCCTTTTGCACCTTACAGGTTTTCACCTAAATGTATCTGTTACATGTCAATCAAGCCATAGAATTAACAGCTGTCTTCCAAAATCCACGTAACTGAGATGAAAAGGCACCTCATACGCTTGAAATATGCAAGAGTCACAATCGACTAACTCTATAACACAAATCAAGCCAGGCAAACTGACCAAATTGTTTGTTATATTGGCAACAGGTAGGGAAGCAGATCCAGTCACTAAAGCAACTATTAAAAAATGGCTCATCAAATGTATACAACAATGTTACGTGCTGTCCAACAAGACACTTTCCTGCACACCAAAAGCACATTCAACACGTAGTACAAGAGCTACACTTTCCCTGTGAATGTTCCATTAGAAGCAATCTAACAAGCAACATAAACATCTGCGCACACATTCACGCAGTACTACTTAGTAGCTACTCTGGCACAAACCGCTTCACAACGTGCAGTTTTAAGAGATTTATTTGCAACTGTACCCTTAGCTCAGCCACCACCCTCTTCGGGTACTGCTTGCTCATCTATGCATAGCAAGTGAATCGAAGCAGATTAACAAGCCCCAGAAGACAAATATTCCTAACCCCGTAATCGTCTTTCCGTGGCTTGAATCCGCTTAGAAAACATGCACCCACCCAACCAGTCCTGCAAGGGAGCCAAGGGCACAGTAAACAAAAAATACCTGTTCGCGTTTCCTCAGGATAGAATAACAACAATCTGAGGATAGAAAAGGAGAGGGAAACTGCCCAATCAATGCACTAAAAACTAAACAATTGTGACCTCAGGTGTCGCCATGGATCCTAGTAAGAGTGGGACATTCCCATGGTCCCAATACCAAAAAACAAAACACAAATTTTAGCTACTTTGCCAATGCGCACTCCCCTAACAACGTATTTGTGGGTTTGAAAAAAAATATTTGAATATTTCCACACATTGTTGATTGTACTTCACTTTTATATGTAATCAAAAGGTACATGTTAAATTATGACAACATTTGTCAAATTCGAGCCAACACGTGTTTCAAGCCAAAGGGCTCTTCCTCAGGGTTCTTTAAACTCCAAATTAGATTTCAAATTAACCGCAAAAACCTATATATAGTACCTTTTAGAAAACAAATGTGTATTACGAGCTATTTAAGGTCCATTATAAGGTCCGATTCTTAAAAACCACAAATGAATGGGTGATAAGTATTAATAAATCAAACACCGTTTCAAATTAAAACATACATTTAATAAGTAGAACATGGAGAAAAATATACCCCATGATCAAATAAAGACAAACTTAGAGAAACAAAGCGATAAAAAGAACATTGTTAGTCAAATTATAATGTCATTATTTCTACACAAAGTCTCTCTGGACTGACGCAAATGAACTATGTCCTTTTTCAGAAAGTGGTAACATTGTGTTAATTTTAAAACATGAAGCCAAAGGCCATGCTGTGTAGTTGCCGGGTCCGAGTGAAAGCATGGCAAAGTTTTTAACGCAGTGTCTGTACTGTTGGAACGTTGTGCATGCTACATGTTGTGCTGGAGCATGCTTGTACACAAACCTCCTGTTGGAGGACGTGCTGTATCAGTGTATGGATGTGGCACTGCTACTACTATTATATTATGTCAGTGCTATTAACATAATAAACATGTTATTACATGCAGTGGTGCAGGTTAAATCGCATAACACCCAAAATCGACCATGAGTATTAGTGTTTGACTAATAAAGTGTGAACAGAGGCTATATATCGGTGAAATCAAAAAACGTCTACATGCATTGGATGCTTGTTTACTTATTAAATCCCAGTTGCCATACTCTAATGTTCATTTGAATTCAGTAAAAAACAGCCAATGTCAAAACCTACAAATTTGTCAGGAAATGTCATGGTTATGATAAACGGATCAAATAACCCGTAGTGGAATAATACATTGACAGTCCATAATTGGGATTCTTACTGTTGTGTACCTTAAATGTCGATCATCTCGAGTGACTGTTAAGCACGCCTTATAATTGCCTGTTGTGTTTATGGTTACTGTTGAAATAATGATAATACTGGCAGGTTGGTGGGACAGTGCGCATATTAACACACCGATCAGACCATTCCTGAAACGAACAATATTGACGTGTAAGGTTCTTCGTTGGTGTAATGGGTTCTATACTTAAAACACAAAGTCACTGCATTTGAGCCAAACATACCATAATAACGGAGATGTGAGTCTTCCCTTGGACTTCTGTCCCGCAACAAGTGTATGATGCCGACTGTGAAGTATACAAATAAACACGGACGTGACATCATACGCCATGGATCCGCTAAAAAGGGCAAACTAATTGTGTCATGTGCGCATGTAAAGCATTGTGAATGAACCTGCATCATTTAGGAGGTGAAACATTCTCCTGATTCTCATTCACACTGATAGGATTATAATTAATTTTTTTTGAATAAGGAAGTTAATCACTAAAGTTAAACGTATAGGATATACTGTTCTATATTGTGGTCAAAGGCGTTATGAAAATGTGTTAAAAAAAATGGTCCTGTGTATTGGTGGTGTCCTTTCATCTATTGCTATTGTTCATGTTACCAAACAAAACTGATTACAAATTGTATGTTTTTTACCCATGTTTTAAAGAAAAGTAAGCTGTAAACAAATTTCATTTTTACCTATTTCAATGCGTAAAACTAGCCCACATGGTTGGTTGGGGTTCCATTGATATCCTTGCTTGCTCTCACACATTCTTTGGACGTATTTACGCCCCCGGTAATGTACAATTTCACCAGGTACCACTGCTTATAGGACAACATACCCCCTAATGTATAAATATATAAGGATATTGCACATTCTAGAGTAGTTCCACGACCAAATAGAGGACTGTTGCCTATTTGTAGAGTAAAAGACCACAAGATTTTGGCTGTAACTGAGATTTTTCTCATAACGACGCGACAGCAGGCACTGCCTTCAGTGGCAGGCTTCAACTGTCAAAACACATTCCAGAACCCAAACACAAGAACAAACATTCTAATAGGGAATCAGATGAAGTCACTATATCTCATGGTTCTTGTAAACAGGAAATCATATGCATTGAACTACAAATGCTAGTACATGCTTAAATGCCTAACTGATAACAACTTGCTACATATTAAACAGATTGTTAAGATTTGCCAAACCCAACACATCTCCTCCCTTACAGTTCGAACAAGTTTATTCCACGTAGTAGTCCTTGAGCCAAGAGGGTTTATTCCTTGCCCTCTCCGACGTTGATTCCATCCTTGGATTAACTTGGGGATTATCAATAGATTCCCCCTTGAGTAATTGTTCACTTCCCTTAGCACCACAGTTTGGTTAATTGTCAATATGATTGTCACTCACTCCTTGATCATCCGCATCATCACTATGTGAACCTCTGACTAATTTGGATATAGACCAACATTCCCCTTCTTCCATGATAACCACATTCCCCCTCACAAAAGCAATCTTCTTAGGACCAATACATTTGCTCTCCATACATTTGGGAGTTAACCTGGGATTTCTGACAAAAACCAAATCGCCCTTTTTCCAGTTTGCTTCCTTGTTTTTTTTTTTTCTTCATCAAATTTCTCTTTATATTAATTTTGTGCCTCCCTAATGAGTGCCATGATCTTCTCACGATCTATGCATACACTCTTAGCTATGTCTAGCCAGCCAGGACACAGTTTCGTACCTGGTTGTCTACCTTTAAGTGACATAAACGGGGATATTTTTGTAACAGAGTGCTGAGTGATACAATAGTTCCATATCATCTCTCTTAGAACCTTAAACCAGTTTAATCCCGAAGCCATTGCAAGTTGTACCCACCTTTCACGAACCTATTGGTCCTTTCCACCAGGCCTTTGGCCCTGGTGTGATATAAGGCTGTCTTGGAATGTTTGATACAAAATTTCTTCAGAAAGGCCAACATCTTATCAGAACAGAACTGAACACCGTAATCAGTGACAACCTCCGCGGGAAAGCCTTCCCTGTGGAACACCTCCTCAAAAAATAAAATCATTTCTGAGGTAGTGGCCTCACGAAGTGCTTTCCACTCGATCCATTTTAAGTGGTAGTCCACTAGTACCACTAAGTATCTGTAGTCATCACTTAAATTCTGCAACGGTCCGACCAAATCCAACAGCAAGTTTTTGCCACTGCTCGCTGGGTACACTAACGGGAATTATGGGCACTTCTCTGATCGTCTTACTTTTATCGCTCCTCTCACACTCTTTGCAATTCCTCACATGCCTCTCAACTTCACTATCAACACTCAGCCACCAGAATGATTGCCGTATATATCTCTTTGTGCCACCCATGCCTAAGTGTCCCTGGTGGGCTACGTCCACCAAATGAGATCTGACCCCACTGGGAGGTATTACTTTGCTGCCCTTCCTGAGTTTAAATCCATCCTCCGACAAATTTAATTGATCTTTTATCCCATAGTATCTGTCAAATCCTCTTTCAATCTCATTCTTGTGGGGCCATCCTTCTCTAGTCCACACTTTCACTTGTTTCAACACAGCATCCTCCTTATCAACACTTTCCCATTCACTTCTGTTTATGGCATTATATACAATCTCTGAGATGTTAAACTCCTCACTCTCAGGATTTCCATCTACTTCATTTCCACCTGTTGGTAATCTGGATAGACAATCTGCCACAACATTCTCCTTACTAGGTATGTATACTACCTTGAAATTGTATCCCAGTAGTTCTACCATCCACCTTGATATCCTGGGAGATCCCTTGGCCCACTCAGTACTGCCCATCAACTGAACCAAAGGCTTATGGTCCGTCCTCACAAGAAAAACTTGGCCCCACAGGAAGAACTTAAAATGTGCAATAGACCAAGATACTGCCAAGGCTTCCCTTTCAATGACGGAATAATTTGTTTCCGCCCCCCTAAATGGCCTTGAGGCAAAGGCTATAATGTGTTCAACCTTACCCAAATCATATTGGGCTAGAACAGCACCCAGAGTACTTGCATCTACTGATACCAAGGTTTTTCTGCCAGAAACAAACCCCCCTAATGATGGTGCCTGGATAATACCCTTCTTTGCTGAAAGGCATCTTGACATTCATTCGACCATTCATATTTCACACCTTTTTTGAGCAAATCTCTCAAAGGAGACGATATCGTAGCAAAACCACTCACACATTTGTGGTAATACTCCACCAGACCCATGAAAGAACGCAGCTGGTCTTTGTCTTGGGGCTGGGGAGCACTACTGATGCTTTCAATGAGTGAACGTTTGGGAGAAATGCCATCTCTAGAAATCTTGTGGCCCAAATGCTCCACTTCCTCAACGGCTATCCTACACGTGTTCCTTTGAACAGTTAAACCTGCTCCTCTAAGTCTGTTTAAGACAACTCTCAATATTTCATCATGCTCACTTTCATCATCCGCAAACACTAAATACTCCTACGTCCCGTCCCCTTTCCTCCATACTTATGGGACATCTCTCCGTCCTGTGGGACTTTGTAAAAAGCATCCAAATTTTTCCAAAAATGTGTCCTTCCTCTCTTTCTTGCGCGGGGCCCGGCACGCGGCCGTAACCCTGCTCACCTTGGCTCAGCCCCCTGCATCGCCCATCGGTCCTTTTCTCTGCTCGATCGGGGCCGGACGCACTTGCATCCTCGGAAGATTTTCTTCCCTTTTTTCCTCTCTGGCTCTCGCTAGCGTTCATTTATTACTCTGTCTATGTCTTTCAAGTTAGACTTTCCAGATTGTTCATTGTGTCATCGTCGCTTCGCGAGGGCAGTTCCCCATCCTCTTTGTTTAGGGTGTTTGGGTCCGGAACTCCTGTTTTTACTGTGACTCCCTTTCGGTCCGTGCACTTCAACGTCGGTTGGAGCTGTGGGGGGAGGTGTTCCGACGAACTCCTCCTTCGCATTTTCAGGCATTCATTCACAAGAAGAAAAAACGCCTGGTAAGTTCTTTACTTTTCAGAGCACCCCGGCTGGGGGATACCTTTCCGGGTTCCTCTCGGTCCGGGAGGGGCGTTGATCGCTCTGTCACCGGGGTTCGCCCAGAGGTGCCCGTTGGGCCTAATAATTCTACCGGAGTTTTCTCCGAGGGTCTCTGTAAGGGGCCTGTGAACACAGGAGTACGCTCCGAGGCCTCTCCTTTGGGGGCTGTTTGTAGATCCAGTTCTACGCTCTGAGGCCTTTCTGTCGGCTTCCCTCAAAAACAAGACCGGGGTGCGCCCCGAGGCCTTGGCTGGGCTTGTTGTTACCGAACGGATGTTCGAGGCCCGTGCAGATAAGGCTGTTACCAGGCTTGGGTGCGAGGTCCCTCGTTCAGAGGCTAAAGCTACCAACAGTTCTGAGAGGCCGGACAAGGCCTTGTCGGTGAAAGCGGTTGCTCACCGTTCCCGCTCTTGTGGTGACACCAGATCTGTTGAGGGGGCAAAGAAGCAAAGTTCTTCTTTTACCGGCAGTGCCGAGGTCCTTCCTTCGCAGGCTAATTTGGCAGTTGGTATGTCTCAAAAACATTCCAGGCCTCATAGTACCGGCTCTCCCGAGGTTCTTTATGTTAAGGCTAAGATTAAGACCCCTGATCCATCGAGGGGGACCCCTGCTTCACTTCCTCACGTGCCGCAGTTCCCCTCAGATGAGGACAAAATGGCGCCTGTTCCCGCCACGACCACGGCGGCCATTTTAGGTGCTACCCCTACAACTACGCCATCAGCCTCTGGTGTAGGGCTCGGTCCCTTTGGTGAACCTAAGGTCCCTTGTGTGCATCCTTACCGGCCGGTTTATGATTGGAATGCCCGGATGCCTCTTCCGCACAATGTTTCATTGCCCACACGGGCGGCACCTTTGATTTATGTGGATACGTGGGTGGAGCGGCCGGTGTGGCACCCTTCCCCGTTAAGTCCCTGGATTTGTCCACCTCATGAGAGGCCTCCTCAGGTTCCGAAATAATCTCCTGAGGACGCTTTTTCCGGTAAATTTCAAGCGCTTATGCGCACCGACCCCATGAGGGAATATTTCAAAGGGCTTTTCAAGGAGATATGTCCACCTGTGTCTCCGGTTCCACCCGTTCCTCCGGTGGTTCCGCCAGTGCCTCCCTTGCCCGTGGTGCCTTTCCCGTCTCTTGCGCCTGTGCCTCCGTTGTCCGCAGTGGACAAAGCAGTGCCTGACACGGCTCAGCAGGATCCTGACCTGTCAGATGATCCTCAAGGCGATCAGGACAACGAGGACCTTCCCCGCTCTATCAGAGCCTTTCATCACCGGGTACTGGACATGATGAGTTTCTTAGATGTTCCAGTGCCCGAGGCACCCGCTCCGCAGGAGGGCGTGCTTTCTGGGGTGTTCGCCCTGGCTCCCTTGGAGCGTACCGGCCTGTTCCTGCAGAAGGACGTTCTGGCCGTGGTCCGAAGAGTCTCGAAAAGCCACACTCGGGACTTTTTGTCAATAAGAAGATTGACGCGAGGTACAGGCTACATTCCTCGGAAGAGGTGGCCCTGTCGTCTTGTCCGCCTCCCTCCTCCACAGTGGTGGCTGCATCCACGTTGCAATCCAGACCTGCAGCATCCTCTTCCACGACGGCTACTCAGGTTTTGGGAAAGGAGGACAAGCTCCTTGACTCCCTAGGGATAACTTTTTTTGCCAACTCGGCCTTGCAGCTCAGGCAGGCCAACGCTGAGTTGATATTAGCAGGAGCTTACATGCGGATTTGGAAAGGTCTGTCGGAGTTTGAGCAGCACATCCCGGTCGAGAAGCTGGAGGACTTCAAAGGAGGCCTTTCCGATGCAAGGGTCTTGGCCCAGGATCTCCTGGAGGCTGCGACTCATCACGTAGACACCTCGGCTAGGGGCCTTATGCTGGGGGTTGATACCTTACGGCAGGTGTGGCTGCATTACACTACATTTTCTAAGGAAGTGCAAGACAAGGTGTTGGATATTCCATTTGATGGTAAGGAGCTTTTTCATTCTTCTACTGATGTAGAGCTCACCAAGACCAAGGATAGCACTCGGATGGCTAAATCATTGTCTGTTCTGGTCAAAGCTCCTTTCAAAACCCAGAGACCATTGTCACAAAGTTGACCCTCCTCTGGTTTTAGGGGCTTCCTCGACCGAAAATCCCGCAGAGTGGATACTCCAGCAGGGAATAACCGCCGTAGATAACAGCGCACACGGTTTTTCTCTCGCTCCTCAGCCTCCTCATCAGGTTCAGGTGGCACTGCCAACGATGAGCCTACCAAATGAGGGTTTTCCGTGCTTTCACGAGACCCCGGTGGGAGGACGCATTGCGTCTCATTGGGAGGCGTGGCAGACCATCACAGAAGACAGATGGGTCTTGTCAGTCGCTCGAGTGGGCTTCCGCTTACCTTTATCCCCTACCCCACCCCTCAACCCTCCTTTCCAGCTGTCGGGCTCACCCTCCCTCAAGGCAGAAGTTCAGAAACTTCTGGACCTCAGAGCTGTGCAACCCGTTCCCCTTGGGGAGCGAGGGGAGGGCTTCTACTCCCGGCTGTTTACGGTGCCCAAACCCAACCAGCCTGGCCTGCGCACCATCCTAAACCTTTTCCCAGTTCAATCTTTTCCTACCCCAAGAGAAATTCAAGATGATCACGCCCAGCCAGATACGCTCCTCCTTACAGATGGGCTATTGGCTCAGCGTTGTGGTCCTTCAGTATGCGTATATGCAGATCCTGATTTGGAATCCACACAGGAAATATCTCTGCTTCTCTTTGGGAGAGGAGCACTTCCAGTTTTGGGTGCTTCCTTTTGGCCTCAGCTCGGCGCCGCGTGTCTTCACGAAGATGATGTCGGTGATTGCGGCCTATCTTCGTCTACAGGGTATCCATGTGTATCCTTATTTGGAAGACTGTCTCTTACTCAGGCCTTGTCCGCTGGCAGCAGCGGGCATCCTCCAGTCTCTCCTTCAGCTCCTGTTCCATCTTGGGCTGTCGGTGAACTGGTGGAAATCCTCCATGACGGTCTCACAGGACCTGATTTTCCTGTGTTTTCGTTGGAACATGATCGACTGCAGAGTGTATCTGAATGGGGACAGAATGGCGGTTCTGTTAACCACTTGTCCGATGTTTGTGCAGTCGGAGAGCATGTCGGCCTGTGGTGGTTCCAGAGGCTTCTGGGCCTCATGGCCTCGTGTGTACTGGCTCTCCCTCTTGCTCGTCTCAAGATGAGACGGACCCAGATGGCTCTTCGGAGTTCCTGGCGTCAGGCTGTGGACCCGGATTCCAAGCGGATAATGATTCCGGATTCCATTAGAGTAGACCTGGATTGTGGATTGGTGGTCATCTCTCAGCAACCTGTCGGGGGGCGCTGGGTTTCAGGACCCAGCCCCCACGGTGACGATCACGACAGACTCCTCCCTTCTGGGGTGGGGTGCGACGTTAGATCTTCTTCAGGTCTCGGACCGCTGGTCGCCTCAAGACAAGCTCCTGCACATAAGTCACTTGGAGCTCCTGGCGATCTTCCTAGCGCTCAGGGCGTTCAGACCGCTCATTGTCAACAAGGTGGTCCGCATACGCACGGACAACGTGGTGTCAATGTATTACATCAACAAGCAAGGGGGAACAAAGTCTCCCCACCCCCCCACCCCTGCCCCCGTGGACCTGTCCATTCAGATATGGGAGTGGGCCGCACTTCATGGTGTCTGGCTGCTTGCAGTGCACATCCTGGGCCAGCTGAATTTCACAGCGGATGCCCTCAGCCGGCGGACGGTGGTCAGCAACGAGTGGGAATTGACACGGTCCTGTCCTTCGTGTCCTTATCTTTCTACAGACCAGTGCTCGTATTCTCTGAGTAACCCAGTGGTTGGGAGGCATTTTGCAGCTTTGACACGCCTCTACCCTCCGGTTCGTAGTCTGCACCCGCCGTGGGACCTAAATGTTGTCCTGACGGCGCTGTGCCATAAACCCTTTGAACCAATGGCTACGGTGGACCTCAAGTACTTGTCTTGGAAGGTGTCCTTTTTGGTCGCCGTTACATCGGCAAGGAGAGCGAGTGAGCTCCAGGCATTGTCGGTGGAGCATCCTTTCTTGGTCTTTCACAAGGACCAAGTAGTCCTTCGGACAAACCCGGCCTTTCTACCGAAGGTGGTGACCGAATTCCATCAGAATCAATCGATCTCCCTACCGGACTTTTTTCCGAACCCTGCCTCTGAGGCTGAGAGGGTTCTACACTGTCTTGATGTCCGAAGAGCTCTTAAGTTCTACCTGGACAGGACTTCTGAGCTTAAGAGTTCTTCTCAACTTTTTGTGACCTTCGGTAACCCCCAGGGCAGGCAGGCGTCTAAGGCAACTATTTCTAGGTGGATCGCCGCCTGCATCACGGAGTTCTTCACCGTCCAAGGGCTGAAAGCTCCTAAGGGTATTCATGCACACCTGGTGCGGGGTAAGGCAGCTGCGGTTGTTTTTCAGAAATATGTCCCCTGGGAGTCCATTACTAGGGCAGCTACTTGGGCCTCCCCATCTGCTTTCTGTAAGCATTATTGTCTCAACATGAGCTCAAGAGCTGATGCTCAGTTTGGTCAGGCTGTACTGAAAAACCTGTTTCAGTAAGGGTTATTTCCATCCACCCATAGTTCCTGTAAGGCGTGCTTGGGAATCTCCCATAAATATGGAGGAAAGGGGACGGGACGTAGGAGTATTACCAGGTTACTCACCGTAGTGACCACTTTACTCCTAGTCCATAGTCCCCTTTCCTCCATACGCCCGCCGTCCCCTCTAATAAGGTTCCTCTGTTATTGCTAATGGGTCTTTGACCTGGCGATAGAAAAGGACTGATGGGCGATGCGCGGGGCGGAGCCAAGGTGGGCGGTGTTACGGCTGCGTGCCGGGCCCTGCGCAAGAAAGAGAGGAGGGATACATTTTTTTGGATGCTTTTTACAAAGTGCTCCGGTCCCGTCCCACAGGACGGAGAGATGTCCCATAAGTATGGAGGAAAGGGGACTATGGACTAGGAGTAAGGTGGTCACTATGGTGAGTAACCTAGTAAATATCATCCTGGAACACGGTAACTTCGTTCAAACCCCTCAAAACCTCCTCCATCACCTTCTGAAATACAGATGCAGCCCAAGCCAGTCCAAAAGGCATGCGATTGTATTTAAACGTGCCCTCGGGTGTGATGAAGGCAGTTAAGTACTGAGACTCTTCAGAAAGGGGAACTTGGTGATACGCCGCTGAAAGAGCAATAACTGAAAACAGCTTGGGTTCACCCATTGTGGAGAGTGTTTCTAAAATGTTGGGAAGGGGATGTCTCTCAACTATTATATTCTGGTTTAAACTACGTAGATCTACACGTAACCTTAACTTCCCATTGCTTTTGGCCACAAGAACTATGGGCGACAGCCGCTCCGTAGCTGTCACTGGTTCAATTACACCTTTGTTCATGAGATCATTAAGTTCATCACGTAGCAGTCCCTTCATGTTCAACGGCACATGTCTCACTTTATGAACAATGGGTTGTGCATCCTTCTTAAGTTTTATATGGTGTTCAAAATGTTTAAATCTTCCTAGATTCTCGGAAAATACTTCAGGAAACTCCTTGGGCCATGCATCTTCAACCTCAGCGATGGTAACCGGTTCAGGCGCACTCGCTTGCACTAACTCCCAGGCTACTTTGTTCCTCCCATCCTAACAATGAAGCACCTTTCTTTGCTATTAAAATATTTGCCTCGCATTGTTTCTCTTTGTACATAACATTCGCAGAGAATTGTCCCAATATCTCTATGATATCTCTATAGAGGATTCGCCATATCCACATGGATGAATGTCAGTCAGGCGAATCACAGCATCACTTTTCCTCAAAGTATTTATTAAGGTGTCTCCTGATATGATGGTCCACGGAGAAAATGTGTCGACTTTCATTGTGATCTTGCAGCCATCGATATCAAACTCATCTACAGGTCCGTTTGTCTTCCCAAAGATGGCTGATATTTCAAACACATGTCTGGGAGCGGGCTCTTGCATGGTAGTCACTTCTTGTATATTGTAGCTTTTGCGAATGCTCTCTTCATTGTTGCTCCTGGGTTCTACAAGATTGATGGATGAGCCCTTGCAAACATTTGTAAAGTGTCCCTTGCCTTTACACTTAAAGCATTCAGCAAATTTGACTGGAAAAGATGGTTAATTTGTTCCGTGCCTGGGACTGCCACACCTGGTACATTTTGCATTCCACATCCCTCTTCTGTTCACATTGAAATTTGATTTCCTCCTCTGTTCAATTGCACACACAGCCTGAGAGCTATGCTTATCGATCGTCAGTTCCTTGACATACTGAGACATTTGTTCTATGCTCCTAGCCAATTCTATTGCTTCCTCCAACTTCATGTCCTTGGTCGGTAATTTTTCCTGAATCCTAACATTATTTGTGCACCTAAGAAGTTGGTCTCTAATCAACGAGTCAGTTAGATGGTCAAATTCACATGTGTGGCTTAATGTCCTTAACGAGGCAATGTAGGATTCGACTGATTCAGGTGGTTCCTGTGAGCATTGGAAGAACTTATGTCTCTCAAAACTCACATTCTTTTTCAGTTCAAAATGTTCTTCCAACTGCTTGAGGACAAGAGCATACTCATCAATGTCGGCATCTTCTACTCCAGGGTTCCTTGCCAGACCATCAAACACACTCTGCCCTTCTACACCGAGATTATGGAGCAAAAGTGCCTTTTTCCGTGCTGAGCTAAACCTATTCCCCCCCCCCCCCCCATGGCCACCAGGTAATTCTCGAAGATGCCCTTCCATCTGTCCCACCTGATGGGTGGTCGGCCAGGCTCATTGAGAAAGGATACGGGGGGGGTATTGTTGCTGCCATTTGAGAGCCGTGCAGGAGACAAGATGAGAAGGGAGTGCAGGAGTGCAAATGGAGCCCCCAAGCAGCGAATGCTGAGCAGCTGGCAGATCCAACGAGTTGTCAGACTGGAATGTTGAGAGATCGGGATGAGAGAACACACCCCTGAGCAATCCCGTTTTAATTACTTAGGAAGCAGTATAATTGCAGCTCAGAATACAGTAATTGTTGAGGCCTTCCGTGCTCAGAACCTTTTTTTTTTTTACTCTGAAACAAGGCTAGAATCCCTGCATTAATATCTTCTGTAAAGTCTTGCGGGCGAGAAAAGTGATGTCACAATGCTCCGTAGAGAAGAACAAAAGGCAGGCTCCGTATGGGACGCGTTGCCAGGCAACCAGCATCACAAGGACCAGGAATTGGAGACGCCTCTCGGCGCGCACGCCACGCGGCTGGGGATGCGAGCTCACACACCGCGGGCGCGCGAGCTGAAACGGGCACTGCCTGCGCACGGGTCTCGCCAAAGATAAAAAAGTATATTGCGGCGCCTGCGATCCTCCAACCCCCAGAGCACGCCTCCTGACCTGCACGTTCAAATTCCAGGGCTTCGCTTTGTTTCCGCCCGCTGCCGCGTCATCTTGCTGGGGCAACACCAGCCGTCAACCAGGAGTAAGGAGACAGTGCAGCATAAGGAAAGGTCTTTGTCACCAATATAGAGTAAAAGACCACGAGATTTTGTCTGTAACTGAGATTTATTCTCATAACGACGCGACAACAGGCACTGCCTTCAGTGGCAGGCTTCAACTGTCAAACATACTCCAGAACCCAAACACAAGAACAAACATTCTAATAGGGAATCAGATGAAGTCACAATATCTCATGGTTCTTGTAAACAGGAAAACATGTGCATTGAACTACAAATGCTAGTACATGCTTAAATGCCTAACTGATAACAACTTGCTACTTATTAAACAGATTGTTAAGATTTGCCAAACCTAACATTATTCTAAGCAGTTTCATACAGTGCACTTTTTAAAGACCATGGTGTGCTTTAAAGTAAGTGATAACATGCTGCTAGATTCTTGCTTGTCCGTGCTGAGGTTTAGCATTGAGAACTACCACAAACCGTTCCCTATCAATTAATAACTATGAAATGACATAAAAATCTATTGTAAAAAAATAAAAATAAAAGGCCACAAAGCTTGGCAAGGCTTTTATTTAGTGCACAAGTGGTAGCTGGTATTCTGTTCTGTGCTGGCTCTAGTAGCAGGCATTGTGACTTCACAACTCGACTGTTAATACAGTTGAGAAGTGTTATGTTGAGAGTTAGTCCTGTTCTGTCTAACTGGCCATGAATGTATCCTTACAGAATGTTGGTGTATGGATGATGACAGCTCGGGGGAATGTTGAGTGAATGTGATGTATGAGTGTTCAGGAATGTGAGTTGGGGGCCTGAGCTGGATGGATGAGGATGGCCGGTGGGTGTCTCCTGTGTCACTGGATGTTTACCTTGATCTACTTCCCATGTACTCTGTAAGTACCCTACAAGTAACTGCAGATATGTAAATATGTACTTATGTACAATAAAGCCACCTGGAATACCATAATTACTCCGCAGCTGGTCTGTGCGTGACAGTGCTTATCAAGCCAGGGTATTTACAACGTGATCGTCTTGCTTTTCACTGGAGTAAAATGAAAAAGCAGGCGCAGTGCTACAACTAGAATTTAATAGCGTTATGTACAGGTTTTTATACGGATATTGCAAGCTACCATGCATTCTATATGGCAATAAGCACCCGTGAGGGCCTTAACACCGGACCTCGCCGATATTACCAGCTGGTGAAGCCCCAACCAACCCCACGCCCCCGAATGGGTGCTTATTGCTATTTGCACCTCAGGTTTTAAATCTGTAAACTTGGTGTGCTAATAGCAATGTATTTTATTTGACTGAATGGGATGCCTTGTGGTGTCCCGTTCATTCAAACAAAATAGTTACCTAAGATAGCCCACACAAATCGGGTAAGTGGGTTTGGGTGGTCGGGGGTAGGAGGGGTAGGAAGGTATGAACACCCAAATGGGAACAGAGGAAGGGTGCGTGGGAAGATGGCAGGGCAGGGGAAACCGCCATCTGGCTGCTCGGAACCCAGGCTGATATCCTGGAATTCAGCCTGCGATCCGAGCAATCTGATTGGTTGCTTCTCTCGCCCCAGGTGCTAATAAGGAATTAAATGCCCCCCCTAGCTGTAAGTAAAAAGGATATTTCAAGTAACCGTTGAGTTCTCTGACCTTCATAAAGCCACTCCGCTAGTGCCTTTCAATATCCTTTTTATGTATGTGTAGCATCCTGTGCTTGCCATTTCTAAGCCCCATCCTCCTTTCCTGTGGGCAGCCTCACGCTGTGCTGTTAAGTCACATAAGCGGAGGAAAAGTAGGTGGTGGAGAGAGTTGAACGTAATGCGCTTTGAGTGCCACAGTTCCACATTGGGTACTGCTACACCCTGATGTTTAGATGCAATTTCTTGCTTAGCACCATAAGCAACTCATTGTATTGTTATCGTCATTTATTTAGCACCCTTTCCCCACTTGTATGGCCTTAATTCGCTTTGTGGTTGGGGACGTTCTTGGGGACCAAAAGCTACCAGCTACACCTCCTCAGAGGTATCCTTCCTTTTCTCTCCTTCCCCCAGAAGCTCACTGTCTCCAGAGCTCTGGTTCTCTCTAGGCTGGACTACTGTAACAGCCTCTATCTAAATCTTCCTGCCTCTATTTGCAACTCGTCCAGAACAGGACTGCAAGACTTGTCCTTGGCCTCAAGCCCAGGGACTGTATCTCTCCAGGACTGAAATCACTACACTGGCTCCCAGTGGCTGCAAGGATTAAGTTCAAAACCCTCTGCATTGTCCATAAGGCCTTCTGGGGCCTTGGGCCGAAATACCTTCAACTCTCTCTTCCTAAATATCTTCCTTCTCAAGCCCTTCGCTCATCCACCTCCAACTACCTCAGGGTCAGCCGCTTCTCCAAGCAACAAGCTGGTGGTAGATCTCTCGCCGCAGCAGGGGCCTCCCTCTGGAACAGCCTTCCTTCCTCCCTGAAACTTGAGGAGAACAATCTCCGGTTCCGGAAGCACATCAAAACCTTCCTCTTTGCCTCTGCTTTCTCTCCCTCTCTCCCCTGCTAAAATCACTGAACCTGCACTAAATCTGCAACTGGGCCACTCACCGATCTCATCTCATGTCCTGGCCCAGCCACTCTTCCTTGCACTGCCTACTTGCACTACGGGACTGTCTCTGTATCCTACAGCCCCTTCTCCTGGCACTTACCTTTGCACTTGCCACCAGCTGGCCCTATTATTTATCTTGTATTCTATTAACCATGTACCGCACTTTCCTTGCACTTGCCACCAGCTGGCCCTATTATTTATCTTGTATTCTACTAACCATGTACTGCACTTCCCCTCTCCCCTTCCCCTGCACTTTTTCCCAGTCCCCCTACCCTTGCGCGATCTGAATGACACCTGGCCTAGTAGGATCGTTGTCTGTCTCCCTCTGTTCCCCCCCCCCGCCTCGTCGCGCCTTGAAACACTTGTGTATAGGCGCGTTACAAATGCCATATCATATCATGTATGGGATAGTCTTAAGAGGTTTAAGATGCATGTGTGCAGTCTGCCAGGTTAGGGCTTAGGAGGGTTGGCTGGAACCCAGTAAGCAGTCCCGAGGTCAGGCGCGTGGGTGGCTGCTGTTGGTGGATAAGGATAGAGTGCAAGTGCAGGAGATTCGATATGTGTCCAGCTAGTCCGAATTTCTTTTTCCCATAGGTTGTCGCTGTATACTAATGGCAAATGTGTTTAGGTACGCCAGGGGTTTCAGTGTGCACAGCTATGTGGGCTGCTAGACCAGATTTGCATAGCCGTAGGTGCATTTTAGAGTGCATGGATGGGGAGCCGTGCCTGCAGCATGTGTCCACCGACGTGGTGCGAGTTATACACACCTTAGTTTTGAACACATTTTTAGTTTGCTGTCGTTTTCTTAGGTCTCTCAAGATCTTGCCAGCTATGCCGAGCTCAATAGTATTGATAGCGTGTCATAGCCCATATGGTAGGTACCCAGTCTTTCAGTGCATTTTCATTCCAACTGTTTTGCAGTGCAAGTAAAAATTGCAAACCAATTCCCCATCAATATATATTATTAGAAAGTTATAGATGGTATTTTTTAGAAAAGGGTATACTGGTTTATTTAGGGTGGGGGTGGGGCTAGGAGAGTGTGGGAGGTTCCCCTACATTTTTGCTGTTGCAGTGAATACAAAAACTGAAAATGAAAAAATCTGTATTGAAAAACAATTGGCTGCAAAAACGCATGAACCCTCTCCAATACTCCCTCCCACTCCCTATATCCTTGTTTTCATACTGTAACATTATTATTTGCATTGCGCTTTCTTTTCTTAATAAAATAAATAGCTGTTTGCCTCTCATACCAGCAAGACAACCTCCTTTTTCATAAGAAAAAGTAATCTGCTAATTTTGTTGCAGTCTGACTCTGGCATTTGCTTTTGCTTTCATCGAAGCCTTTGTGATTCCAGCTTCTGCCCACATCCTCATTACAAACTGCTGTCTTCCAACAGATCAGAGCAGTGGAGAAGTGTTTGGAAGTTTTGAATACTTCCTTGTTTCTCTGCCCCAGTGAAGTGTTGAGCTAGTCACCAAGTAAACCGGTATTAATGTATTTTGCTTGCATCCCTTTCAGCAATGGCTCAAGCTGTGCAGACAAACGGCGCTCAGCCTTTGAGCAAAACCTGGGAGCTCAGTTTGTATGAATTGCAGAGGACCCCTCAGGTAAGAAAAGAAAAACTAAACGTGGATCATGTTAGGTTCATTATGAGAAATGTGCCGTAATTTGCATGTTTTTTGTATATTTGGCATGCTCTCGTGTGCATTTTAAGTCGTTAAATGGCTTTTAGAAAATTAGCGTGCAGCAATGATATTTTTAGAATTAAATGTTTGAACTTGTGTTTCTCTTTGGGAGGTCTTTGCATTGGGAACACGAGTCCCTGCTAAACTATGCATGCACTTGGACACAGTGGGAGTGACTGAAATGACTGTAGTAAAACCTTATCCCGAGTCAGCCCTTCGAACCAAATATTGCAGCCATTCTATTCTTACATCTAAATCCATACATATGTTTCAATGTTACATAGATTTTAATGTTAAGGTGAGTGTTGTGGAAAATTAAAATGAGCACCAAGGCCAGAGTGTTTTATGAACCAAGTTATTTTAGGAGAACATCTTTTATCCCAGACCTATTTGTCAAATAATAAAGATCTGTTGTGGTTAAAAATGCTGTTTGGTTTTACGCAAAGAAGGCTGGAACCCTCGCTGGCTTTGCCCCCTTTCCCTTTTCTCTTGGGGTTGTAGTATTACGAACTAGTAAAGTAGACATGTTCCAGTCTATGCATCTTTTATTACAATTGTAACATTTTCATTTTAAAAGATATACTCTAAGGGGTCATTGGAAATCAACATTGTGAAATTTACAATTTCTAACGTTTATTTAGTCGTTTTATTTACATTAGTGTCACTGTTGGCCCTTTAAGCACACTGTGTTAGTAGTAGTAATATGTAAACTATCCGTAGGAGTTGCTCCATATCTTTAGTGCATGTTGGTCTCAAACTTTCGGCAGTGTTAAATCGAACAATTCATCTCTGTTGCACTCTGATCATTTAGCATCCCTCTGCTGAATATGATGCCTGTGCTTGTACGAACAGAAAAAAAAATAACTAACTTCCCACCTTGACTTCCAGGAAGCAATTACGGATGGACTTGAAATAGTGGTGTCCCCGAGGAGCTTGCACAGTGAGCTCATGTGTCCAATTTGTCTCGATATGTTGAAGAACACAATGACCACAAAGGAGTGCTTGCATCGGTTTTGTGCCGACTGCATCATCACAGCTCTCCGAAGTGGGTATGTAATAACTGTTTAGTTTTTAGCAGCTTCTTTCTTTGTTTCAAAACATGATTATTATGATTTGAAAAAGCAATCTTTTGTTTGTATGTACATTTCTGAAACGCTTGCTTTGTGTGATCATGCAAAAACAGTGTTTTCTCCTAGATATATTTTAGTTTGATTATCACACAGGGCCCACAAGACCAAACCAAATATACGTCCACAAACTACCCTGCCTGATCATTGACCATGGAAGCGACTAGTCCATCACAAAATCTGAATGCTGACCACACAACAGCTTGCAGAATGGGAGAAATGTCTCTAGTTCTGATGAGATTTGTTTTAAAAGACCTCACATATTGTGTATAGATGCAAAGTCCTCATTTAGTTCAGAGCCAATGTCCTTCTGCTGGGCAGTATAGAATTGTCACATGATTTCAGTGTCTGCCTTTCCCTTGCAGCTGTCATTAGAGTATCCACTAAGTTTTATTTTCTCATCCATTGTTTTGAGAATGGTTCCTCCTATGGCTTTTTTTAACCCCCAATAATTTTCATATGTAAAATATTTTTGTTACCTCTAAATAACATTTTGATTTTGGTTTATGTCGATGTTTGTTTTATTGAAACAATACCAGTATAAAAAAGGCTCAGAACACCATAGTAAATGGAGCATGCATCTTTGCACCACAGGGTGTAGGCTTGGCCACCTGACCATAAAATGTAACCAACACCCAGCTCCATATGCAGGATTGAAGAGTAAGGGATGTTTCAGCTTCAGTCCAGGCAAAATCTGAGAATGAGGGAGTTTGTGAGAGCCAAATGTGTTTAGTGTGTGCATTTTCCTAGATCTTGCACTCGGTTGCTGCTGGGAAAGATGTCCTGTTTACTGAAACTTTGCAAGTATAACTTTGACCGGTGCAGCCTTTTTGATGGAAGGAGTGTCATTTACATGTAGTATTTATATATGTGTAGTCAGGGGTCCACCAATTAGAGCATAATAAAAAAAAAACACTAACTCGGAGTAGAGCAAACGCTGGGCAAGAAGCAACGCTGTTCATTAAAGCTGGGTGAGCACAAATCAAACAAAACAGTGTGTAGGCTCTGATTGTAAGGCTGACATCTGAATGGAATACGAACAGTTGTTTTATACCAAGAAATAAAATGGTCGGAAGTCTGTCGAAGCAAGTTGGAGAATTCACTTTCAAATGGATTGTGTCCTCCCACGTATTCCTCATCTTATGATATCTCCATATCCAGCTTTAGCTCCTTTGAAAATTTTTTCCAGCAGGGGGCGCTGCACGTCGATGCCTGTCGACTCGATGTCCCTTGAGGGCCTCCGTATCGGTGTCGACCGCATTGATGGTATACAGCGCGCGCAGCGACCGTTGGCTTCAGTTCCGTATATTCCGCAAGAGCTAACGCTTCGTATTATCATTGCGCTTCGGTTCCTTTTCTAAGAAACCTTTTATTTAGTGAAAATGGCATTATCGTCGGCATCATCCACTCCACGATCGGGGTTAAAAAACAGTGGGGCAGAAATTTTCCTTACGGACCCCCATTGGGTGTGTCTATGGTGCCTCTGATCTTCTCATTCAACTGCGGAGTGTGGGTCCTGCCTATCGATGACAGAAAAGGCCCTAAAAGAGCATAAAGTGAAGCTTGCTGCAGGTAAGTCCCATAAATCCCCTTGGACAACACCATTGAAAAGGCGATCCTACTCCTTGTCCGAAGAAAGCTAAAAGGTCCTGATCACGTAGTGGCTCACACCACTCGTCATCTTCCTCCCGGCGGTCGAAGAAAAGGCCCGACAGATCACCATCTTCGTCGAGTTCCTCCCCGGAACAGGTCTCGTGCCCGATCAACGGCCGAGTGGGAGAAGTTCAGACTAAAGATGCTCCAAGTATTCGAGAAAGCGGCCTTGACTCCCTCGAAGAAAGAAAAGAGCCATGCCAGTCTCGACAAACATGCCAAAAAGAAGGCAAGGGAAAATCTGTGTGCCCTCGGACCCTGGTGTCCGTGGGAAAACTCCTCGAAAACCCTCAGAGGTTCCCTCGAGTCGAGAAAAGACTCATTTTGAAGTCAAAATCATCAGCGCCGAAAGACTCCACGTCGATGCCTAAAAAAACCCTCGACGCCGTTGTCGCCGCAAGTACCAAAATCCTCGAAGGATGTTGAGAAAACATTCACTCCGCTGCCAAGGAAGGATTGTTTTTCAAATCCCTTTCCTCAATTTATGAGGCTGATGAACCATCATCAGATGAAACGTGTTCATTTGGATTGCAGTATGGGACACCAAGTGTTCCAGAGGCCATAATTTCAGAGGACTCAAGAATAAAAGCTCTACATGAGTCCCTGCAATCTGCAAGTGGGTTGGACACTTTCCCAGAAATAAAGTTTGGCAGACCATATATCTTAGACACCTAATGTCTAGAGTAATAGAATATCTGGGATGGAGTAGGCCTGTGCTACTTTTTGAGCAGGACGACCGGACTGATATTTTAGACAAGGGACCCCAGGAGGACCCTATTCTACCATTACATGTAGATCTGCAAAAGAGAGTTAATGCCAACTGGGAGACGCCAGATTTAATTCCAGCTGTGAACAAAAAACTAACAAGCAAGTACTGTGTGTCAAGTAGTGACCCTTACTATCTTACAAAACATCCAACTACTGAAATCTTGGTAGTTCAGGCTGCCACTTCTACATCCAGAAAACAGGCATACCCAACTACCCACTCCAGACAGGAATGACGAGCTGGCTGCTGAACATATAAAACAAGACCGTTTTTTAAACATTGTCAAGAGTGGGAAAGATGCTCTGCGAATGCCTCCAGACCGGTCTCGACTCTGTGGACAGTATTGGCAGAGCAATGGCGGCTAGCACTGTAACATGCAGATTTGCTTGGTTGAGAGAGTCTGGATTTGCTCTAGATGTACAGTCTAGACTTCTTAGCCTGCCCTTTGACGGCACTCAGTTATTTGGCAGCAAGGCTGACGAGAGCCTGGCGAAGCAGCAGACCTCCAAAGCTGCAGGCAAATCCCTTGGGGCAGCAATCAGACAGCCACCTTCTCGCCCCACTGGTACAGCTTGGATGAGCAGGTCCTTTCGCTATTACTCCTCAGTTGGAAGATGGAGAGGACTGTTGAATCAAAGAGGTCAGAAAAGATTCCCCCGTTGTGGACTGGGAAGAGGTGCTAAGACTGGCCAAGCAGGAGCTCCTTTACCATCTGCCTCTGCATCAGCCGCCTCAAAACCGCTCGGAGGCCTTAGTCCACAAGACCATAGTGGGAGGCAGACTCTCACAGCATCTGAAAAAATGGCGGGGTATTACTTCAGATGCATGGGCATTGGAAACCTCACCCAGGGTTACTGCCTTCTCTTTCTAAAAAGGTCTCCGGATTATACACCAGAGAACACCTTTCGTGCTTCCAGATCCGCTCCTTATGCAGGAAATCTTGACCCTGCCAGAGAGATGTGCTATAGAAGTGGTAACTGTAGCGGAGAGGAACAAGGGTTGGTACTCGCCTTACTTCCTAATCCCCAAGAAGGACGGAGGATTGAGACCCATCTTGGATTTAAGAGACTTGAACAAGTTCCTCAGCAAGGGCAAGTTCAAGATGGTTACCCTTTCTCAGATCCTTCAGGCCCTCCAGCTTCAGGACTGGATGGTGTTAGGCAAGAATTGATGTAGTAACCCTTAGGGAGACTACACAATCCTTATCCTCTTGGTATTAGGTAACCCACCTATTGATATAAACCTGTGCTACACACGTTGGTAGTGTGACTGAGCAGCCAGGCTTCTCAAGTGGGGTAAATGTGAGCTGTATAGCTGTAGCAATGAAATTCACCAGTACAAGTAGCAAAGTTCCACTTACACTCAAGGTCTTGTAATAAATAATTTATTTAACAGTAGTTTTTATATAAGCATTCTTTAAAAAGGGCAATATGTCTAGCAATCAAATATACTTTTCCAGAATCAACACAAAGCTAGTAGATACTCTTTAGAGATGCTTCTTACACACTTCCTACACCCGGAGGTGACTTCACTAACTAGGACAGTAATTGCCTTTATATATCACTAGTACACTTTGTAGATTCTGAGATTGGCACAAAGGAAAGTTTAAAGGAAGGAAAAAGGTTAAGCAGGTTCTCAGAGCATGCAAGCACTTTAAATCTTCCAATTAAGTCTAGATAAAAACCTTTCCCAGCAATATTAGTTTAAAACCAATGTATCACCTATGAGCGACAGCAAGAATCAAAGTCAAATGGAATAGAAGAGTCTGCAGGGAGCCAGGACAGCCAAAGTCAATTGGAGCAAAGTCTATGGAGGTGAGGCACTTCTTAGATAGTAAAATTCTTGCATAAAGTTAGTTTGTTGAAGAAAAATCACTGTAGGGTCCCAAACTGTTATACTTGTGAAGGTTAGTGCTGAAATAAACTCTAGCAACACAGCTACTGCAAGTCTCAACTGAGCGAGCAAGCTACAGACACTGAGGTCAGTACCTTTGGTTAGGAGAATAGTGGTCCAGCTGTCTTCTGTCTGGTTGCAGCGATGCAGATCCGGGGTTGCTGGTGCCTAAGTCATGGGGACAAGAGGGAGGATGTCTGCGGACTCCTGCGGCAGCAAGTCGGAGGTCGGCAGCAGATACAGGCTCTGTTCGGATCAGCAGCACTTTGCGGTTTCAGCACGCGGTAAACGGCACCAGCGCGGATTGGATACCGGTTGGGCTTCCTTCACTCCTTGAGTCCTGCACTCTGGTGAGGGGACTCTAGCTCTGGTCATCCTGCTTCTGGGGGGTCCTGCAGAGACTCCTGGAGCTTCTGGCCGGATCATAGACCTTGCACTCGATTACGGATTTCTCAACCCCTGGCTCTCGGTTCCTGCAGCAGCAAAGAAGTACAGCCAGTCGGGGAAGATGGTCCAGTGGAGTTCGTCTCAGGGTTAGTTGGTTCCACTAACCCAAGGGGAGAAGTCGTCCCTTCCGGAGTTTCTCTTGTCAAACAGAAAAAGGAGATTCAGCACAGCAGCAAGGCTTCACCGGGCAGTTCAGTGGTCCAGGAGGATGCAGCAAGCTTTGTTCACGGTTTCTTCGTCTGGTTGTTCTTCCAGTGGTCGACTATCTTCAGTCCCCAAACCCTCACCTTTTAAGCAGGTTTCTCCCATTTATGCACAGCCTAGCTGTCATTCAAACAGCAGGGTGGCTGTCCAGCAAGAACAGCCAGCCAGCCAGCCAATTGGGACTGGGTGCATTGAGGCATTCCTAAAGACAAAGGACGGGAGCTTCGGAAACCTCCCTCACTTCCTGCCCTTCCAGATACAAAGGAGCCAGAGGCGGATTTCAGCACTGAAGACCCCCAAAGGCAAAACGAATAAAGGGCTCAAACCTGGGTTGGCGCCCAGAGTAAAACCCAAGAAAGACTACACAAACAGAAAATGGCGAAAAAAAGAAGACCGGGGCCATTTTGACTTAATGGTCACTCATGGGTGCTATACTGCAGTTGAGAATTCAGCCTGTGGTATAAAAGCACAATGGTAGGAAAATTAAACCACTGCCACCAACCATTGAAAGTAGTGAGGGTAACATAAAAAATGTTAGATGAGTAGGTAGGAAAAGGGGCTACTAAGTAACCCCCCAGCACTCCACACACGATGTTGTGGGCTGGGCCTACAAAGAGAAAAGGTCAGTAAAGCCAATTTTACTTTGCTGTTCTTGGGAACGATAGTTCACACAAGAAAAGGTATCTAAACCTTAGGAAAAATCTAAAGGATTTCTCTGTGACACTGCACTGAAGGTGCTGTGTGTCACCATACAAAAAGTAGATGCCTATGGAGTTTGTCGGACTACAAAAATAAAGGAAACGCATAATCCAAATCCGGTCAAAACACAGAGAGCGAGAAAAAGGGCTCACTCACTCCCGGGTTAAAATGAAATAGTTCTAAAGTCCAGCAAAAGAGCTGGGCGTCTAAGGTTGTAGGAATTAAGCACTGACATGAAAATTCTCTCCAACACTCGTCCCCCCCCCCCCCCACCAGTCTAAGAGACAGGAGGATATAATTCTTACCAGGATGGATCTCTTGTTGCAAGTCGGTTAAATTGTTTGCCTAGAACACTGTCAACCTTTTGTAACCCCTGCTATGGCACTTCTTAACAGGTGTTTTAATTTTCAAGCTATATGACCTACAAATACTGTTGGGTTCATCTCTTATTACATTTATTGGGATCGGAGTCCTGAAGTTGTGAGAACTTCTGAACCTACAATAGGCTTTTGCAAGGGGTTCTTAGAAAGAAATCCCTTAGACCTAGAGGGGCCTCCATGATTCCTCACCACCTCTCACACGAACAGGTTGGGTCTCTGGTATCTTGGTTGGAGGGGTTGTGGTCAAGCAAGGTACATGCTTCAACTTCCTCTTCGATCTTATTCTACCTGGCTTAGAAGTTTCCCTCCTAGCACTAGGATTTATACTTGAGTCTTCAGCAGAAGAGAACAGTCTTAAGGGGTTTAGCGTTAGACTTATCTTTGATATTTTATTTGTATCAGGCTCTTTTCAGAGCGCGGCAAGGGAGGCGAACAAGGGAGAACAAAAACAACTATCTTACTAGGCCCAGTGACATTGAGAATGTGTCATGATGCCTACCTCCAAGGAGCCAGGTCCGACCCAGCAACCCCAGAGGCAGGCATCATTTCCCCCAGGGGAGTGCCAGCGGGCCCAAGCTGGGACCCTTTGGACGCAGTCCTGGCGCCTTAGGCGCCAGGCTCATGTTGGACCTCTGTCCTGGCGCCTTAGGCGCCAGGCTCATTAAGCTAGACATGTGTTCAAGTGTTTTAATGTGCACTTATCTGATGCAGACCATGCTGCCATATCCAGGCCCTCTTGAGGCCTGAATGGAACTACTTTACCTGTGGGACTACTTTCCACCCGGGTGTGGTCGGGGAAGGATACATACCTGATCAGAGGAAGGATACACACTTGGGACTTCTTCCAAAGCTATTTAAACCACACCCGATCAGCAACTCACGCTTCGCGTTGTTCTGCTCCTCGCAGCTGGACGCTCACCGTGTCAGCTCCTGCATCTGGACTTCAGCCACGCCTGTCAGCATCCTGGGTCACCTGCAAAGGGAGACAAGAGACCTTACCAGCTAGATCTGCACCACGGAGACATCACCGACGATCCTGAAAGGGAAGACATTATTTTTAAAAGCATTTCGTTACGATCGCTGCAGCGCTGCATTTCACTCGCCTTTCCTGGGTTCCTCCATCTTCAGCAGCGATCATCCGGATACACAGCCACTTCCCAAAGCCTAGAGAAAAAGACAAGAATAAGAGGTGAGAGAAGGAAGGGAATAAGACTTACCTGTTGGGTCATTCCCATTTCATTTCGGGTCTTGCGCTTCCAGGCATTTTCCGGACCCCGGCCCCTATGGGGAAAAAAGACAAAGACATTGAATGAGCGTATGCAAAGACAGTTCCCGAGCGCTCATCCAGAACTAATCTGCCATTTACTGGAACTGGAACTGCACGTTTCACTTCGGGTCGGCGCCATATCTCCGGCATTCCGAACCCCGGCCCCTAAGGGGAAAAAAGACATAAGCATTAGCGCTTGCTGCAAAAAGACAATGAACATTATTATTAAGCTTGGACTTTTGAACTTGCAACAGAACTTTCACAGAGCCTTACCTGAATAGTCAGGCTTACCTGAACTCCCATCAATCCTCAATCCAGTGAAGTAACTGGGTTTCAACGCGCCCCTGCATCAGAAGCAGGATGGAGAGCTCATCCTTCCTGACCCTAAGGTGAGACTTCACGGGGAATCGTGGAAGGGTATCATGGAGGGTTGGAAGAGAGTGGGAGGCTTGAGCATAACTCCGTCAGTAGGTAATACTCCCTTTTCACGCACAGGGGAATATTCCTGCGAGCCGGAGAAGCCAGAGTAGAGGGCCCTTCCTGTCCATCTTCAGAGTCCTGCGCTTCACCATTGAAGAATCATCAGCACTCGAAGCCAGACCTGCGCCTCCGTGGGAATCAGGTGAGCGTTACAGAATGCGGAAGTGCATGGGATAGGGAAAGGGGAAAAGTGCATGGGAGGTGGGAGAGGTGTAAAAGTGCTGAGCAAAGGAAAAACGATCAATAATAAATAAATAGTGGGGAGACTTCAGGGCTGGAGAGATACGATCCCAGGGCTTGAGGCCAAGGACAAGTTTCGCAGTCCTGTTGTGGATGAGTTGCAAAGGGCGGAGCGTAGAGGCAGGTAGATTAGAAAGAGGCTGTTAAAATAGTTAAACCTAGAGAGAACCAGGGCTCGGGAGACAGTGGGGTTCTGGGGGAAGGAGAGGAAAGGCAGAGTACCTCTGAGGAGGTGCAGTAGGAAGTTTGGCTTTTTAGAGACATCATAGATGTGGGCAGAGAAGGAAAGTGTGGAATCAAAGATGGACCCGAGGTTCTTAGCCTCGCAGGTGGCAGTAGGAGGAGGGCCAAGGGAGGCCGGCCAGAGAGTGAGGGGAAAGGAGGGTGAAGGTGTGCCGATGAGGAGGATCTCCGTCTTGCTGACATTCATGCAGCGAGCGTTGGCGGTACACCAATCCTGAATGGCAGATAAACAATCAGAGATGAGAGAAGGAGAGCAGGTGGCTGAGGGAAGCCTGAAAATGAGTTAAGTGTCATCTGAATAGCACTGGAAATTGGAGCAGTAAATGGCAATGCACTGAGTGAGAGTTGCCAGGTATTGGTTGAAGAACCAGGGTGAGAGGTTAGACCCCTGGGGAACATCGTAGGTAGAAAGGGAGATAGAAGAAAGGAAGGAACCAAGCTGGACCTGGAAGGGTCGATCAGAGAGGAAAGAGGTCAGCCAGGCTAGGGCCTGATCGCTGATGCCCAGGTTGTCATGGAGACGGTTGAGCAGGATGGTATGGTTGACCGTGTTGAGGGCAGAAGAGAGATCGAGTAGGATGAGGACAGAGGGAATGTTAAGTCAAGGTTGGAGAGCAGATCTTCACAGATGTTCAGGAGAGCCGTTTCCGTGCTTCTGGAAGCTCTAAAGCCAGACTTTCCTGGTTTTCCACCAGTTTTGAGAATTAATGGTTCTCGCAGGCCTAGATAGGGGTCTGATTTTTGTCTATCCACCACTTCCTCAGAAGCAGTGTGAGTCAAAGGCTGTATAATTGGGGTGGCAATGACGGAGCATGGTTGAGGCTCCCCTTTCCCTACTATTGTGGTCTTGAATCTGCCTTGGTTACAGGTTAACTTACTAACATCAGGACATGGTGTGGTTCTCTGTAGAAGGTCCCACAGGCTCAAAGTGACCTCTCTAGCCAATTTGGTTTGTTCCTGTTTCTTCCTACTGGGAGGCCTGGGGGTACTGGACACTACACCTAGAGATTTTAAGTCATTCGCCAACAGGATTCTCCCAGGCACCTCATTCTGAACACTGACCAGGATCCTTACTGTCATATGGTTACACTGCATGAGAGCTGGTAGAATTGGAACCATTTGGACAGGGCCTCCAGCAAATCTAGTGGGACCTTTGGGTGCCTTAGCCACATCCTCCAGGTTTGAAAAAGCTTTTATCCACAACTGTTCTGCTAGCCCCAGTGTGTCTCATGGCAGGAGTTTCCTGGCCATTCCATAGAATACTCTTTTGTGTTATCTGGAATGGAGTTATACACATCCATATGTCTCAGCTCGGGAGAGCAGGCATCACAAATAAATTCTAACAAAAAACAATTCCTCATTCCTTCAAAGAAGTTACTCTTAACCCAACCATCGAAGTTCTTCAAACAATCACATACCCAGGTAGCCCAAGGTGTACGATCAGTCTTTTTGGGGGTCCTAAGCCTTTTAAGGTACAGGGAAAGAGTTCTCCCAAATCTGGCTAATAATGCCAGTTTTTCTGATTCATAATCCTTTCTCTCAATGACACCCAACTCCATTACAGCATCACAGCCATTCAGGGGGAGTCTAGACATGAGCTATGGAATTAAGTCATTCCCACTGATTCCTTGACGACCATTGGTGTATTCAAACGTACCCAGCCAATCCAACACATCAAGTTTAAGTTCATACATACTCAATGCTTCTTTGGGCAGGAGATGCCTCTTAGGACTAACAGACCTAGAGGACCCTGAAAGGGAAGCAGAATCAGGCAGGAGACAGCCTTTTCATAAACATTTCATGTTGAATCTCTCTCTCCCTCTCTCTTAGTTTCACCTCTTGATTTTTGGCTTCAGCATGGGCATTTAATTTCTTGAACTCCAACTCTAATATCAGTCTTTCAAGAGAAACAAATTCTGGGCTTAACTGTGGACCTTGTGGGGTCCCTACCGGAAAATGGCTGAGGCATAAGGGCAGGCTGTGGCAGAGAGGGTCCCCCTTCCTCTTACTTCCTCTGGCCCCACTTGCAGATTGGAGCTAGTCTCTAAACTAGCATCCTCATTATTTCACCACATTACATGGGTGAGTAGGTGTTACAGACCTACTACCCAAACTTTGGTGTTTCAACAACCTCGTAATCAATTCACATTTATTTCCTTTCATTTCAGAGTCGGACCTCTGGCTGTGCACATGTCTTTCAGTTGTTCTACTGTACGAACAATCAGGGCTGCCTCATTAAAGTTATCCATATTTGGCATGTTAAAATTGCTTCACTTTTTGATGCAGCTTAGCGTTGTGGCTGGTTTAGTTGGGCACAAGTACCGCAAATAATCAATGTAAGCACTCTACGTCTATCCCACCGCTGCCACCAGTGTTGGGCAAGAATTGATGTAGTAACCCTTGGCAATGGGGAAACTACACAACCCTTGTCCTCTTGGTATTAGGTAACCCACCTATTGGTATACGCCTGTACTACACAAGTTGGTAGTGTGACTGAGCAGCCAGGCTTATCTCAAGAGGGGTAAATGTGAGCTTTAAAGCTGTAGCAATGAAATTCGCCAGTACAAGTAGCCAAGTAACACTTACACTCAAGGTTTTGAAGTACATAATTTATTTAACAGTAGTTTTTAAAAAGGGCAATATGTTTAGCAATCGAATATACTTTAAAATATGTTTCCAGAATCAACACAAAGCTAGTAGATGCTCTTTAGAGATGCTTCTTACACACTTCCTACACCCGGAGTTGACTTCACTAACTAGGACTGTAATTGCATTTATATATATCACTAGTACACTTTGTAGAATGAGGTTGGCAGAAAGAAAAGGTTAAAGGAAGGAAAAAGGTTAAGCAGGTCCCCTGAGCATAGCATTTGAGTGTTAGGGAGAATTCTAATTTCCCCCAGCTCTTTTGCTGGACTTTAGGACTTTTTAATGTTAACCCTGGAGTGAGTGAGCCCTTTCTCCTACTCATGTGTTTTGATCTGATTTGGATTTCCGTTATTTTTGGAGACTGACAAACTCCATAGGCATCTACCATTTGTATGGTGACACAGCACCTTCAGTGCAGTGTTACAGAGAAATCCTTTAGATTTCTCTTAAGGTTTAAATCTTTTCTTGGGTGAACTACAGTGAAATTAACTTTACTTACCTTTTTCTCACTGTAGATCGAGCACACCCCATCTTATGGGGAGTGCTGGGGGGGTTACTTAGCACCATTTTTTTACTTACTCATGTAATATTGTTTTATGTTACCCTCACTACTTTAAATGGCTGGTGGCAATGGTTTAATTTTCCTACCATTGTGCTTTTCTACCGCAGGCTGAATCCTCAGCTGCAGTGTAGCACCCATGGGTGACCATTGTGCCACAATGGCCCTGGTCTTCTTTTTCGCCATATTGTTTGTGAGGTCTTTCTTGGGTTTTACTCTGCGCGCCAAACCAGGTTTAACCCTTTTGTTCACTTTGCCTTTGGCGGGCTTCAGTGCTGAAACCCACCTCTGGCTCCAGTGTGTCTAGCAGGGCAGGAAGCGAGGGAGGTGCCCGAAACTCCCCGTCCTTAGTCTCCTTGGTAACCTGAATGCACCCAGTCATGATTGGCTGGCTGTCCTTGCAGGTCCTTGTGTGAGTGACAGCAAGGCTGTGCATGAATGGGAGAAACCTGCATAAAAGGCAAGGCTTCTTGAACTGAAGACAGTCGACCACTGGACGAAACATCCGATGAAGGAATCGTGAAGAAAAGCTTGCTGCATCCTCCTGGACCGTACAACTGCCCAGTGAAGCCCTGCTGCTCTGCTGAAACTGTTTTTCCGGATCAACTAGAGAAGCTCCGGAAAGGACGACTTCTTCCCTTGGGTTGGTGGGACCAACGAACCCCAAGATGAACTTTGCTGGAGGACCTTCCCCGACTGCATTTCCGTGATGCTGCTGGAACCGAGTGCTAGAGGTCGGGAAATCCATAGTAGAGTGCATAGTCTTTAACCTGGAGCAGAGCTCTAGGAAGATCCTGAGGAACCACCCGAAGCAGGACGACCCAAGCTCTAGTCACCTCACCAGAGTGCTGGACTCGAGGAGCGAAGGAAGCCCGTCAAGTGTCCATGAGTGGTGCTATTTGCCAGTACATGACAGCAAAGTGCAGCTGAACTGAAAAGAACCTGTAGCTGCCCCCGACCTCCGAACTGCTCCAGACGTCCTCCCTCTTGTCCCCATGACTGAGGCCCAGGAACTGCACGTCTGCAACCCGGAGAGAGACCAGCTGGATCATCTTCTAACCTAAGGTACTGTTTCTGACTAGGGGGTACTTGGCTCTTTGTCTGTAGCTTCCTTGTCTCAGTTAAGATTTGAAGTAGCTGCCTTTTTAGAGTTATTCTAGCTCTAACTTTTTACAAGTGTAACAGCTCCTGGCCCAACAGTGATTTTGTACAGCAAACTCTCTAACTTTGCAAGACTTTTTGCCATCTAAAGAATTTCCTCAGCTCCATAGACCTTGTTCCGAATTGACTTTGGCTATCCTGGCTCCCTGCAGACTCTTCTGTCCTATTGACTTTGATTCTAACTGTCCCTAATATGTGACACATTGGTTTTTAACTAATATTGCTGGGAAAGGTTTTATCTAGACTTCATTGGGAGATTTAAAAGTGCTCACATGCTCTGACAACCTGTTAACCTTTTTCCTTCCATTAACCTTGCCTTTTCAACAACCTCAGAATTCAACCAAGTACAAAAGTGATATATAAATGCCAATACTGTCCAAGTAATTGAAGTAACCCCATGGTGTAGGAAATGTTTGTGAAGCATCTCTAAAGAATATCTACTTGCTTATCCTGACTCCGAGAACGTGTTATGAAGTATATTTTTATTGTTGCACATTGCCCTTTTTAAAGAATGGTTTTAAAACCGACCGTTAAATAAATAATTATTTTACTAGAAAACCTTGAGTGTAAGAGTTATTTAAATGCTTGTATTTGTGGATTTCGAAGCTACAGCTATACAGCTTATATTTACCCCTCTTTAGAGAATTCTGGCTGCTCATTCACACTACCAACTTGTGTAGTACAGACCTATAGCAATAGGTGGGTTACCTAATACCAAGAGGAAAAGACTGGTGTAGTCTCCCACAGGGTTACTTCATACAGTCCTGCCTAACTCGGGGCTGGCAGTGAGCTATGTCTCGGTGCGAGCAAGGACATCCAGGTCAAGTTCTTTGAGGAGGTGACAGATATCAGAGGAGTGTTTGACAGCAGAGCCTGGAATGAGTGAGCCCTTTTTTCGAGGGGATTGGGTCCTCCGATGTATTCCATATCTATGACAGGTAATCACCACAGCTGTGCTGCTTCGGAAAATTTTCTGCGGAGATGACCTCGATACGCTGTCCTCGAGGGCCTCCGTCGAGCCAACATCACCGGATGTTATAAGTAGGACGCACGACGCCCATAGCCTCGGTTCCGTTTTTTCCGCGAACGGGTTCGCTTCGGAGATCTCAGCGCGCCTCGGTTCTTCTGAGTTATATTCTTTCAGTTCTTCGAACTTGTTAGTTTGTGAAGATCCTCATGTTTTCGTCTTCTTCCACCTCGCGGCCGGGTTTCAAGAAGTGTCGGGACTGCGGTTCCAAGATGTCGCTGACGGACCCGCACGACGCCTGCCTATGGTGCCTCGGTGAGGACCACTCCACGGATGACTGTGACGATTGCCAGTCGCTTACGCGAAGGCCTTGCGGGAACAGAAGAAGAAACTTTCTGCTGGTAGGGTTTCCATGCCCTGAAAATCGAAATTTGCTGGGCTTTCGACTGATGATTCGAGGGGCGACTCTCTGCATCGTCAGCGTAAGTCCAGGGGGTCTCTGTCCCAGAGTGGGTCCCGCCATTCCTCTGCCTCTTCGAGGCACTCAGGGAAGCGCTGTCACCGGTCGCCTTCCCCGTCGTCATCCGAGGACTCCGCCCGTCGGCGGGTTGCTTGTCCCAACAAGCACTCTACTCCTGTGGAATGGGATGCCTTTCGCACAGAGATGATGGCGATTTTTCAATTGCAGGGCTCTGTTCCATCCGCCTCTTCGAAAGAAGCTGGCAGGGAACGTACTAGGGCCACCGCTCGCACGCCTTTAGGCTCGGGTGTTCGGCGCGATCATCGGGCGCCTTCGAGGTCCCGATCGGACAAGGTGGATTGCTCTAGTCATGCCCGCTCCAGGTCCCGGTCCTCGACGCCCTCGAGACTTTTGGGTGCCTGTGAGATCTTCGAAGAAGACGTTGATGCCATCAGCGCCATGTCCGTCGAGGGACACTCTCGGGGCTCTGCCTCCGAGGAAGTCACTGGCGCCGAGGCAGTCGAAGGACATGCTCAGGGCTCCGCCCTCGAGACCTGTGTCGAAGCCATCGGCGCCACGCTCTAAGTCGACGCCGATTCTGTCGAAGCCTTTCGAGGATGCTTTGTCGGATGTGCCCCGGGTATCGGTGGTAACCCTGAGGAAGGCCCTGAAGAAGTCAGTGAGACGTATCTTTGAGCCTTTTTCTGTGCCCTCCTCCAGGGATTTATTCCAGCCTCTGGATTATATTTCTGAGGTGGAGGAAGGGTCTGAGGAAAATTGGTTTCCGGATGAGGTTCCTGATGAGATATTGTCTGGTCATAGCCAGATTGAAGACTTGCGTCAGTCTATGTACGACCCCAGTGGTCTTGATACCTCCAAGGAAGTTGAGTTTGGCAGGCATGAGCCTAGTATGCATGCTGACTCTTCTTACAGGCGGCTGATGTCGAGGATGACGGAGTACTTGGGGTGGTCTGCGCCACCAGTAGATTTTCTGCAGGACGGCCTGACCGATATTTTGGACCAAGGTCCACCAACTGACCCGGTACTGCCATTCCATATGGCTTTGCAACGAAGGGTGGCGGCGGCTTGGACTGCTCGGAGAGTCTCCCGGCAGTGGGCAAGTCGTTGCCGAAAAAGTACCGCCCAGCCAGTGGCGACCCGGGCTACTTGTCCATGTACCCTACTCCAGAGAGTTTGGTGGTGCAGGCGGCTACGGCCCCAGCAAAACAGGTGTCGTACCCTACCATCCCTCCTGATGGGGACGACAAACGTTTTGACGGTTGGGCAAAGAAAGTCTTTTCTTCATGGGGTATGGCTTTGAAAGCAGCCAACTCTGTATGTGCCTTAGCACGTTTCACTCATACTCTGTGGAATTGTGTCCTTAGCGGCTGAACATATTCCCGAAGGTGAGGAACGGGATGGCTTTCTTGCCCTTGTACAGAATGGCAAGGATTCCATGTGTGAATCCGTTCAGTCGGGTCTGGACGTGGCAGACTGCATCAGCCGGTCCATGGCGGCGAGCACCGTAATGCGCAGATTTGCGTGGTTGCGGAAGTCGGGGATTGCTCCAGATGTACAAGCCCGATTTCTCAACATGCCCTTTGATGGTGAACACCTTTTTGGCAGCAAGGCTGACGAGAGCCTTGAGAGGTTGCAGACCTCCAAAGATGCAGCAAAGTCGTTGAGGGCTGCAGTTCGCCAACCTCCACCTTTTCGTCCTAGTGGACAGCAATGGAGGGGAGGTTCCTTTCGATATTACTCAACCTTTGGTAGACCGAGGGGGGGGGGGGGCTGCAAGTCAAAGAGGCCAACGTAGGAGTACCAGAGGTGGAAAACAAGGTACTCGAGGTGCCAAGGCCGCTCGGGCAGTTGCCTCTTTGCCCTCAGGCACTGCCGCAGCTGCTTCAGCTCAGTCATGAAGCCATGTCCCATGGTTCGCCGATTGGGGGAAGGCTGGCGCAGCATCTTGTAGAATGGCGTGCCATTACTTCAGATGTGCGGGTTCTGGAGATCATAGCCCACGGCTACTGTCTTCTTTTCCGGCAGAGGCCTCGCGACAATCCACCAGGGAATCTGTCTTTGAAGAGTCCGGATCCGCTCCTTGCGCAGGAAATCAAATCCCTGCTGGAGAAAGGCGCCATAGAACTGGAGCCTGTAGTAGAGAGGAACAAGATATGGTATTCCCCTTATTTTTTGATTGCAAATAAAGACGGGGGATTGAGACCCATCATGGACTTGAGTGGTTTGAACAAGCTCCTCAGGAAGGACAAGTTCAAGATGGTTACTCTCTCAAGTCCTCCAGGCCCTTCAACTTCAGGACTGGTTGGTGTCTCTCGACCTCAAGGACGCTTACTTTCATGTGCCGATTCATCCCAAGCACAAGAAGTATCTGAGGTTCGCGGTTGGAGACTCGGACTTTCAGTTTCGGGTCCTGCCGTTTGGATTGACCTCAGCCCCGAGGGTTTTCACCAAGCTCATGGTGGTGGTGGCAGAGTATCTTAGGAAAGGGGGATTCACGTCTACCCCTACCTGGACGATTGGTTGATCAGGGTGCGCTCTCCCGAGCAAGTCCTGGATCATTGGTCAGTCACCTGGCACTCCCTTCACAGGCTGGGCTTCTCCCTCAACTTAAAGAAGTCCTACTTGACGCCAACACAGCGGCTCCAGTACATCGGAGTACTGCTAGACACATCCCTGGGGCGGTGTTTTCCTCCCCAGGAGAGGGCTCATCACATTCTGCAGATGGTGCACAAGTTTCAACTTGCCCAGAGTCTCCTGGCGTTCAAGTTCTTAGGTTGCTCGGCCTCATGGCATCCTGCATTCTTCTGGTGCCAGAGGCTCGACTGCGGATGAGATCTCTGCAGTGGGCTCTCAAGATGCAGTGGTCGCAGTCCTCCGGCAGGATGTCGGATCCCGTTCAGGCACCCTCGCTCGCCCAGGACCTTCTGTGGTGGGCCTTCGAAGGCAATCTGATGAAGGGGGCTCTGTTTTGGCTACCCTGGCCGGAGGTGACGATCGTGGCGGACGCATCCCTCACGGGTTGGGGAGCTCATGCCAACGAGTTGACAGTCGGCGGTCGTTGGTCTCCGTCGGAGTCCAGACTCCATATCAATCTGTTGGAGCTGAGGGCCGTCAGGCTTGCCCTTAAGGCTTTTCTGCCGACTGTGGGAGGGAAGAATGTCCTGATTCTGACGGACAACACAGTGGCCATGCACTACCTCAACAAAAAGGGTGGGGCAGGGTCACTTCCTCTGTGCAGAGAGGCGATGCAGCTCTGGTTTTGGGCCATCCAGCAGGAAATTTCGATCTCAGCAGTTCATCTGGCCGGAGACGAAAGCGAGACGGCGGATGCTCTGAGCAGGCAGAGCGCGATCTCTCACGAGTGGGAGCTGGCTCAGGAGATTTCTCCTGGAGATCTTCGCCCTTTGGGGAACCCCACAATTGGATCTCTTCGCCTCCAGTGCCTCCAGTGTCAACCGGAAGTGCGAAAGGTTCTGCTTGCAGGAATTTCCCCCAAGAGGAGCCTTAGGGGACGCGTTCGTGGTGGATTGGTCCTTCCCACTACTGTACGCGTTTCCTCCAGTCCGCGTCATCCCGCAAGTGCTGCGGAGGTTACGGAGGTTCAGTTCCCGGATAATCCTCATTGCTCCAGCATGGGCCCGGAGAACGTGGTACCCAGACCTTCTCGACTTGTCCATCTGCCCTCCATGCTGTCTTCGCTACCGAGACCATCTGCTCTCACGGGGGGGGGGGGGGGTCAGGTCCTCCATCCAGAGGTCAAATTCTTCAACCTTCACGCTTGGCTTCTGAAAGGTTGAGGTATAAGGATTTGGACCTCCCTGAAGACGTGATGGAGGTGTTGCTTTCAGCCAGACAGCCTACAACAAAGTCCCTGTACCGTTGCCGTTGGAGAAAGTTCTGCCACTGGTGCAGGGTTAAGAATGTGGATCCTTCTTCATGTGACATTCCTGTGGATCTGTCTTTTTTTGCTTTCCTTAGCCCACAAGGGCCTGCAAGTGGGTACCATTAAAGGTTACCTGGCGACGCTGTCCATCTTTAAGCGCTCGTCTGAAGAGTATTCTTACTTTAAAATTTCTCAGTTTCTGAAAGGGCTCACTAATGTGTTTCCACCGTCGCCATTCCAGATGCCCGGTTGGGATTTGAACCTGGTTCTAATTGTTCTTTGAGACTGTTGACCCTTAAAACTGTATTTTTAGTTGCGGTTACTTCCGCTCGCACAGTGAGTGAGTTGCAGGCACTTTCTGTTAAGCCACCCTTTACAGTGTTTCATAAGGACAGGGTTATCCTTAGAGTCCGTCCTTCGTTTCTTCCAAAAGTTGTATCGGAATTTCATTTAAGCCAGAAGGTCATTCTTACAGCATTCTATCCTCCTCCGCATCCTGGTAAGGACGAGGAGAGGCTCCTTAGGTTGGATCCTAGGAGAGCTTGAAGTTTCTACATTTCACGCATGTCCCCGGTCAGAGTGGACGATCAGCTCTTTATAGGATATGCTGGAAGGCGTTTAGGACAAGCGCTGTTACTAAGCAGACTTTATCTAGATGGATTATCTTGGCAATTTCTGAATGTTACCGCTTGGCGGGTAAGGACCCTCCGGTAGGCTTATGGGCCCATTCTACTAGGGGTGTGGCTGCCTCTGCTGCCCTGCAGCGGGGTGTTCCTATTCGTAACATCTGTGAAGCAGCCACATGGGCTTCGGTCCATACTTTTGTAAGACACTACTCCCTAAATTCTATCCATGGGCAGGATCTGGCCTTTGGCAAGGCGGTCCTCTATTCTGCAATTTGAAAGGGCATTCTAAATTTCTAAATTCTTTTCCCTCCCTCATACGTTGGTACTGCTTTGGGAGTCTGTCATAGATATGGAATACGTCGGAGGACCCAATCCCCCCGAAGAATAAGTTACTTTCTTACCTGGTAATGTTCTTTCGATGGGATGGTCCGACGACGTATTCCATATCGCTCCCTCCCAAACTGCCCCGCTACAGAATTTCTAATGCGATTGCAGCTTACGTTTCCGCAAGGCTTTCTGTGGTCATACTTGTAGAAGATTGGTGCCAATCGTTCTGGGAAAAAACTACAACTGAGGCTACGGTGTCGTGCGTCCTACTTATAACATCCGGTTACGTCGGCTCGACAGAGGCCCTCGATGACAGTGTATCGACGTCATCGACGCAGGACACAGATGCCGAAAATTTTACGAAGCAGCATAGCTGTGGTGATTACCTGTCATAGATATGGAATATGTTGTTGGACCATCCCATCGAAAGAACGTTACCAGGCAAGAAAGTAACTTGTTCTTCTCACTCATGTGTTTTGACCTGATTATGTTTCCTGACAAACTCCATAGGCATCTACCTTTTTGTATGGGCACACCTAGCACCTTCAGTGCAGCATCACAGAGAAATCCTTTAGAATTCTCATAAGGTAAAAACCTTTTCTTGTGTGAACTACTGTTCGCAAGAATAGTAAAGTGAAATTGACTTTACTTACCTTTTTCTCTTTGTAGGTCCAGCACACACCGTCTTGTGAAGTGCTGGGGGGGTTACTTAGCCCCTTATCCTACCTACTCATGTAACATTTTTTATGTTACCCTCACTAGTTTAAATGGCTGGTGGCAGTGGTTTAATTTTCCTACCATTGTGCTTGTCTACCGCAGGTTGATTCCTCAGCTGCAGTATAGCACCCCTGGGTGACCATTTTGTCAAAATGGCCCCTGTCTTCTTTTTTTTTTGCCATTTTCTGTTTGTGTGGTCTTTCTTGGGTTTTACTCTGCATGCCAAGCCAGGTTTGAGCCCTTTGTTCATTTTGCCTTTGGCGGGCTTCAGTACTGAAACCCGCCTCTGGCTCCAGTGTGTCTGGAAGGGCAGGAAGTGAGGGAGGTTCCCAAAACTCCCCTGTCCTTTGTCTTTAGGAATACCGGAATGCACCCAGTCCTCATTGGCTGGCTCGCTGTCCTTGGAGGACAGCCACCCTGCTGTTTGAATGCCAGCTAGGCTGTGCATGAATGGGAGAAACCTGCTTAAAAGGCAAGGGTTTTGGGACTGAAGACCTAGTCGACCACTGGGAAGAACCCAACGAAACCGTGACCAAAGCTTGCTGCATCCTTCTGGACCTTTGGCATTGCCCGGTGAAGCCCTGCTGCTGTGCTGAAACTCCTTTTTCTGATTGACAAGAGAAGCTCCGGAAGGGACAACTTCTTCCCTTGGGTTAGTAGGACCAACTAACACCGAGACAAACTCCACTGGACCATCTTCGCCTACTGGTTGTACTTCTTTTGCTGCTGCTGGAACCTTGTGCCAGGGGTCGAGAAATCCATAGCCGAGTGCAACATCTGTGATCCGGCCAGAAGCTCCAGGAGTCTCCTAAGGAACCTTAAGAAGTAGGATGACCAGGGCTCGAGTTCCCTCAACAGAGTGCAGGACTCAAGGAGTGAAGGAAGCCCAAACAGTATCCAAGATCCGCAGTGGTGCTGTTTACTGCACGCTGAAACCGCAAAGTTCTGCTGACCTGAAAAGAGCCTGTAGCTGCCGCCGACCTCCGAATTGCTGCCGCAGGATTCCTCCAGACGGACGTCCTTCCTCTTGTCCCCACGACTGAGGCCCAAGAACCCAGGATCTGCATCGCTGCAACCTGACAGAAGCCAGCTGGACCACTGTTCAAACCAAAGGTACTGTTCCGACTGGGGGTACTTACCTCTGTGTCGTTAGCTTTGCTCTTCTCAGTTGAGACTTGCAGTAGCTACCTTGCTCGAGTTGATTTGAGCTCTACCTTTCATAAGTGTAACTGCTTGAGACCCTACAGTGATTTTTCTTCAACAAACTCTAACTTTGTGCAAGACTTTGCTCTCGAAGAAGTGCCTCAGCTCCATAGACTGTGCTCCAATTGTCTTTGGCTGTCATGGCTCCCTGTAGACTCTTCTAGTCCGTTTGACTTTGATACTTACTGTCCCTCATAGGTGGTAACTTAGTTTTTAACTATTATTTCTGGGAAATGCCACCATTAATGGGAGAGGTAGAGATGGGAGAGAGAGAGCTGCAACCATATGGGGTGGTCCACAGGTCTGGTGAAGGGACGACAAAGTATGTTGGTTGGAGTCTGTCTGGAGGAAGCACTGATGTAGGTATCCACGATAGGGAGGCCTGTATTGGAGACCAGGATGTTCCTCTTGAACTTCTTCCTTCCAGACTTGGTGAGAGAATTAGGATAGGAGATGGAGTAGCAGTTAGAGAAGATGGGAGAAACGGAAAGCACCATAGAGAGTGCGAGGAGGGAGTGAGAAGAGAAAGAGATGCACAGCCCCACACTGCGACGCAGGATGCACAACAATGCGGAGTGCGGGGGGGGGTGACAGGATGGGGGTCACAGTAGGGGTCGCAACAGGGTGCATACAGGTGGCACACAACAGTAACCACAGTAGAAGGGGACCTAGAAGTGGGAGAGAAGCCTAGTGGGGAACAGAGCAACAGTAACACAGTAGTGAGCAGGAGATGCACATAAACGCAAAGTACGGCCAACTGCTAATGAGGGGAGAGCCTAAGGTTGCGCAAGATAGAGTAAGTAAGGTCAACAGGATTAAGGGAAGTACGCACAAAGGTCGGGTAGTTTAGTAGGGAGCAGAAGCGGCTGTACCCTCTTACCGCACCTTCTTTACCTTTCGGTCGCTGATGGTTGACTACTTCGTTGTGTACTCGCATTCTGCGCTGCACCCCTTCGTCGCCAAACACCTGCAGCGCTCAACACCGCACCCTTGGCCTTCGCGGGCTTTCCCACAGGGATCAGTAGGCCGGTTTTAAAGGCCTGATGGTGTCAGTCGTGGCATAGTCGTAGCAAGTGGCGGTCGGGCAGCGTAACCTGCGGCTCTCAACACCGTGTCATTGGCCTTCGCATGCTTTTGTTTAGCCCCTTATCTGCAATCTCGACAACCAGCAGCCCCTTCCTCAGAACATTTCAGCCACTCTAAGCATGCACAGACAAGAAGAGCTTGAAAAATGTAAACAATTGCTCCAGTTGACAACAACACTTGATTTGGATCAATATGGCCCTTGGAGCATTAGGAGAACTGTGTGCTGCTCAGCACAAACTTCATAAAACTGTCTTGCCTGTCCTGCCTGGGATGAAAATGACAAGCCTACTTCCCATGACAAAGGTGTTGTGCTATGCTGTTCGAACCTAAGAATTACAAATCCCCAACCTACTTAATAAAAACAAATTCCAAATGCATCATATAGTAAAGCAAACTTTATTTGAAAGTAAAGTCAAATTTGTTCCTAATTTGCAAATTGTTCTTCTTTACTGCATAACTCTGCAGGTAATTGAGGTCATGCTTGTTGGTTTGGAAAGTGAATAAAAGACTTTCAGGGTGAGTAGATTTCGAGTTAAATAACAGCCTCTCACATGGAGCCAGCCTGCACTTTCAAATCACCAGTAAGGCCGACTTAATATTGACTACCACGATTTTATTCGACTTCTGCCATTATAACAAATAACAGTATGCAATATTTATAAAATTGCTGCAGTTAAAAACAAATTGTTATACAACTTCATAAAATTCTATAAATACGCTGTGGTTAAAAGATCCATTAGCCCATTTATGCACATACATTCTTTAGCTGGATTTCAAGCCTATTGCAGCATCAATAAAACAAGCCACATCATAGTTAAGCGGAACGTCATGGGCTAATAAAATTGTCCATAGAGCTTCCCTTCTTATTTTTATTCCCGTCTGAGATGTGGCCTAATTAGTCTTTTTCTTAAAAGCAAATATTTAGTACAGAACATTAAAAAATTGGGTAGAACTTCGTCCAATTTCCCACAGTACTTAGTCACCTCGCTAGACTTAATGGCCCATGATTTCTCACCAGTTAGAAGAACATTCAATCGCATACAGGTTACAAGTGATCTAATCCTTGGGGAGACTATTAATCTCTGAATCCTCAGAGGCCAGAGGGTCGTTGATTTGAATCCAACATTTTAAAGAGGTGAGCGTATTTGTAGTGTCTCAGTCATTTTCACGCCAATCTACTTCCGTTGCAATTTGCATTCTTCTCACAGCATCATGTAGAGACTCCTCGGGTTAGGTTGGGTTATCAGATTGTGAATATCCCATCTCTCACAGACCGATACAATATCTGAACACCAACCAGAGAGGTTTATCGAATCCCCTTTGGTGAATTTGTTTACTACATTTTTAACATTATGATTGCCGAACCCACTAGCCTATTTCTTAAGATACCTGAGTGGAGTGGCAGCACAGTTAGAGGCCAGAGGAGGGATACCCAGCTCCAGCCTGATGGCACACCCCCGGGCAACGGGCACTACATGAAAACCTAGTCTTATTATATTCGCTTTCAGCCTAAGAAGGATTTGAGAATTCACAATTCCAAGTATGCTCCAACGGTGAAGTCCAATTTATAGGATTACCCTACTACTCAGTTACAGATTTTCTCCTTGTATAAAGTTGACCTGTCTGGCCACAACCACTTGGCTTTAACATGGAAATGTACCCATCAGTTCTCTAACCTTAGTATTTAATGTGGTTCTTCTTTGATGACAGAGCCCAGAAATAAACACATTGTTTGGCTAAATTTGGTGATGGCACTTTTAGAGATCATGTACAACTCTAAGGCATATGATTAAAATAACTGAGGGGAAATAGTGTTCTGGACTAGAGTAAATGGTGTAATTTTTATTTATTTTATTGAGTTTTATATAGTGCTTTTTACCAAAGCGCTTCACAAAACAACCATCAACAGTACATTAAAATCAGCAGAAACAATTGGTTCGGGATTAGCCAATAGCACTCAAATAGGAGACTGAAGTAGATGACATTTTTGGGAGGAGCGAAACAGAGTAAGCGTTTATAGATCGGAGGGATAGTGGAGGAAGGTTCCAGTGGAGAGGGGCCAGCATTTCAAAAGATAGAAAGCATGATTATTCACAGAGGGCACGCGAAACAGTAAGTAAGAAGAGTTAAGCAGAGCGAAGAGGACGAGAGGGAGAGTAAAAGGAAAAAAGAGAAGCAAGGTAATTGGGGGCAAGGCCATATAAGGATTTGAAAACTAAACCGAGGAAATACAATTTCTGCTGAGAATGAAAGGAGAGCTATCCAAGAGAGTCAAGAGAAGAGGAGATGGAGTCACGATAGGATAATAAGCGAAGCGAGCGGATGGAAGAATGATGTATTGATTTGAGTGGGGCTAGGTGAGCGCCAGGAAGACCAAAGAGTAGAACAGAGCAGTAGCAAAGTCGAGAAGAAATTAGAGAAGAGAACAAGAGCTTAGTGGCATGAATAGTGAGAAAGGGACGAATTTTGCAAATGTTAAAGGGGTAATAACCACAAGTCCGAGAGGTAAGTGAGATATGATGGCTAAAGGAGGGGTTTAGAGTCAAGATGGAGTCTGAGATTACGGGCAGTAGGAAAGAGGGTTGAGGGGGGAAAGAGAATAGAAGGAAAAGGAAGGCGGTAGGGTAGTAGCCAGAAAGAAAAGAACTTCCGTCTTTCCGGCGTTTAAGGTGAGAAAATGAGGTCTTCCATGACTTCATGGCAGTAAGACGGGAAGAAAGAGTGGCATGAATCTCTGATGTGAAGGACGAGAAAGAGCTACGTGTCATCTGCATAGAAGTGATGCGACACTCCGAAGGAAGAGATGACGGGAGCAAGAAAAGAAGTGTATAAGGGGAACAGAAAAGGACAGAGAACATACCCTTGTGGAACTCTGTGATCGAGAGGAAAAGGAGGAGAAATGTTGCCGCCCCAGGATACGGCAAATGTGCAGTATCGCGAAAACCAAATGAGGAAAGTGAGCCAAGAAGCAAGGAATGGTCCACCGTGTCGAAAGCAGCAGAGAGGTCAAGAAGAATAATATTGAAGTCTCCAATGTCATAGAGGATGCCACCAGTGAAAGGTCATTGTGAGGAGGCGTAGTTCTGCCATAGCTCCATTGTGAATGGTATAAGCTCTCACTTTAAATGACTTTATATATTTCCATATCCTGCACTGCTGTACCCAGCTAGTGTTTACTGTTATACAAAAATCCTGTGGCTCAGGCCAAATATGGTTTACAGCTTACCATGATAAATGGATGGCGGAACCCTACTTCTAATTTCTTGCTCATTTGTCTTATTTTCCCATGGTTTACACTGCAAGTAGCTTACACTGGTTAAATATTCTCTACTGGCTTCCCTGCATGAGTATAGCAGTAAGTTATCTTTGTAAGATATGTTTGATCTGTGTTTTAAGTGCGGTGTGTGTGAATTTCATCCTTAAGAAACGTCCTTCCCATGTTGTGAATTAATTTTATTTAATTGTTTTGTGCCCTAGGAACAAAGAGTGCCCTACCTGTCGAAAGAAGCTTGTATCCAAAAGATCCCTTCGTCCAGACCCAAATTTTGATGCACTCATCAGCAAGATTTACCCAAGTCGTGACGAGTATGAAGCCCACCAGGAAAGAGTACTTCAGAGAATCAACAAACACAATAATCAGCAAGCCCTCAGTCACAGCATTGAAGAAGGGCTTAAAATCCAAGCCATGAACCGGTGAGCCAGGGATAAGAGTGTGGGCTATTAAAGTTAAAACAGGGGAAAATAACACTGCATTTAATATTGGATTGAAATTCTTCAAATAGTATGTTACAACAGGGGTCAGCATAAATGTGCTGTTCGTTTTTATATAGCTGCTAGTCTTTGAAGAACTGTTGTGATCTTCCTTAATCTACCTGGGTATGATTAGGGCATGGATTTATAGCTCTAATCAGACTTTAATGTAAAGACAATTTTCCAAAAGGCATCTGCTGTTCTTTTGTACTGTCTGCCATAGTATTAATGTGTAATGAAAAAATTGAAGCTTCTTTCACCATCTATTATTAGAGCTCAGATGCAACAGATCTGCTCAGCAGGTAAAACCCAGAGGTGTTCCTAAATTGACCCAATCTTTTTCAACTAAAACGTTAGAGATTCCTAACTTTATTCTAGGAGCATCCTTTAAGGAAACCACTTGAAGAGCAGTCTTAGAGGCTGCTTGATATTCAGTGAGTAGTTGTACATTGATTTCAACACGTTTTTGGCCTGTTTCATGTACTCTTGTGAAGGGGTTTGAGTGTTATTTGCAATTGTTTTTAGACTAGTTTGTGTTATTCTGTGGGGTTTATCTTGTGTTTTTTGTGGACTCCCACCCTGTTTTCTGAGCTGGTCTGCATCTAGAAGGTGCAGTCCCTGGGATGTAGTCTTTTGTTTGTGTCTGGCTTTCTTACTGTCCCCACCCTCTCCCTTGTAATTGCCTGGAACAGTCGGGTGTCTCTCTGCCTCTGTTCCTGACAGCCATTTTCACTTCCTCCCAACCGTTACTGTGGTTGCCAAGACATAATCCTGACCCCGATTGGCCCATAGCCCTTATGACACCGATTGCGCTAGCGCAGCCCCCTCCCTACCTGTTGCAGCCCCTTCATGAAGGACCGCAAGGCAAAGGACTGCTCCTGCTGGAGCAGCTCCAGATGGTGTCTGCAGGTGTTAGCAGGCAGCTGTCAACCAGCAGCAACTGACAAGGTAGGCAAGGTACAAACAGAAGAGACAGCTATCCCTGTTCGTCATCGCTCACACCTGTCTATCACCTGTAATTAATTCTCAACATGAACACAACTTATCCACTACACATAGCACACAGTCCCAGTCCACCGACATTCAAATCAAAGTGTGTTCGCATTGACCGCTATAGTTGGAAACTTAAGCCTCTACGACTATCTGGGAAAATCCTAGTTGGGTGTGACTCCACAACTGCTATACCCTGACTTCAGACCCACTAGCAACTAACCGCAGAAGATAATTGATGGTAGGTAGATCCCAATCTTAAACTAATTTGAAGCTCAGGTCAAGCCCTTTCTCCTCCCCCCTTCCAAACCAGAAAGTGGTACACTAGAACTGTATCTCACAACATGGGTAACCTCCCAGCCAGATAGCCAGACACCCCAGCAACCCTAGAATCGTATTCAACCCTTGGACTCCCTTTACCCCACCGCCAAGACAAACTAATCTGTAGGGTAAGGACGCCCCAGTCAATCCCTCCGCCGGCAGCCCCCACCTCTACTTGATTTCCACTCCACATATCAAGCCACAAGACCACCCAAACTACACGGTTAAACCAAGGCCTCGCGATAAGGTTCGTACCAGGCCTTTTTACGCATGAAAATCTTGTAAATACGACAGCTTTATTATTTTTCTGTCTAAATTTACACACCAGTTTAGAGCAGAGGGCAGTGCAAAGGTCAGGTTACTTGACAGAAATCAGAACACATGTTTTTATTTTTATCTACATAGATGTATTTGCAAGCCATGGAGAAAAGCTTCTGAAACAGAAAGCATTTCACTGAAGCCTTTAAGAAAAAAAAAGAAACTGCACACTGTGACAAAAGGTTTTTTCCTTTCAGCTTCTGCTCTGTTGGGTGTAGATGCTCATTGAGCAAACAGAAGCACTGTGTATATTTATTTTCCTAGCATTTTAGGATTCTATGATAAATAAGATGGGAAACTAAGTTGCAATTGAGAATTAATCTTTTGTAACAAATTAGGCTTTTCTTCCAGTTACAGCATACCAGTATTGCATAATTGTATTTTTTCCTGTGCTGTGTGCATAATCGTGCAGAGGCAATCATTTTTACACTTATAATTTAATTTACACTCTAATTATAAAAACAGTGTGTAAAATGATGAGTTTGCACGGTTTAGTTTACATTCATTCAACCTTGCAGTCAATGGGGTACATTACTATAAATGGTCAGTGACAGCAGAGTCTTTGCTCAAGGGTGAATTATTGTCATTACACCAATCACAGGTGGTACAGCCTCTCAAATCTTCAAGACTATAATTAACACATCCAAAATCTGACTCTCCAGGAAGTGCAAGGGCTGTTTAAAAATAAACAAATGGAAGTTACATTTGTAATTGAAATAGAAACTCAGCAAAACCTTTCCCTGTGATAATCCAGATAGGTATTTAACTGTAGTTAGCTCTTCATACATGGTTCGTCCAACAACTAGGCACTGTGATTATTATACCTCAGTCGATACTCAGTTTACCGACCTCTGGAGGATGTTGGCCAATAAGATCTCAGTCGGTTGAGCGCTCATTGCTGCAATCTGTGCGTGCTCTGTAGGTTGCAGGTTCGAATCCCGGCATGGCCAACTTAGCCTTTCATCCTTTTGAGGTCGATAAAGGATTACCAACTTCGGTTTGGTGATAATTGTGATAATTATGTTCTATGTACAGTGCTTTGCCAAACCATTTGACCATGAGATTAGGTATAGCATTTAGCATGGAGTCCTTGCCTTTCTGCACTGTTGTATCATAACATTGGCATATCATTAGGTAGTAATAGCTATAGGAAATGAGGATTTTCGTTAAACATCAAAAGACAATTCTGCTATCGAAGCTCAAAACACACAATACAATTCAGGTTTGTTTTAGTATGTAATTGGCTAGGTTTTTGTCTTTTCAACATTGAAAATTGAAATATATATACAGGAGAGATCAAATGGCCAGACGGTAGAGAAATAATGCAAGGTGTATTCTGTCACAATGCAGAAAGCTGACGCATGGTAATGATTTCCATACAGGTTTTGCACATGTCGCATTCATTTTACTTTCTTGCAAAGGAGAATACTACTAGGACAGTTTTTCTGAAGTCCTGAGGACTTAGTAAAACCATTCAACTGAGGCAGTACAAGATTCCACTCTTAGTATAAGGCTGTACCACCCGAGTTCAGGGTAGCGTAGACCGCACAGCCAGGCTTATCTTAGGAGGGAGAGAGGGCTGAAGAATCGGTACAAAGAAATTGTAATACAAGTGGTCCAATGAAACACTATGTATTGTACAAATAATGGTTTATTTAAATACAAATAGGCCCAGATAAATCTTGGGGGAAATGAATCAGTGTTTTTAATGATTTTTTCGAATGGCATATTTTCAAATGCCATTTTCTCTACACAATTTTGCCGAATTTCTTTTTTCCGAATGTTTATTTTTTTAATTTTATTTTTGAAATGGGGGGGGTTCCCCCATCAAACCCCCCTTTTTTTAAAACACTTTTTTTTAACTTACGAAACCAAAAAAACATAAAATAAACAAAATAATACATTCGAAAAAATGTTTTTCGGCTAAATGTTTTCGACAAAATGGTGTTTCGAAAAAATGACCAGATACCAAATCACAGATCATAAGAACACATTATAGAAAAACACAACACTATGCTTGAAGGTACACAGACCAAAGCATATAACCTAGTTTGGAACACCTAACGGGAGTTATAGGGGAGTCAAACCAATAGTTACTTTTTATATTACTTTGAGTAATATCCTATCAGTTGTACTGTGACACTCAGAAAGAAATCACTTAGTAAATCAACTGAACAATATACTTTTCTGAATAGTGGAACACTTATTCTAGGAACAGTAAAACACCTCTAACTTCTTTTGTGATAACCCACAGTTAAACTAGGTGAGTAAAGCCTAAGTATGTAATATTCTGTTACAGGTGCTTTTTGAGATCAGTAAAACACAGATTGAGATAGGCAATAACTCTAACTTATTTTAGGATGGCAAACCGCTAACTCAAGGTAAGTAAAACCTATACACTTTTTAAAGGAGCTATCAGCAACTTAAAGGCAGGTATACACCTCAGACTCTTTTTGTGTCGTTCTAAAACAGACCAGGGAAAGCAAAACCCAGTGTTATACTTTATGAATGACTCAAGGTTATTCTAGGTAGGTAAAAGATAATGCTGATTTTCTGGACAGGCTAACAGCAATCAGGGGAAGCAAGACCCAGTTGGGAAACGTGTACACCTATTCTCCGAAAGAAATAGTTAGTGAAGTCAACAGCATTACTTTTGGGAAAGAGACCCAGCCAATGTGCAGGTGAGTAAAATAACCTGACCTCTACTTTCTATTAGAATGGCGGAACAGTTTCTAAGGAGAGATGTTACATGTACTTTTCAGAATGACTGAACATTTCTAAGGTAAGTAATAACTTTTGTAACTAACTGTTCACTCTCAGTTAGTTACCAACCAACTTCTTTTTCAGGTAAGCCACTTTTAAACACGTATTCTCTTTTCTAGGCAAAGGCCAAATCCTTAGTCTTTCCCTTATTCAGCCAATCAAACAGCCTTGCAACATTCAAACTTGCGGGGGTGAAGGGGGTGGCAATCCTTTCAGGACAGCCATCCTCCCAGTTTGAACTGGATTCTCACACTTAGGCTGGAAGACAAAGGACTGCAGAGTTTTGGACTCCTCCCTCGCTTCCTGCCTTCACAGACACTCTGGATCCTGGGTGGGGAGTCCACAAGCCGCTGAAGATGAAAATCACACAAAGTAATTTCCCACCCTGGATGTCGGGGGCGGGGGGGGGGGGAACAGGAAAGGACAAGGAACACTGAAATGGCAAAAAAAACAAGACTAGGGCCATTTTGGTAAAATGAGCACCCATGTGTGCCTTTACCAGGGCTGCAGAAAACGCCTTCTAAAGGTGCACCAAATTAATAAAAAGATTCACTGCCACCAGCCACTCAAGGTAAGTTTGTCATTGTAACATAAATGTTACATTTAAAATGAGAAAGGGGATACCCAGTATCCCCCCAACACTCGACCTAAGGTGGGGGGGAGGGGGGTGCTGGTCTCGCCTAATAACATATTTTCTACCCTTGGGAATAGTAGTTCTCACAATGGTAGCCAGACAAAGTTATAAGGGGAGCCCCTAGGGCAACCCAGCAGCAATAGGCTCTTATGGCCAAACAGTTGTCAAAGCGGATAACCTTTAAAAGTCTATGGAGAGTCTTAAACATTGCACCCATAAAAATAGTTAAAGATACTGTGAGTGTAGAAAAAGGTTCCCACTGAGAGGTATAAGGAAAACTAATCCACTAGTGAAAGCAAAACGTTCTGGTGTTGACGCAGGTCAGTAAGATTTATCATTGCTATGAAAACTTAACTAACAGTCATTTGTACTCTCTTGAAATCCCATTTACTCTCAAAGTTTAAAAATAGTGAGTAAAATTCTCCCACCTCAAAATCTTATCTGGAGCACTGGTTACACCTATAATCACATCGCAAAGAAGCCAAGATCCGCCACAATCCCAACCCTCCAAGGAGCTGCATGTGGGCTATCGCCCCTGCGACCTAAACGCAAAACTTCTAAACCAACTCACCACTAAGGACTGCAACATGCCACGACACAGAATAGAAAGACGCCAAAGAGAAACAAGACTAGGAATAAACCAAATCGAACCACACCACGTCTCTCATTCATTGGACATAACCCAGAATTCACAACGCACCCCCACAATCATGGTCTGCAACAGAACAAACCTCATGAGAAGAGAAAAATGTCTATACCTTACACTACCTTGTAACTGACCACCCACCAGAAGAAATCGGCACCACTAACGTCGCTAGACAAACCAACAACTTACCAGAACCACACAGAAAAACAGAAACGGCGAGAAGGAAGAATGAATAGACGCCCTTAATATAACAAAAACACAAGACGCCTGCATCGAATACAACAAAATTTAGAAGAGGAACCTGAAGAAATAAGCAACCCAATAATTTATCTAGCAAACCTACTTGACGATGAACCAGAGCGCACTGAACAACCATCACATCATGAGCGCAACATGGAAGCAGACCAACCTGACAACTGAGACACAAAGCTAATATTAAAAACTAAACTGAACCATGCTTGAAGGATACACTGTAACTTTGTCAACGCATGATTGATGTCAAAACATGCCACAGAGATCTGCGACCTACTGTGCAACAGCGGTATCGACAACCTCTTGTTCACAGAAACCTGGCTAGATGACCACTACAAAATCACACTACACGTCTGTCTTCCCGACAACTTGAAGTGCTTGCAGTTACACGGGAAAGAAAAAAAGAGGACAACGACTTGCAATAGCATACAAGGAGCAGATGAAAATAAAAGCAGATGAACCATTGGACATCAAAACCTCTAATCCTCAACCTGACAGTAGACCCCTAAACAAACCTCAAATTCGTTCTAGTTTACAGACCGCCGACATACGACTCAGCATTCGTCAACACCTTCACAGAAGCCATCACCAATCTAGCCATCGAACATGAACACCTGATAATCCTCTGGGACTTCAACATCCGGTTTGAAGAAGAAAACGCAAACTCGCACAAATCACTGGTCGAGCAACTCGAGACAATGAAACTACACCAATTAGTTAAAGGAGAACACATACTGCGGGATACACGCTAGATGCAATCTTTGCCAAGTAAAACCTTCTCACCACTGCACCACCAATACAGATACTCTGGAGCGACCACCTCATCATCCCATTTGTGATCATGCTACCTACTAAAGCAGCCAACCAACCTACAAAACTTCCAACAGTCATGAAAAGAAACTGGAAGACCATCAAAGGTAGCAACCTGATGGAACAACTTGAACTAACAAAACCATCAACCACTAACCTGGATGAAGCTGACCTCGATGGAAAAACAGACCTGCTTCATAAATAGATCACTGAAACAATCAACAACATAACCCAGGGAAAACCTTTCACCCCATCATGAAAGGGAGCAATGACAAAATGGTTCACTCAGCTCCTCGGCACCATGAAAAGAAACGAGAAACTGGAACTAGAATGGGGGAAAAAATACAACCAGGCAAAAAGATCACAATATCAACGACACATCTCAGCATACAAAAAGGAAATTCAAAAGGCCAAAAAGAAATACTACGAGAACTTAATCACAAAAGCCAGCAACACCCAAAAAGAACTATTCAGCATCATAAACGAAATGAACAACCCACTTTGTTGCAACAACACTCAAGTACCCACACTCAAACTATCCAACAACCTTGCAGACCACTTCAAAGATAAAATTGGCTGCATCCACTAAATCAATCAAAGCAAACCAGTCAACCAAAGCACTCAACCCACACCCCCAGCCGTGGAATGTCAATACAAACTCCAGAACGTCCCCCAAATACCAGTAGAGACATTCATGAAGTTGGTAGAAATGGCAACAAAGCAGGCTCCCCCATGTTCCCTGCCCTCCAGATATCTACAAGGGCACACATCTGGAATGCTACAGAAACCTCTTTAACTTATCCCTCCTAACAGGGAAAGTACTGTGATCTATGAAATCGGCGTACATCAAATGACTCCTCAAGGACACGGCAGGCAATGTGGATGATCTCTTTACTACAGACCTATCTCAAACATTTCCTACCCAGCAGAACTACTCGAAATTTACATCTACGGACTAACAAAGGAACACATAGAAAAACACCAGCTGCTAGACCAGGCACAAGTCGGCTTTAGCCCTAAGAGAGGGACAGAGACGGCACTCCACTCAACCTGGGACGATCTAAAGACAAACACTCTTGACACAAATTCGGCTTTGATACTGCTGGGTCTCTCTGCAGCGTTCGACACAATCAGCCACAACATTCTCATCAAAGGACTAGAAGAAATTGGAATCACTGATTTACCGCTACTCTGGATTAAATCATTCCTAACGGATAGAAAGTAAACCGTCTGGATTAAACCTTTTTAAATCCACTCCAAGAAAAAACAACTGTGGAGTTCCACAGGGTTCGTCTCCATCTCCAATGCTCTTCAATATCTAGCTGACCCCATTAATCAAGTTCATAAAAAGACACAGCGTTACATGCTACAACTACGCAGACAACACTCAAATCTACAAAATCAAAGATGCACAAGAAGAAAACTCAACGCTGGACGACTGTCTACAATAAATCTATGAATGGGTGAACACAAACAGCCTCAAACTCAACCCAGGTGAAACAGGAATAATGGTTGTACCCAACAACCAGGAAAACCACTACATCCCATGGCCCATAGAACTAGGAACAGCACCAACGCCATCGAAAATAGTCAAAAACTTTGGAGTCCTAACAAACAGCGAACTAACACTAGAACCACAAATCAACGCAATAATGAAGAAATGCTTCTTCCTCCTGCACGCAGTAAAAAAGATCCTACCATTCCTCTCTTTCACCCATAATACACTCCCCATCATCTCCCTCATGTCCAGAATAGACTATGCCAATAGCTTATACCTCGGAATGCCGGAACGCCTTCTAAAGAAACTGCAACGTATACAAAATGCAGCAGTCAGATGTCTTCTCAGACTACCGCGAAGGGTACACACCACCCCAGCACTAAAAATGCTACATAAGCTGCCGCTCAAACAACGAATTACGTTCAAAACAATGTGCATACTGCACAGAGCAATCCATTGCCAAGGAGCAGAATTCCTACAAAAGAAAATCACGAACTGCCAACCTAGTAGACCATTCGAATCAAGCAACGACATTCACCTGGAAGAAATAAATGTGGGGGTTGAGGGCGGGGATCATCTTTCTCCCACCTGGCAGCAAAAACTTGGCACACTCTCCCTAAAGAAATATGCAATACGAAGGATCACCAATAATTCAGAAACTACTTAAAACCTGACTTTTCACCTCAGAATGAGACGGGAACGACTAGGAATGGCAATGACACGACTGGAAATGGAGCAAACCGCAGCAAGTACACATGGAAGGAAGAAGCAAGGGAGAGACACTAAAAAAGACCGACCCCCAAACAATAACAGCACTCTAGACATCACCCCAGGGACACGCACTATAGCTGCCGAGGGAGAAGCATTGCCCAATTAACAGGCACCCCTGGAGGCCCTAAAGCGCCTTCCTCCAGGGGTGGGGACCCCGCACCAAGGGCTGGGAGGAGGCAAGGGTAGGCACCCCCTTGGCAACCTAAGAGGAAATTCTTCAACCATTCACATCTCCATCCAGGGATGGGGGAGGCCTTCATCACCTCATGACCATAGACCGCTAGAAAGTTAGAGACGAAAGCCACCACCATGCGTAGAACCCGGCTAATGAACTGCTACAAACGCACAGCACAGGCAGTGACGCTGAGCACAGAAGTCCAAACCAACAAGGTAAGAAAAGCCCCACTAACCCAACCCTAAAAACTGAAGTTCCACATACACCTCTCAAACACTAAACAAGCACAACCCCTTCTCTGCACAGCAAACCGCATGCACTTCACCACACTGCAACAGCAAAACGAACCACATATAGTCCCGCACAACAGCACATGGGAATCTACTGAGCCGTAAATCACAACCCAAGCTCAGCGAGTGGTGCAAACCGAACTGAAGCTGTCAACAGGACATTGCAACTCTTGCTCTACCTCTTCCCGCTCTGCCATACTAACCCACCCCACACTCCATCCTTTTCAGATCCGCTAGAGCGCCAGGGGACCACTCTGTTGGTGATAGTGGGCGGTATAAATGATCTTTAACATTAACATAGTCCTCACCTGTTGTCCCGATCAGGCCAGTTGTCAGTTGCTTGTGGGGTCCTTGGGAACCATGAAAAACAGGCACCACTGTCACGATGTAAACCCCCTGATTCTTAAGGAACATACAAGAAAACAGGTGGTTGACACTGTGCAGGGGCATCTTGGTGGCTACGCCCCCTTTCCTAGCGGTACTTCCCTAACTGACTGCTACACTAGCACCTATTTCCACCCCCACTGCCCCCTCACAAAGTCCGGTACTAAAAAGGAAAAAAAAAACACATATTGAGTGTAAACCCTGGACTTCCCATCGCAGACACCTATGTCAGCGCTTCCTCCATCACTGATATCCTCTTCTCTGTCCCCTCTCCAGATCTATGGACCCCCACAGCTCATCTCCACTCTCTCTCCTTCCACTTCCTCCACTGTTCACGGCGGTACCACGTGGGAAGTCCTCTTGGCCGGCTTCTCATCTTCACGCTGCTTTTTTAATGTCTATCACACAGGCACTATCTCACAACCCAACCTCCTCCTCTTTGACCGGTTCCTGCCTTCTCTCATTAATTTCCTTCCTTTGCCTGCATCTCCCCCTACTACTTCCCTCCTCTGACTGGTGTACCACGCTCCTGTACCCCACCTCAGGAAAAACTTCAAAGGCAGTGGTGACCTCATCCATCTGGTGACTCTTAACGGTCGCTCAGCCAACAAACACTCCACTGACATCTGCCTTCTTCTTGAAGACATTGACCTCGAAATTTTCGCTCGCACCGAGACATGGTTCAATGCCAGCTCAGTCACTGCTTTTGACTCCCTCCTCCCTGACGGCTTCAAGATCAGATCATCTCCAAGCCCCGACCACACTGCACTGGCAGGTGGGTTGCCTTTATCTTCCTCGAGTGGGTTCCTGCTTCCATCCTACCCACCCAACTCTATTATTCTTTTGAAAGCCTGGTTTGCAAGTTGGTCATTGCTGCCATTTACCGGCCTCCAGGCACCACCACCCTGTTACTCTCGGTATGGGCGGATTTCTGTACTTTCTTACTTTCATCAACCTCCTCCAGGTTGATTTTTAACATCCAACTGTAATCCCATGGCTCTGCATCCACTCTCGTCACTGGCCTCTGCACCGCTTTCCCTCTCCAATCTCCCTTCTGGGCCAACCCATTAAGCCCCACTACTCAGCCCTCACTCCTCGTCAGACCATTTTGTGCTCTCCTTCCACCTGGGTCTCTTTGGCCCTCTGAGCACCCAGCAAAAAGCCCTGCCAACCACATTCACTAACAACCGCCCAATGACATGTGTCAGCTGCTGCCTTTGCTTCCACCTTGATTCCCCCTCAACCACCTACCTCTGACTCTTCTCTCAGCAACCTCCACCTGTCCATCACCAATACTATTCACATTCTTGCCCCAGTCATGAGGATCCACCTGAAACCTGCCTCTAAGCGGAACACCTGGTACGACTCCGAACTTGCGGCCCTGAAAGGTAAGTGTAGGGTGGCAGAACGGAAGTGGCAAACCTCAGGCTCATCCTCGGACAAACTGGCCTGCCGCCTGCTCCAAAGGCAATACAGACTCCATCTGTTCCAAAAAAAGAGCCCACATACAGACAGGTTTCCGGTGCATCCAACATGACAGCTGAACTTTTCAAGATCTGCAGGGAACTAGCCAACCCTTCTGCAGCCTCCTCCTCTCCTTCTCCGTGCCAGGCACTCTGCAACGCACTGGCCACCCACTACGCCACTAAAACTTAGGACATCCTGAACACCCTGGCTACCCACCCTCTCAACCAATCCCACACCCCTTTGCCACTCTTGACCCCTCACTCCCCTCCTTCCTCCTTCTCCCCTGTCACACCTGAAGAAGTTACCAGAGTTGTCTGCTCCATGAAGGTCTCTTCTGATCAGGTTTCCCCTTGCTCATGCAAGACCATCCAGGATAACATTGGCTCTCTTGCCACCACACTTGCTGATTTGTGCAATCACTCTTTTGACACTGGATCTTTCCCCTCCCTTAAGCACTCCCTTGTATGCCCACTCCTGAAACATCCTTTAGACCCTACCTGCCCTGCCAACTACCAACCTGTTTCCATCACCCCCTTCCTGGGGAAGCTGCTGCAGAAGCTGGCATTGCCCCAACTCAACTCTCACACCGAACGTGTTGGTGGTCTCCACGACCATCAATCCGGATTCCGAGGATCCAGAGGCACAGAAACTGCTCTTCTGAACACTGAAGAACTGCTCGCATCTCTGGACTCCACCTCCCCAGCTGTCCTCATCCTTCTTGATCTCTCCTCTGCCTTTGACATGGTCAACCATTCCATCCTCATACAAAGGCTCCACGATACCTTTTGTATCTCGGAACAGGCACTCGACTGGCTGACCTCGTTCCTTACTGGCACCTTCTCCTCTCCTACTTCCTTCTTCTGTGGTTTACCTCAGGGTTCTATCCTTTCCCCTTGACTCTTTAACATCTACCTTGCCCAGCTGGCATGACTCGTCTCCTCCTCCAACTTTCAGTGTTACATAGATGACATACAGCTCTTTTTTAAAACTTCCTACAACTGAAGTTATAAAAGAGATTCCGGTACAAAGCACCGCACAGTTTAACTTTAATGAAGATACTGTGAAACAATTGTTAGCGCTTGTGGCAGCACTAAATGGAATTTCAGCGGTGGGTGGTGCTTTAAATGGGCCTTCAACAAAAACAAATGAAGATGCGTCAGCATAGCATGGTCCTTTCGTGGTCACTTCATGGAACTGTTGTGGATTATCGAATTTCTATCTTTGGTATGGTAAATTCGACTTAAAGAATTGTTCTGAAGTTATTTTGCTGCAAGAGACGATGCATACGACTATGTTCAATGTTGCTGGATACACCTGCTATTCTATGGATGCGACAAGAGGCCCAAAGGGTAGGCCTTCGGGTGGAATAGCCATACTCGTTAATAATAGATGTAAATTTGATGTCTCTTTGTTATACAAAGATGAAAGTATTGTAGCAATTCAAACGAATCCAGACAAAACCCAGGACTTGGTGCTAGTGATCATCTGCATATATTGGAACAAAGCTCGAATAACATGGGATAAGATTGTGGATACTATTGATGGAATTTTAGAAATGTGTTTGTGCGCATAGGTCATGCAGGGATTATACTGGGTGGGGATTTCAATTCCTCGTGTTATGAGAATCAGAGTATGCGTAAGAGAAAAGGAAAAAATAGAGCTCCGGCTTCATGGAAACATGGCCAGAAGTGGGTGGAACACCTTTTAGGATGGGATCTGCAACTTGTGGAGCCTGAGGGCGGTCTTGATCCGATCTCATGGAAACGTGGTGATCGTAATTCTTACATAGACCATTTTTTCATATCCTCCATCTTACGTAGGCAGTGTGAACCCACACGAATCTTGGATCTTGGGTATGGGGATCACTCTGCTATATGTATCAATCTGAAGATTCATAATTGGAGTGTTTACTCTGAAACACCCTTAAGTTTGATAGAGGTTGATAGGCCTGCCACATCGATAAGATGGAGTAGGAAGATTTGTCTAAGACTAATCAACAGGATCAAGGAGGATGCTCGCTACAGATATTTTAGCCTCAATTCTAAGCCATTCGATAATTGACTAGAAGTAGACCTGAATAGTTGTATTAAGGCTCAGTTGATACATATTGCTCAGGAGAACGTGATATATCCTGATGCACTGAAGCATAAGCATACGTTTGATCTGAGAATTCATAAATTAAAGCTTGAAAAAAACATAAAAATAAGGAATTTAGTTAAAATGAATATTGGCTATGCTACTTATCAAGTAGAAAAGAAACGGATAATACTATCTTATAAGAATCAGATCAGAGACCTCAGGCAGTCTACTGCCATAAGAGAGAATGAATACATGATGCATACCATCTTGTCTCAAGATATTAGGAATACTTGGTCTCTAATCAGAACCATATCGACACCAGCTCTCTCATTGGAGCCTTCGATTCTGCCATCAACATGGGTACAATATTTGACTAAAAAATTTGAATTGCCAAACAGATTTATCAGTGAACAAAATGTTGATTTTTCGGAACACATCATGGAGTTATGTCCGTGGTCGATAGAGGATATATTCAATGTTATAACTAAACTGAAGGATTCTAAGGCATGTGGTCCGGATGGGATCCCGGCATGTGTGGTAAAGCTGGACCCAATGTTCTGGGGTGAAATCTTTAAATCAAAATTCGAAAGGATATTTAATACAAAAAAAATTCCTAGCTCATGGTATTCGGCCATCATTGTGCCGATTTATAAGAAAGGTCCCACAACTGATCCGCAGAATTTTAGACCAATTGCACTTACGGATACTTCATATAAAATCTTCACCAAATTAATCCTAAAAGAATTACAGAATTTTTTGTATCGCAATGATGTATTATCTAAATTCCAAATTGGGTTTCGCAAAGACATGGGGTGCACTCTTAATGCGACCATACTTGCGTATGTGCATTGTCAAACTAGCAAGGGGGGTAGAGGGAAGGTATATATGGCTGCACTTGACTTGAATTCCGCATTCGATACAGTAATTAGATCTAAACTATGGGAGATCATGAAATATCTGGGGATCCCGGTACATTTAGTGGCTTTGATAGCCATGTTGTACTCAAAGACGAACTATAGGGTACGGGTGGATAAGACCGGAAACTTAACACAGCCAATTCCTACGGAAATTGGATTAAAACAAGGATGTTGTCTAGCAGTGGTACTGTTTAATCTATACCTCTCTTATATGGACATTATTTGGAAGGATGGAATAAATTATCCTGTCTGCCTGGGTGACTTAAAACTGAATTGTATCTACTTCGCGGATGACTTATTGATTCTCGATAGAACGCCCTTTGGGTTACAGAATAAGTTGGATGTATTATTCCTGTTTGCTGAAGAGCATAATCTAAAAATAAATCAAACAAAATCCAAAATTTTAATATTCAATGATGGAAATAAAAGAATCAGGAAATTCTCTTGGTCAATTGGGTCTATAGAACTCGAGGTGGTGAAGGACCTACGATACCTCGGATACACCCTGACCGATCAGAACTCCAAAAGATGGTGGGAGTTACTGCTTAAGGAAAAAATGAAACCTCTCACTGCTCAGATGTGTATTCTTTACAGAAAATATTGTAAATTGTCTATAATACCGATTAGACAATTCTACCTGTTAAAAATTGAGCCAATTATTTTGTATACTCTTGATGTATGCACTGTTGATATTGATGACATATTGGACAGGCTTCAGGGCGTATTGTGGAAAAGGGTGTTATGTATAGCAAAAACCATACCGAACGATATAATCAGACATGAGCTTGATCTCTTGCCAATCTCTGTGAAAAGAAATTGGAGGTTGCTTAACAACTACAGAAAAATGCTGAGTCCCACTAGAAACTCACTCTACGTAGATTTACATGAAATGATTAATTTGGAAACAATACCTGTTCTGTGTAAATTTGTAAGGAAAATGGAGGCAATCTTGGAAGAGTTAAATATTTCAAAAGAAGACTTAATTTTGTGTCTACCATGTAATAAGCGAAAATTCCAGTGATTGAACTGGTGTTTGCAATCTGATCGCATTGGAAGATATAGAGCATTTAAGGAATATGCTATGTTTAGAAGAAAAATGGGAGATATGCCTAGATACCTTTTACAATTTCCTTGTCAGACTGCAAGGAAACTTTACATGCGCTTTCGATTAAACCAGTTCCCGACATTGGATCGAATAGGTAGATGGGGTTGGAATTCAGAAAAGTTTGGGAACATGAGCTTTGAATGTAGATTCTGCAAGGAAGACGGATCGGTGGAGTCCCTCAAACACTTAGTTCAGAATTGTGTTTATTTTGATAACATCAGAACGGTCCATTTGGGAAGATATTGGAAACCTGGGATGGAATGTTCAAGCCTCCTTTTTTTTTGGTCCAAGTGTATGTGGGGGAATAGCATTAATCTTCTAATTGGTTTAACTAATTTTCTTGAAGTTGTAATGCAAAAGATTACCAGGTTAAATGAACTAGATTGACACCCCAATGAGTTTATAAGAATGTCTTATTCGGAATTGAATTTTAGTGATGAATGCTGTATAAATTGTGATTATTGTGGAATGAAATGAAATGTTTTAACAAAGATGAATTTTTAAAATTTTGTAATATTGTAAAGGTTCTTAATGAATCAAACACAATAAAAATAAAAAATAAAAAAACTTCCTACAGACTCTCTTGCACCCTCCATCATCCCTGACTGCCTATCTGCCATCCAGTCCTGGTGCACCTCCAACGATCTCTGCCTCAACGCCTGTAAAACTGAGATCCTTCCCATCTGGACCCCTGCTCCTTCCTTCTCCCCTCACTCTGGCCTTCCTCCTTTGGCTCTCCCCCTGCTCCTTCTTGTGAAGCCAGAAACCTTGGAGTCATCTTCGACGACTCTCTCCGTCCTCCCTCACACTCTGGACATTGCCAAGAAGTCCCACTTTCAGCTCTTCCTTCTCAAAGGAATTCTCCCCTTTCTCACTTTCCCCCAGAGGCTCAATGTTACCCAAGCCCTGGTTCTCTGTATCAAGCGACCTCACTCTGTATCAGGGTTTTCGTTTTGTACTCGTTAAGCACGCCATGGCTACTGGGCGATACTCGGCACTTTGCTCACAGTGCGGCAGATGCAATGTCTGTGTAGGTGCCCCTCGACATCAGCAATGTTTCGAATTCACCCTCGCTTACCAGTATGCTTTATCCATTGTCTAGGGCATACAGAGGCGGTTTGAGTGCTTCACAGTATACCATTCCAGCGTTGTTCGCCTTTGTTCCGTTCTGCTTATTTATAGTGCGGTGGTCACTCGTAAGCAGCACGAGTGGCTCATAACATGACATCCCCAACACCGAACTTCCATTTAACTCGGCACCCGACACGCCGACATAAGATTCAATGGTGGCAATCTTGTTCTATGCTCCTTTTCTTCATACTTACATCCCTGTATGCCCGGAACGTGATGACGTTGCACTGCACAATTTGTAGGTACTTTATTCTAATATTCACAATCCTTTCTGCACTGCTCTGATTTTCTTAAATCCGAATCCAAACATATTAGTATTCTAAACTGAATAGAAAAACAGTTAAACTATGGCAGCCATTTTATATCATAAAATATCCCCAATATTTCTATAATGTGAGAAAGTTTAGATAATATAAAGAACTTGCATACAGAATACTGAAATGCAGCCAATCGGGGAAAACATGTAGTGTGCTTGCATATCCATTTATTTCCTTTTTAACAATTTCATCTTTTCTTTTTTGTTGTCTTGATACTCTGACATTGTAGAGGTTCCCTCCATTGGATCCAAATCGAGATCAGTCAGGAAAGCTTTTTTATAATTTGTAAATGTGTTGTTGACCTTCAAACACAATTCTGAATATTGCAGGGTATACCATATGGTTTTCAGATGTTTGTTTCTCGCTTTTTCCTTTGCTCTATCGAAAGCTTGCCTTTTTTCCAAAATATCCTTAAGTCGACGAAAATCATTATTATGCGACCTCCCCACACCAGATGTGAGCTCCCGTGCTTTCTTCAGGATTAACTCCTTCATTGGAAATCTCAGGAATTTCACTATGTAGTGCTTAGGTCTGTGTCCAAGCGCTGGCTTGGATTCTAGAGATCGGTGATCTCTTTCAGTTTTCAATGACCTTTTCAGGTCCAGATTAAGTATCTTGACCAGATTCTTTTGCAAAAGGTCCACTGGATTGCATTTCTCTACATTTTTTAGGAAACCAGTAATGCACAGGTTATTCCTTCTAGAGAATGTTCAAATGTTTTCAAAGTGAGTTTTTCATTTTGTGCCATTAGTTCCCTCCCTTGGTCTGTTAATCTCTGGGTATTGCCATGCACTGTAGTTAAGTGGCTCTGCAGAATCAACTCTCAATGACAGCTCCATAAATGTTTCTTCTGAATTAAAAGTTTTGTTTTGATTTCTGTGATGTCCGGGGTTACTTTAGTCAGTTGCTCGAGTAATCTCTCATCTCTGCTCTCAGTGCCAGCATAGCTTATTTTCCACTCCTTTTTGCCTTTTAGCTTGTTGTGTTGACTCAGGAGTGCCAAGTGTTGACATGTTGAAGGTAATGGGAGTCAGCCTTGGGCACAGGAGCACAGCCTTCAAGCTGCCATCCCTGGAGCTGACGGTTCTAGATTTTGTAATCGCCTGGACTCGGAGATATTCTCATCAATAATGGAACACCCTTTTATATGGCGTATCCAATGCAAGACCTTGCTTTTGACGAATAGCATGGTACCAAGGGTATCAGTAATAATGTCCCCATACATAATGTTGCCGGGAAAAGCCGTTGGCAACATTATATATGGTGACATTATGTATGGGTCGGGTTGCAGGGATGGCCCTGCTCCCATTTAAGAGAAAAAGAAAAAAACAGGGGTTGCGGGGGTGTCCCCCGCATGTTCAATGTAATGATGTCTCTGCAAAAAACGGCAACTTTTTTGTCAGGGGACATTTATGTGTGGACATTATTACATGGAACCGTACCAAGATGTGTTGACACATGGTGAAGATATGCAAGAGGCCACATTATGCTGGAACCCTACCTACTAGTTCCTTCCTTTAATGTGTGCTTAACTCAAACTGTACAGGTTCAGCAGACATCCACACTAGACACAAATGTAAACTTTACCAAGAAATAGTTGGCCTTTGATCTCAGACCTGCTCGGAGAACACCATACACCTCTTCACCACAGGATTACATCTGGCAATCGGCCATTAACATTTTTTTCAAATATTTCTTTCTGATGCCCTTAGTGAATGCAGACAGACTAATCCACAATTCATGTTTGTAGGGCTTCAGACAGGGGTTTTATTGCTTTTTATGCTGCTTGCCTGGCAAATTGGTTTCAAAGTCTTGCTCTGCATTATAAGGAACTCATGGTGACCACATAAAGACTGACACAAGTGATCACAGTTCAAGGGTGTTTATTAAACTGTTTAAATGGGTGAGAACAAACGCCTAATCTAAACCTAGAGCAAGCTACGACTATCAAATAAAAATATGGCAGTTCTAGTGGCATCTTGTCAAATAAAAATGGCCTATACTAAAAAAGAAAAAATACTGCCAATCCTTATTGTTAAATTACAAAATAGTGTGGGATAATGTTCTTCAGAAACGAAAAGTGTTCCCAAAATAAGTCTGGATGGTATAACTGAGGTCTCCCTTCCCCACGTTTTTAGCACGGGACAAGGCTGGACTCTCGAGCACAGCACTTCCTGTGCTTCTCCAGCACAAGCTTACGGTTTGTTTCCAAATTATTAGGGTCTTCTGTGGCCAAGTCCCTTTCACACCAAGTCTCTTGCCTAAGAGGGCCTGATGTACTATAAACAACAAACAAAAAGTTCCTTTCAGTAATCTTCCCGTCAGGTGATTTCCTTCCACCCGTGGATCCCCCTCAACCGGGCTCTGATCCTTTTTGTAACCTTGGTTTCCCTTAGTCGGGTTCACGTTTGCCAGTTTGATTTCAGTTTGCCAGTTTGCCGCCATGAACCATGCCCAGGTGAGTGCCCAGAGCCCAGTCCCTCTCCACCAGCTGCCTACTCCCATTTTTTTGGAAACCCCATGCTTAATAGCACGGCAATCGGCATTCATGCGAATGCTTCCCCCTCTGCTTCCCCGGTGCCCAGAACCCGCCTCCCTCCCGAAGTGATTGATGCCACAAACATTTGTGAAAACACAGGCCTAATGACTTGTGGAGCGGATTGGGATCCGCGCCATTGCCGCCATGAACCATGCCCAGGTGAGTGCCCAGAGCCCAGTCCCTCTCTACCAGCTGCCTACTCCCATTTTTTTGGAAACCCCATGCTTAATAGCACAGCAATCTGCATTCATGCAAATGCTTCCCCCTCTACTTCCCCGGTGCCCAGAGCCCGCCTCCTTCCCTCCCTCCTGACGTGATTGGTCCAGCTCACCTTTTAAGGGACACCCAGGGCAGCCCGCTGCCCGGCAGCCCCTGCAGCTAAGGGCCCAGAGGCAAAGGGCGGCTCCCACACTGGCGGCTCCAGAGAGTGTCTGCAGGTGTCTGCATGGGAAGCCAGAGAAGCCAACAGACACCAACAAAACTGTAAGTGTGGCATGGGTGAGGGGTAGAGCAATCACTCTACTCCAGAAAGCCCTCGCCACTCTACCTTGCCTCGCCATAACGTTGACTGCCATAGAATTACAACATGCATACTAAAGAGTTTAGTGACCACCAACCAAATACATTCTTGGCTGGACTATAAATGTTACACTGTACTACGCACTAACATACTGTTATATTATGCTTCTTGGCATGTGTATATATCGCTTGTATATCATTGGTAGGTCTGCAAAACCAATTTTAACTAGTGCTAATGTTAACTGACCTATAGAGAACGGTCAAGATCAGCCTATGTCACCTTAGACAGGTGTAATAATCGGTAGCATGTGCCACACTTAATTGGACTCCTCAACCTAGCCTGCGTCGCATCTAGATAGAACTGTGAATGTTAGCATATGCACACATAGAGAGAATTGTTAAGCCTAGCATGCGCTGCATCTAGATGGAATTGTGAATACTAGCATGTGCACACATAGAGGGAATTCTTAAGCTTAGCATGCGCCACATCTAAACAGAATTGTAAATGTTAGCATGTGCCACACTTAGATGGAATCCTCAACCAAGCATGCGTCGCGCCTAGATAGAACTGTGAATTTTAGCATGTGCACACATGGAGGGAATCCTCAACGTAGCCTGTGTCGCAGCTAGACAGCATTATATATGTTTGCATGTGCCACACTTAGCTGGATTCCTCAACCTAGCCTGCGTCGCATCTAGATAGAACTGTGAATGTTAGCATGTGCCACACTTAATTGGAATCCTCAACCTAGCCTTCGTCGCATCTAGACAGATTTGTAAATGTTAGCATGTGCACACATGGAGAGACTTGTTAAGCCTAGCATACGCTGCATCTAGATGGAATTGTGAATACTAGCATGTGCACACATAGAGCAAATTCTTAAACCTAGCATGTGCTACATCTAGACAGAATTGTAAATGTTAGCATGTGCCACACTTAAATGGAATCCTCAACCTAGCCTGCGTCGCACCTGGATAAAACTGTGAAGGTTAGCGTGTGCGCACACAGAGGGAATTCTTAAAGCTAGCAGGCGCCACATCTAGATTGAATTGTACATATTAGGATATGCAGCACTTAGATGGAATCCTCAACCTAGCATGCATCGCATTTACATAGAAAAGTAATTCAATGATGGATATACAACTCTCCTGCCAAGCCTGGACCAAGCATGCAAGCTTGAATCAATAACCAACCCACTAACAATTTCACTCCTCTGCATACACCACTCAAACCAAACACAACCACAAGCCTTAACTCAGCAAACCGCACAAACTTCACTACATTGCAACAACAAAACAAATCACACATAGACTTGCACAACAGCACACGACGAGTACTGACCGTAAAACACCCCAAGCCCAGCCAACTGACCCACCGGACTGAGGCTGCCAACAGCACATCACTGCTATATTGCACTTTTTCAGCTCATTCCCACTAACTCGCCACCCTCTCCCTTTTTCAGAGCGCCAGGGGACCACTCCGGTGGTGATAGTGCGCGGTACAAATATCCTTTAACATAACATTAACAGTTTCACACAATTCACTTGCAGGATTCACTTCCCTTAGCTTTTTCTAGCCCCCAGTCAGGTTTTCTCTTCAGCCCCCAGTCAGGCTTTCCACATTTATCGTTCATACAGCGTTTTTCCTCAGCCAGGCGTCCCCGCCTGTTTCACACTCGCAACTTTGGTAATGGGTTAATGACTTTCCATTAACCCTGGATGCCGGCATTTTCTACGTCCTCTTGTTACTATATCATTCACAAGAAAATGGGACCGGCCAGAGTCTTTCGAATAGACGCCCACGTGGCGCTGGACCACTCTGCAGCTGGTCTTTCCCTGGGTTTTTAAAAGTTCAAAAGTGCACAGGTTCTTGGTGCATAAATTGCTGTTTTCAACCTTCGGTCAACACTGTCCAGTACCACAATGAGGTTGTTGCCAGTTGCTAAGCAACTAGGCCTCTACCTTATCCAATCAAAATTGCCGGTAGGCGGAAGCCGGCCAGCGGACGAAGGCCCAGGAAAAAGGCCCTGTTCGCCACGGCGAGCCAAGCGCCCATCTCTGCCCAGGTGAGCCCCCTCACTTCACTATTACAAGTGCTCCTCACGTTCCTACATCTATCCTAAACTACTCGCCCGGCACTCAAATTGCCTTATCTTGCCTTGGCCCTTTAACTCTTACCCGCGCACTGAGCCCCGCACGTCGTATACGCCATAGCATCCCACACGGCTCCCTCTTCACCTATAAATCAACCTCAGTATAGCAGTTCTGAACCAACTGCTGTTTCAGATCTCCTCCGACACTCGCAGCTCGATTCCTGCGGCTGGCCAACCAACACGACATCCAACCTCACCACTTGATGCATTCTCGGGTCACTTAACACTGTGCGAACCCTTTACTCAAACCGCCGAGTTCACTTTGTGACCCTATGCCATTCTGCATGCACACAAGTTGCCGGACACGTTTAATGTAATCCTCAACTGTTGTCAGGAATGTACATGTCTAATGCATCCCGACCTGGCAGTGCCAGGAGCATATAACAACATGTACGACTCGTCGCATCTTCCGACAACATTAGATAGACCATGATGACTTCCTGTCCATTACGATATTGAATGATCCATCTGTTTAGCCTCTGGTGCCCCTGAGCCCCACTTCCAGCCCTTTATGACTCCGAATAATACATGTTGCAATGCCTTGCCTACTATGTTTATGCGTTTTAAGTCTCATATCTTGTCCATCATATACATAGATATATGCACTGTGTTCCATACTGTAACGCCTAGCCCGCTGTGTACTAATCTCACACCCAGCCTACTGGGTCTCTGTGCTATTGAATAATCCTTATCATAACGCTCAGCCAACTGTGTATGAGTCTTACATCTAGCTTGCTGTGGAGGAGTCCTTCATCCAGCCCTTTGCGTTACTGAGTACTGTAAAGTCTCTCATCTAACCTATTGTGCTTCTGAGTAATCTATACTGTTACTAAGTACTGTAACTGTAGTTGTACTGAACTATCTACATTGTAACGCCCAGCCCATTGTGTACTAGTCTCACATCTAGCCCGCTGTGTTTTGAGTAATCCGTATTGTAACGCTCAGCCCATTGTGGATAAGCATGATATCTAGCCTATTATGTTATTGAGTGATGCCCAATGAGACCCCACTGCACTCCTCTTTGTGGGCCATGCTTGTTCAAATCTGATGTTCTCCACAATGTATGCTATCTCCACTACCTTTAGTGCCATACTCCAGATCAGCCTCTATGCTATTCTCATACCAGGGGCTATAGTCAACCAGCCTAAGCTCCAGCTTTCACTATCCAAAATGCAGAACCCAATACTCCGAAGCCCAGCCACTACACCTATTTCTACAAAAAAGGTAAACTGGATTAAACCTACCATGTTTCTACCACCCTTGATCCTCTCAGACTGGATCAAGCCCACCGCATTCCTACCACCATTGAATCCTCTGACCTGCAGAGCCACCACACCGCCTACAGATCCTGCTAGTCCGAATAACCTTAAGACCCCACTTGTTAACCAACCACGTGACATTACCAATAGCCAGATCAACACCCGCTCACCAAAGAATATCTTCTCTAGTCCAGGACTGCCCATGCCCCAAAGTAATTAGGAACGCTAGACTTGGTGCTAGATTAGGCAGATCTTCTACCATAATACCTGGCCTATCCTCTACTACCAGCCAACCACAGGGACAAATTAAAACTCCACCCAAAATCCACAAAGTCCGTACGAAAGCCATACTGACTATTTCAGCACCTGACACCCATGACCAAAACAACAGTCCTACAACCGTCGATGGTGCATTGATCAATGCCAGATCGCTGGTTGCACGTGACCACTACAACCAACCTGCCATGACATTAGCAAATTCGTTGACTGAGCTAGGCCTTACACAAAGAGTTCTCCATCCTACGCATGAAAAAGGAAGAACCCTTGACTGGGTAGCTGACCTCAACTGTGAAACAACCATAACTTCCATTACACCTTACCCTTGGACCGACCACTCCCTACTCACCTTTACCATCCAAGACTGCAAACCTCAGAATAAACAAAACCTAATGGCTCCACCCATCCCGACCAGAAACAAAAGGAATATTACAGTGGACAATCTTAAGCCTTTTCTCCAACCTCTACTTAATCCTTCACCGGCCTCCTCCGATCCGGCTGAATTAGTGGAACTCTACAACAATACTATTACCAGAGCCCTAGACAAAATTGCACCGCTTAAACTGCGCAAAGGTAAACGTAAAGCACATCTGAACACCTGGTTCACACCGGAACTCAAAGCCCACGTAATGAGAAAAGGAAATGGGAATCTACCTGGAAAAACAGTCCCACCCCATCCAACAAAGACCGCCTTCTCAAAATTATGGCTAACAATAAAACTGGAATTCTCTCAGCCAAACGCAACACCTACAACGAAAGGATTGACAAAGCCAGTTCAAGTACCAGAGAACTCTTTACCATATTAAGAGAACTGGAATCTCCCACCGCTCCCACAGATAATTGCATCAAGGACAAAACCTGGTGCACAAAGATCCAAGATGCACTAGCTAATAAGATCACTTTACTCCAAAACAAAATAACTGCCAAAAACGAATAACCTGCCAACTCAAATAAACATCCAAAAATCCGATCCTAACCACTGTAAACCGTCTCAACGATTTAAATTCACTCAAGTATCCCCCCTCGAAGTGGAACACATTATAGCTTCACTTAAACCCTCTAATTGCCAAGGAGATTCCTGCCCAGCATCCACCATCAAAGAAGCGGCGAATGAACAAGCTCCTTTTATCAGCACTCTTATTAATGCTTCCTTCCGTACATGCACCGTCCCCACCAATCTGAAAAACTTGTGTGTACTACTGCTTCTAAAGAACCCCTCTTTAGATCTGAATATCCCCACCAACTTTAGACCTATCCCTACAGTCCCCTTCCTATTAAAGATCATTGATAAAGCAGCCTATATCCAGTTACAATCTTACTTAGTGACCAATAACTTACTAGGACTCCGACAATCTGGCTTCAGACCCCAACATGGCACAGAAAAAGCCCTGGTTGACCTGAAGATCCAGATTGACGACCTGAAAGACTAAGGCAAATCAGCCCTCTTGCTTTTGCTGGACCGGTCAGCCGCTTTTGATCTGGTCGATCACAAGGTGCTCTGCAAACATCTATCACCAGCGGCCCATTTCTCAGCAGAGGCAACAGCATGGTTGCAATCTTTCTTAAACAACAGATCATGCAGATGATACCCAGATCCTTATACCTCCGACAGGTGACTACAAGAAAGATCACGTCCTTCGCCCAAAACCCCCTCTGGCAAAACCATTGGCCAGGTGGAGTCAGGACTCTGGCCTCTAGAGCCTGGCATCCTCTTCAAAAGCACTCATGGGGCCAGTCCTGGCGCCTATGGCGCCAGGCTCATACACCATGAAAAACAATGTTCTTGGGAACTACTTTATTGTATTGTCAGCCAACATGGAGGCATCCACATAGCTTGGTTCCTAAGAACCACGCTATGCGGTCTAGTGTTTTGGGTGTGGTAGCCTAGGGACTACTTTACCTGGACTATTTTGTTGGGGCTATTTAAACCACACCCAAGCAAAACACGTTTTGTGTTACTTTGCAGCTTGCAACGTGACGCTCACCGTGTCCAGCTATTCCCTCAAACCTCGGAAAAGCAGAACCTGCAAGGAGACAAAAGGAACATCAATAGCAGCAGCATCTTACCTGCAGTCTTCATCTTTAAACATTAGCAGCTACTGAGAACGGCTTCCTCGAATCGGCACGCCTCCCGGACAGAACGACCTGAAAGAGGAAGATCGAGGCAACATTAAAGAAAGCAGTAGACATTTACAAATTACGAACTGCTCAAAAGGCTTACCTGGCTGGTCGCCTCTCGACTGGCACTACTCCGGACATTTCACTCGCGCTGAAGAACACCGCAACCTACAAGGAAGGAAAACACAGGTTAGCAAAGGCAAGACTTTGCAGCGCTGCGCATAGCGCTCACTTACCGCATCATAGCGCTCTTAATGCGCCATCATCTACCAGCGGGGCTCAACCAAGCCAGTTCGCCGCGCTGAAGCTCCGCATACCTAAGGGAGAAAAAAAGAGACATTTTAAACAAAGGCATGCAGGATAGCAACAAAACTAAAGAACAGCAATAAGACCTACCTGAACAATATGAAACGGGCCGGCGTCAGTGAAGTAACTGGACCGCACTCGCCCATGAAAGACAACGCACCCCTGCAAAGAAGGCAGGACAGAGAGCATGCTTAATTCTACCACAAGGCAGAACCTTCCCCGCAGACCACATCAGGGCAAAGCTAAGAAGCATACCAGCGAGTAACCCGGCTCGGTGGCGTCCCTGTGGATACCAGGTGAGCCTAACAGGTCACCAAAATATCTCATCATTAAGGCCTGAATGGCCACACATGGTCTGTCTGAATGATAATACTGAGCTGCTACTCCTAGCCACCCCATCCAATCAGAGGAAACTGAGTAAGCAATATCTTGCCTTCATCATTGATGGCGATGACATTAAAGTAGTTAGAGAGGTAAAAACCTTGGGTTTCTATTTAGACTCCTCCCTGAGTCTGCGTAAACAAGTTAGTGTCACAGCGTCAGCTTATACCTGCAAACTGATCCACGCATGTAAACCCTTTCTATCCACTGTAAGTTGCATCACGTTGGCTAGAGACCACATTTTGTCAAATCAACTACTGCAATGCACTGTACCTAGCTATATCCAGAACACGACACATCTCTGTGTTTAGACGTGACAACAACTGGCTATCTATTAGGGACAGAATACAACTCAAAACAGCCTCTCTGACCTACAAATGTCTCAATAACTCAGCCCCCCACTAGATCAACTCCACACGACCCACAAGAACCACCAACTCCAGATGCCTAAGAGTCCCCAGATTTAAATTAAAAAAAACAGGCGACAGCAGCTTTCCTGTTATGACGGTCCAACTCTGGAACTCCCTACCCACCACCCTAAGAGCCGACCAATCCTTCCACAACTTCAGGAAAAACATTAAACTTTGGCTCACTGCCAATGATCTCCCACCTTGTTGGATGTCCTCTACCATGACCTGAACAGCGATAGGGTCACTTCTGTATCTATGTATATTGCCTTGTACTGTTCAATGTATACCCACCATCATGTCTAATATCTGTCTATACACGCTGCTACCATGTGTTATATTGTATTATATTGTACTATACTATAACTTGTAATTCTTTTGTACTGTAACTAAGAAAATGCATATTCTTGTAACGTGCCCAGATACCAGTGGGTGAGGAGCACTTTATAAATAAACAAACTATCGGTTCTCTCTCCGAATCACCGGCTATGCTGACGACCTTGTCTTGTCTCTGGAGTCAAGGACGGGACCATGGTAGCAGGCGCACCTCCCTGCCTCAGTTATCATTGCGGGAGGGTCTTGTGCACTGTTGACATCTATTTCACCATACGTCCGCTGTAGTTCACGGTCTTATGATTCCTTTCACAGGGGCTTTGCGGGCTTGGTTCGAAAAGGGCAAGGTCACTTACCTCCTTGTCCTTTCCAGTCTTGCTGCCTTTCTTCTCCCTTTTAACTGCCGTCCTGGAATAGCTGCCTCCTCGTGTGCTTGCCCTTGCTCAAAGTGTGCTCTTGTGCTATGCCTTTTATCCCTGTGGGGAAGGGAAAGGGCCATCGGGTGTGTGTAATTGTCAACTGCCTGACTCTGCCTGACCCTGGTATTGGGACACGTCAGGTAAACGGCTCTGGTGTTAGTCCATCGTTTTTCACGGTGTAAGAAAGTGTTTGTGTCTGAAACAGGGCAGGGGGGGAGAGCTTCTGAGTATCCTACGGGGTAGGATGCGGAAAAGGTATTCTAAGGAAGGAGGTGTTGCATCTCACCCGTCTGTTTCCCACTTCCGCTCCCCAAAGACCCACCATCCAGGTGATCCTCCCCCACTGGTCCACCCCCAGGAACTCAATCCAATAGCGATGGCCCTGTCCTGGCCACCTGTCTGACAGATCTCCGGGGACTATCGTGTTGTGTTTTTGATGCTTGTTAATCTGCTTATAATCATCGACATGGGCGTGCCTGTAACACTATCCCTCACGTGACGTGTAGTGTACCCAAAATCCCTCACGCGTTGAGGTCCCTTATGATTGTTTTATTACGGCCAGCTAGTTGATCGCCTTATGCAGAGCTCTTCCAAATAATTGCAAATATTTTTATAGTCCCGACCTCCGGTCGTTTTTCTATCTCCTCCCCTTCCTTCCACGGTTGCTTCTGATACCACTGCCGAAGACTGCTGAGGACTGAATTTCGACGGCTGGGACTCCGGTCGGCGCTGCCGACCACGTGGCCGGGCCTTCTGGCTGGCTTAGACAGTAGGGAGAGTGGGCACTGTGGGGTTATATTCATTCAAGAATGTCTCTCCTTTTCCTTTCTTTGTTCTCTTGGGTTTGTCGTCACATTTGAAGTCCTGCGCTATGGAGAGGACACCATTTAAATATTGTCCTACCTGCAAGGCGAAATTCCCATGGAAAGACGAGCACCGGTGGTGCAATAACTTGTCTTCTCCCTCGATCACAAAGAGGCGTCCTATGAGGCCTGGAAGCTCCTACGTCCGAAGACTTAAAGGAGCGTTGCGTAAAGCGGTGGGCGGCAGCTGCAGAGTGCGCCTAGGACATTAGTGACGACCAAGGCTCCATCTTGGATGCCATTGACCTCACGCAAGAGCGTTCTCGCTCCATGCCGTCAGTCCCTGGCCCCGATAGGCACAACGAGAGTCCCGCTATGGAGAATGTACATCCCAGAGACATGGATTCACATGATTCCCACACTAAAGACACAACCCCGGGTTCTGCTTCGATGGTTCCAAGATGCCAACGGGTGTGCCGGCCAGTTCGGCTGTACTCGCCGATTCTCGTGATCGGCAGTCCTCACCGCAACCGCGTGAGCGACTTGTGTCCAGGCAGTCTAAAAATAAGGGCGCCAGCATCAAAAGCCATGCGGCCGTTGAAACGCCTCAGAAGAGTGCATCGGTGCTGCACTTGGGCCCGGTTGCACAGATATCTACTGCGCAACCGCCTGCACAGTCCGTACACTTCCCTGTGACGCTGAGCATTAACGATAGCATCGCAAAGATAGTTTTGGCTGTTAAACAGAAGGAACAAGCGAAGGACGCGTCGAAATGCCCGGAAGGCCGAAAAGACTACACTGAAAGCCCTGGGTTTTTGGCTAAGGCTCTAGGTGATACATCTCGGTGTTCCAGAGAAGAAAGTCAGTCAGAAGAGCCCTTTCCTCCTATTGCCACCCCCCCCATGGTTCATCTTCATGGACCAGGGAGAGGTTTGAGGGGTGCATGAATCGTCTAGAAAGGTTTGTGGAACTTTGAGAGATTTGCTCCAAAGAGGCCTCGGGAAGAGAGCCTGCATATGCCTGTGGCTAAATTTCAAAGGACTTTTGATCCATATCATGATGAAGACATTCTGGACATCACTGATGAGGAATACCATGTTCAGCCCTATACACAGGATGATACCCCCTTTGATGATCCTTCTAATCCCAATCAGGGATGGGAGGACGACCCTCCAACTGATAATCAGCCCTGGGCGTCCCCCACCGCGACACTTTGTGTATGAACTCGCTCCATCCCCACCAGTCCGTCAGGCGTCACCGGTTGACGACCAGATGGCGTTTAACGCTATCCTAAAGAAGGCAGCTGAGCAGGAGGCTGTGCCAGATTCAGACTTTGTTGAGGACATCCTTAAGGAGAAGCCTCCAGCCAGTCAGGCTTTCCATTTTATTAAATTCAATAAAAAGACGACTTGCCCCTTCCCTGTTAACGCCCACCCAGACCAGGGCTGTTAATCCACGTGTGGAGAAGCTGTTTCGTCCTTCCCCTACTGACCCTCTTTATATCAGGGGGCATGCCACTCCATATTCCTTGGTGGTTACCACTACGAGGAAAAGGACAGGCGTGCCCTTGTCCACAGGCGCGGCTCTGCCTGATATAAAGATTGTAAAAAGCTCTATGCGCTGGGGAAAAGGGTTACCACTGCTGCAGCTTACTCCACACGCATAGCCAACAATACCACACTGCTGGCTAGCTACTCAGATGTTCAGTAGAATCTACTACAGGAGGGCCTTCAAGAGGTCCCTGAACCGGTGGGAGCTAAATTGCTTGCTATTGTGTCAGAAGGCAAGCAGGTCAATCACAATATTCTAAAGAATACTTTCAACGCTGCTGAAACAGCGGGCAGGACCTTAGCCCAGGGCACCCTATTAAAACGGCATGCCTGAACAAAAAATGTGTTCAAGTCAGAAACCCAGGCTTCTTTAATTAATAAGCCAGTGGAGGAGGCCAATCTGTTTGGCAAGGCTGTCGATGAAGCACTGGAGACCGCGAAGAAGGAGCATGAGACTCTGAAAAGCTTAAACCAGATCACTCAAAAGACTTCAACAGAGGGGTGGAGGCTTGCACCGAACCTTTCGTGGGCAATCCTACTCTCGCCAGTACAATTCTGAAAACAATTGGTCCTCAGGTCAAGGATCTACCTCCACCACCACCAGGTACCCACCTAGAGGACAGCGTTGTGGGAAAGGCTTTGGGCGTGGCTCCACCCCCATAGGCTCCCCGGCCTCTAGTCAAAAATGACTTGCAGATCCGGGTACCCTCGCATGCCCCCCCGGTCGGGGGACGTCTAATATCATTCCTGCAAGCATAGGAGGGGATTACATCAGGCCAGTGGGTGCTCAAGTCCATCGCCCACGGGTACTGCATAGAGTTCAGCCGACCACCTCGATTCAGACCTACGAGATGAAGACGCCTAACATCAGAACACCTCAGTATCCTGCTGCAAGAGGTCGAGATCCTGCTGGAAAAGGACGCTATCAAAGTCGTCACTCTGGTATTTATTCAGTGCACTTCCTTGTACCCAAAAAGGATCTCCCCATGCTCCCTGTGCTAGACTTGCGTCCAGTGAACACATTTGTCAAACCTCAAAAGTTTAGTATGGTCGCTCTGGAATAAGTAATTCCTTTGCTAACACAAGGGGATTACATGACAACATTGGACATGAAAGATGCATAATTTCAATGTTGCAGGCACACAGAGAAGCACTATCAGTTCAAAGTACTTCCCTTCGGCATCGTCTCAGCCCCAAGGGTATTTACAAAGGTACTGGCGGTTGCAGCAGCACATCTGCGCAGGCAAGCCATCCCGGTCTATCCTTACCTCGACGACTGGCTCATAACAGGGGACTCCTACAGAACATGCCTGTCAACACACAAATGATGATAGACCTCTTACTCAGTCTGGGATTCTCCATAAACGAAAAGAAATCCAGCCTAGACCCCCGTCAGGTCAAACAGTTTCCGGGAGCTCTAATTCCTACAGAAGATGGCCTCATCTTCCCCTCCAACGAGAGGGTTCAAAACATGCTGTTTCAGATCCCTCAGTATGTAGCCAGTTGAGAGCTGACGGTACGCAAGGCCATACGACTGTTGGGTATGATGGCGTCCTGCATTTACTTAGTGCCTCACGCGCGTCTCCGTCCCATACAAGAGTGGCTCAGCAGCCATTGGTGTCAACCCAGCAGACGATGGGACGATCTAGTGGTTGTCTCGGCATCCCTCGTTCTCCCCCTGCAGTGGTGGTCGAGGGAAAACCTCTTGAAGGGGAAAACCTTCACCCCTGCAATGGAAGCCACTCTCACAAACAGACCCCTCTCTCATGGGGTGAGGGGCTCACCTGCTTCAGCAGACAGCGCACAGACTTTGGTCACCAGAGGTAGCATCCAACCATATAAACCTGTTGGAGCTCCTAGCGGTATTCAAAGCACTGAAGACTTTTCAGACACAGTTGCAAGGGAAGACGGTCCTGATCCTCACAGACGGCACCACAGCCATGTACTACCTGAACAAACAAGGGGGCACGCACTCTCCAGGGCTATCCAAACTGTCTCTGAACATTTGGAAGTGGGCTCTCAAACACAAGATGTTCCTGTTGTCCCAACACGTTCCAGGGGAACTCAATCTTCTGGCGGACAAACTCAGCAGAGACTTCCCACCATCCATGCCCGCAAACTCTGAACTTAACGACCTGGCTCCTGAGGTCATAGAATTCGGGCACCTCCAACTTCCTCAGTGAAGCATGGACCTACTTAGGGAGGCAAGAAAACCTAATACACGATATTGCTACTCCAGTAAATGGAAGCGTTTTGTTATCTGGTGTAATTCCAAGAGCATCAGTCCAATTGACTGCTCACCTACACATATTGTACTCACTAAACTCAGGCCTAGTTTTTTATTCACTGAAAGTACATTTAGTGGCACTCTCAGCCTACACTATGTCACAACAAAAGGTGTTGTGGTGGAAGATACCAGTTATTAAGGCTTTCATGGAAGGGGTTAAAAGGATTCCCCACCTGCCCCCCATTTCTAACCCGGCTCCCGGATGGCACCTAAATGTGGGACTAACTAGACTTATGTGGTCTCATTTTGAGCCTATGCATAGAGCAAGTCTCAAGGCTCTTACCTACAAGACCACCTTCCTAGTGGCAGTTACTTCAATAAGGGGTCAGTGAACTACAGGCCCTTTCAGTTCTAGACCCTTTTGTTACAGTCCACAGAAATAAGGTGGTTCTGTGCACTCGCTCTCGATTTGCGCCCAAATTTATTTCCAAGTTCCATGTGAACCAGTCTATAGAACTGCCAACTTTCTTCCAGAACCCCACTAACGTGGCAAAGAGAAGCCTACACACATTTAGTTTGCGCAGGGCTGTCATGTACTATCTGGAAAGGACTAAACCACTAAGGAAAACAAACCAGGTTTTCGTGTCAGTGGCAGCTGGTAGAGAAGGTGACCCTGTCTTTAAATCTGCCATCTCAAGGTGTATTGTCAATTGCATCACACTCTGCTACACTCTTGCTAAGAGAAAACTGCCCTTCAAGCATACAGCACACTCTACTCGAGGCACTGGGGCTTCCATAGCATTAATTGCAAATGTTCCCCTTGAATCTATTTGCAAAGCGGCAACCTGGAGTTCTGTACACATCTTTACAAAACACTATTGCCTAGACACTCATTCTAGGTCAGATTCTCAGGTGAGACAAGCAGTACCAAGACATCTTTTCACCACTGTTCCTTCTCACAACCCACCTCCAACTCTGGGTACTGCTCACTAGTCTATGCACAGCATGCGATTCTAATAAACAGAATAACGAGCATCAGAAGACATGCATTACTCACCGTAATAGCATTTCTGATGATTGTATCTGCTTGGATTCACATGCGCCCACCCTTCCTCCCCGCTCTGATGGAAGGAACATGGACATCTTACTACTTTGTTCTCTTTTCTGTACGCACGATAGTCGTAAGGCTGCCTCATGGCAGAAAAAATACAATCGGAGGGACCTCGACGCGTGAGGGGATTTAAGCTACACTACACGTCACTTTAGGGATTGTGTTACAGGCACGCCCATGTCGTCGTCCCCTTCCTCGAAAGAGAAGATGCAATACTCTGCGGTTTCCACTAGATGTTGGACTATATGAACAGCATGTGAATCTAAGCAGATACAATCAATCAGAAATGCTATTCCGGTGAGTAATGCATGTCGTTCACTTGTATCTACACCAATATGACGTCCAATGTCAAATGAACCCCCCACGCCCTTTCCCCTCCTGATAACGATGCCCCACACCTTCACAGTTGCATCTCGTGATCTGCAAAGCAAACGCCTCACGTTTACTATTGGCATTACGCTTTGGAGTTTGGATTGAGTGAATGATGGGTTTGGTCAGGCCTCTAAAAAGACATTTTGGCTAGACTTCATATATTTCAGAAACTGCTTGCTTGCCTTACTAGAATTTGGCGAAAAGAAAACTATCTGTAGTACAATTTCATCATAGTTGTGACTACTTTACTCATATTAACTCTCACTAATGCAATCTAATTTGTATTAATAATTAATTAAAGATGAACGCAATCTAATCAACCCAAGATCAATGTCCACACGCTACCGAAATCTACGATCTCCTAAGTGACGGAGGCATAGACATCCTTTTTGTAACCGAAACATGGCTAGATGACAACTACAAGATCACCCTCAATAACTGCCTTCCTTATAACTACAAGTGCATCCAAGTAAACAGGAAAACAAAGAGGTAGTGGGCTAGCAATCGTCCACAAGGAACACCTGGAAATTAAAGCGGAAGACCCATTAAACATCAACAAATGTGAATCCCTAATCATACTTCCATCAACAAATCCCAGAACAAACCTAAAATTCATACTGATATACAGACCACCAACGTACGATGTGCCCTTCATAGACCACTTTATAGAAGCAATCACCAACCTAGCTATCGAGCGTAACCAACTAATTATCCTCAGACTTCAACATCTGGTTCGATGAAGAAACCACAACCTCACAAAAATCTCTTACCTGCCAACTAACAACAATGGAACTACATCAGCTGGTCAAAGGAGCAACCCACATGGCAGGACATACACTAGACGCAATCTTTGCCAACAGAAAACTAATTACCACAGCACCACCGATTCAGATCCTCTGGAGCGACCACCTCGTTTGTTTGTTTGTTTGTTTATATGACGCACCCCACCCAGAGGTATCTGGGCGCCTTTATAAGAATATGCATTTTCTTAGTTACAATACAAGTAGGAAAGAACATGATCTAGTAGAATACAATATAGTACAAAAGTTGTGGTACATGGTTATTTCAATACAGTTATAATACAAAGTTAACTCGTATACAATGGAGTGAGGGAAGTAAACTAAACGGGTGGCAGATCTTTGGAGGTGAGCCAAAGTTTAGTGTTTTTCCTGAATTTGTGAAAGGTACTGGTCGGCTCTTAGGGTGGTGGGTAGAGAGTTCCATAGCTGGGCTGCCAAGACAGGGAAACTGCTGCTCCCTGCTCTTTTCAGCTTGAATCTGGGGACTCTCAAGCATCTGGACTTGGTGGTCCTGGTAGGTCTTGAGGGAGTGTTCTTAGTGAATTATTTGACAAGGTATTGAGGGGCTGCGTTGTAAAGGAATTTGTAGGTTTGGGAAGCAGCTTTTAGTTGAATCCAGTTGTGGTTACGTCTAGTAGTAGAAATGTGCTGTCTTCTGGAGATGCCCAGTGCTGTTCTCAGAGCATTGTTCTGGAGCTTATTGGTGATGTATTTACTGGCACCAAAGTACAATGCGTTGCAGTAATCAATTTTTGACAGCACAAGAGCTCTGGCCAAAGTCAAACAACTTTCTGTGGAAAGAAAAGGTTTGCAGGCGTGGATCAGCTTACAGGTGTATGCTGTCGCTGAGGCTGTAGCACTGACTTGTTTGCGAAGGTTAAAGGAGGTGTCTAAGTAGAATCCCAGTATTTTCATCTCCTTGGCCACCTTGATGTCATTGCCATCAATGTTGAAAGAGAAATATTGATTGCTCAGTTTCTTCTGATTGAATGGGGTGGCTAGTAGTAGAAGCTCGGTCTTCTCATCATTCAGGGCATCATCATCCCCTTTGTAATCACCATGCTCTCCCCAATAACCAGGAAACAAAAAAGCGACCAATCATCATGAAAAGAAGCTGGAGAACCATAAAAAACTCCAACTTAACGGTACGACTGGAGATGATCAAACCACGAACGACGACCATGGGCGAAGCTGACCTAGACACCAAAATAGATATACTTCACAACTGGATCACCACAACAATCGACGAGATCGCAAAAGAAAAACCTTTCAATCCATCCCGCAAAAGAGCAATGGCAAAATGGTTCATCCACTACTAGGCGCCATGAAAAGGAAAAAACTAGAATGGAGGATCAATAAAGACTGCAGAAAAAAATTCAAACTTCAACAACGTACCCGTTCATACAAAAAGGAAATGCTACGACAACAGAACCAAACGCCCAAAAATAACTGTTTAAAATCATAAACTAAATATTAAAAACCCTCCTGGCTGCAACAACACTCCAATACCATCGAAGCAATTTTGCAGTGCCCTCGCAGACCACTTTAAAAAATAAAATCATGACCATCCAACAGACCATTCAACCACTACAATGAAGACACTGACCGATGCAAGGAACAAAGGAACAAACTCCGAAACTTCCCGCACATATCAGTGGAGAGTTTCATCAAACTCCTAAATCAAAGCAACAAATCTGGCTCCCCCGCAGATCCCTGCCCCCCTGACATCTACAAATCAATCCTCGCACAAGAAACACCAATGGAATACTACAGGAACGTCCTCAACCAATCAATCTCAACAGGAAGAGTGCCTCAAGCCTTCAAATCGGCATACATCAAACCACTCCTCAAGGATACAACAGGAAACTTAGAGGACCTCTCCAACTACAGAACGATCTCTAACATCCTGTACCCAGCTAAACTCCTGGAAACACACATATAGAACAACCCCAGATTTCATAGAAGAACATCACCTATTAAACCAGGCACAAGTAGGCTTCAGACCGATGAGAGGAACAGAAACAGCACTTATTTCAATCTGGGATGATCTAAAGGCTAACGCAGGCTCAAACAACAGCAACGCTCTGATACTTTTAGACCTCTCTGCAGCATTCAACACAGTTTACCACGACATGCTCCTCATGAGACTGGAAGAATTCGGAATCACTGAGGCCTTACTTTGGGTCTGATCCTTCCTAACAAACGGAACAGAAACAATACGGATGAAAGGATCCTACCATTCCTCTCATTCAACAACAAAACAACTGCCGTCATCACCCTCATGTCCATACTAGACTACGCCAGCAGCTTATATCTAGGCTTGCCTGAAGGACTCTTAAATAAGCTCCAACGCATACAAAATGCAGCGGCCAAACTGCTCCTTAAACTACCTAGACGAGAACACATCACAGCAGCGCCGAAAACGCTACATTGGCTACCCATCAAACAACGGATGATGTTCAAATCAATGTGCATAACTCGCAGAGCAATCCACGACCAAGGTGCAGAGTTCCTTAAAAGAAAACTAAACGTACATCACACTGCAAGGCCACTCAGATCCAGCAGTGACATCCGCTTGGAACCCAAATCATATAACGAGAGGAAACTCGGAAGATCCTCTTTTTCTCACCTCACCCCAAAAACCTGGAACACACTACCAAAAAACATACGGAACACAAAAGATCACCTATAATTCAGTAAACTTCTCAAATCATGGCTCTTCACCCCTTAACCAGAAATAATGCTGATAAGGACATACACAGAGGAACTAGGCCGTGAGAAGAACCTACCCTGACTCCCTAAATCATCAACCCTTATAAAAGAAGGATATATGGATCTGTAACCTATCCACTTATCAATTAAAAAAACAAACCATCAAATCATACCAAGGAACACCCCAGATCAATCGGAAGGGAGAGCAAGGTATGACCCAGCAATAGCACCTGGAACCCCCGAATGCACAGGCAGCAATGGACCACCGACAGTAATAGATGGGAAGTAGCGGCTAATGATAATATAACTCCACTACCTAAGCAGGGATTATGCTCGCCCCCTGGGTGTACTAAGGTCAAGACCTAGATGGAGGCCAGCCTCAACCCCCTGAAACTAGACAGTCAGGAAAGGGAAGAGAAGATTATACCACCCAGTGGACCACCAACAGTAAATGGATAGCAAGGAGCTGGTTAGGGATATTAGAACACCACTGTCGCACTAGGGGACAATGCTCACCGAACCTGGGGTACTTAGCAAATCGGTATCACCACAGAAACTAGACAATCAGTAAACCAAGAGAAGAGAGAGAATATACCAACCCAGTATGACAATCTGATACATAAACTAAACTACAGGGATTGAGACATACCAACCACTAACCAAAACCGCAAATTTCTGCATACTAAATTCACACAAAAACCCACACCACCACTGTTAGGCAGAGATTGATGCAGTACCCTTTGGGTGCACTACAACAACTCTGACTACAGGTAATATGAAACCCAACCTTTTGTATAATCTTGTACTACACAGTTTTGGTAGCGTGTTGAGCAGCCAGGCTTATCTCAAGAGGGGTCAATGTGAGCAGTAGGGGAGTTACACAGATAATCACAGTGACAAGTATTCAAATAAACTTACACCCAAGGTTTCTTGAATAAACAATTATTAATGTATCAGTCCGTTAGAATAAGCCTTCTTCAGAAGGGAGCAATTTGAAAGCAGCACACAAATATATTTCAATAAAACTGTACACTCCTAGTTTCTAAATCAGTAGAGACCCTTTTGGGATGGCCCACAGACGGAACCTACACCATCGGGTGACTTCAATAGCGAGGGTGCTGGGGACATTAATATCACTGTTGCATTTAGAATCATGTACGAGTAATTCAAAGGAAATGGTTATTAGAACAAACAAGAGATCACAAATATTCTCAAGCGGGCAAATACGTTCAGATCCCCTAATAAGAGTTATTGAGTGGTACAGGCTAAGCCAAGGTCAATGGGCAAAAGGCTGCATGAGCTGAAGCACTTCTTTGCAGGTAAGTAGGAAGGTCTTTGCGCAATGTTTTAGAAGTCTTTGAAGAAAAGAAGAATCAAATGGGCCACAAGCTGTTAGCTGTTAGACGTGTGAAAAGTAAAAGGTGCAAGCAACTCTACAATAAGAGGTAAGATTTTACAGTACCTTTGTATTGAAGAAAAAGTGCAGCAGATGACATCTGTTCCGGTATCCAGTCAAAATCTCGAGGAAAAAAAAGTCGAATGACCATAATCTCGAAGAAAAAAAAAGTCGAATTCCCTCTTTTTTAATTATATATTTATTTTGGGGTCCGGGAATAAAAAAATGGGTAAAACAAAAAAAAAGAGGGGGGGTTGGGCAGGAACCCCCCCATTTCGAATAAAAAACGTCATTAAAAAGAATGCGACTTTTTTTTCGAGATTTTGACATTCGACTTTTTTAAATTCGACCTTTTCACTATAAACCATCTGTTCCTGTGCAGCTCTGCAGATCTCACTGTTCCTGGGCCTCAGTCGTGGGGACAAGAGGGAGGACTTCTGGGGACTCCTGCACTGCAATGGGGCGGTCATCGCTCGCAACCGGCAATCTTTCCAACAAGTGGCACTTCATTGTTTCAGCTCCTCAGGACTACCGCAAATAGCAACACTGCAGTTTCTGGCTGTCAAGATGGACTTTCCTTGCTTCTGGGGTCCTGCACTTTGTTGAGGGGGCTCAGGCTCGGTCAGTCCTGCTTCCTGTCAGTCCGGAGGATCTTCCTGGAGCTCTTGGCCAACTTAAAAGCAACGCACACAATCAGGTGTTGCACTCCCTGGCGTTTCGGTTTCTAGCAGCAACTCTGTGGAAATGCAACCAGCTCCCAGAGAATGTCCAGGTGGCTTACCTTGGAGTTGAGGGAAGGAGTCGTCCTTGCAGGGGCTTCTCTGTCGATACGAATTTGGAGTTTCAGCAGAGCAGCAGGGCTTCACCGGTCCAGGAGTTGCAGCAGGCGTCCTCTTCAAGTTCTTCTTCGGTTCCTTGATCGAATGGTCGACTGCCTTCCAAGCCAAAAGCCTTGCCTTTTATTCAGTTCTCTCCCATTCATTCCAGCCTAGCTGTCAGTCACCCAGCAGGGTAGCTGTCCTTGCCGGACAGTCAGCCGGCCAATCATCACAGAGTGCATTTTGGTCTCCTAGGAGACTAAGCACAGGGTGTTTCAGGCACTTCCCTCACTTCCTGCCCACCCCAGACACCCTGGAGCCAGAGGCGGGCTTCACTCGTGAATCCTGCCAAAGGCAAATCGAACAATGGGACCAACCCTGGTTTGGCGCGCAGAGTAAATCTCAAGAAGGACCTTTCCGAGAAGAAATGGCAAAGAAAGAAGGCCGGGCCATTTTGACAAAAATTGCACCCTTGAGTGCTTTACTGCAGCTGCAACGGCAGCCTTCGGTAAAAGCACAACATGGTAGTTAACAGTAAACCACTGCCACCAGCCATTCATCGGGGAAAGGGTAACATAAAATTGTTACATGAGAGCTAGACAAAGGGGATACTAAGTAACCCCTCCAGCACCCTATTTTAAGATAGTGTGTGCTGGGTCTAGAAAGTTACAATGTAAATAAAGTCAATTTCCCTTTACTATTCTGGGAAACAGTAGTTTATCCCAGAGATGTTACTTAAACCTTTGGGAAATCTAAAAGACTTCCCTGTGTCACTGCACTGTAAGGTGCTGTGTGACACAATGTAAAAGATGATGCCTATGGAGTTTGTCTCTCACAGCAAACCGCACGGACTTCAGCACACCGCAATAACAATCAATCAACAAATAGATCGCAATAACAGCACGCGAGGACCCACTTCGATCCTATATGCACACCCAAGCTCAGCGCACAGTGAAAACCGAATTGAAGCTGCCAACAGTACACCACCTCTCACTTTCCTACGCCCTCTTCACCCACTAACCCACCCCCCACCTTTGTTTACAGATCCGCCTGAGTGCCTAGAGGCCAACTCTGTTGGTGACGGTGCGCTATATAAATACCTTTAACATTAACCCTTTGATGAATTACTGAAGATGGAGAGAGTGAACCAAGCTTTTTTTTGGGCTTTTTAGTAGTAGTTCATTTTGTGAAAATGTCATTTGATTATCTGTTCTGCTGGGCATGGACTAGTCTTGAGGATGGCGTCCTAGCACTTGGGCTACACGCGTCATAATGATGATTAACTAAACAGAACATGTACATATAATATTCCACTTGGACAATTTTATATTTCAGTTAACATTATACCTAATAAAATGCACACTGAGCATTCTGTCTATAAAGTCAGAGTCATTAATGAAACTTCCAGGATCATGCCTTGTCTCTTGGGAACCACACGCACAGACCAACCCCTCCCCCGCCACTCCCTGCACACCTCTTCTACTCACCCATACCATTGATTAGAATTTGTCCTGACATCTTGCTGTTCTCTAAATCTGCATTCATGCAATGTATACCAAGTTCACCAGATTCTGTTTCAGTGTCTGGTTCAAATACATATGTGCTTTGATGATACCTTTCAAACGTTAATACGTTTTGTTTTTGCCTTTATCGATCAGGTTACAAAGAGGTAAAAAGCAGCTCATTGAGAATGGAAGTGGCGCAGAGGACAATGGTGACAGCTCGCATTGCAGCAACGCATCAGTGCACAGCAATCAGGAGGCCGGGCCCAGCAATAAAAAGACCAAGACTTCTGATGACTCGGGCCTAGAATTGGATAATAATAATGAGACTGTAGCCATAGACCCAAGCCTGGATGGAGCCAGTGAAATAGAGCTAGTTTTTAGGCCGCACCCAACTCTCATGGAGAAGGACGACAGTGCACAGACGAGGTAATTGTTATTCAGTTATTGTGTGCAAGATTTCATTTTTATTGTTCTTTCTGGCAATGTTTTCTCCATGCTTCTCAAATTACAATGCCGCCAGGTATGATTGGGAAATCTTATCAAACTGGAGTGACCCTGAATAATTCTGGAGGCTTCTTCTTTTCTGGAATACCATCTTCAATGTGGGAAACATGTAGGAAATGGTAACTTTACAAAATACCTTACTACATGTATTTACATTTTGAAAGACATTTCTGAAACATCACATTTCTTTTGGGGAAATGTAGATATTGTTGTAAGTGAGTAAAAAGGTTGAGGCCTATTTCCTTTGCTCCCCTTCATTCCCCCCCCCCCCACACACACACACACATATGCACACAACCACAAGCACACATATGCATAAAGCTGCTAATTCCAGTTGAAATACAAGCTTTATTATCTGGCCTCTGTTAACTGGAGTACTATATTAAGCATCAACTGTCATTAGCCGTAATAGTACTGTCCAGGTTAAGAAAATGCCAGATTGCAGAGTGCTTGTAAACGGAGTAGGGAGTCAGGAATCTGTTCAGCCTTTTTGCTTCATTTTCCAGCTTTTGCCATTTGGGTGACAACGTTGGGTTAACCGGCATATTTGGTTATCCAGCACCATTGAGTCTGAGTCACCATTTGTGCCAGATGACGGCGCTTTTACTGGTTTATGTAAGTTGAGTGCTTTTGTCCATTTGACTGATAAACTGACAAATGAAGTTATCAGTCTTATATTGGAAAAGGAAATACCATTGAATTTAATGTGTTGGCACTCGTGAAAATGGTGTTGCAATAAAACAGACTATGCCCGCTAATGACTATATAGACTACACGTTCAGTTCTACTTGGTAGCGAAGCGGCTGTTATCCCACTGCTTGGTTACATCCCTTCTGCAGCTCTTTTTGTTTTGTCCCCTTGAGTGGGTAAGGGTATGCCCAGACATTGTTCTCGACCTTGCAGGGCCTAAAGATCCAAGCTGCACTCACTGATGACTACCCATGAGTCCGGAACATGGCTGGGTTTGCTTGTAGTCCTGTGCAGAAGGGATTGTGACCCATCAGTGTGGGCTGGACTGCCGTGGGACCAAGCCAGATTTGCAAATGGTCTTTCCCCTTTCTGTTAAGGCTGTGGAACGATGGTCTGGATGGTAGCCCTTATTCCACCATTGAAGGTTCACGCCCTTCCATAAACTTTAAGCAATTTCAGCTCTTACCTGTGCCAAGCTCCAAAAAGAATCCATGCAGATAGTATCCGTTCATCCCCTTAGGTTGCGCAATACATCTCAAAGGTAGAAAGATCTTTGCTTGTCCCAAGCTTGAAAGGTTGCATGAAGCATGGCCTTCCTTTATACAACCAGGGCATCATGTGGTTATGCATGGGGTCCCACTTGTCAGCTTGGATTCATGGTCTATTGACCCCCACCCAATTCCTCACCACCCCCTGGGACAAAAGACTAACTATAAACATAGAAACCTTTTTGTTTTGCTGAAGAAGCCTCTGCCGTCTTTCCCACCATGGAAGGAGTGTTCTCATTCAGATGGACAACACCTGGAATGTTTTGCATCATCAAGCGGGTAAGTATACAATCCTGGCATTCCTACAGTGGTTCTGTGGACATCGCTGCTCCCACTTCATATGATGCTTTTTGCGGTCCATCAGGTAGGGTAGGTTCTGAGAACACTCAAACAATCTGCAAGCAGGCAGGGCCTACACTCTTGCTTGCAAATGGGGACTGAAATCTGTTGGCTCAGCCCTTGGGAAGTGGGGCTGCCTTAATGTGGTTCAAGTCTAGTTTGCGCCCTGGCAATGACTTCCTTGTATACTGAAGGGGAGGTTACATTATGCTATCCCACATCTTCTAATTCTTGCGAAGATCACAGCAAGTTTGGGAGGTCTCTCGATTTGCCAAATGATTGGGACTGTATTTTGTCTAATTGTTTTTTTTTTTTTTTTTTTAAGACTTGGTAGTAGTTCCATCTTTCCTTCTACTGGTTTGTGGGCACTTTCTGACCCATGAACTGGCCTTTCACCCCTTCCATCTATCGCTGATATTAAGTGCCTAGTTCTTAAGGATACTAACTCTGTTAATAACCTCTACAGTACACAAACACTGTGTATAATCAAGTAGTTCATGGTCTGGCTCTGAGCTCTCGCAAACTGAAGCTAGCTCTTGGACGGATTTAGATTTTGAACTCATTCCCCAGGGAAATTCTTTTTGGAGTTTGCGGCTCTGTTAGGTAAGAATTGGTGCAGTCACATTGTGCAAGACTACACAAGACTTATCTGCTTGGTATAAGGTAACCCACCCTACACAGCGTGGGCACTGCTTATGTTTTTAAAGAGAGCGATGTTCTTCAGAAAGGGTCTATTATTAATGCAGGGAAATGCTAGTTAGTACTTTGGAAAGACTTTAATAGGTATTTAAATTTAAACTTTACCGTTCATTTTTAATTGACACTGCCAGTGTTTTATGGGTTTTAATTATTCATGTAATTATCTGATCAGTGTTTTTATGCCAGGTTATTTAGGTCATAAATGTTTATGATTTTATTATTAGGAAGTGTTTTATGGAATGTAACTTTATCTGTGATTAATTGTGTCTTTTTTGTTGTTTAATGGATTTTTATAATCCGAATAAACTTGTTTGACTGACTGACTGACATTGTGCAAGACTACACAAGACTTATCTGCTTGGTATAAGGTAACCCACCTTTTGGTATAGGTCTGTACTTCACAAGTTGGTAGTGTGACTGAGCAGCCAGGCCTATCTCAAGAGGGGTAAATGTGAGATGTAGAGCTGTACAGATGAAACCAGTCCATACGAGTAACCAAGTAACACATTCAACGTTTCAGTTATAAATAATTATTTATTTAGTTAAGCATGCTTTAAAAAAGTCAATGGTTTAAAACGGTTCAAGCAAACTTTGGAATCACTTTTCGCTGGTGAATACTCATTGGATATGCTAATACATATTTCTCCTACACCCTGAAGTGACTTCAATAACAAGGATAGTATTGCATTTATATAAAACACCAATATACTTTTTAGACTCCTGAGTTTCAGAAAAAGAAGGATTACGGAAAAATATAAAGGTTAGATCATGCTTTCTTATCAAGTGAGGACAGTTTGAATACTCCAATGAAATCTAGGTAAGCTTTTCCCGGCAGTCACGAGCAATGCCAAAATCAATGGATTCAGAATGGTGACTTTAGGGATACAGGACAGCCAAAGTGGATTGGGCAAAGTTTATAGTTCTGATGCACTTCTTGGATACAAGTCTTTCACAAAGTCATGTAGTTCAGAAACTCACTGAAGGAACGCAAGCTGTTAAGCCTGTGCAAAACGGAGTTGAAATCAACTCGTAAAGTTAAGCAGGTGCAAATCCCAAGTGAGAAAGCACGACTTAAGGCGAGAAGGTAAGTACCCCAAGCCCACAAAGTACCTCTGGTTAGAAGAAAAGTGGTCCAGCTGGATGTCGTCTTGCTACAGCCAAGCAGACCCTGGTTCCTGAGCCTCAGTCGTGGGGACAAGACGGAGGATGTCTGGAGGGCTCCTGTGGCAGTACTCGGGAAGGACTTCGGCAGCTACAGGCTCTCTTCCATTCAGTGGCACTTTGTGGTTTCAGTCCCTTGCAAACAGCACTGATGCAGATTGAATATCCTGGGTTGGACTGTCCTTGCTCCCTCGGTCCTGGACTCTTGGGCGGAGTCTTGATCGGGTATTCCTGCTTCTGGAGTGTCCTTAGGAGGCTCCTGGAGATTTTTGGCCGGATTCGTTCCACAGCAGATGTTTCACTCTGTTATGGACACTCGATATTGGCATTGGGCTTCTGCAGCACTGGAGAGGCACAGCAAGTCGGGGATTGCGCCAAAGTGGAGTTCATCTCTGGGTTAGTTGGTCCCATTAACCCAAGGGAAGAAGTTGTCCCGTCAGGAGCTTCTCTGTCGATACTAAAAGGGAGGTCAGCACAGCAGCAGGGCTTCCATGAGCAATTCAAGGTCAGGAGGTTGCAGAGGGCTTCTCTTCATGATTTCTTCTTCAGATGTTTCCTCCAGCGGTGTACTCTGCCTCTAGTCCCAAAACTCTTGCCTTTTAAGCAGGTTTTCTGATTCATGCACAGCCTAGGCTATCAATAACAAAGCATTGTGGCTGCCCTTTTAGGACAGCCAGCTGGCCAATCAGGACTGGTTTCATTCGGGCACTCAGAGAGACAAAGGACTGGGGAGGTTTGGGACCCTCCCTCACATCCTGTCCTTCCAGACACACTGGAGCCAGGGGCGGGCTTCAGGGCTGAAGCCCGCCAAAGGCAAAACACACAAAGGGCTCAGACCTGTCTCGATCACAGAGTAAAAGCCAAGAAAGACCTCCTAAACAGAGAATGGCAAAAAAAGAAGAATGGCCATTTTGACAAAATGGACACCCATGGGTGCTGTACTGCAGCTGAGGGTTCAGCCTGCGGTAGAAAAGCACACTGGTAGTACAAATTAAACCACTGCCACCAGCCATTTAAAGTAGTTAGGGTACCAAAAAATGTTAAATGGGAAAGTAGGATAAGGGGCTACTAGGTAAGTAACCCCCCCAGTACTCCACATAAGATGGTGTGTGCTGGGCCTACAAAGCAGCAAGGTAAGTAAGATCATTTTCACGTACTATTCTAGTTCACCCAAGAAAAGGTATTTAAACCTTAAGAGAAATCCACAGGATTTCTCAGTGACACTGCACTGAGGTTGCTGTGTGTCACTATACAAAAAGCAGATGCCTATGAAGTTTGTCAGACTCCAAAAACAGTAAAAACATAAAATCCAAATCCAGGAAGAAACATATGAGAGAGTGAGAAAAAGGTTCCACTCACTCAGGAGTTAAAATTAAGTCCTAAGTCTAGCAAAAGAGCTGGGGGCACTAAGGTTGGAGGGAATTAGCACAAATGAAAATGCTCCCTAACACTCGCTCTCCCAGAGTATTTATTTTCACTAACACTTTGTTTTGAGAAGCAGTTATTTGGGGGGCACACTTACACTCTCATTGAGCTGGGACCAACCCTGATTTTCATATGGTTTTATCCATTCTATAATGGCTTGGCAGGCGAAGAACGATGGTCTGGAGGGTTGCCCAGACCAATTCCAGAGGTTAAGATTAATTCTAAACCTTCCAGCCATCACCTCTTGTGTTTTGCTATGGACACACTTGGCAGCAGCCCCACATATCTCATTAAGCTCATAGTTGTAATTTCTTTTATTATTTTTTTTCTGCATTTACGTTGTACATAGAAGATGCATCTCTGTATCAAATAATGAACTAGAACAGTGTGACGAATCGAGGGACTCAAGGCGCAGACCCACTCCCCCCACCCCCCCCCCCCGGTGAGGCTAGGGAGGTGGGCTCACTAACTCTGCAACACCCTCCCTCCCTAGGCAAGTGGGACCTCACTGGGAGAGACTCACCCTTTGGGGACAAGAACTCCCGTTCCCATGAGGGACTCCCTGATACCCTCCACATGCACATGATGGCATATGTGGAACAACCTAATACACAAAATAATTACAAATTCCAGGTCTGGGATGAAGAGGAAGTGATCTTATACCGTTAACAGAAAGAAAGAAGTTGTTTCTTTAAATCAAAATCTCCAATCAACTGCGATGAGTACGATGAAGAGGGAGGACGCACCAAAGGAAGATGAAAGCGAGAGAGGAAGTCAGACACAGACAGGGGAGGCCCCCTGTGATTAGAAAACCTGAAGAAGGCAGAGCTGAAGCAGACCGCAACGTTCAAAGCTGCTTCAAGCAGGAGAAGGAAACGCTGGAAGCCCGAGGTGTACGAGAAGCAAGAAGCCGAGACGGTTGGAGTGGAAATCTCGGGTGGTGGCATGACCACAAAGCAATCGTGGTGGACAGGCTGCCCGTTTAATAAAAGACGCCACCCCGCAGAGGAAGCAACTAACTGTCCAGTTACCCATAGCGGTATCGAGAAACATAGAATGAGAAAAACCTGGGACCTTCCCCTGCAATAGTGAAGATAACTGGGAGAACAGGATTACCAGGAAGCCTGAAGGAGCTCATTATAGTAACAGAGAACTCGCCCCAGTATAAATGACGAAAGCGTGAAACCCAAGTTGATGAACTTGAGCTGTCTTAATATGATGAAGCGAAGCATAGAAATCCCAAAGAGTGAGTGAAATAGAGTGCCACTACCTTGGGAAGAGGGGAAATAATCTGTTATCCAAGAAACAAAGAGTGGCGCATAACGGAGAGAGATATTGTGATCTAAAGACCAGAGAGGTCCCTAGGATCAACTTTGTATAAGAAAATAGCCATTGTACAAGAATATTCAGAACCCTCTAATACAGAGAATGATTCAGACAAGTGCAAGGAAAATCCATAATAGAGAAAAGAAAGACTGGCAATCCTATAAGGGAGTTATACAAAATGATACAGAAGACAAGAGACTATTTAAAAAATTGCATATTAACAAGAACTCTAAAAGAAGCGAAGAAAAGTACAAAAGTACAACCTTCAGGAGAAGAGGGGTCATTCTCCTGACCTGACCTTATTTGATTAAACTAGTGGTAGGGTCAGTTAGAGCTAGTTTTGGGATTGCAGACTTATTCCTTTTGGACATTCATTGACACCTGATGAGCAGTAGGAAACACCCCATAGTGATGGGTAAAGCAAGGCCTTATTCTTATTCTTTAATAAATGTCCTCAGTCTGCGTCTTTCTTCTGACCTGTCACAACAGACTTTTTTTCACACAGATATAACCCAGAGGATAGTTTAGAGATTATAAATTGTGCCTTTCAGAAGGGCAATGCCCACCAGGCCTTGTTTTTAAGACTCATTTGTCATTTTACTACTTTTAGAATTGCACAAGAATACAGAAGGACGTGAGCAAAAAATGTATTGCAGAAAATCTCAAACCTGATGGGTAACAACTGCTTATTTCTGAAAAAATGATTGTAAATGAGCAACACTTCCTTTTAGGTAGTCCTTCGTTCATATCTTTCATTCACACTGTTTGTGTGTTCAAGAGGTTGATGGACGACCAGAGAGCATTTTCCATCCACTGTAAAATAGGGTCGTTCAAAAACGCTGGCACACATGCTCTGAACCTTGTAAAGCTTAAATATCCGATATAAAATGTAATGATACTGTCGGGGAGATTTATCAGTTTTATGCTTAATCCCCTCTCCTAGTGAGACCCTCAGCACTTTTTGCTGGACTTCTGGACCTTTTTCTTGTTCTCCTAACTGAGGGGAGCCTAACCCACCGAATACCCCTCACTCATTCTTACTTGCTCTAACCATGGGAACGTTGTTCTTTGTTTTGCTTTATTCTATGGACTCTTGCTTTCCTCCATATCTCTTAAAGGCATCTGTGTTACACTTTTAGCACACAGCACCCTATGTGCAGTGTTGCTGGGGACCCTTTTGGGTTCACTTTTTGTATTCTTTAATTTTCCCTAAAAACTACTGTTCTTTACCTAAAGAGGGATACGTTGTATCCTTCCTAAAATTCTAAAACTGATATTGGCACACCCAACTGTATGAGGAGTGCTAAGGGGGTGCGTAGTATCCCCCTTCTCTCTGCTCCTGTCACAGTGACGACCCTAAAGAAATACTTGGTGGCATTGGAGGTGTGCTACCAACTTTTTTGCCATTTTCTACCGCTGACTGTATTCACAGCCTCGGTTATGCACAAAAGTGTCACCTATGTTCTAACATTGTGTCTTCTTTCGCCATTTTTTGTGTTGTTGTCCTTTGTTAGAAAGTCTTCTACCATTCTGGGAGGGGAGATCTGTATATGAGTTTTGCCTTTTGCAGGAACCCTTTGTGTCCCTGCCTAGGCTCCAGTGTGTCTGTAGAAAGCAGGGGATGGATGCACACTGGGGGGGCTGGATGTCCCGATTGAACAGCCACCCAGCCCTGTATCGAAACTGCAGGGAGAGTTTGCAGAGCAGTGAATGGGAAATCCTAATAAAAGGTGAGACAAGTCGACCACTCAAACAGAAGATCAGTAGCTGAAGATAAACAGAGACGCCGACAGACTCTTCCAGAAACCGCAAAGAGGCCACTGCAGTCCTGACCCTGTTTTCTGATCAACAGATGAGCTCCGAAGAGGACTCCTCCTTGCCTTTGGCTGATGGGACCAACTAGCCATAAGACGAGCTGTAGAACGAGCCACCCCCGACGTGCTGTGGCCTTCCAGGGCTGCAAACCGCAAATACCAAGGTACCTCCGACCCAATTGCAGTGCATAGTCTTCCAGTGCATGAATCCTCCCAGAACTTTGGTGAGCTCCAGTTGGATCTCCAGAGACACGACCCCACTCCTCAAAGTCCCCTCACCACAGTAAAGGTAAAGGACTACAGAATCGAGACGGATCGACCGGGTGGTAACCCTTCACCCTTGGAGTTGATAAAAAAGGCACCAAAAACGCAGACCGATGTTGGAGATCGAAAACGTCCTTGCTGAGGGTCCTTTCCCGCGACTGCTGCTGCAACATTCCTTTCCCGAGTCCTGCCTTTATTCACCAGACCGAGGAAACAGGAGACTGGGTCCTTCGCTGCTGCACCGGAAAGAATCCAGCTGCATTATCTTCAAATCACCCAAGGTTCTGTGGGGCTAAAGGTATTACTTACCTCAAGCCAAATAGTCGCTCCAGACGACTGTAGTGCAATACTAGGTGTCTGGGTGTTCACCCATATCCTTTGCCCAATCTTAACAACTTGTGCACCTATAGGGAGTCCTTTCCAAGGGCCCTCCTAACTTTTTATTCCACTACATCATTTTACTTGAAATTAACTAAGTATCCTGAGAGCCCTTTGCCTTTTCTACTGTTAAATGGCTTTTGCAGCCCTCAACTGACTATGAAAAACTCTTAACTAAGTTAGGGATTGGACTGCTAAAGTACTAGAAACCTTGAAAAGTATTGCTCAAGTATAAACTACTGTTATCCGTGTTGAATAACTCTTTTTCCTTACAACAGACACTTGTCTGAGTGACTTTATAACTGTCATCTTACTGTAACAATTGTTGGTGTAATCCACTACTATTTAAACAGTGGAACTGTCATTTTTCTTTAACGATTGCAGGCGCAAGCCACTACTATTGAAGCAGTCACCTGAAAATGTGTTGCTGTTGTTTTATATTTGTGTTGGTTACTCTAAAATAGTATTTACCTACCTTGCCTTGTGTATATAAAATAAATGTATATTTTACTATAACTTCAAGTGTTTAAGTGTTTCTTTGGACTAATGTATTTACTGGGTTCTCTGTACTGACCTACAGCTCACATCCTCCTAGTGTAAGCCTGGCTACTCTGCCATTCTACCAAACCTTTGGGTAGTACAGACTTGGTGTCGGGTCTGTATCTGTATACCAAGGGATAGTTTTATATAGTCTCACCTCCAGGTAGACTTTAGGAAAACTCTACTAACAGAGACATTATGCAAATGTTTTGTTTTTATTTACAGGACTAGTGTAATTTATAACTTGTCAGTTGTTTTGGCTCTTAGGTGCCCCACTCAGTGTGGTACATAATTTGCCTCTCAACTGGAAGAATATTATTCGGGTTGTTTGTGTTACTTTGTTTAGTAGATTACTGGAAAGTTGTCCTCGTATCTGCTTTATACAGTTTTCTGTGCACCCATTCTTCCTTCTTTCATTAAGCTTTTGCCAGCTTTCTATCTGAATCCAAAACTCTGTAGGACTTGGTTCTATCCATATTGTTCCTCTGTAGTTGAATGATCCTTTCATATTTTCATTTCGGAGAGCTCTTAAGTACTAGCTAGACCATTGAAACGTCCTCAATCATCTGGCTTTTTTGGGGTCGTAGGCAGATTTTTCTTCTGGTAAGCAAGCCTTTATTGCTCATTTGGGGGTGCCCTACATCCTAGAATGCAATGCTAATGCAGTACCATGCATGGGATCATGCTAGTTTTCTGAGGGCGTATGTTGGCTCTGTTGCATTTCAGCATTGTGTCCCTCTAGATGCGATTTGTGTGAAAGCCAGATGGGCTACTAGTCTTGCATTGTATTAGCTCTACTCGATGGATGCAGACTCCAAATCATACTCTCATTTTAATCAATCTATTCTGAAGAACATCTTTGAATCACATGCATGTATAAATGGGCTGCATTGCCCTGGCCATCCTGCCACATCTCCCTTGGAATTCTCACACTTGAAAATCTTTCCAGGAGTATTGCGGGGGACTGGAAGCATCCATAAGTACAAGTTACTTATCATGCTGATCCTTATACTGGGAATCTTAAAGGTGGTGGGCCCGGTGGGGGTGCAGGAATGCTGGACTCACCTTCCCAAAAATCAGTTTATGTGCAAAGTATGTTTTAATGCACTAGCCTGCTGCCCGGATACTCCATGTGTCTGGAGGAAGCGGGCCTTGATACTGCATAAGACCTAACTTAATAATACAATGTTCAGAGATACTTATACAAATGCAACATAGTAACTTAATCTGTAAAAGAATAACGATGAGAAAAAGAGGACAGAAGTTAAGATGAACAAAATAGAGAGAAATCAATAGAGAGCGAAAGAAAAAAAGTAGAGTAAAATTTACTAAATCGAAAAGTAATCGCACGAGGATGCAAATAAATAACTAAGCATAAAGATCATTCATTGCACTCCAAATCCTTTCATATTTGTAAAGTTGGTCCTTTGCATTAAAGGATACCTTCTCTCCCGTAGACAGTAGCGACAAGCTCTGCAACCAATCCTCAACATTGGGGGAAGTGTCACTTTTCCAAAATTTCAGAATTTGCTTCTTAGCTATAAGGGCTCTATACACCCAGAACATTTTGCTTCTAGACAGTCCAATATTTAACTGAATTAAACCTATCGCACCAAGAAGTGGTTCTCTGGGTAGAGATAAATCCAAAATTAGTTCTATTCTCTGAAAGACACCATCCCATAATAATTGTATCTTTCCACATAACCACAACATATGGAGCGTGGTGCCCACACCTCGTTTACAATTCCAACAAACGTCCACATTACACAGCTTGCACGATTTTATCTTCCATGGAGACCAGTATAGATAATGGTTAATTCTTTGTTGTGTATACCTCAAGTCTAAGTCCACTTTGTATTTAACTGGACCTGTACATATGCAGTTCCATTCAATATCTGACAATGAGCTATTCAGATCAAAATCCCAATTCCCTCTACCACATTGTGAAGTTAACTGGGATGCAGGGCTGATCCGAACATTATCCGGCTGAATCCGCGCAACGGCCGCTACGATGTGGCATAGACGGTGATGACTGTAAATGCGGAGCTCGGCTGCACATGTGGATGCATTCTCATACGGGATTGTGCAGCGCTTGTGTACTCAGGAGCCGCGTGAAGTTTTTGGGCCGGAGTTTCGCCGGCAGACAAAATGGCTGCCGTCGCTTGATGTTGGGACAAAGGATCGGGGACCGGATTCTGGAGGCGATTCCCTCAGTTCACGTTCAGCGCGATCCAGCGAAAGCAAGCTTGACTGGAGGTAGCCGAAACTGTGTGGCGACGGGGGGACATAGTGCCCCCAGGCCTGGGGCCTAAGCGAGATCGAAGGGACGCTCCTGATCGAAGATATGACGAGCAAGCTCCTGAGGGCGAAGAATAAACAGCCCACGCTCGACGAATTTGCCAAGACATCGCCTGGCACCGAGGGGACCAGGAGCAAAGAGAAGGCCCAGCCCAAGGAGATGGCCGCAGGAGGAACGAACCAGGAGGTCCTGGCAGCGATCGCAGACCTGAAGGCGACATGGGAGACCAAACTCCAACTTGCGGTGGCCGAACTGAAAACTGCGATGGAACTTCAGGTCGGGGCGGTACAGGAGGACGTGAACCTCCTGAGGCAAGATGTGCGAACCCTGGCCGAGCGCACAGAGACCCTGGAGAAGGAGATGGGCCCGACTGTGGCGGAATGCACCACGCACAAACGAGAGATCCATGCCCTGGTGCAGAGGGTAGGCAACCTGGAAAGCAGGGCTGAAGAGGCAGAAGGTCGGGCCCGCAGAAACAACATCCGGATTGTGGGCCTACCGGAGGGAGCTGAGGGCCAGAATCCCACAGATTTTATTGAGACTTTGCTGCTGCAGGAGATCACCGGAGGTGCCCTAACGCAGGGATTTGCAGTGGAGAGGGCACACAGGGCCCTGATCAGAAGGCCACCGCCGGGTAATCCGCCCAGGCCCGTGATCGCCAAGATCCTCAACTACAAAGACCGGGAGAAGATTCTGGAACATTTTCGTAAAGGGGGCACCATACGGCGAGGGGAGGCAACCATCACTGCTTACCCCGACTACACTCTACAAGTGCAGCGCAGTCGGATGAACTTTGGGGCGGTCAAAAGGCGCCTGCGGACGGCCGGTTTCAAGTATATGTTACTCTACCCAGCCAAACTTAAGGTCTTCTTCAAGGCTAAGACGCTGTTTTTCGACACCCCTGAGGAGGCCATGGAATGGCTCGATGCGCAGAACTGCCCTCAGGAGCCTGATGAGCAGATGGCGGACGGAGCAGGGAGAGTTAAGTGAAACAGTGGGCCTGGCGGACTTTGAACATTTGGACTGGAATATAGTCTTTGCCACTTTGTGATGGGGATGCACTTTTTAACTGTTTCGAACATGGTCCGCGAGCGCGGATATAAATGTGTAGGGGGCATCCGAGGGCCGTTTTATTCGTACCCCAGTGTGTGGTTAGGTTAGTCACTGTGTGGGGTGTGACACCCTGTCGGGTTCTCTGCGGGGGCTTCCGTAGAGAACCGAACACGGGGATGCCTGAGATCCAGGGATGGAGCTGGGCGGTTGGTTGGGTTAGGGGGGTGGGGGGTGTTAGTTGTTATGTGAGCCTGGGGAAGAAACTGAGAAGGGATGTAGTCGGGACTGGGGGGAGGCGATCAGACCAGAGGGGGAAGTGGGAGCTACGGATAAATCATGGGAGACCTTAAGGTATTGACATGGAATGTTAGAGGGTTGAATAGCTACCTGAAGCGTAATAAGGTCATGTTGTATTTGAAGAGGCAGAGGATAGACGTGGCCTTGTTACAGGAGACGCATTTGACACGGGATAAACTTGAAATGGTGCGGAGAAAATGGAGGGGGACAGTGGTTGGATCCACATTCTCTGCGTATGCCAGGGGTGTGCTGGTTTGGGTTGCACCACATGTCCCGTTCAAGCTCTTGGGGGAGGTTGTGGAGTCGGACGGGCGGCTGGCCATGGTTCGGGGGATTGTGGAAGGTAGAGTTGTCTGTATCATAAACACTTATGCGCCCAACCAGGACACAGCGACTTACTTCAAGACACTGTGCGCGAGACTCGGTGAAGGGATGGGGAGCACAGTAATCTGGGGTGGAGACTTTAATTGTGTGCTTAACCCCAGGGAGGACAGGTCGGATGACAAAATGGTTAGGCCCAGCCCAGCGGCCAAGGTGTTGCAGTCGCTGCTAGCGGATCTAGGCCTGGTAGACGTGTGGAGAGCGAGACACCCGGGTGGGAGGCAGTATTCGCACTATTCGGCTCCGCACCAACTGCACACGAGGCTCGACTACTTTTTTGCCACTCCAGACATTCTTACGGAGTGTGAACAGATTGACTACAGGGCGAGGGTCCTCTCGGACCACTCGCCCCTAATCATGCATTGGCGGCTGCGCCCCCCACGTGCACGGATTCCAACATGGCGCCTTCGGGCGGAAGCGCTACGGGATCCGGTATTCAAGGAGGACATGAGGGAGGAGATAGTCGCGTACTTTGAGTCGAACACAGGGAGTGTCAAATCGGCTGGTACTTTGTGGGAGGCTTTTAAGGTGGTGATGAGGGGAGTTGCTATCGCGAAGTCCAAGGGATTAATGGGCGGAATCCTGACCGACCTGCGAGAGGCCGAGATCGAGCTGGAAAAAGAATTGGAGAAGGGTGGGACCGATGTGGAAGTAGTTACTGAGCTGCAGCAGCGGTGCTCTGGGCATTGGGACAGACTTTGTAACCTGAATTATACGAAGTACATTGAGAGGTTGCATGCGGGTGGGGACAAGACAGGCAGGCTCCTCGCTTGGCTATATAAGAGCGAAACCCCTAGGGCTCCGATCCGATCGGTCATCACTGAAGGGGGTGCGGAGATCGATACGCAAGAAGGGGTAAATGGGGCATTCGCAGAATACTACCAAACATTGTATGAAGATCGGGAAGGGGGGAGCCGAGAGGAGATAGATGAAGTACTCGGGGATATAGGCCTGCCCAGAATCAGCGATGAAGAGCGAGAGGAGATGGATGCTCCGATCACTCTGGAAGAGCTCAGAGAAATAGTGCGACAGCTGCCCACTTGCAAGGCCCCGGGGGCGGACGGGTTCCCCAGCGAGTTTTATAAGGCGTATGGGGAGGAGGTACTCCCACCCATGCTGGACATGTTTAATGAGGCGTTTGAGCTGGGACAGCTACCAGAATCACTCAGGGAAGCGGTCATAGTGCCACTCCCCAAGCACAATACACCGGGACACGGTTGCGGCTCCTATCGACCCTTGTCAATGCTGAACCAGGACAGCAAGATCCTAACAGCTGTCTTGGCGGCTAGAATGAGGAGAGTGATAGGCAAGCTGATTCACCCTAACCAGACGGGCTATGTCCCGGACAGGAACATTACCCACAACCATAGACGCCTACACAGAGTGGTCGAATGGGGATGTAGCAAAGACGGCGAAATGGCGATAGTGGCGCTGGATGCGGTCAAGGCGTTCGACTCTGTTCGTTGGCCGTGGCTGTTGGCGGCACTGGATCACTTCGGAATGGGGCCAGGGTACAGGAGGTGGGCCGAATTATTATATAGCGCGCCTCTAGCCAGAGTTCGTACGGGGGCAGTAGTGTCGGATAGGTGGCAGTTAGGTAGAGGCACCAGGCAGGGATGTCCTTGGTCCCCAATGTTGTACATCCTGGCCCTTGAGCCCTTGGCAATTTACCTCCGGCAACAGTATGACCCGGTGGGCATAGAGGTGGGGGGGGAGAGCCATCTGATATCCCTGTATGCCGACGATATGCTGTTGTACCTCCAATACCCTGAAGAGAACTTGCAATATGTCTTGGAGGTGATGGAGAGGTTTGCTTGGCTTTCTGGTATAGCGGTCAACCCTCGGAAATCCACCCTGTTCCCGCTGGGCGGCTATGTGGGGATACCGGCTGAGAGGTTGCCAGTATTGCGAATCCCATGGGCGACAAGCACCTTTCGGTACCTTGGCATAGACGTATATCACACGACCGGGGAGGAACACAGGCACAATACTGAATTGGCAGTGGGGAGGATCGAGAAGTGCATGAGGTTTTGGGAGAAACTACCCTTAGCGATGATGGGCCGGGGTGCTATGCTTAAGATGGTCGTGCTACCTAGGCTGCTGCATTATTTCAATAACATTCCATACATGATACCCAAGGGGTTTTTTGCTAGACTACATGGGGTATGTAGAGATTTCTTATGGCAGGGCACGCGTAACAGGGTCGCATTGTGGAAATTGCAGAAGGCTTATGAGAAAGGCGGCGTGAGGCTGCCGAACTTTGAGGCCTACTACGTGGCAGCGCAGCTGCAGTACGTGGCCAAGTGGCTTTCGGACGACGAAACCCCGGAACATAGACTGTTGGGAAAGGACTGCCCCCCCTTCTACCTGCGAGAGATTATTTGGGTATCCAGCACATGGATGAGGGGGCGTCCTAAGATGCTAGCGTTGGGCAGGAACATGTGGCGAAGAGCCTGCCGGATGATGGGGGATCCCCTGCCGTGCATGCCGCAGCTGCCGCTGGTGGCCTTGGCAGGGGAAGACGGACAGCTTAGGGCCATCCTGCGAACATACTGGGAGTCAGTGGGGCTGGTCACTTTGGGGGACATTTGGCAGGATGGGGCCTTGGCGGAGTTCGCAGATCTGGAGGCGGGGGCGGGGCTGCATGCGGGGCAATACATGACGTTCCACAGAGTGGTCAGGGAGGTCCGGAGCACTTGGCCCGAGACCGTATTGGCTGACGAGCCGGATGCGACGCTGGAGATTATGTATGACGCATCCGAGGGCGGGCATGAGGTCTCCAGGCTGTACGAGATGCTGATGGCAAAGGTTGGGAAGGATTTGGGGTACCTGAGGTTGGAATGGGAAACAGAGATGGGGGCCCCGATGGCGGATGGGCAGTGGGAGCGCGCCTTGGGGTACCACAAAAAAGTATCGAGGAATGCCAGGTTTAAACAGATACAACTATATATCACGCATAGGGCATACATGACCCCCCTGAGAATTTCCAGATTTCGAGACGCTGGGCGCCAGGCGTGTCCCAAGTGTAACACAGAGAACGCTGATATGATTCACATGTTCTGGGCCTGCCCTGTGATTGCAACCTACTGGAGTGAAGTGGCGCAGAAGCTGGCAGGGAGGGGCATTGTACTTAAGATAGATTCGGCCTGGGCCTGTTTGCTTGGAGGGTACCCCAGGGCGCGCAAGCTTCGGCACGTGGAGAAGCTTAAAGATTTGGCTTATACACTTGCCAAACGCAGAATAGCCATGGGATGGAAGAATTGTCAGAGGCCACGGGTGGAGGTATGGTGGCGTGACTTCCAGAAATCGGCTGCCGCCGAGACGACAGCATGGTGGGAGGCCAGCAGGGCGGGAGGGGAGGAAGAGGTGAGCTCCCTCACGGCATGGAAGGTGCTATTGGCTGAACTGTTTAGTACGGGGTCGACCTCGGCTGGATCTGAGAGCGACGGAACCCCACCACACGGAACGGACAATGATGGTGGACACCCTACAGGCTCATAGGGGGGAGGGAAGGGGATTGTTAAGTTAATTCTGTTCTGTTTTTTCTTTCTTTTCTTTTTCATATCTGTTGTTTGGCCTTTGTTGTGGCTTGATGTGTTCTATTTATGTTCTGTTGCACTGTGTGGTCGTTATAAAATAAAATACATTTAAAAAAAAAAAAAAAAAAAACTGGGATGCAGAAGGTGTAACCAATTTATACAAAGTAGATGCAGACAAAGGTACAATGTTGCAGAGAAGAAAAATTGCAGGTGGAGCATGCATTGTAGCATTGAATGACGAAAATGGTACATCAAAAAGTTCCTGTAAAGCATTATAGCGACAAATCTCAGTTGCTTTCAGCTTATATTTAAAGCGCAAGAATTCAAAATCAAACATACTCTGGCCGTCATGGACCTGCCCAATTCTCCAAATACCCGCTCTCTGCCATGACGCCCATGACAAAACCTTACCATTCTGCTTCACAGCCTGATTTTTCCATAGACTAGAATCTGCACACAATAAAAATGTCTCATCCCGAATCTCATTACATTTACCCCATTCCTTCACAACATGTTTTATGAAAGGTGGAGTTGTATCAACTGTGTTAATCTTGTATCCATGAACAAAAGGGGATCTAGCTGGATGGGCGAGACGGATTCTCTCTCAATTTTAATCCAGCCTGCGCAATTAATGTGATCATTCGCCAACCAATGACGTAATGTGCGTAACGTAAAAGCAGTATGGTAACGTTTTATGTCAGGATAACCAAAACCACCCAGATGCACTGATTTATAAAGGACATCTTTTGGGATTCATGCCCGGTTTCCTTCACCCCACAGGAACATGTTCATAGACTTATTAATGCTTAATAATAGGTTATTTGAAAGAGACAAGGGAAGCATGCTAAAGACATATAACAATTTCGGAAGAAGAGACATCTTTACTACATTAACGTTACTCCATAGAGTCAATTTTAACTTCTCCAATATACAGCAAAGCCTATCTATTTCTGTAATTTTCAGGCGAATATTATATGCAAATAAAGACTCAATGTCCCTATTTACATGAATACCCAAATATTTAAGACCTGAATCAGCCCACATCTCCCGACCCACCTCAAACAATCCCCTATGACATGAAGTGGTAATTGGGTAAATCATAGTCTTTGTAACATTAACTTAATAATTGGAGAATTTACCAAATTCCTGTAGTGTCAATAGAAGCTCTGGATACGATCGCTCCGGGTTCGAAATTAGGACCAAAAGGTCATCTGCCTATTACAGGACTTTTGACACATAGTTCCCAATGGCTACATGGTTTTCTCATTCTGATTTCTCTCCTTGCTGTACATTTTTTCTTCTTTCCTTGATCACAGCATTTTTTTCCACAGTTGAATATTTCTATCAACTGTGGCTCTGTCTCTGGTAGCAGCCAAGTGTTTATTTTCTTATCTGTCTTTGTCCAATTTCCCATTAGAAATCTTTTTCCATTCTCGTTTCTACATTGTTTCTTCTGAAGCCAAGCAGGCTTTGCAAGGGGTTCTTTGATGGCTACAAAAACGGAAGGTTCCAGATGAATAAAAGGAGCCAATTTCCATCATTGGGTTACTGAAGAAAGCAAGTGTGACTATGGAAAAGGTACACCTGTTGGGTAAAAATGAGTGCAGTCCAACTGGTGTGGGACTACACAAGACTTATCTCTTGGTATTAGGTAACCCACCTTTTTTTGAAATAGGCCTGTACTACACAAGCTGGTAGTGTGACTGAGCAGCCAGGCTTATCGTAAGAAGAGTAATGTGAACTGTACGGCTGTACAATGAAATCAGTAAATGCAGGTCTCCAAGTAAACACATACACACTTAAATTTATATAATACATATTCATTTATACACATATATTTATAGCATTATTTAAAAAGTGGTAACTAGCAGTAACGTTAATCCCAACTTAGGATTCAATTAAAAAAGTGAACAATAAAGCAGATGAGTAATTCATTCATATGTTCCACATGTTCCTGCACCCAGAGGTGACGTCATTTGAGGTCACTAACTCTTATTTTGGATCACCTTTCCAGTATTGAGTTATTAAGGAGGGAAAGGTTAGGGTTATATCAGAACAGACTGATATTCTATAAAAATCCTTGGCTGGGAACCCTTCGGTGTCCTCTGTTAGGCAAGACTGTATGCAGTAACCCTCAGGGAGACTACACCAGTCTTGTCCTCTTGGTATTAGGTAACCCACCGATTTGTACAGGTCTGTAAGTTGGTAGAGTGACTGAGCAGCCAGACTTATCTCAAGAGGGGTAAATGTGAGCGGTAGCATCGAAATTCACACATACAAGTATCCAAATAACAATTGCACTCCAGCTTTTCTAGTAAAATAAGTATTTAACGGTCCGTTTTAAATGAGCTTTCTTTAAAAAGGGCAATGTGCAACAATCAAAATACACTTAATAACACATTCTCAGAATCAAGATAAGCAAGTAGATATTCAATATAGATGCTTCATACACACTTCCTACACCCATGTGTGACTTCAATTACTAGGACAGTATTGGCATTTATTTATCACTTTTGTACTTGGAAAAATTCTAAGGTTATGGAAAAGGCAGGGTTAATGGAAGGAAAAGGTTAACGGGTTCTCAAAGCATGTGAGCACTTTTAAAATCCCCCAATGAAGTCTAGATAGAAACTTTGCTCAGCAATATTAGTTAAGCAACCAATGTATAACCTATGAGGGACAGTTGGGATCAAAGTCAATAGGACAGAAGAGACTGCAAGGAGCCAAGACTGCCAAAGTCAATTTGAACAATGTCTTTGGAGCTGAGGCACTTTTAACATAGCAAGAAGTCTTGCACAGAGTTAGAGAGTGCTAGGCAAGATTGAATGCAGTACCCTGTGGGAGACTGCACCAGCCCTGTTCTCTTGGCAATAGTTAACCCAACCTTTGGTATAAGCATGTACTACACAGGTTGGTAGAGTAACTGAGCAGCCAGGCTTATCTCAAGAGGCGTCAATGTGAGCTATAGGGTTGTAACACAGTTTCACAGTGACAGTTATTCAAATACACACTTACACTCAAGGTTTCTTGATTAAACAATTATTAATTTAACAGTCGGTTGTATAAGCCTTTAGAAGGGAGCAAAACATGTAACACCAAAATATACTTCAATAAAAACTCTCAATTTCTCTAAATCAGTAGATACCCATTGGGGATGGCACACAGACACTTCATCCACCCTCAGGTAACTTAAATAACTAGGACACGGTGGACATTGATTTATCACTGGTACATTTAGAGCAATACTGAGGTTAGTGTCAAAAGGAAAAGGTTAAAGGGAGAAAACAATGGTTAAACAAATATTCTTATGCAGGTAAGTACTTTTGAACCCCCCAATGAAAAGTATATTAACCATTTCCCAAAAACATAAGTTATGGAATGTGTGACTTTTTGGAGGGACAGATTAAAACAGTCAGAGGTTAGAAGAGTCTATCAGGGAGCCAGGACAGCCAATGTCACTTGAGCAAAGTCTAGGGGAGCTGAAGTTCTTCTTGCAGGTAAGTAAAAGTCTTGCACAATGTTTTAGAAATGTTTGTAGAAATGAAATCGCTGAAGGGCCACAAGCTGGAAGGCCTGCGAGGGGCAAAGCTGCAAGCAACTCTGCAAAAGGCAACCAAGACAAGTCTCAACTGAGAGCTAGCAAGGCTACACAACAAGAGCGAAGTACCCCTTAGTTTACGGTACCTTTTGTTCCAGTAGCAGTATGGCAGATCCTGTTGTTCCTGTGCCTTAGTCGTGGGGACAAGAGGGCGGACGTCTGGGGACTCCTTCACTACAAGTTGAAAGTCAGCGGCAGCAATGGGAAAACTTCAGATCAGCAGCACTTCGCAGTTTCAGCTTCTCGCGAATAGCTCCACTGCGGTTCTCGGATACCTTATGAACTTTCCTCGCATCTGGGGTCCAGCATTCTGTTGTGGTGGCTCAGGCTCGGTCAGTCCTGCTTCATGGGAGTCCGGAGATCTTCCTGGAGCTTGGGTCTTACTTAAAAACAAGACACTCGATTCTGGTGTTCCTCCCCCTGGCAATCGGTAACTGCAGCAGCAATGGAAGTACAGCCAGCTCTGAGAGGATGTCCAGACGAGTTCGCTTTGGGGTTGATTGGTCCCTCCAACCAAAGGGGAGAAGTCATCCTTGCAGGTCTTCTCTAGTCGAGGTGAATTCGGAGCGTCAGCACAGCAGCAAGGCTTCACCGGGCAAACCAACGGTCCAGGAGTTGCAGCAGTCGTCTCTTCCAAGTTCTTCGGATTCCTCCGTTCCAGTGGTCGACTCTGCCTTCCAAGCCAAAGCCTTGCTTTTTATGCAGTTTTCTCCCATACATTCCAACCTGGCTGTCAGTCACCCAGCAGGGTGGCTGTCCTTGCCGGACAGCCAGCTGGCCAATCACCTAAGAGAGCATTCCTGTCTCCTAGGAGACTAAGCACAGGGAGTTTCGGGCACCTCCCTCGCTTCCTGCCACTGCCAGACACTCTGGAGCCAGAGGCGGGCTTCACTCGTGAACCCCGCCAAAGACAAAACGAACAAAGAGACCAAACTTGGTTTGGCGTGCAGAGTAAATCTCAAGAAGGACCTTTCCAGAAAGAAATGGCGACAAAAGAAGAATGACGCAATGGGCACCCATGGGTGATTTACCACGGCTGCAATTGCAGCCCGTGTGAAAAACACACAATAGTAGTAAAAACTAAACCACTGCCACCAGCCATTGATTGTAGAAAGGGTAACATAAAAATGTTACATGAGAAACTAGACAAAGGGGTTACTAAGTATCCTCCAGCACCGTATGGTAAGATTGTGTGTGCTGGGTCTAGAAAGTTAAAATTGTAAGTAAAGTCAATTTCACTTCACTACTCTATCTAATCTAAGAGACTTCCCTGTGCAACTGCACTGAAGGTGCTGTGTTTCACAATGTAAAGATGATGCCTGTGGAGTTTGTCAGACCCCAAAGTTAAAAGATACACAGTAACCAAATCAGACTAAAACACCTGGGTGAGGGAGAAAAGGGCTCACTCACTCCAATGTTAAAATCGGAACAATCCCAAGGTACAGCAAAAGAGCTGGGGGCCTCTAAGGAGGGAGGAATTGGGACACTAAAATGAAAATACTCCCTAACATGCTTAATGTATACACACAAGCCAAAACTGTTGGCTTTACCAATGCTGGTTGTTAACCGGACTTCCCTGAAGGACACGCATAGTGTCTATAAATCAGGCAAGACCCCAGGGCTTTACTTTGTTCCTGCAGATATATTTAAGGAGCAGCCCAATATTTGTTTCCTCTAGCTCATATACTCTTTAACAAGGTCTTTCATGCTGGTGCGATCCCACAATGCGGGCAGTTAGCTATTTTAGTCCCCATTTACAAGAAGGGGGCCATCAATCTGCCCCACAACTATCGGCTAATTTCCCTTCGCGACTCTTTGGGCAAGGTTTTCGGCAAAACTTTGCAGATTTGGTTGGAAGATTGGTGTGCAGAATATAGGTAAAATATTATGGACAACTGATCAAGCATTCCAACTGGTATTGTTAGGGTATACATGTGTCCTTCTCAAAAAGCAGCCAATCTCTCTTGCCTTTGTTGACCTTGATGCAGCGTTTGACAGTATATCTCGCCTCAGGTTTTGGAGTACTCTGTAGCAACTATCTGTCCCGGTTCCCCTTCTATCTGCTATATGTTTATTGTATACCGGGGTGCGTATTGGCGCCCCTCTATTCTCATTGTTTTTAAATGCTCCAATAACCCAAATATCAGAACAATTTGCAGATGCTTCGCAGATGGGTGATCAGAAAATTACACCTTTTTTGATGATGCAATTCTCAATGAGTTTACAGCTCCAACTGTCAACTTTTCATAAACATCTAGAGAACAAGGGGCTGTGATTTAAATGCATCCAAATCAGAGATCCTTATGGCAACCCCCAAGATGCAGGAAACGCCAAAAGCTGTCATTAAGATTTGAAGGCAAAAGACTAGATATTGTAGATTCCTTTTGATTATCTAGCTAGGTGTCGGGGTTGATTCGGCCCTCACTTGAAGCCACAAGTCAAGAAGGGCAATACCATCTTGAGGCATAAGGATGAAGTGAATTTTATAGGCACTCGGAGAACAGAATAATAACAAGTGACCAAGAGGTCTACAACACACCAGCGGTTGCGGCAAACTCTATGGTGCAGAGTTATTGGGCCACAGAGATGTTACAGCAATAAACATTGGAGAGAATAAAGATTTTCCAGAATAACTTTTAAGAAAGTGTTGATTCTATTAGACACCTAACCGAGCATTATGCTTCTTTATTTAAAATCTATAGAGAAAGCTCAGCAGCAAGATTTATGCACAAAAGTTATAGTAACATTATGTAAATGACATGAGTGGGTGCAGAAAGCCCTTAAAAGAAAACATTTAAACATATTAGACGACCAGCGTCCATGGAGATAGTCATTGGGACAAAACTAATTTTCCCAGAAGGCTTGGGTAAAGCCCATAACTGGTCACAGAACATGTCACTAAAACAGCCAATGAGGTATAGTTAGACTGTCCAAATAGGTGCTATCCATAAACACTTCCCCTTTCGACGCTGTGAGCCACAGTAAACGAGATGTCAGGTGTGTGTGAGATGGAGTTCTGTAGCTGTTCACATCCTGGTGAACCTCTCAGGTCAAGAGGGCTTGTCCGAAGTCCCTATCGGAAACGAGAGAAGAAACATCAGAGGGTTACCTGGTGTGTGTAATAACCCTATTAGATGAGTGGGAGGCAAAGACATTAGTCAAGTTAATATATAACTGTACATTGTATACGACAGAGGATATCATTGTAGGCTTCAAAAAACAGATGGAATAACTTAAACGTTATTCTGGAAAATCTTTATTCTATGTCAAGACCGGAGGCTCACATTATGCTAGTTTAAAGCTTACTTACCACTACAGTAAGCGGGTTGTTCTACTGGTTTTAGGTACAATTGTTTGAAAACCGTCTCACCTGCCCAGGGGCCATTCTCATAATGTCCTCTAATCTGACTCCTACCTAGTGAGCTTAACGGAGAGGGCTGTACAAGATAGTTCCTTGTTCCCGAGGCCAGGAAAGATCTGTTTACGTCCCAAAGTTTGTTGTAGCAGGCCAGAGGCGGTACTGTTAGGCTAATACCTTTTGGTAGCCTGCAAACGAGGTGGTGTTCCCCTGCTGGGGAGCCGTCGACTAGATCGTGCCCGGCTGAGATCGCGGAACGGTAGGTGTTCACTGTCCTGTAAGCTAGACTGCGCTCTACCAATGAAGCTAGGAAATTTAAAATCTTCTCTACAGGTGCTGAAACTGGGTGGAGCTCTCGTTCCAAGCACCAGCGTGTCCAGGCGCTCCAAGAGCTAGAGTACCTCTTAGATATTGCGGGTGCGCAGCTCTCTCGATACGACTGACTGCCTTGTTCAAAATGCTCGGCACTCTCCATCTTGCCCTGAAATCCTCCAGGCTACTCAGGTCAACGACCAGTTCAGGAGAAGGGGATGGCGTTGACCTGACTCAACAGCAGGTCCGGAGATTGGGGGAGTAGGATTGGAGAATCCAATGAAGGTTCCAGAAGACCTGGATACCAAGTCTGAGAGATCCAGACCGGGGCTATGATGACGAGCTCTGTTTGTTCCAGATGGACTTCGCCGGGGTCCTCGCTATCCTGGTGAACCTGGGGAAAGGCGTAAGCAATTCCCCCCGGTCCACTGCTGTAGAAGGGCATCTGTCACTGCAGCCGCTGGATCCGGCCTTCAGCTGTAGAATTCCCAGAAGCTAGGAGTTGAGGCGAGAAGCAAATGGATCCCTGGAAAAGGGGCCCCATATTTGCTGGAGGCGCGTGAAGATCTCCCTGGCCAGTCTCCAGTTGCTGTAGACGACGGAGTGGCGAGAGCACCAGTCCACTACTTAGTTTCTTATCCCTTGGAGGTATTCCACTGTCACGGATATCTGCTGTTCGAATGGATTGTGTCCACCAACATATTCCACATCTTTGATATATAATGTCTACAGCTGTGTACTTCAGAAACTTTTTCGGCACAGGGCGTCCTGCATCGATGGTGTCGGGTCGATGTCCCTCGAAGGCTCCGTCACCGGATGCTATTAATAGGACGCACGGCACCCATAGCCTCAGTTCCGTTTTTTCCGCAAACGTGTTTGCTTTGGAGAATTGGCACACCTAGTGTATTCCTCCTGAATATGTCTTCTTCTTCGACCCCTCCGACTCTGCGGTCTGGCTTCAAGACTTGCCGAGACTGCAAATAGAAAATGTCGATTACCGACCCGCATTGCTTTTGTTTGTGGTGCTTGGGTGAGAGTCACGACACCGATGACTGTTCCAAATGCCAGTCGCTGACTGCTAAGGCCTTGTGGGAACGTAAGGGAAAGCTTCAGGTAGGTAGGGGTTCTAAACCCAGTAAGTCCCGCAAATCTAAGTCCAAGGGAAATATGTCCACCGACGATTTGAGGGGCTACTCTCCGCTTCGGAAGGAGTCCCGGGGATCTCGGTACCGGAGTGGTTCCCGCCATTGGTCCTCCTCATCTCGGCATTCGAGGAAGCATGGTCGCCTTCCCCATCCTCCTCGGAGGATGGTGCCACAAGGAAAGTCGCTTTCCAACAAAGTCCTTGACTCCGGAGGAATGGGCTGCCTTCTTGGAGACACACTGGTACACACGCACCCGGAAAAAACACAAGAGAAACAGCCACAACCGACACTGTGGGGCCTACCCCCAGTGCTCGGTCATTTTAGATTAGGGATGTAACGGTATAACGGTATACCGTTAAAGATACCGTGAACCACTTAATTGAACAATAATAACCGTCACATTGTTTATACCGTTATACCGTTCATACCGTTAAGTGTGCTTTTCAATCTGATTTGGAAAGGCTGCAGTAAGCAAGTGCTGCGCAGTCTTGGTCTTGCACTATTGGATGTGCCTCTGCCAAGTAGTTTCAGTTGGAGCAGATTTTAATGCCGTGCCATAAACCACACGTGCCTTACACAAAATCAATATGTTAGCAATAGGAAGAATAGATACAGTGCCAAGAAGGAAAAGGGTTTACTTTGGGGTGGCGGCTTTGGGGTTTATATATTTATAATGGATAATGTTCTCTAAACATATGGCGATGGTGGATTTCCCTGGTTCTATCATTGAATTTACATATAATAAGTCACACTGCGAAATTCACTCATCTCTGTGGGTATTCCCTGCTGCCATACCAAAGGGTAACATGTCAGTGATTACTGAACACCTTTTGGCCCGCAAGTAAACTAAAGGCTGTAACGTAAAGAGAGAGTGCGTGTGTGTGTGTGTCTAATCAGGACATTCCATCAGAACATCCCAACCAAACCTGGGCCAGACAGAAGGAACACCATGGGAGGGGCCTTAGGGGGGAGTGCTGTCGCGACCCTTGCCCAAAACCCCCTCTGGCAAACCCATTGGCCAGGTGGGGTCAGGACTCGGGCCTCTAGAGCCTGGCATCCTCTTCAAAAGCCCTCATGGTGCCAGTCCTGGCGCCTATGGCGCCAGGTTCATACACCATGAAAAACAATGTGTGTGTGTATGTGCACAAGCGTATACTACCATCAGCCTCCATTGATCTGTGGCATGCAGGTTATCAAGATGGCAACATGTTCATCTTCACCAGTAGCCAGTGGGGACGCAAAAAGCCTAAGTGACCACTTAAGAAAAGCTATTCAGTTTGCTTTGCCAGTTGCAGCAGGCCGCCACCCCACCCCCTCCTCTCCACACGTGTGTTTGTGTTTGGTGGAAGCAAGGCATTTCAGTGGAAAGTATGTTGAAAAGCCCAATTCTGGCCCTGGGTGCCTGGTTTTGTTTGTGATGATACATCTGTCAATTTATGACCTTTTAGAAAATATTTGTTAAGATCAGTTAACTCCACCTGCTATACCGCGATAACCATGATATACCGTCATTTGGCAAGAAGGTTATCGTACCGTCATAAAACGAATACCGTGACACCCCTATTTTAGATGCGGAAAATGTTCCGTCTGCGGGCATAACTAGAGACATGAAAAGTATCCTTCTAAGGAATAGAGTCATCAATTTGACAAGTTTCACAAACATCCTCACTCAATGGGCGGTGTATGCAATTATATGCCCATGTGACTTGGTCTACATTGGAAAAACAAAAAGGCAAATCGGGCAGAGGAGTTATGAACACAAATCATGTATAAGAAACCAAATGGACACAAAACCACTTGTAGCCCATTATATATCCGAACAACACAAATGCACAGATATGTTATGGTGCGTCATTCAAGTAATCAAACAGTCCCCCAGAGGTGGCAATAGAGATTTGGCACTGCAAAAAAGAGAACAAAAATTGATATATGACCTAGACACGGTGCAACGTGGACTCAACGTATCAGTGGAGTGGAATGTGTTCATCTAATACCATCAGACAATAAATATCACAAACACAAATCCAACACCAAAGTCCATTTTATAGTCTCAATTGATCTTTGTGAGTTGTATATCAAGACGCAATACATGAGAGAAAAATCCTTTTCACAATCAGTCATTTTGAGGTCAGTAAAAATAAGTATTTGTTATATCTATACAATATAGTTTGAGACACATTAACAGAATTATTTTTTTTTTTTTAATTATATTTTAACATCAATGAATACCACAAACGGGTAGAAACCCACCTTTTCTAAAGTAGGGGGTCCATGAAAATCGAAAGTATTGTCATTTTGATGCACTTCGAGTCGATAAATGTGCCCTCAAAAGAGAAGACATGTGAACACGGGCCTACATCTGTGCTTTACTATATGAAGTATGGTGGCACCAGCGGTTAAGGACGCAGCCAGTATTGCCACAGACAAATTATGAACAAAAAAAGGGGGGTGGCCTGGAGCGCCGGCGATGAGGCAGCTCCTTTGATGGCCCCCGCATGGGCCTGCAGCTAAGCCCTATTATGTTCGCTTCCAGTCAGGTTTTTTTATATGGAATGGTGAGATTCCGGCTTCGGAGGTCCTGGGGCGCCGATGACAGCACTTTGAGAGCATAACGCTCTCGCGAACTGCCAACACGCGGCGAGGAGAACTGTCATCCGCGTCTGTAGCTCGGCCCAAAATGGCGGCCTCATCTCTGCAACTCTCCCTCGGCTGGCGGCCAGCAACCCTCACCAGCTCTTGAGCCGCATCGGGTGGCGGGGTGCCTACCTACGATGCTTGATCTGATCTGCACACTGTGACAGAGTGCGGGGTGCCCCCCTGAGGCTGCGCTCCGGCGCTGTGTGACACCCCGCCTGCCCTCTGCCAGGACCCGTCTCTAAGAGCCACTTTTCGCCGGCGCTGGGGCACCCCGGCTCCTCATCGCAGAGACCTGGCTCTCTGCCCTCCCTCCCCTCAGGGGCACCTGGATCGGAGCCTGCACAGCGTTGCCGCATACACCCGGAAGGGCGGGCACACCTGGAACCAGCCTCCGGGAGGGGACCCGCCAACACAGCACCATTGTCCACTGCCTGGGGAGCGGGCGCACCTGGGGCCGTCCTCCGGGAGCAGGACGCTCCATCGACATCTGCTGGCATCGAGCCCCCAGGGGCTCAGACACCTTCTACTGGACCCAGCGGGGCGGCCCCTCGCTGATCTGATTTCCGGTGGCCCTCTGGGGGGCCCCAGCCTGCCAGGACCCGAAAACGCCACGCATGGTCATCCTGCACAAAGGCCCCCCCCCGGCTTCCTGGGGCACCCCTGCCCACGTCCTGCCCCCATCTACTGAAGGGCCCTAATCCCCTCCGGTGGCCACTACACTAGAAGCTTGGACCTGCCTCGGGGGCGGCGACCCGCTCACCGTCAGCCCACAACAACGGCCCCCACCTGAACTCCAGCAGCCCTCCACCATCCACTCGATCGCCAGTGGCCACGGCGCTATAAGCTTTGGACCAGCCTCGGGGGTGGTGGCCCACTCACCGTCAGCCCACAACAACGGTCCCCACCTGAATTCCAACAGCCCTTACGGATCCTCTGCTGACACCTTCTTCTGCCCTGCACTAACGCCTTCTTCAGCTTCCTGGGGCGCCTCTGCCCACCTCCTGCTTATTGTTGCTGGGGGGGGGACCCTGACTCCCTCATCTACCACCGGAACTCTCACAACAAGGGGTGAGTTAAAAGCGCATCACCACCACACCATTGTGGGCCCCGTGTCTACCCTTTACCCCATCCTATTGGTGCCACCGCTACCCATCTACAGCTGGGGGGTTGCCTTGCCTGCTGGCTCCGGGGGTGCCCCGGCCCACAGCATCTCCCTTCATCTGCCGCTCCCCTTGTCCCCTTGGCCCCGCTGACCTCACGGATACACCAGGGTCACCAGTGGACCAACTAGCACCCCACCTGTCAACCTGCGGGTTAACCTCGGGCAGCCTTGCTGCAAACCCCCCCCCCCCAACCCCCCGCCTGGAATGATGGCCACCGAAATGCACAGACATCTCCACCATGCTGCTGGCAACGGGAAAGGGAAAGAAATCGGAACCCCCCAAACTCACACCACATAAGGCTATGGAGGACAAGAGGGACCCTCGCAACCAAAGATGATCTCTTAGACTTCATGTCAGACATTAAGTCGGAATTCATTTCCTGTATGACGGAACTCACCGCGAAATTAGAACAAACGGAGCAGAGAGTTAGCAACATCGAACACAGGTTGGGGGAGGCCGATGATTTGGCCCTGGAGCACTCCAACTCTTTAGCAGAGGTCCAACGCACCATTCAGACCCTAATGGACAGAACCGAGATCCTAGAATTTAAACAGGAGGACATGGAAAATCATTCCCGGCGCAATAATCTACGCATCCGAGGGGTGCCAACAGCAATCTCAGACAAGGAGCTCCCCGAGTACGTGGGCAACTTCTTCCAAGCCTTGCTGCCAAATCTGGATGAGGCCCAGCTCTTGCTGGATCGCACTCAAGGCTTCGCCCCTGTCGAGGAACCGATTCTGATTCACCCCCTGACTTTATCACGAGAGTCCACTTTTACACTACCAAAGAAGCCATCTCGGCGATTGGTTGCTCACGCAACGATATATCCTTTCAGGGCTCCTCACTCCAAATTTTCCAGGATCTCTCCCCTCTAAGCAGAAGCGCAGAATGCTACGGCCACTTACACTCTTCCTCCGAGACCAGCACATTTGCTACCAATGGCTATTTCCCACAGCACTACAATTTACTCATAAAGGCACCCCAAGCACCATCAGCCACCTAGACGATGCGGCTTCAGTCCTACGCCCTGGCTCCCCTGGGGCCGTGGGGTCCTCCCCACCCGACGAGGCTGGTTCGGGCCCGGGCACATCTTCCCCCAAGCCGAGGCTCGCCCCCTGGACCAGAGTGCAGAGAAACCGCAAACCGAAATGACCCCCTAAAAACGAGGCCTTGAAACCTGCTGGATGACGGAACTAATTGAAGCTTTCGGAAGCCTGCCGCGGACCTCATGCAGTCTGCACACTCCTCCAAGGTGGAAGGCATCATGTTACCCTTGGAGAGCAGGCCAACTGGATTGGCTATTGGTTGTTTGGTGGAGTGGGGACTCACCGATAGTTCAAATGTTGGCCCTTCGTTGGAGGCCCAAGTTAGTAATTTGTTCCTCCCGTTGGAGGCCATTTAAAAACCCTCAGCTGCAGGAGAACCCAACGCACCTCACCCCCATGATCATGGCTGACGATGCCCCCCCTCCAGCTTCCCCTCACAAATGGATAGCGCGGGCAGCTTACCCCCACATAGGAAGCTGAAGTTTACTACTCTGAATGTCAGAGGCCTTAATTCCCCCCCACCCCCGAAGAGGAAATCTATCTTGCAATTGTTGCGGGATGAGGGATCCTCTGTGGCATTTGTACAAGAGACCCACCTGACACCAGCTGATTTCACCCGCCTACGCAGCAGACTCTTCCCCCTACAATTCCTAGCATCTAATGGCACCAAGAAGGGTGGTACGGCCATCCTCTTCACGAAGGACCTGAAACCACAGATTTTAGGCACGCTACGATGTCAGGAGGGTCGGTTCATAGCGATCAAGTGCATCATTTTGGGCCAACTGTACACTCTCATCTCGGCCTACGCCCCGAACACCCATCAGGAAGGATTTTATCGGGATCTAGAGGAGGCCCTCCTTCCATTTGTTGAGGGACAAATCGTCATTGGGGAAGACTTCAACAGAGCACTGGATCCTCTTAGAGATAGATCACACACCCCCTCCCAACGGGACTTCACATTAGCAAAGTGCTTGCTTCATCTGTTTCGAGCGCTAAATGTCGACACCTGCAGAGTGCTGCACCCGGAAGAGAGGGACTTCTCTTTCTAGTCATATGTACACCGCACTTTCTCTAGGATCGACTTACTACTGGCTTCCCCCCAGCTCCTGACCTTTACGGACAAGGTCTCCATCGGCTCTAGGATCCTCTCGGACCATGCCCAGGTCACATTGGGTATGCAAGCCCATAATCCAGACCCCCCTCCTCGCCACCAGTGGAACCTCTACGACCCCTATCCTGAATGATATGGCGGTGAGAGATTCCATCGCCAAATCGATTCAGAACTTCAAGGAGAACCAGGAAGGGGACACCTCACCAGCAACTAATTGGGACGCCATGAAGGCGGTGCTCCGAGGGGAACTGATCGCCCAAGGCGCGGCCTTCCATTAACGAAACTGGGCGACCCGCACCACTCTGGAGGTGGAGGTTCAGGAAGCGGAAACCGTCCACAAACGTAAGGGCTGGTCCCCCAGAACATACAGTGCCCTACAGGTGGCAAGGAAATGACTGGAAGCGCACTACGCCGATGTCACGGCAAACTTATTGACCAGGACAAAACAGTGGTACTACATCAATAGCAACAAGGCCAACAAGCTGTTGGTTAGCAAATTGGCCAAAGTCAAGAGACGAAATGCCATCCTGGGTCTTTGCGACTCCAAAGGAGTGACCCAATTTGCGGAACACGAGAAATTGCGCCTGGCAGTGGCCACCAATCGGAAATAATGACGGCCACCTCAAGGGACTCAGGCGAACAGCAGGCATACATCAAAGAGGCAATTCTCCCGCCTCTCGCGCCTACGACAAGCAAAGGACTGGAAGTCCCTATCACAGGCGAGAAAGTCGACAAAGCGATCAAAAGCCTGAAACCCAGAGCCCCGGGCCCAGATGGATTTTCTACCCGCTTTTATAAGCTATTCCGACCACAATTGGTGGCGCCGTTAACACAACTATTTAACTTGTTTGCCACAAGCGGGACCATCACTCCGACCATGCAGGAATCCACCACAGTCCTCATTCTCAAACCGGGGAAAGACCTGGAGGACATCAGCTCGTACAGGCCGGTCTCCTTACTAAACCTGGACGCTAACATATACTCCATGGTCCTGGCTAACCGCCTAGTGCCTATCCTCCCTAATATCATAGACCCTGACCAGACAGGATTTATATCCCATAGAGCGACGAAAGGCAACATCCGAAGGGCCTTGGACTTGATAGAGATTGCCAACCATGAAAAGCAACCACTAGCCCTGCTGGCCCTTGATGCAACCAAGGCCTTTGACAAGGTGGACTGGGGTTACCTACGCCTCACCCTTGACGCTTTTGGCTTCGGCCCAACCTTCCGCAGAATGATTCTAGCAAATTACCAAACCCCCAAGACCCGGCTGAGAGTCAACGGTCTCCATTCAGACCCGATCCTGCTCACATGCGGAACCAGACAGGGCGGTCTCCTCTACTCTTCGCCTTAGCCATGGAGCCCTTGGCCCAGCGGATTCGCCGAAGCCCCCAGATTAGAGGCCTACAGGTGGGCCCCAACCAACACAAAATTGCGCTCTACGCAGATGATGTGCTACTGACTGTCACCAATATCGGGTCTTCCATGCAGATGGCCTTCATGGAGATCCAGAACTATGGGAGAGTGGCAGGGTTTGAGATCAACTTTGGGAAATCGGTGGCCCTGGGGTGGGACTGAGCCCGGAGCAAAGGGCAACCTTGGAGCAACGAAGTCCACTCCAATGGAAGACAGAATCTATCCCATACCTGGGGGTTCAGATCCCCGCCCACCCAGCAAAAACGTTCCAAACGAACTCCCCCGTCCCCCCTCTTCGCGGAAATGGAGCGGGACCTCAAATGCTGGCAGGTGCAGGAAATCTCTCTCTTGGGCCGTATTACGGCATGCAAGATGAACCTGCTCCCACGATTCCTCTATGCATGCTCAGCTCTTCCCATCTCAATCCCACTTGCCCCACTTCAGAGGCTGCAACGGAAGATCACTGACTTTGTCTGGAACTGCAAGAAAGCACACATCCCGCGAAGGACAATGATGGCAGTATGAAACTGGGTGGGCTCGGTGTGCCGGGCCTTCGCAAATAACAGTCCGCTGCTCAGCTGGCCCATCTTCAGGCATGGGGAATCGCCCAGGGGCGCCCAAAGTGGGTAGGAATTGAACAATCCCGCCTCCTGCTCCCCCTCCGCTTCTTACCATTCATCCCCCCCGCCCTACCCGTTCTTGGCCAGATCTGCTGTCCCCCACCAAACACTCCATCAAGGCCTGGGACTGGGCGCGCAGACACAAAAGTATTCCAGGGAACCTGAGCCCTCTTTCCCCCGTCTTCCTGAACCCGGCCTTCTCCCCGGGCATTCATCCAAGAAACTTTCGAAACTGGGTAGCGGGCGGCCTGGAGTCGCTGGGCCAGCTCTTTGTGGGAGGGCTCCCTCTCACCTTTGAAGAATGTAAACAAACCTTCCAATTGGCAGAAACAGACAGGTTCACCTACGCCCAGCTGAGGCACTGGTGTTCCCACCCGTTAACCTGAGAGGCAGCCACCCTCGCCCCGCTGGAATTGACAATAAACGACCTGCCACCTCGAGGGAAGATTACGGCCCTTTACAGACTACTACAGGAGGACCCCCTCCGCGCCAGGCCCTCGTATATGGCACAATGGGAGGCTAACCTGGGTCACGTAGTAGAGGATCATTCGTGGATGGACATCTGGTCCAGGACACGCACGGCTTCCCCATGCGTTACTAATCGGATATGCGCCCACAAACTACTGCTGCGCTGGTACTTCCCTCCGCTCCGCCTTCACCACTTCCAGCGGGCACTGGACCCACTATGCTGGCGCCATTGCGGCCAGCCAGGAACCTATTTCCATATGTGGTGGACTTGCCCCAAGGTAAGAGAGTTCTGGTCCCAATGCCTCGCTACAATAAAGGACATCACCCAAACGGTAATACCACTGGCCCCTGAGCAGGTCTTAACTAATACCACTGGCCCCTGAGCAGGTCTTACTGGGGATCCCGATCCCAGACGTTTACCCAAGAACAGGCCGGAGGGCAGCATTAATAACTCAACTGCTGCTAGCAGCCAAAATCACGATAGCATGCACCTGGAAAACCGAGGAGGGGCCCCTGATGACCCTGTGGTGGATTAAAATCTGGGACATTCTCATAGCTGAAAAGGTCACGGAGGCCAAAGCGGGCTTACTCCACGCTTTATGAACGTCTGGACTCCGCTACTTGACTATGATCAGAGCTATCCAGCCCTGACCCACAAGCCACGCCTGATCGCGAGAGTCCTCCACTCACCCAGCCAGGGCGCAGAGGCAGGCTCGCCTCAACAGGACTGAGGGATACGACCCAGCGGGGGACACGGACAAAGGGGGTGGGATCAGGGGAGGGTTAGCTTGGGGTGCAATTTCAAGGGGTTTGAATCAAAGGTCAAGATCTGTCAATGTATATGTTCTCCGTTGTGCTGAGTTATAAATAAACAAATACATTTTTTTTTATTTTTTTTTTTAAAGTATTCTGAACAAAGAGCCAAGCAAAAACCATAGACGCACTGGGAATATAGGAGATGACGCACTGGGAATATAGGAGATACCCCCACACTAAGTAATACGGTAAAAACAGCGGAGCACGTCTTTACATGGAGATCCATGGCAAAATATTGACAAAGCAAACTTATCAACAAAAACATTAATTGACCGTGGAGTACTGTAACATGCTCTATGGGTTCTAGAACTGTGACAAATTGCCAAATTGATACAAGCTACTTTCATTAGAAGATCATCACGTGATGTGGTTTAAAGTCATGTGACCGGAAGTAATACAACATGGGATAAATTTAGACCCATTCGAGCTCCGCAGAGCGAAGAGCGATGGACTGCGAGAGCACATAGATGAGAACTTCACACGGTAAGAAAATGAGCATAGTACAATCCATTACGGTAGATAATTGTTTATTCATCTGACGGCGATAGATAAACAGCATTGCCTGAAGGAAATCAGGGCTTTTTAAAAATAAAATACCTTAAACTGGCCAATATGATTTAATGGCCATGCCCATAGCGAACTGGGGTTTTCTTTCAAAATGACGTAAGGGATAACGGACCGTTCCTTATACAATAAGACTTTTTTGAGCTCTATGTAAATAAGTCCTTCAGCTTGTTTTTTCGAAATAGAAAATTAAAAATGAAAAATAACGCCAACAACGGATTCCAGAATGTAGATACTTTTTCTTGGAACTATGTGAGCCAGGGATAGCAAATAAGTTTCCTCTTTACAACAGAAATTGGACTGACTAAAAGGGTTTGTGTTGTTGGGAAATAGATTAACCAAACGTCAAACGAATCACCATTTTAATGATCGCACCTGGATTTGGGCGAAGTCCATTTGTATTTTACAACCAGTTGGACTTTCTACATGTAAATGACACATTTATAATAAATAATATATCTGAAGAAAATACAGAATTTTACAAGAGAAGACGACAAAAGATTTTTGCTGTCATTGCAGGAAGTAAAAAAAGCTGATGAGGCTAAGATCAATACTACTCTACGGCATTTCTCAGATGTCCCTAAACTAGCACTTAGGACAACAGGTCAGTAATCATGTCGGTATATCTAGATGATATGCAAGACATCACCTCTAAGACATCGTTCTTTTAATATTTCATTTTTAATACACTATAAGTAAAATAGTTTTCCACTTGTTATTTTTAGATCAGAAGATCTATAAATTGGGGAGTGGATTGAGGCCGAAACATATGTTGACCAGATAGGAAATAACTCCTTTTTCTCTTTCGCAACACCAAATCATGTTTTTCCAGGAATGTAATGTAAATCACTTTTGCTACCCCGAAATAGTGTTCATAAAAGAAGTGAAAAAATCTACTACAATTAATTGTAATGATATGTAGTAAAAAGTTTTTAAGATTTATACGTATGTTGTAAGTGATCACATGTCTTTTTTATGTTTTTTACTAAAAACTGCACAGAATAAATAAAATTGTATAACTTGCAGAAGAAAGTGTCTTAAGATGAAAGAGGTGTATAATCTACTATATGTAAGAAGGTTGCATGATTGAACTGCCTGATGTTCATGAAGGTATTTTAGAGAGGGGTAGTCAATCTGTCTGTTCTTTATTGTACAGACCTGTTCTGAACTCCAGACCCTTGGCTGTTCCAAGACAGGACTTTTACCTTCCTCTGGATGACGTCTATGAGGAGGAGGAGAGGTCTGATGTAGATCTTGACCCTGTTGAGCCTGATGTGGTGCTGGTCTTTTCAGGGTATAGCCAATTGGAAGACTTGCGACAATCTCTTCATGAAGTTAGTGGCCTGGACACTTCCCCTGAGGTGGAATTTGGCAGGCCTGAGTCTGGGGCTCATATTGAGGCGTCATACAGGAGACTTATGGCTAGAGTAACTTCATACCTTGGTTGGTCCAGTCCTCCTGAAGCTTTTATTCAGGATGACTTTACAGATATTTTGGATCAAGGTCCATCCTCTGACCCAGTGTTGCCATTTCATTTGACCTTTGCAGAAAAGGGTGGCGGCTGCTTGGCAGGCCCCGGAATCTCTTCCGGCAGTTAACAAATCATTAACTAAAAAATACCACCCTTCCGGTAGCGACCTCAAGGCAGGCGGCGTACCCTACCATCCCTCCTGATGGGAATGACAAACGCTTCAATGGTTGGGCACGCAAGGTGTTTTCTGCGGGGAGTATGGCGCTAAAATCTGCCAACTCCACTTGTGCCTTCGCAAGATTTTCACACACTCTGTGGAACTGTTTCTCTTGCACCTAAGCATTTTCCTGAGGGGGAAGAAAGGGATGGGTTCCTTGCTCTCGTGCAAGATGGCAAGGATGCCATGTGTGCATCCCTTCAGTCGGGTTTGGACACGGCCGACCGTGTTAGCCAGTCCATGGCTGCAAGCACCGTTATACGCAGATTTGCGTGGTTTGCGGAAGTCGGATTTTGCTCCGGATGTGCAAGCCTGTCTTTTGAACATGCCCTTTGATTGTGCGCATTTGTTTCGCGACAAGGCTGACGAGAGCCTTGAGAGGTTGCAGACCTCAAAAGTTGCAGCAAAATCTTTAAGCGCAGCTGTGCGTCAACCTCTGCCTTTTCGTCCTGGGGCCAGCAGTGGAGGGGAGGCTCTTTTCGTTACTACTCCTCCTTTGGTCATCAAAAAAGTACCTGTGGTGGTCGGGGAAATGGAGGCGTTAAAGCCGCTCAGGCAGCTGCCTCTTTGCCTTCAGGCGCTGCAGCATCCGCTCCACAACAGTCATGAGGCCATGTCCCGTGGTTCGACGGTTGGGGGCAGCCTGTCTCAGCATCTCGAAGAATGGCGAGCCATTACTTCGGATGCGTGGGTTCTGGATACAATAGCCCATGGCTACTGCCTTTCCTTTCTAAAGCGGCCTCGCAACAATCCACCAGGGAATTTCTTTGAAGCTTCCGGATCCGCTCCTTGTGCAGGAAATCTTGACCCTGCGGGAGAGAGGCGCTATAGAACTGGTGCCTGTAGCGGAGAGGAACAAGGGATGTATTGCCCCATATTTATTTTTTTATCCCAAAGAAAGACTGAGGATTCTGACCCAGCCTGGCCTTGCGTTGGTTGAACAAACTTCTCCGGAAGGACAAGTTCAAGATGGTTACTCATTCTCAAGTCCTCCAGGCCCTGCAACTTCAGGATTGGTTGGTGTCTCTGGACATACAGGATGCTTACTTTCATGTGCCGATTCATTCCAAGCACAGAAAGTACCTGAGGTTTGCGGCTGGCGACTCGCACTTTCAGTTTCGTGTCCTGACATTTGGATTGACCACTGCCCGAGGGTCTTCACCAAGCTAATGGTGGTGGTAGCGTATATCAGGCGAGGGGGGGGGGGGTTCACATCTACCCCTACCTGGACGACTGGCTGACCCGTGCGAGTTCTCCCGAGCAAACATTGGATCACCTCGGTCTCACCTGCCGCTCCCTCCACAGACTGGGCTTCTCCCTCAATTACAAGAAGTCGCATCTAACACATTCCCAACAGCTCCAGTACATTGGGGCTGTGTTGGACACGTCCTTGGGGAAGTGTTCGCCTCCCAAGGTAAGGGAGCATCACATTGTGCAGATGGTGGACAAGTTTCAACATGCCCAGAGTCTCCCGGCTTTCGAATTCTTAAGGTTGCTCGGCCTCATGGCATCCTGCATTTTTCTGGTGCCAGAGGCCAGGCTGAGGATGAGATCCCTGCAATGGGTCCTCAAGATGCAGTGGTCGCAGTTCTCAGCTAAGATGTCGGATCCCTTCAGATTCCAATCTCGGTCTCCCAGGATCTTCTGTGGTGGGCCAACAAAGGGAACCTGATAAAGGGGGAGCCGTTTTGGCAACCATGGCCAGAGGTGACTGTAGTGACGGATGCTTCCCTCACAGGATGGGGCACTCGTGCGGACGACTTGACCGCTAGCGGTCGTTGATCTGTCGGAGTCCAAACTCCATCAACCTGAGGTCTGAGGGCTAGCCCTGAAGGGTTTTCTGCCGTCTGTGCGGGGGAAGTGTCTCCTGATCATGACAGACAACACAGTAGCCGTGCTTTACCCCAACAAAAAAGGGCATGGTAGGGTCATTCCTGTTGTGCAGAGAGGCAATGCAGCTCTGGGTCTGGGCAATCCAGCAAGGAATATCACTCTCGGCAGTTCATCTGGCCGGAGACAAAAATGCAGCAGCGGACGCTCAGATCAGGCAGAGCACGATCTCTCACGAGTGGGAGTTGGCTCAGGAAGTCCTTCTGGAGATCTTCGCCCTTTGGGGCACCCCGCAAGTGGATCTCTTCGCCACCAGTGCCAACCAGAAGTGCGAGAGATTCTGCTCAAGGGAATTTCCTCCAAGAGGACTCTTAGGAGACGCATTCGTAGTGGATTGGTCATTCCCACTGCTGTACGCGTTTCCTTCAGTCCCCGTCATTCCTCAAGTGTTAAGGAGGTTACGGAGGTTCGGATCCCACATGCTCCTCATTGCTCCGGATTGGGCCAGGAGAGCCTGGTACCCGGACCTTCTAGAAATGTTCATCTGTCCTCCATGCTGTCTTCCCTACCGAGAGGATCTGTTCTTGCGAGAGGGGAGTCAGGTTCTCCATCCAGAGGTCAGGACTCTCAACCTTCACGCTTGGTATCTGAAAGGTTGAGGTATAAGGATTGTGACCTCCCGGATGATGTGATGGAGGTGTTGCTTTCGGCCAGAAGGCCGGCAACAAAGTCCCTGTACCGTTGCTGTAAGTTTTGCAAATGGTGCAGAGGGCAAAATGTTGATCCTTTTCAGTGTTCCATTACTATGGTTTTGTCTTTCTTGTTTTCTAAGTGGGTACCATTAAAGGTTACCTTGTGGCGCTTTCTATATTTAAGTACTCGTCTGAAGAATGTTTTTACTTTAAGATTCCTTTGATTTCTCAATTCCTTAAAGGACTGACTAATGTGTTGCCGCCGTCCCCTTTCCAGTTGCCGGTTTGGGATTTGAATTTGGTTTTGAAATTTCTAATGGGTGCTCCGTTTGAACCTTTGCACTCTTGTCCTTTGAGATTGTTGTTCTTTAAGACTGTGTTCTTGGTTGCGGTTACTTCCGCTCGCAGAGTGAGTGAATTGCAGGCACTTTCATCTAAGCCGCCCTTTACTGTGTTCCACAAGGATAGGGCTGTACTGAGGGTACGTCCTTCCTTTCTACCTAAGGTAGTTTCTGAATTTCATTTAAGCCAGAAAGTGGTTCTTCCTTCTTTCTACCCTCATCCTGGTAAGGAAGAGGAGCGGCTCCATAGATTGAACCCTAGGAGAGCTCTGAGCTTCTATATTTCTAGGATGTCGGGGTCAGAGTGGACAATCAACTCTTTGTGGGGTATGCCGGTCACCAATTGGGCCAGGCTGTGACAAAACAGACCTTGTCCAGGTGGATTATCCTCACCATTTCTGAATGGTACCGTTTGGCGAGCAAGGACCCTCCGGAAGAGTTGCAAGCTCATTCCACTAGGGGCGTGGCTACTTCCACAGCCCTACAGCGTGGAGTTCCTATAAGGAATATTTGTGATGCTGTCACATGGGCTTCTTTCCACACTTTTGTAAAACATTACTCCCTTGATACGCTCCATGGCCAAGATATGACCTTTGGTAAGGCGTTCTTTATTCTACCATCTGATTGGGTACTGTACATTCTTTTCCCTCCTCCATTTTCTGGTACTGCTTTGGGAGTCTGTCAAAGATGTGGAATACGTTGGAGGACACAATCCATTCGAAGAACAAGTTACCAAACTGGCAACGTTCTTTCGATTGGATGTTCCTCCAACGTATTCCACATCGCCCTCCCTGCCTGCCCCGCTGGAGCTATTGTCAAGGAGTTCCTCCCTGCTCACCTGAGTTCGACCTTTGCTGGATTTCTTGATCGATGCCTTCTTGCGTACTGCTCGAGTCTTGAATAAGGCTGCACGAGTCTCTTCCGACTCCAGCGTGCGTTCAAGTACCGGGAAGCAAGGGTCCAGGAAATAACAGGGTGCGCAACTAGCACACGAGTCCAGGAATCAAGAAAGGGAGGAAGGGACTAGAATTGGGTAGGGTAAGAAGCAAGGGAATAATACCGCGAGCTACGGAGCACACGTCTGGTCGCTACTTCGCAATAGCATTGAGATGCGCATGCCCGCGGGGGCGTGGCATATTTATGGAACGTACTATGTGTGCCGTGAAGGCTGGTGCGAGGCTTGTCACGTGATACGGCCGTGTTGGGAGAAACCATGAATGCAAACCCCGCTGTGACAAGGACCAGGAAGTCCAGAAGGGGAGAGTTCTGTGGGTCATGACAGCATGCCTCCTCCGAAAGGCTGTTCCACCAGGTTTGCCCGGGTGTATAGGGTGAAATCTTCTGAGTAGTCGAGGAGTCTTGAGATTAGAAAGTGGTTCCCAGGTTCTTTCACTAGGAGGATATCCTTTCCATTCAACCAGGTATTGAAGCTGACCCCGTTTATACCTGGAGTCACATATTCGAGACACTTCATATTCCAATTGGTTGTCGACCAGTAGAGGAGGAGGTGGGTAGGATTTCCGGGAGGATTGGTGGTAGGGTTTTAGTAAGGATGTGTGGAATACTGGGTGAATTTTCTTCCAAGAGTCTGGTAGACTAATCAGATATGAAACCGGGTTGATAATTTCCTTGATGGGAAATGGACCATAGTACCGAGGGGCCAATTTGTTTGGCCGTAGATGCCGGGGAAGTAACTTTGAGGACAACCAGACTTGATCACCAATTGCATAAGGACCTGGTCTCCTTTTTAAATCCGCATACCTCTTAGTCTGAGTTCTGGCCTTCTCTAAATTTTCTTTGGCCTCTTGGTGTACGTTGATGAGGGTTTCAATCCAGGAGTCGACAGTAGGTACTGGTGTAGGATGAGGGAGAACAGAGGGTAGAACTGATGAATGGAACCCTTGGCTACAATAAAAGGGGCTGGTCTTAATTGCTGAATGGTCAGAATTGTTGTAGGCAAACTCAGCCACGGGTATCAGGAGCGACCAGTCATCCTGAACCTTGGTGGCGAAACATCGAAGATACTGTTCCAGGGTCTGATTAGCACGTTCTGTGGCCCCGTTGGTCTGGGGATGATAACCATATGAGAGGGCGCGGTGGATTCCCAAAATTCGACAGATGTTTCCAGAATTGAGAGACGTACTGAGGTTCTCGATCAGATATGATCTTGGAAGGGAATCCATGTAAACAAAATGTGTTCCAGGAAGATTCCAGCAAGTTCGTACGAGGATGGGATGGTAACTTACACGGAGGTGTAAAATGAGCCATATGAGTGAACAAATCCATCCATGATGGTCGTGTACCCTCGGGAAGGTGGTCATTCCACAATGAAGTCTGTTGCAATGACTTCCCATGGCCTTGTTGGCAGCGATGGTTGCATTAGAAGACCCGCCGGTCTCTTGTTATCATGTGCTGTCTGCAGTCGAAACAAACAAGTTTTGATGTACTGCTGTACGTCGGTCTTCATTCCAGGCCACCAAAACTGTCTTTGTATAAGACGGAGGGTGTTGGTTATCCCACGATGTCCGGAGTGAAGGGTATCATTACAGAGGTTTATCATTCTTTGTTGTAATTTCTGTGTAGGAATGACCAGTGCATTGTCCTTGAATAAGTATCCTTCCTTAAGTCTTAGGCTCCATGGATTCTTCCTTGAAATATCTTTCCAGAGATCAGAGGATTGGGTTTGTACTCTAATTTCTTCCAGGAGGTTGACTGCTTGAGCTACAAAGATCGTGTGGGGAAACATCTTAGGATAGGCCTTGTCTTCAGTAGTTACATAGTCAGGACGTCGGGATAAGGCATCAGCAATCATGTTTTGTGATCCGGGAACATGAGTGATTTGGATTTTTGGTATTGGGCAAAGAAGTAGGCCCAACGCACCCGACAACTGTTCCTGCACTCCAATGATAGTAGAATTTGAAGATTCCGATGGTCCGTGCGGACCTGAACTGGATATTTAGCACCCAGAAGTAGATGTCCCCATTCAGTGAAGGCCTGGCGGATGGCTAACAGTTCCTTTTCCAGGACGGAATAGTGTGTCTCACTGGGAGTCAGGGTTCGTGAGAGGTAAGCAATGGGGTGTTCCAGTTTATCCTCCAGTTCCTGTTTCAAGACCGCTCCTATGGCGTAGTTAGAGGCATCCGTTTCCACTAGGAATGGGCGATTTATGTCTGGTTGGGCCAGGATGGGGGCTTGCGTGAACTGTCTTCAATCGCTGGAATGTTTTGTCTTGCAGTGTAGACCAGATAAAGGGGGTGTCTTTGTTCAAGAGAGCAACAATCGGCTGGACGATCTCGGAAAAGGAAGAAATCAACTTCCGGGAGAAGTTGGGAAACCCCAGGAAGGATTGAACTTGTTTCACGGAGGTGGGAGCAGGCCATGCCAGTATGGCCTTTACCTTTGAAGGGTCCATGCCAATTCCTTCTGGGCTAAGGATGAATCCCAGGTAGTGAACAGAAGTAACGTGAAACAAGCATTTTTCGGGTTTGGCTAAAGGTTTGTGTTTGCGGAGTCGTTGCAGTACTGCCTTTACATGCTCTTCATGCTTTAGAGGATCCTTGGAAAAGATCAATATGTCATCCAGATAGACAATGACAAAAAGAAATAACATATCAGAAAACACCCTGTCCATTAATCGTTGAAAAACCACGGGGGCATAAGCTAGTCCAAAGGGCATGACTAGATATTCATAGTGACCAAAGGGTGTTCTAAAGGCCGTTTTCCATTCGTCTCCTTCCCGGACACGGATCAAATGATAGGCACCCCGGAGATCCAACTTCGTGAAGACTACGGTGCCTCTCACAGCTTCCAGGATATCCGAGATCAGGGGTAGTGGGTACCGATCTTTGAGGGTGCATTGATTTAAGCCACGATAGTCGAGGCAAGGTCTGAGTTCCTTAGTGTTCTTCTTGGGAACAAAGAACAATGAAGCACCCGCTGGAGATTTTGAAGATCTTATGGTGCCGTTTTCAAGGTTGGTATCCAGGTATTCTCTGAGGGCCTTTTTCTCAGGTTCTGAAAGAATGAACATTCTGCCAAAAGGAATCACTGCTGAGGGATCTGTATCTATGGCACAGTCTTCAGGTCTGTGAGGGGGTAAGGCCTAGACTATGGCAGTTGAAAATACATCAGCATATCCCTGATAGGCCTCTGGGACTTGTTTGATATTAGAAACCATGAGTGGTGTTTTCAGGTCTCTTGGTGGTTCTTTAAGGGGTGTGGAGAAGGTATCCAGGATTAAACAGTGGGACATAAAAAACTCAGAGCCTAGGAATAGTGATCCTGCTGTCCAATTGATATACGGATTGTGCTTCTGTAACCAGGGCATACCCAATACCATGGGGTAATGGGCTGACTTAATGATGTCGAATGTAATCCGCTCTTGGTGATGGTTCATGGAAAGTTGGATCTCTTTTGTCTGCAGGCTTATGGGTCCTGAAGAGAGGGGTCTTCCGTCGATTGCTTCCACCAGCTGCATGGTTCTTTGTGTCTCGTACGGAATATGATGACTAACAACCCAGTTTTGATCAATGAAAATTCCCATAGCTCCGCAGTCCACCAAGGCCAGAATGGGATAGGTCTTATTCTTGGAGGGCGACAGGAAGGCTTGTAGAATCACCAAATTGTTTTGTCCAGGAGAGTTCAAGGATGGAATTGATGTGGAGCCAAACATCTCTCTCCCGAAGCTCTGCTCCATCTAGGATCGGGAGCTGGCGTTTCCCGAACGCCGAGGAGGGACCAGAGGACACTCCTAACCAGGTGTTTGTCTGAGGCACAATACATACACAACCCCGTATGAATCCTTCTCATTCTTTTTTGCGGGGATATAGGTCCACGGAAGGCTCCTATCTGCATGGGTTCTGGTTCAGAGATTGAGCCTGGGTTAGTGTCCGCCTTGGTGGTACTCTCAAAGGACGGCTTCGGAGGATTAACTTTGGATTTCTTCTTTTCTGCCTTTCTTTCCTGGATACGAAAATCTATTTGCATGGAAAGGTCCCATTAGTGCCTGGAATGAGTTTGGACGAGCCACTCTGGCCAACTCATCCTTAATCTCCTCATTCAGTCCTCTCCTGAAAAGGGTAAAACTCGTCTCCGAGGACCAATCAGCTTCCTTGACTTAACTGCTTGAATCGGGTAAATAGGTGAGCATATCCTGGGATCCTTGCTGAAAGTCTAACAGGCGTTCCTGGACGGTCAAACATGGTCTTAAGGGCCTGTATGAAGCCATCATAGTCATCTAGAAGAACGTCGCCGGAATTAACGAGGGGCGTAGCCCATGTTAAAGGAATGGTTTGGTAAAAAAATGTATTATCCCTATGGGTCGGCCCTGTGTTTTTAAGCCTAAGTCGCTCGATTTTAGAAAAATTTCCTATGGACCTTACCCGAGTTTTCGTCCATTAAACGCACGCGAAAACAGGCACCAGGGCGCTGCCATTTTGTGATAATCCTATCACTTGCCGCATCGCCCTGGCTGACCTGCTTTTGCGGCACTAAATCATATCCCCTGAGCCTGACATTATCAAAACATTCATATTCCCCGCCTCTCTCCGTGACGTTACTGTGCTGCATAGGCAAACGCGCCCAGTCGTCTTCTACGCGACTTCACACAGAACCCGGAAACCAACACAGATCAACTCAAAACACAACGCGCCACAATTCGGAATATGAAACTGTACTTTAAAATCAAACAACAACACGGTACATTTGGTAAAGTACCTTTATTTGACATTAAATGTTTATAGTGTATTCAGCAATTGCCATATTAACTCGGAATGCCATTTATTTTCTTTTATCTCTATCCGCAAAAACTGTTCCGTTTTATCGTGAGTCACGCGCTGTTCCTTTATGGTACACAGGGTGTTGGTTTTCGTTAAAAGAAGCACTTTGGTCACACGGTGAACCGCAAGGCTGTTCCATCAACTAGGCACTAGGCCAGGGTAAAGGTTGAATGTTGCTTCTAGCTTCTAGTACCGCATAAGGGCATATGGGCCCTTGGCAATTGTCCCATAAGATCGTCAAAGTGGTACAGTTGTTGACAAGAAGCTGCAGCTGGCGGTTGAAGAAGCAGTCTACCGGGTCTGAAACTGGTGGCAGTAGCAGGAGGGTAGGATATACCTGTTTTGAAAACATAAAAATTATAATTAGTCTCGCCAGCCGATCTTTATTAATATTATTCATTTTATTTATTACGGCCGATCTGAAACTATTTGCTTGCAAGGATAGTGCAATGGAGTATGTTCGACTCTAAAATCAATGCGAAATGTAACGAAATAAATCGAGGTTAACACACAATGAGAAACGACTGTTTGTCTACATGCGTGTGGAATGTGGACCTGCATCCCATGTGCCCGCTACAAGGACGATCCCACAAATATTTTCCTAGCTCTTCATTCATTCATTCATTCATTCATTCATTTATTCATGCATCCATTCATGAATTCTTCATTCCGGTATAAAAGCGTCTAAAGAGTTAGTAAAGGATAGGGTGAGGTGGAGATGCGCTAGATATTGCAACAATAAGGCACAACAAATAATAGTCAATCGGACATCGGAATTAACAAGGAGATCCCCGAAAGGCTTTCGGGGATCTCCTTGTTAATTGTTAGCTCGATTCACGAGTCATATACTTACGCGGCCATTACGGCAGGGATTGTTATTTGGATGCGATGTCCGATTGAGTTTTACATCGCCTCCTTCATTTTGAGGGATCACCCTTTCACGATTTATCAACAAAGTCATTCTGCGTACGCCTTGAGAACGACCAGCGTGTCGAAACACGTGTCGGCTGTTTCTGCTACTATTAAATATCAACTATATTATTTGTTGTGCCTTATTGTTGCAATATCTAGCGCATCTCCACCTCACCCTATCCTTTACCAATTTTTAGTTCCAGCCAGGGTGGTCTGGCTGTGTAGGTGGTAATGCTGCTGATATTTTATTAATTCTTTTGATAAAACTTTTATTTCAATCAGTGATTACTAGCGCACAGACCGTACTTGCGAACCCACAGCCTTTCCTCGTCTAAAGAGTTACTTACATTATATTTGCAATTTCCATTGTGTGTCTGCGTAATGCAGTCCGTAAATCCCACTCTACTCTTGACAACGATTTTTCGTATACTGAACTAACATGAAACTCGGTCTAGTTTCAGAATTTTCTGCATTATCGTCTCTTACGTTATTGCACCCCCCCTTCAAATGAATTTCTTTCGGCATGGTCCCTGTCTCTCAAGGTCAAAAAACAATAGAACCTTATACTGCCAAAGCGAGTTGTGGTCCTCTTCAGGCCGCGAGCTGAAAATCAAAGACGCTGACCTTCGCTAGAAATGAGCATACATTCTTTCTTTGCAACATCCCGTAGTAAAGCCATCTGTGAGAACTTGAAGTTTCGAATCCATCTATGTACTGCGCCTCAATGTGCAAATGTGAACTGGCTTCTCTCCCATCTGCAACGGCTCGCTTGGCACGTTCTAAGGCCCCCAATTTTGTCCTTGTTGTCTGCGAACTTTGCAGCCCCAAAGAACCATAACTATGGAGACATTTAATTTTTGGGGGAAGGTCAGGGAAAGTATAAAGTACCCGAGGAGTTGAGTTGAAAGTGAGATTTATTGTTTGTTTTATTATTTGCAATACGCAAGCCTCCCCTCGGTTAACAGTGCGCAGCATTTACATGAGATTGCGAAAATCAGTTACATCAACAAAAATATATACATACAGATATAGACAAGGTCAGCAATATGAGGTGAATAGAGAGAGAATTCAAAGCTGGGTTGTTCGCCACCCAGGATGGTGAAGGTAGGGGTTAGGGTTAGCATACTCTGTATGTACACTGTACAATAACATTTATTTACAAAAAGCCAATCGTATTACAATTATTTAAACCGGGATTTGTACTTCACAACCAGCTCTCCTTTGGGTGGACATGGCACAGTGGCAATGTTTGGTGGCAATGGATCAGTGCTCTGCACAGAAACGTTCAAAATTCCATATCTGTGCTTCTCTAATACAGCAACAATAAGGCTTTTGAAAAAGTCGAACTCCATTTCCTCATAGACTGGTTTGATCACCCATTGCTTACTTCTTTTTGAAAAGGCCTTAGTGTAGCGAGGCATCCTTACATTACCCGTAGTCCTAGATTGTTCACGGCCGAGATTCTCGTTATGGGCCAAGACGGCAAGTAGAGTCCTATGTCTCATGCCCTGTATGCTGAAATGCAAGCGCTTTGGCCTGTACTTTAGGCACATATTGTGGAACACCTCCAAACCTCCTGTGTGACAGAATTCTGTCAGTCCACTCAAATCTCTTGATAGTTTTATCGAAAACAATCTTCTCAATGGCTTTGTGTGTCGGTGAAGATGGAATCAACCACTTCTTCTTCCGTGCCTCCACTGGGGACAAAGGGCCATGTTCACATTGGTCAGAAATGTAGATTTTCTGACCAGCGGTGCACGTTGGTACAGTGGTGCATCAGTGACCGCCATTTTTCAAGTAGTATTTCTACTGACCCTTCACAAGTTTTGGAGCTCCACCAAAGATGGTTGCTGATAGACTGGGCCCACTCTGAAATACTTTCCAAACCTTTTTTTTCCCCCTGCAGCCGAGATTTTCTTATTGATTGATTTAGTAAGATGCCATACTTCAAATTGATGTTTAATATGTGGGAACTGCTCTCTCATTGTCTTGGCAATTGAAACGTGTCTGTCCGTGGCTATGAGGTCGATGTGCATTCCCCTCGATTGTAGATATTCCACTGATTTTATAAATTCTAGTTTCTCCATGGCCACCGAGGATGTACATTGTGTTACCTGCACGACCACGGAACTCACAATTTTCTTACTATCCATGTCCTGAAAGTGGTAGGTGCAGTACTTGGCAGAAAATCCAGGGCTGTCGCACTGTCCATCGCCAGCTAGCCTGAATCGTTTGCCTTCGAATGTACTTGCTACAGACAATTGTTCAATTTTCCAAGCATCACTAATGGTCGGAAACAGATAATCATGTTGGTATTTGTAGTACTGCGTTTTTTAAATGAAATGGAGTCCCACAAACTGAAAGAAAGCCTCTAACTTTCTAAAACTGGACCCACTAAAAAGTGATGCAGCTGCACACAGTAGATTGCCTGCTGGCAGTTTCCCCAGCATCGGTTGTGCAGACCATGAGAACGTATGATTTAATCTACAGGCGGCATTTATTTTGATGTTACTGCCTTTTTTTTGACGAGTGACATGAATCAATGGCTTCCCACATACTTTCCCTCTAACGGAATGCCCACATTTCAGCATACTTATAATATTCATCAAACAACTGTCGAATACTATGCATTTGCCCTCTTTCATTAGACTGTCATCCGGCGTCAAAGTTGTTTCGGCCTGTGATGTTGAGGACAAATCACCACATTTGAAATAAATATCGCTGCTATCAAGTGCTGATGCGTCAGTGAATGCTGCTGCTGGTTCATTCTGTCATTTCAACAACTGCTACTTCAACATTGATGGGAGAACACAACAATGTCGACAGCTATTTTGGTGGCAATTTTTTTGCCGGTGTAGATTGTGTGAATTGATCTGCGACTACTTCAGAGCTATCTTCAATACATCCAGTATCATGTTGTTGTTGTGATGCGGTCGCACTGTAGCAATGGTTCAATACAACTTTGCTGGATTCTCCGGACACATTCATTTCATGTTCTGGCCATTGGACATGAGCATCTCGAGTCTCAACGCGCGGCATCCAAATTAATAGTTCCTCCATAGTGTAAATGGTCTGGCAAGCAACATCTCTCATTCGCTTCACTGTCTGTGTATGTATAGTTCGGACACCAACGGGTAACTAGAGGATAGATTGGAAAAGGGATGCCAGTTTAAACACAAGATAAAGTATAGTACAATTGACTGGGAAAAAACATAAAATAGTCCCCACCACAAAAACACTTCTAAAGTTATGAACTGTTTGTAACTAACCTTATTTTTGTTTCTTTTCTTTGCAACTTTTTTGACGCGACCTTCAACATCTGCACGCTGTAGATCCGATTTGTTTCTGCATCTCTTCCCTTCCTGTTGCGCTGCAACAACTATATTTTCTGTATCCGCATAGACAGCACGGAATGAGGCTCCATCGACTCCCTGAAACATAGTACTTTCATTACTGTGTATCAAAATATTGTTAGCATAAAACACAACTGAGGACGAACACACAGGTACATCCCAATAGCCAAACACGATTTAAACATTGTGTGGAACAATCAAACGACAAGTATTCGAGCTCTGATGACCTAGTTCGATGGAGCTGTCAGTATCCATACCGCTGGCTCTGCATGGACTGCCACAAATGATTGTATTGAAGAGGAGGCATCACCAACTCCCTGAAATACAGTACTTGTGTTAGTATGGTTTTCAATATTGTAAACATAACACACACTTGGGGTCGACGGCACAGGTACATATAAAGAGATAACCACAAATGTTGCATTGTCTAAAAGAATCAAGGAATATTTAAATATGATCAGATTTAATCGACTTATTTCTCCGATTTCTTTACATCTGCATCATCTAAATGGGATCTTGTGATTGTAGTGGAAGCTCCATCGTCTCCCTGAAGCACAGTACTTGCGTTAATAGGGAAGAAAGTATAGCAAATGGAATCACTTTATATAATCACACTCGATGGAGCTGTCAGTATCCATACCTCGTGCTGCTGAAGAATATCTATGGATGTTGTAAATGTGGTGCACACTTCCGAAAGCTGTTGCGCCGATTCGTATCCGCATGGTCCCGCTTCCCCTGGAATTACTTGAATGTCAGGCTCCGCATCAAGTGCGTGGGTTGACGCTTCAACAACTGCCTGAAACATAGTATTTGCATTAGTAAGGATTACAATATTGAAAACACAACACACACTTGGGGTCGACCGCACAGGTACATATCAATGGCTAACCACAAATGAAACATGGCATAGAACAATCAAACGACAAGTGTTCCAGTCCTGATGATCACGGTCGATGGAGCTGTCAGTATCGATATCTCGTGCTGCTGAAGAACATCTAGGGCTGTTGTCAATGTGGTAGACGCTTCAGCATCTCCCTGAAAGACAGTACTTGTGTTAGTATGGATAACACTAATTATAACTGAAAACAAACACCAGGGGACGACAACTAAGGTGTATATCAATTGGAAAGCACTAACCAAACAATTGGTAAAATAATCACACGATACATAAAGACTATTACTTGACATGCATAAAACAAGTCTGTAGCGGAATAGCCAAGTATGATTACCTGATACGCGCTAGAAGTGGTTGATAACTGCGGGCACGTCGCGGATGTAGAATGCTCTTGCTTCAGATTCAGTGGATATCCAAGCAGTTGTAAAGGTAAATTATTGTTTGATAATGAAATGCAAATATTAAAATGCGCACTATAGTACAGTTCCTTGTGCCCATAAATAGATTTCCTTTGGGGGTTATAAAATCGAAAAATAATTTGATAAATGTCATTATTCAAAAAGCTATACACTCATATCAATATTGAAAGTATTACAAGGGAGACAACACCTAAAATATCAATTAATCCATTCGGCTACCTACACACTACCGCAAGGCCTAAAGCAAAATCCGGACACTTGACTCCCCAGTGGCAGAATGTGGACGAATAGAGTTGTAATAGCGTTTGCGAGCAATTTTCGTGTCGTTCGCCGTTTATTCTTCTTTGTTACCCAAGATGTGGCGTACATGTTCGAGGAAAAATGCCGGCTGCAGATGCGGTATCGATCACCCCTCTTTTCCTCTAAGAGATGTTGGACTCTACTTTCCAGCTCATCCAGTGGATATCCGCAATGTCTGACCCATTCTCTTATTCGATCAACAGTTTTCGGGAATACATGCATTGTAGTGCCTTCAGATTTAGCATGGGTCTTCGAAGGGCAACTGCTAATCGAACAGGCAGGCATTGTTGAAAATTCTGAAAAGTAAATATCAAGATTATTATAAAACCTCGATGAATAAAAATGTCATGAAAAAGTAAATGAACCATACCATGTTCAATGCAAGGTTTGTTTTGGTCACCGGAACTATACCAGTTCATCATGTGCGGCTTAGTATTTGCATAAATTACAGACATTTTTTAAATGATGTGACTAAACTCTGAACATGTGACTCGTCCCTTGGATGTTCTGTCTTGCACGAAAAGGAAACATGCTTACATTATAGACTGGACCCCCGAAGGATGCAATTCGATGACTATTGACACAGATGAAAATAAATAGACCTATTGATAGCATAACAATTGAAACTCAAGTCAATAGCAATGAGACCAATGACCATAGCACTATTGGGTATTGTAATCGCAAATAGATAGAAATGTAAAAATGACCGAAATATGACTAGGGTACATGGCCTTACCTTGAGCAACAAACAGTTGGATTCAGCAGGCCGAGCTGTATGTTGCAGGAAAACAGGAGGATGGCCACAGGAAGCACACTGACGAGTTTGCTCGAAGCGGTCACAGATAACACGACGACGAGCAGATTAGCATAGATCTCAGTGCTTCTCAGGTAGAAGGTTCAGGAGTTGACTTGCAAAGCACAAAGATGTTCTCATGAGACATATAAAGTGGTTTATAAAGTATTAGAAACAGGGGTGTGTTTGTGAATGAATGACGTATGTCGTGCTATTATGTGGTTTGCAGGAGGGCGGCCGGCCTCAGGGGAGGCTTGCCTGGAGACACTGGGTCTGAGGAGGCCATGTGAGCGATGGCCCCTGGGCGTGGGATACCTTTTGAAGTGTACATGCTGTTTGGCACCTTGGCCGTTTGCGCCCGTGACAGCCCCCCATGCCAGCGCTCATCCCCGGGTGCAAACCGCCTTTGATAGAGGGGGGGTGGAATGGATGGGCCGGTGGGCGTGCAGATAAGGCACAGGAAGACTGCTGAATGGAGACACACTTATGTGGATTGCAGGGGGGCGGCCGGCCTCAGGGGAGGCCTGCCTGGAGACACAGGGTCTGAGGAGGCCATGTGAGCGATGGCCCCTGGGCGTGGGATACCTTTTGAAGTGTACATGCCGTTTGGCACCTTGGCCGTTTGCGCCCGTGACAGCCCCCCATGCCAGCACTCCCCGGGTGCGAACCGCCTTTGATAGAGGGGGGTGGGATGGATGGGCCGGTGGGCATGCAGGCAATTGTGTGGGAGCGAGGGGCCATCAGGCCCCTCTCCTTTACTTCTCAGTAGAAACTCGGACCAAGTGCCTCCAGTAGTGGGTTCGCCCCTTGCCCTTATGTGATGTTAACTTTGGTTGACATTCGCGTAGATGGGACCACTGAGCAGGACACTGGGCAACCATTTGTGTACCCCCTTTCCACTCCATCTTGGTGACCAGGCCTCACTGCGCAGAGCACATGGCCCCCATCCTCGTTCCCACTCTGACTGGAAAACTCCAGAGGTATTTGCAACAGCTAATAAATGTAACACATCACTCTTCCTCTGAGATCACTGTCCTGCATGTTAACCAGCCTGAACTAAGTACATAGCTCGTTCATCTCCACAAACGTGTCCTTGCCCACGCACCCTCGCCAGTGGAAACTTACTGCCATTCTGACCCTGTGTCCCTGGAAGGTATTCTCTTAATGTGCCAGACCACTGACCACGCCATGATGCCCACCTAGCAGATCCCCAACTAACATTAGACCCCTACTGCAGTATATCGTTGCCTATCAATAATAAATGCCACATACCGGAGATTCTTGTGAGCACAGACCCACACTTCAAACAGTGTATTATAATGCTCAAGATCCTTAACCTAAGGCCTGTATAATCCAATGTTGATTGATAGTATAGATATATGTGTGACTTTTATAGAGACATAACCGACTGAAAGACTTTGAACAAGTGTTATTTAGTGCATGCATTATTGAGAATATATTATGTTAGCTTAGATCGTGACCACCCTGATTCACAGCGACCTCACCTTCACCCATTCGGAGCACAGATGTCTGATGTCCATCCTTGAATGGAGACACACTTGATTCATTGAAAAAATCGAAACAACCGTTGTTAAAATATATGTGGTGTTTTATTTTGTATCTTATTTTCATCACACAAAAATACAAGACTTTACACATTGTACAGGTCAGGTTGCAGCACAGCGAGAGAAAATCCCCTGTACTGAACGCTGTCACTCGGGAACGTTTCTCTTATGGCACGAACGGCACAGGCGGGTATTACTCTTCGAACGCGGTGTCCAAGCCTCCCGTGAAGCCACCATGTAAAGGAACGATAGGCCACCAGCCGGTACCAGCTGTGAAAAAGAATGATACAAACTGTTTTTAAATGAACTAGATAAGTTTAATAAACATTTGTTGTCAATGACAATTCTTGTAACTAATGGCATTCTGCTCGGACAAATGCTATCTAGACACTGCACACTATTGAACGACTTTCGTGCGTTAAAATGATATTTATATGTAATTTTGGATATAGTAGAAGACCATGAAATAGGAGTGGCATGACAAGCAGAGTATACTTACTCGTTACTCTGATTACGAGGACGAACAGTCGCGCGAAGTTCGTGCATAAGCACCATCATTATCCTCAACACGGACCGTGTGAGGCAGGCTGCCCTGAAGTCTGGCAGCTCGATGATGCATTGCGGTCGTGGCTCGCCTTCCGAAATGTAGGCCACGCATCCCGAGTTTTCACAGCAGCAGCAGTTCTCGTCCACCGATTGCATGTGCACCAGGTGGAAACACCGTCCATGCGACTAGGTCCAGGCTCTTCAGCTGTTGAATCGTCCTTACAACTGCCATCCGAAGCCCCACTGTTTTCGCGTGTTTCCTTCTCGGTATAATCGGGCTCGTACAAGTAGGGCATTATTGTAGCTATTGTGTGTTAAACAAACTAAAATAATTTATAGCGGTATAGCGGTGGTACTGGTATCTGTTCACACGGGCTACAAGCAACGAAGGTAGCTGACCAGAGCACAGAAACGAGTCACAGAATACTCAAAGTAACACAGAGAGGAATGGAATCGAAAATATGCGGCTGTGCGTTGTGAAACGGTCTGTTTATACTTATTGAGGAAAGAGGTGTCCTGCCATTTCCATGGAGACACGTCATTAGCTGAAGCGCAGCGAATGTTGACACGAGACGTGCTTTGGCGTTGTGAAATGGGCGGTACGCTTCTGCCGATGACAGGCTCAGGAGCGGGGGATATGATTTAGTGCTGCAAAAGCAGGTCAGCCAGGGCGATGGGGGAAATGATAGGATTATCACAAAATGGCAGCTCCCTGATGCCTGTTTTCGCGTGCATTTAATGGACGAAAACTCGGGTAAGGTCCATAGGAAATTTTTCTAAAATCGAGCGATTTAGGCCTAAAAACACATGGCCGACCCGTAGGGACAATAACATTTTTTACCGAACCATTCCTTTAAGGCGTTTCCTGAAAGGTGGGAAATTATGAAGTCCACTTTAGCCCTGGGAGTTGAAAAGTAGTAGGGCTTAAAAGTAAAGTGAACCAAACATGAATCCAGGAATCCTCGAAGGGTTTTTGGTGAGCCATCATATTTGTCCACTATACCGCCCAGCAATACACTTTCTTTTGTGGCAGAATCGCGGGATAGAACTAGTTGTTTGAGAGCTCTGTTTTCCGCCTTTAGATTCTGCACCTCGGTTGATAGCTCTTGCATGCCACGCATTAGGTCCTGGACGGCCGCTTCCATGTCCATATCGAGTTTGGTCGGGTGGCGTCTCAAACTGTCAAGGAGTTCCCCCCCCTCTCACCTGAGTTCGATCTTTGCTGGATTTCTTGATCGATGCCTTCTTGCGTACTGCTCGAGTCTTGAATAAGGCTGCACGAGTCTCTTCCGACTCCAGCGTGCGTTCAAGTACCGGGAAGCAAGGGTCCAGGAAATAACAGGGTGCGCAACTAGCACACGAGTCCAGGAATCAAGAAAGGGAGGAAGGGACTAGAATTGGGTTAGGGTGGAAGAAGCAAGGGAATAATACCGCGAGCTACGGAGCACACGTCTGGTCGCTACTTCGCAATAGCATTGAGACGCCCGGGCCCGCGGCATATTTATGGAACGTACTATGTGCGCCATGAAGGCTGGTGCGAGGCGTGTCACGTGATACGGCCATGTTGGGAGAAACAATGAATGCAAACCCCGCCGTGACAAGGACCAGGAAGTCCAGAAGGGGCGCGTTCTGTGGGTCATGGCAGCTTACGTTACCGCAAAGCTATGTGCAGTCATGCAGGCATTGGATATGTGCAGGTCACACGTTATGGAGGAAAAAATCATAAACTGAGGCTACGGATGCCTATTTATAACATCCGGTGACATCGCCCTTGATGGAGGCCTTCGAGGGACATCGACCCGGCGCCATCTGCGCCGCCCTCTGCCGAAAATGTTTCCGAAGTACACAGCTGTGGACATGACATGTCAAAGATGTGGAATACGTTGGAGGAACATCCAATCGAAAGAACGTTACAAATTTGGAAAGTAACTTGTTCTTCTAGGCAGAAATGCCAAAAATCATAGGCCAGCTCTGCAAGAGGCCTCAATCTGGTGCCAGCCAGATGATTGATGCATTTTACGGCAGAGATGTTGTCCATCTTGAGTAAGATACAGCAACTCACTCTGCCTCTGGCCAAAGTTCGCACTGTGAATGAGCCTGCCAGAAGCTCCAGGCAGTTTATGTACAACTCTAGCTGCTGGGGGACCAAGTCCCCTCCCCACACCCCCCGTAGCCACATCTTGCTCCTGTTGGGGAGAATTCTCAGAAATGTGCTAATTCCCTCCACCTTAGAGACCCCCAACTTTGGGGGATTTTGGAGACTTGATTTTTTTAACTTGGAGAGAGTGAGACCCTTCTTCCCACTCTCATGTATTTTAATGTGATTTTGAACTGTGTTTCTTTTTGGTTGTGGAGTCTGACAAACTCCATAGGCATCATCTTTTACATTGTGCCACACAGCACCTTTAGTGCAGTGACACAGGGGAAGTCTTTCAGATCTCCCAAAAGGTTTAAATACCTTCTCTTGGATAAACTACTGTTTCCAAGAGCAGTGAAGTGAAATTGACTTTACTTACACTTGAAACCTCCTAAACCCAGCACACACTATCTTACAACAGAATGCTGGAGGGGTTACATAGTATCCCTGTTGTCTAGCTTCTCATGTAACAATTTTATGTTCACCTTTCCTCACTGAATGGCTGGTGGCAGTGGTTTCATTTTAACTACCATGGTGTGCATTTACCGCGGGCTGCGTTCGCAGCTGCAGTAAAACACCCAAGGGTGCCATTTTTGTCAAAATGGCCCGGTCTTCTTCTTCGCCATTTCTTTGTGGAAAAGTACTTCTTGAGATTTACTCTGCGCGCCAAACTAGGTTTGGTCCCATTGTTTGCTTTGCTTTTGGCGGGATTCCCGAGTGAAGCCCGCCCTCTGGCTCCAGGGGATCTGGGGTGGGCAGGAAGTGACGGAGGTGCCCGAAACTCCCTGTGCTTGGTATCCTAGGAGACCCAAATGCACTCTGTGGTGATTGGCTGACTGACTGTCCGGCAAGGACAGCCACCCTCCTGGGTGACTGACAGGTAGGCTGGAATGAATGGGAGAGAACTCAATAAAAGGCAATTTCCAGAGATTGCCGCTGGAAACCAAATAGCCATGGAGAGGAACACCAGATTATGTGTTGCTTTTAAGCTGGCCAAGAGCTCCAGGAAGATCCTCTGGACTCCCAGGAAGCAGGACTGACCGAGCCTGAGCCACCTCAACAGAGTGCTGGACCCCAGAAGCAAGGAAAGTCCATCTCGACCGCCAAGAACCAGGGTGTTGCTGTTTGCGGTAGTCCCGAGAAGTTGAAACACTAAAGTGGCACTTGTTACAAAGATTGCTGGTTGCGTGCGGTGACCGTCTCGGTGAGAGCAGGCGTCCCCAGAAGTCCTCCCTCTTGTCCCCACGACTGAGGCCCAGGAACAGTGATATCTGCAGAGCTGCACGGGAATAGAAGTCGTCTGCTGCACTTTTTCTTCAATACAAAGGTACTGTAAAGCCTCAAAGTACTTACCTCTTGTTGGGTAACTACACTTGTTCTCTATTGGTGAGACTAGTGGTGGTTGCTCTGTAGAGTTGCTCATAGCTTCTTTACCTCACAAGTCTAACAACTTGTGGCCCATTTGATTCTTCTTTCTACAAAGACTTTTAAAACATTGTGCAAGACTTTAACTTGCCTCTGAGAAGTGCTTCAGTTTCACCTAGAATTTTGCTCAATTGACTTTGGATTAGCCTGGCTCCCTGAATGACTCTTCTTCCCTCTGTGAATGTGTTTTCCTTCTAGGAAAGGATTAACTAACTTTGCATTGGGGGTTTACAAAAGTACTTACCTGCTTTAAGAATAATTGTGAGACCTCTTACTTGTTCTAATAATTTTTTTTTTCCACCCAATTCTAAAGTGTGTGATTGACGTGTATTTGAGTGTTGCTGTGATATGGCTCCCTTCTGAAGAAGGCTTATTCTAACTGACTGATAAATAAATTAATAATTGTTTATTCAAGAAACCTGGTGTATAAGAGTTTATGTGAATGCTTGTCACTGTCATTCTGTGTGTAACTCCCCTACTGCTCACATTGACCCCTCTTGAGATACGCCTGGCTGCTCAACACGCTACCAAAACTGTGTAGTACAAGCTTATACCAAAGTTTGGGTTTCCTATACCTGTAGTCAAGAGTTGTTGTAGTATTCCCAGAGGGTACCGCATCAATCTTTGCCTAGCAGCTCCACAACTTGTACGGCTTAAGTCCGAATCTATCACTATGTCTGGAGTTGAACCAAAGATCGCTCTGCCGTTCCAGGCCTCCATGTGTGTGAGCCACCAGTTGAGCTCTGTCCTTGCTTTGGGCGAGAGTGCTAAACGCTGGGAGTAAGAAAGGTTGTGCCTCAGATGCTGGCCCTTCAGTCTCTGTAATTTGCAGCAATGCAGCAGGCCGGGAAATATTTCCTGAATGGAAGATGACAGCAGACCTAACACTCTTGTTAACTCTCGGAGGGAGATAACTTTTCTCTGCAGGAGCCTGCGGATCTCTCGGCGAGTGGAGTGAATCTTGAGAGTCGGCAGACGAAGCTGTGAATTCTGAGTGTCTACTATGAAACTCACAAATTCCAGGCTCCTGCAGGGCGAGAGAATTGACTTCTCCCAGTTAATGAGGAAACCTAGGTTGTGAAATAAATCTATGGCGAGGCTGGCCTGATGCTTTGCCAGGTCCTCGGTCTGTGCCATGGGAATGATGTCATCTAGGTATATGATGAGCCTGATGCCCTGCTCCCTGAGCTGTGCTACAACCGGCCTAAAGAGTTTGGTAAATGCCCAGGGTGCCGAGTAGAGCCCGAAGGGCAAGCTCGTGCACTCCCAGGCCTGATTCCTCCATGTGAACTTAACTTGCATGTGCTGGGTGAATGGGCCCTGCCAGATATGCGTCCTTTAGGTCCAGGCGAATGAGCCAGTCGGCAGGTCTTAGAATGTCTCTAAGGATGTGAATTCCCTCCATCTTGAAATGACTGTAGACGATGAAGTCGTTCATAGCTCTGAGGTTTATTACTGGGTGAATCTTTTGCTTTCTGCGCACAAGAAATATCAGGCTGAAGAATCCTCCCTGGTCTGAGCATGGGCGTAAGGCGCGTTTTGGTGTAAACTGCGCACTTGGCTGTCTAGCGCTAAGGCGTCTGCATGCAGCAATACTATTTGTGCTGGATGGCGCGCTTGAAAATGTTGGGCAAATAATTCTAAGCGGAAACCCCCTTGCAGTGTCCCTGATCCAGGCATCTCCTGTTAAGGAGTTCCACGCTCGCGCAAAGAGAGCTATTCTCCCTCCTATGGGCATCTGCGGCGCCGGCACTGCCATGCTTACACTGACCTGAAGCTTGTTGAGCTCGGTATCTAGCCGCTCTTCTCCAGCCGCGGCCCCTTCCTCTTCCTCTGCAAGGGAAAAAGGTGTCTGTTCTATCTTGCCAGTGTGGATGCTGGTCTCTTGAGTGCTGGGGCCTTCTGTCGAAGGAGTAACGGCCGGAGGAGCGACCCCTGCCTTGTCCGGCCCAAAAAAATACCTTGGTGGCGAAAACTCTTTTGATTGATGCTTGTGCCTTATCTAAGGCGGTAAAGGTGCCTACAAATTTGGACATTTCCTTCACGAAGGGGTCGCCCACAGCAGTCCTTGTGCGGCTGCGCCTGATTCTGTGTTTGCGAGTTCCCCGAGTTTAGGGTCAATCTTCATCAGGATACCTTTTCTGCGCTCTGTTGAAATGGTGCAGTTGTCGTTGCCGAGCGAACAAAGCGCTCTCTGAGACCATACGGAGAGAGTAGATGGGTCAATTGGATTCCATGTGTTTAGGGCTCTCTCAGCTTGGTTCCATTATTTTTGCTAAGGGACCTGTGATATCCAGGACATTGTCCTGGCAAGACCTCCAAGCTCTGTCGATGCCCTTCTTGGGGTCCTTGCTATTCTTCCCCAAAAATGTACTGTACTCATCTTTGCATCCAGTTCGTGAGTTAGGGCTACCTTTCCTGGGATCTCGGGGCGGGGACATTTCCGCTTTTAGTTTGGCCCTGACCTCCTCCTTCAGGGGCTGACAGAGCCTTGCTTTAAATGTATTCCCAAGCACTGGGCGAGGGAGCCCAATCATATGACATGGGGTGGATTAAGTCCTCTGGAACAAACATTCGATCACAAGCAGAATGCTCGCCAGGTTGCTGTTTGGGAACAGGGGCTGCTGCAATCCCAGATGTGCTGGGTCTTGACCCAGTGTCCTGATTGTCCTCTTGTGAGGATTGGGGAGACTGATCATCATTGTGAGCCGCCCCCTTGTTCTCATATTCGTCCGTTCCCTGATGGTACTCCTCTGGGCTTGTGGGTCTGGCACCTGCATTGTCTTCCTACGGGTGAGAGGGTCTCGGATCTGGAGAGGTCTCCTTCCTTGAGCCTGGAGAAGGCATATGTGATGGCGGTCGTGGCTGAGGCTGGTTCTGGGTGACTCAGGGTGGTGGCGGGGTCAAAGAGTCATCTTTACTCTTGCGAGCCAAAGTACTTCCCCCTTCAGAAGTGTTCTTTCTCATTTTCCCCTGCGGGTGCGCTGCCTTCAGGTGGGCTTCTGTTATCCAAGTGCTGTTGGGTAGGTAGTGGCATGTCTGACACTGCTTTTTTGATAGTAGGCTCCACTGAGGAGCACAGCACTCTTTTAAAACTATCTACTAAAGCCACTTCATCTTCCTCATATACTTCCTCCTCCTCATCTGACCATTCCTGATCAGCTTGGCGAGAGTATTGAGCCGCCATAAATGTAGAGTTATTAGAAATAATATCCCCCTTTTTTATTTATTTTTTATATATCGTCTGTCAGTGGGTAATAATTTGAGCCTTCTCTAGCTATCCCACTTTTCCTTATTTCTTTTCCTTTTTTTATGATAAATTGGCAGGTATTAGTACGAAATCCAAGAAAAATCCTCTTCAGAATTGTCTCCGGGGCTCGCTGTACATTATAATCCTTTGAAAAATAAAAGGAAATGCGTCAGCGAGCGCCGGGGAACAGTAAAAGACCAAGCGTCTGCAAAGTTCCCTCTGCTGGCGTGTTGCAGGCACCAGCGAGGGTTCTCTCTAAATACTACTATGTTGCGCGGCCTCCAGTTTCCCCCTGAAGGTGAGATGGTAGGAGGAGGGGTGCGAACGAAGGTTTCGTGCAGAAAAGCCACGTGGAAGCGTGAAAAAAGATAACTGGAGGCTTTGCGTGTAAGCGAGCTTCCGGTTGTGAAAGGCGAGGCTTCCGACACCGGTGAGATCAGCTGGTGTCGGAAGAAAAGTGCTGCTCACGTGTGTAATGCGACTCTCCTTTTACAATGTGCGGTTTCCGGCTGAGCAGATCAGCTGGTGTCGGAAGGAACGGGCCACGAATATTATGCAGCACAGAGAGGCTGCAAATTAATAGCGAGGCAACAATACCATAAAGTGCAGTCGAGTAACTGAAAATAAATCCATATTGCGCTTTGAGCACGAGCAGTACATACAATACACATTAACAATCATGGAAATTCATAAGACAAAATTCCCTTCGTCTCTTGCTGTGAGCAGCAAAGAAAGAGGTAGTGGTTCATGGCTAGCCCCTATTTGGATAGTCTTAACTATACCTCATTGGCTGTTTTAGTCACATGTTCTGTGACCAGTTCTGGACTTTACCTAAGCCTTCTGGGAAACTGAGTTTTGTCCCAATGACTTTATCTCCATGGACTCTGGTTGTCTAATGTTTAAATGTTTTATTTTAAGGGATTTCTGCACCCACTTGTGTCATTTACATAATGTTACTAGAACCTTAGTACATAAATCTTGCTTCTGAGCTTTCTCTATAGATTTTAAATAAAGCAAGAGAAGTATAATGTAAGCCTATTGGTCTTGACATAAAATACAATTGTTAAGCAGCTGCTTTCCCTACAATATAGTGTGTTAGGTAAGATTCTCATATTCATGATACATTTTTCTGACCTGTGTCAACCCCAGAACTTTTTGCTGGACTGGTAGATTATTTATCCTTATACCTCAGTGAGTGGGAATCTTTTTCCAGTCTTTCACTCTTTTTATGGGTGTCATTTTTAAGACTCTCCATAGTCTTTTAAAAGATATCCTCTTTGACAACATTTTGGTTGCACTAAGTGCCTATTGTTGCTGGATTGCCTTGGGGGCTCCCCTTTTAACTTTCTCTGTGTAACTTTGTGAGAACTACAGTTCCCAAGGGTGGAAAGGATCTTTGGATCCCTTTTATATTTTATTAGTGAGACCAGCACCCACCACCTTATGTGGCGTGCTGGGGGGGATACCAGGTCTCTCCTTTCTCATTTTAAATGTAATATTTATGTTGCAAGGACAAACTTACCTTTAATGGCTGGTGGCAGTCAACCTTTTTATTAATTAGGTGCCCATTTACCGCAGGCTGTTTCCACAGCCCTGGTAAAGGCTTTCCTTCCCCTGGCATCCAGGGTGGGAAATTGCTTTGTGTGATATTTACCTTTGGCGGGAATCCTGTGGATTCCCCACCCAGGCTCCAGAGTGTCTGTGAAGGCAGGAAACGAGGGAGGAGTCCAAAACTCTGCAGCCCTTTGTCTTCTAGTCTGATTGCAAGAATCCAGTTCAAACTGGAAGGCTGGCTGTCCTGAAAGGATTGCCAACCCCCCAAATTTGTATGTTGCAAGGCCGTTTGATTGGCTGGGTTCCTACATAAAAGTGAGATCCTAGAAAGCTGAAGAGGTAGTCCACCACTGGAACCAAAACCGAAGAGGAAGATTACATGGTTCGAAAATGAGTTTCGATGAGCAGGAGCTGAAACCAGCTCCTGGGTGTCAGCATCACCTTGTTGGCAGGAGCTACCAGAGATGCTCTTTTAACTTTTTGTCCATTTTGTATGAATCATTGGGTTTAAATGTGTATTAGATGAGTTCAAATTCTTCTTTATTAACATTCTCAAATACTCCAATTTAATGTGACATTTCCATGGCACCTGTTGGCCGTAGGAGCCAAAAGTAGCTCCTAGAAGCTGTTGGTTTCAAGCTAACAAGACTCTACTAAGCAAAATAGCTCCCAGCTCCCCTCAATTTCAAACACTGAGATGAAGAAACCGCAGCTGAAACGATTTCCCAGAGAGCCTGCTGTGTAACCGTAGCCTTCTGTTACCCTTCCTTCCAATTGACCTAGGTACTAAAAAAACGACGGCCCACAGCCTGGTGAGACCCACTAGACTCAAGAAGACCTGCATTTTGAGCCATCCTACGCCGTGCTGCAATCTTGTGGATCTGTAATACCCCAATAACCTGGGACCTCGAGCCATTGTGCGGTGCACAGTCTTCTGAATCTCGCTGAAACTTCGTGGGCATCCTGCTGGATCTCCAGAGGCACGATTCCAGTCCGAAAAGTCACCTCACCAGAGTGCTGGACTTTTCAAACGACGAGAATCAGACCAGCGATATTCTGTCTTCTGTGCTCCTCAAAAAGGTGCCAAATCCACAGAGCCTCATCCAGCTGTGAGGAAAACCTTGCCTAGCGCCTTCCCCGTGATCTATGCTGCAAAAGTTCTTCAACAACTGGGTTTTTTTGCTACAGATCCTGAAGTTCTCCTGCTGCAAAATCTTCTTCTGTGCTGTGGTACTGTGCTGGCTTGGGTATTTACTTACCTTAAGTCTCTTGTGATTACTGTGTAGTTTTGGGGTGTTATCTGTGATTGGGTGTCCTCTCGTCCAGTTCACCCAGTCCCACTGCTGGAATCCTCCTAAGGTGTCTTCTCTGAAGCCCCTGGACCCTCAACTAACTCTAAAGTACTTACTTGTTCTAACAGTCTTCCTTAGGAACTCTGACTTTTACTACTTAAGAACCTATCCTGACCTGCCTGTTGGACACTAGACCCTAGTGACCCCCCCTTCTACTGTTATTCCTAAAACCTGATTACCTCCGGCATAGCCCCTTATGGGCGACCACTTGCTAGTCTCCAAATCTACCTCAGGGGGGGGGGGTGTGGATCACTATGCCCCCCCTGCTCTTGTATCTCAGGGTGATTGTGCACTGTGTTACTCCTAAGTTACTATGCTATGGACACACAAACATAAGACACAAAGAACACATGAATCGATTGAATAATGAAAACACTTTTATTCATACACAGCAATGCATGATGCAAGCACTACTATAATGCAAATCTCGAATTTGCACCTGTTATGCTCTAGGTGCAAATCTACAATGCAACGCAATGCAATAACTGTAAGCCTTACAGGCTTCTAATGCAAGCAATCTAATAGCAACCTATCCAGTGTATTCATACATATGGCAAGTGTCAACATTCACCATTCCTCTCTAATCCTCACCATTCCTCTCCAATCCACACCATCCCTCTCCAATCCACATTCTCTCTCTAAGACAATTCCTGTCTGATTTCCCCATCTATCATGTCAGCCAAAGCTCTGTGTGAGTGTCCCAATTCCCCATTGGCACGTGTCTTCTTCAGATCAATCAAGGCCTCACATCAGCAATACTTCTCTCTTGCCATGTCTCTCCTCTCCAGCTAACTCTGTAATCAGCCAGTCAGTCAGGGACAGGCTTCTCAGTGGTCTGGTCTTCCTGCAAACTCTCTGCCAGATCGAGCTCATCCGCTCTCATCGGAATGCTTCCCTAAGCTTCCGAACTCCCGAAGCCATCCGATTCTGCTGCACCCAAAACACTTCACGAAGCCTCCATCAATGCCACACCAAACACCTCCCTTCAATCTCAGACATCTACAATCTCAGAGACCGAGAGCAGCTCCATCCACATCTGAAATCAGAGTCAGAGAGAGCAGCATACACTCCTACTGCTCAGTTATAGTGTCAAATGACTTACATTTTCTCCATGGTTACATTAAGCATTCACTCGTCTCTGTCAGCATTTCTAAATCGGAGCAGTGCCTGAAAGTCTGTGATGCACTGCTTGTTCTTGTCCAGTTACTGCGCGTTCTGTCATCGTGAGATTTGTACATCAAATCTTGTACCTTACTATCTGTGTTACCATACCATCCATCTCCCATATTCCTCTATTCACTCCATTGAAATCCCTCTCTTCTGTCTCTCTCGCTCCCTGCATGGCCCCCACCTTCTCTGTCTGCGAACACCAGCTCAGGCAGGCCTGCTGATACCATACCCTTCTCCGCCCTCTACTCGGACAAGAGTCACGTCTAATCTCTGTCTGAAGAACCAAACTGTTTATGCATTCCTCGTACACTGTAACTCAAAACATTCTTCCGCAGAACCAAGTGGCGCTTCTGTTCTGTCTCATTCAGGATGACTTCAGAATGCCATAGGCCTCATGCTTTCTAGCGTTTATTCTCTCTCTCTCTCTCTCTCTCTCTCTCTCTCTCTCTCTCTCTCTCTCTCTCTCTCTCTCTCTCTCTCTCTCTCTCTCTCTCTCTCTCTCTCTCTCTCTCTCTCTCTCTCTCTTTCTCTCTCTCTCTATGGCAAGCGTTCTACTTAAAGCTCAATGCATATTCTAAGTGCACACTAGTGTGTCTCTACAATGCATACATAATACATATAACATATCTCTACAGGTATCTACGTGTCTCTACCATGGCAAATATAACAGGCCTCATTCTCTAGCAAATGTCTACATATATGTGGATAATGAATAGCTAAATCCCTAAATGGTTAATGATTCTCTAATGATAACAAACCAGGCTTCTCCATACAATATCGGGTTTCACACTACCACTGAACACTTGTGCTCCAAGAATAATGGAGAGGCTTCTAAGGATTTGGCCTTTTGCCTAGAAAAGAGAATAAGTGTTTAAAAGTGTCTTATACTGCCTCCATTGAATGGTTTTACTAAGCCCTTAGTTGGACTTCAGAAAAACTATCCTAACATAGTGCATTGTCAATGCCAACATTGCTGGAATTAGGCTTGAGAGGGTCAATATATAAACTGAAATTTAAAATCATGAACATATTGGGTACAAATCTGGACGAACGCGACCTTTAGTGACTATTGGGATGTCCTAATCAACCTTCTTGAGTCCCTTGGAACAGGGGACTTACCATGGCTCAAATACATAAATTATGCTGGCTAGAATGCAACTCCCCGAGCTATGGTCTAATCTGGATTGTTTGGGAATGTAAATTAGAGCCCATCTAATTAAAGCCTATGACTTCTGGATAGATCTTGAATTTCGTAGACCGAATGTGATGGGCATTATTGCCACCGACTACATACACGTTAAATGTGCTAGTGACTTTGAACCTTATTTGGACAAATGGGTCCATAAGGATTGTATGTTCGTTGAAACTCTGCTTGTGCATTCTGCTAGTTAAGGCATTTACATCAAAATGTGCCAATCAATCGATGAAATGGCAATATTGTAAAACAACTGATGAGCCAACTGTGTTATCGTTGAGGTCTCGCTGGCTGAAACCGCTCTTTTTAACCAAAGGCATGAGAAATGTACAAAATGCACAGAATGTTTGCAAAAAGTGTAACGATAAGTTTAAAGAAAATATATTTATTAAATATATGAGTAGTGCTTGGAGGGAAAGAGCAGCCTAAATACCTACCAAGGACAAAACTAATACTCCTAAGTAATTTCAATGCCTTTCATTTGTTCACCTTATGGTATCTGGTGCGCTCTGCAAGTTTTAATGTTTTTCAACTAACCTGTTAGGTGTTTTTGTCTACTGTTACTGTAGATATACATTTAATGTAGACGATAGTTGTTAGTTATGGATTGCTAATGTAATTAAACAGATGATTCAATGTTATGTTTGTTTTATGGTCAGACCGAAATAAACAATTTTGATGCTGATAAAAAAAAAAAACATTGGAAATGCCAACAGTTTTGTAAAGGCATGGAAAATGAATTTACCAGGTACTGCCATAGTGGTATTAACTGGCTATCAATGGTAGCAGCTTCAAAATGTTGCGAGTACCTGGGCATTTAATAGCACTGCATGGCAAAAGCCTAATATTATGCACAATTCAAAACTGTTGGCTTTGCAGAATGCTTGTTTTTAACAGGACTTCAGTGATGGACACATATAGTGCTTTAAGGCAGACCTGGTTAGGACATTTCTATTACACCAGTAGTGCATTTAGAACTCCAATTAAGTCATTAACTCTCAGAAGAGCACAGCGTTTGATGGCAAGGCTTGATAAAGCTTGCTCAGAGATCCAAGGCAGATGTGTTTTGGGTGTGGAGGGGCAGGATGTGAGTGGGAATGGCCATATGGATTAGCATGGCGATGGTCAGTAAATGGATGGTGTGTAATGGTGTTGAAGGAGACTGACGCAAAGGTGGCATGATTTTGGTTATAGACTTTTATTATGGAAAAGAGGTTGATGCTATCCCGAACTTATAAGAGAGGTTTCCCTGCCTCAAAACTAACTCAAAAGGGTCTGTCAGAATGTCTGTCAAAAAATAAACCACTGCCCTGGGTCATAACCTACTTCTATCCCTCACACTATAACACTTAAGAGTAAAACGCAAACACAAAGTTCCTTCTTTAAGGAGAGGTGCTGCTTTCTCCTGGTTCTGGATTGTTGCTTAACCCAAATGTTCCTAAAAACATAAACACCAGGGAGAATGACTTCCTTCCCCTGGTTTGCAAGTTTTAAAACATTCTTTACACAATGTTCTCTCCAGGAGAATGTCTCCCTTCTCCTGGTGTGATTCTGTACAAGTTCCAATAGAACCAGGGGGAATGACTGCCTTCCCCTCACGTCACCAACTTGACTTCTATTTAAATTTCAGGACCAAGAGAATACCTCCCTTCTCTTGGTCTGCTCTTGACACTCAAAGCCCAGGGGGGAAATGACCCCCTTCCCCTGGCTTCTCTACTTCTACTTTGTTACCAGGAGAGTGACTCCATTCACCTGGTATCACTTGATATTCAGAGCTTTCAGATTGATGCACACTTTGCCTTTGTAACTTGCTTTAAACAGTGTCCCGAATTTTCTTAGTATCCTTCACTTGTGACTAATGGATTATGATGAGGAAGATTTCCTCTCTGCTTTAATGTCTCTTTGTTGGGGTCCCAGACCCTTCTTATATCACCAGGGGGTTCTTCCTCCTCACTGTTTGCAATGCACAGTGTCCCAGGCCCTTCCCTAGTGGCCAGTGGGCTCTTCTTACCCACTGCAATTGTGGACAGGGTCCCACACCCTTCCCTGGTAGCCAGTCTTGAGGGCTACTCCCTCATATAGTTCTTTGGTTTTGCTTCAGGTCCCAGACCCTTGTCTTGCTTGGGTTCCAAACCCTTTCTTTCCTCCCCTTTTCGCTAGGCCCACTTGGTTTACTCTCCTGCCAAGTTCTGCCACAAGCAAGATTACTCTTATCAAATTCAGTTAACCTGCACTCAGTATTTCCACTTCTCCAGCATGGGGTCTGGCATGGAATCACATGCTCATGAATATTCCCCGTCGTCAGACTGGGAATCCTCGGTAAAGAAAACATCAGTATCAGTATCAGTTTAGTTTCTGATCTGTTTTTCTTAGTAGTAACCAATCACTGATCTTGGGGTCATACTGCCCCCAGTCAATGACTGCCCTCTCCCTAAGCCCCTCCCCTTGTAGCCATCCTCAGATTTTTACCACACGTTCAAGTGTTGGGAGTCCTCGTGCTTTAGCTCTCGAGCTTTTACTGCGTTTTCGCGCTTTTTCAGGAGATTTTCTAATTTTTTCGGTTTAATCGAGCCTCAAGCTCCACCGTTTCCACTTATAACGGGGACCCATTTCGGAATTCTTCTACGCCCCTCAAGGGTGAAGTTTTCGTCGCGTTACGCTTCTTGGAGGTTTCAGAAGATCTGAGGCCTACCTCAACGGACAAGGGAAGCTCGACTCCTGGATCCAGGCTGTTTTCAAGGAGGACGAGCATTTGAGATGTCGCTACTGCCTTCATGAGGACAAGACGCATGTGGAAAAGCACTGTGCGTTCTGCAACGGACCAAGCAAGATCGTCGTTCCTGCCTCGCCGCCTGGCTGGAGAAGGGCACAGCAGGTGAGAAGGCGAAGAAAAAGTCTGAGCGTTCTTCTAAGTCCGGTGAGTGCCCCCCTGGCGACGGGGGCCAAACAGAAGGCCAAGCACCGCGAGTCCGCGGGCACCGGGAGCGCCAAAAGGTCGGGCTCTTCGGCTGCCAAGCAGGGCGCAACTTCCCCGGCAGATCAACCGCGAGCCAGCGCTCTGGTTCGGGGAAGAGGAAGTCCGAGAACCTGGGTAAGCTTCTGGAGAGGCCCCGGTCGATCTCGAAGGGAGCCGAGGGAGAGCGAGGCGATGACCCTCCCCCCAAAGCAAAGGCCCAGGATGCACCTAAGGTGGTGAGGGCCTTGATCCACCCGGCAAAGGCCTCTATCGAGGTTGTCGCAGCAGCCCTGGCGAAGCCGGCAGAGACTACACCAGTCGAGGCGGCCTCGGGCCCAGAGTTTCCCTGCCACCGCGGAGGGAATCCTCTTTCCAGCTCATCGTTAAGACTCCCGTGAAGACCCCGGTGGAAAAAGAGGGGGGGGGGGGCCGGTGGCCATTACGGACTCGGATTCAGCCTCCGAGGATGATCTGGTGGAAACCGTGAAAGGCCTCAATGAGAGGTTCGAGCAGGTTCGATCCCAGGGGAAGGATCCTGCTGATGTGATCGAGGATAGCGACGATGGCGACGACGAGGGCCCAGTGGAGCAGCCATCCCGCCCCTGCTGTTGGAGGTAAGGGGCGATGCTCAAGAAAGGTGCCATCGAGCTCGTCCCCAAGAGGCTCCGGGGCTCCGGAGTATACTCAAGGTACTTCCTCGTCAGAAAGAAGACAGGCGGTTGGCGCCCCATCCTGGACCTGCGTCGGTTAAACAAGTACATCAAGGCACAGAAATTTAGGATGGTCACCTTCCAGCACGTGCTGGGACAGCTGGAGGAGGGCGACTTCCTATCGTCGTTGGACCTGGAGGATGCTTACTTCCACATCCCCATTCTAAAAAGGACACAAAGTTCCACAGATTCGTAGTCCAGGGGCGTCACTACCAATTCAGAGCCCTGCCGTTCGGATTAAAGTCAGCACCCAGGGTGTTCACCAAGTGCCTCGCTCCAGTGGCGGCGCGGCTGCACCTGCAGGGGATCCACGTCTACCCCTACCTGGACGACTGGCTAATCCGTGCAAGGTCAAGAGAACTCGCCGTCGAACACATAGCGAGGACCGTCCGCCTGCTCACGGAATTGGGATTCGCCATCAACTACCCCAAATCCCACCTGGTTCCGTCGCAGGTAGCACTGTTTCTGGGAACGAAGCGCGATATAGTGGAGCTATTGGCATCTCCGTCGGAAGAAAGGACGAAGGCCATTTTGGGCAAGGTGCAGCGCCTGTGGCCAGGGTGAGGTCCATCAAGTCCCTCCTCGGGATGATGTCCTCATGCATGTGCCTTGTGCCCCTTTGCAGACTTCGGATGCTTCCGCTACAAGAGTTCCTCGACCCCCGCTGGATTCAAGCAGCGGGCAACTTCGAAGACAGGATCCCGCTCGACGAGGAGCTCCGTCGGGCGATTCTATGGTGGGGAACCCGTGCGCACCTCACGGCAGGCACGGACTTTCAGACCCCGGCGTATCAGGAGACGGTGACGACGGACGCCTCCCTGGAGGGACGGGGGGCCCACACCGGAGATCTCCACGCGAGAGGCCTCTGACTCCCGGAGGAGAGGTCTCTCCACATCAACATCCTGGAGCTATGAGCCGTGTTCTGGGCGCTCAATTCGTTCCTTCTGTCCCTCAAGGACAAAGAGGTGTGAGGATCTTCACCGACAACACCACCACGATGTTCTACATCCGTAAGCAGGGAGGCACCAGATCCCCAGCCCTATCCAAGGAGGCCCAGGATCTGTGGCACTGGGCCATCGCCCAGGGGATGTTTCTGGTTCCCTTCCACTTGGCAGATATAAAAAACACCATCACCGACTCACTCAGCAGGGAGCTGCGCTCGTGCCACGAGTGGGAACTACGCCAGGACCAGGTGGATCGGCTCTTTCAACGATGGGGCAAACCCCAGATCGACCTGTTCGCGACGGCGACAAACTCCAAGTGCCAGAGGTTCGCCAGCAGGTTCACACGGCCGAGGAGCATGGGCGATGCTTTCTCGTTCCCTTGGGACGGCCTGTTCCTGTACGCGTTCCCTCCGTTGCCGTTGCTGCTCCGTCTCATCAACCAGCTCAAGAGGTCCAGGTGCAGGATGATCCTCGTTGCACCGGTGTGGCCGAGACAGATCTGGTTCCCGGACCTTCTGGACTTGTCAACGTCCCCACCTATCAAGCTGGTGACGGATCTTCTCTCCAGAGAAGGAGGTGCCATTCTTCATCACGACCTGGAGTCGCTGAACTTGCAGGCTTGGCTCCTGCAGCACTAGAGTTTGGAGGATACGATATCCCGGCTGACTGCAGAGAGGTTTTTGCAAAAGCCAGGGCGTCCTCAACTCTCAAGTGCTATGGACATAGAGGTTCTCTGTCTGGTGCCGTGCACAGAAGATTAACCCTCTGTGGATTACGGCCCCTCAAGTATTGCCGTACTTACTGTCGCTAGCCAAAGCTGGACTGGCTCAAGCCTCGATCAAGATACATCGGGCTGCCATCTCCCGATACACCAGAACTACAGGACGGGCGTCCTTGTGGTCTCATCGCCTGGTGAAGGAATTTATGAAGGGACTATTCCGATTGTTCCCGCTGGTGAAGGCCCCTACCCCGGCGTGGGAGCTCAACGTCGTGCTGACCAGGTTCTTGGGGGGGGGGGGGGGCCCATTCGAGCCTATGCATTTGGCGCCGTTGAAGTTCCTGTCGTGAAAGACAGCATTTCTCGTGGCCATCACCTCCGCACGACGAGTGGGAGAAATCCAGGCCCTATCTTGCAAGCCTCCATACTTGACTGTTCACGACACGAGGGTAGTGCTGAAGACGCACCCCTCCTTTATGCCCAAGGTGCCGTCGGACTTCCACCTCAACGAGCCCTTGGTGTTGCCAGTTTTCTTCCCGTCGCCTTCATCGCAGGCCGAGAGGACTCTGCACTCGCTGGACGTAGCTAGAGCGCTGAAGTTCTACGTGGACCGCACGAAAAGTTTCGGAAGACATCACAGCTGTTTGTGAACTTTGGACCTGTGAATCAAGGAAAGGCTCTCTCAAAGGCTTCCATTTCCAGATGGCTCTTCGGCTGCATCATGCACTGTCACCAGTTGGCAAAGCGACTGCTGCCCGGCCGTCCGAGAGCCCATTCGACCAGAGCGATCGCTGCTACCACGGCGTTCCTGTCTGGTGTGCCCCTGCTGGACATCTGCAGGGCTGCTACGTGGAGGTCGACGCACACCTTCACAAGATACTGCGTCGATCGGGACTCCAGGGAGGAGTCCAGGGTCCGCCAAGCAGTGCTGCGCAACCTGTTTGCTTAAGGTGAGCCTGGTGAGGAGGTAAGAGATGCTTAATGTTGAGTTGTTGTATTGCTTAATGTTGAGCCTGTTGCCACCTCCTGTGGTTGTGCATGTGTATACTGCTATGTATTCTTATATTCATGAGCATGTGAATCCATGCCAGACCCCATGCTGGAGAAGGAACAAGTTACTTATCTCTAACTGTTGTTCTCCAGCATGGGTCTGGCATGGATTCACATGCGAACCCTCCCTCCTTCCTCTCTGCGGCTCTTCACTTGGTCATGCTGCCACTTTACGTGCTACCAAATCTGAGGATGGCTGCCAGGGGAGGGGCTTAGGGAGAAGGCAGTCATTGGCTGGGGGAAGTATGACCCAGAGATCAGTGATTGGTTACTACTAAGAAAGACAGTTCAGAAACAAAACTGATACTGATTTTTTCTTTTCCGAGGATTCCCAGCCTGACAACGGGGAATATTCATGAGCATGCGAATCCATGTCAGACCCATGCTGGAGAACAACAGTTACAGGTGAGTAACTTGTTCCTTAGCTTGTATTTACCCTCAAGCTTTATGCCCCTACTAGTTCCCGCGTTAAACCTGCTACCTTTGCTGGATTCGTGACACTCTACCGGTTCGTCCTGGGGTCTTGCTTCGTTCGGTAGCGTTGCGCGTGCCTTTGTTTTATCCGCGGCTCCTGCTCCAGGTTCTTCATTCCCACTCTCCAGGCTGGCAGTGTAGGATGCTGTTGCAGGACTGCACGTCCATCTTCTCAAGTTCGTGCCACCACTTCTCGGCCTCAAGTCACGTTCCTGACCAGCTACGCACCACCGGGCAAAGAATTCTCGCCACCTGCTTCTCGTCTCCAGCAGAACTGCTTTCGGCTTCCCCGAAGCGTTCTCCGCTCCACCTTTTGATTTTCCCTGGCTGGACGGTCTCGTGTGCTGCTTTCCTTCTCAGCTGGCCCGCATGCAGGATGGTTCCCTTCGTCACAGTCCTTTTTCTGTGTTTACATTGTTTTGGTGACCACTCCCCTCGCGGACCACTAGAACGTTTTCTCTCGTTCCACAAGTCACTCTTCATAGCTCATTGGGGGCCACCTCTTCTCAGTACTTACATTGGGGTTGACCTTTGCTTTTCTTCTTTGTCTCAGTTGATGAAACTGACATGTTACGTGTTACATTTTACATCTTGGATGATCTTTGTCTCAGTGAAACTGACCTGATATTACAGTAGCACATTGTTGTCTCTTAGAGGAGGATGTTGTCTCATGGGGAGGACCTCCCCATGAGGTCCTTCCGCATTAAATCATCTCTAGGGGGGTCTGTAGGGTAGCAGACTCATCTCCCTAGCCTCATGCGAAGGGGCTCCCCCCTTGGAAGAAGTGACAACACCTAGTGAATCATCTCAGTGAATAAATAACCAGGCAACACCTGCAAGCGTTTTTGTCCATCCTCATGCCATGTCTCCCTAACTGTACTCTAATGCAATAGTTTCTGTTTATGGGTGACACCTTAGCACCACCTAATAGCCAAAACTAAATAGTGTGCCCCCCCCATGCACATTCCCTGCTCTCAAGTTACTTGGCTGCAAACTCAATCACATTTGATATTTCCGCCTTTCTGTGTTTTCACTTTCATGCCACTACAAGGGGTTTTGTGTCTGAGGATAAAGAGGTGTGATGAGCTTGGCGGGGCAGCTCAGCATGGGGTATAGACACCAGCCGAAAAATAAACCACTCCATTTCTGTGCTAAAATGCAGACCATGGGTGCAGGTCGGTGAACTGGAGAAAGGTTAAAAAAGGAGATTTTGGCTGTTACTAGAAGGACCAATCATTGCTGAAATTGGGGACCTATCTTTTTGCATATTTGCCATGAAAATGGGCAAAGCAATTTTCTGTCAGTGCTTAGAGTGGATGACCTCATCATGAATAGCAGTTCTTCCAAGCCTGAACCATCATGCAAATGGTTGAAGTGTAAGGGAAATTAATGACTTAATATTTTTCACTAATCAAGTTGACAGTCTGCAGATTAGATTTGCTATGTAATTTTTGTTTTATGTGCAAGTTGAGAAGCAAAGGTAAATACACAAAATAAGAAGGGAAGAACAGTTAGCTGTGTAATGCCTTTTAGAGCCAAGATGTCACAAGTCTCTCCCCTTCTCACCTGTTTTTCTTTACTTGCGACCTTCTTGGAAGTGACTTCTTATGTCTCAGCTCTTGTGTGGGAATAGCCAGCCGTGTTTCCTTGAATAGAAATTCGTCCTTCATCTTGAGATTCCTTAAATTGTTTCCTTTAAACTCCTTCCAAAGTTCGGAAGATGGTGTCTTGGCTCGAATATCCTCCAGTATTGTAATGGCTTGAGCAACGAACACTGTGTTAGGAAACATCATGGGAAAAGCCCGGTATTCAAGGGGTTTATAATCAGGACGCCTGGACAGGGCATCATCCATCCTGTTTCTGCATTCCAGGGATTGTAAAACCTGTAAGTTCCGATGGTCCGTACGGACTTGTACTGGGTGTTTGGCTCCCAGAAGGAGATGACGCCAGTCAGTGAAGGCTTGTCGGATGGCTAGCAACTCCTTCTCCAGGACGGAATAATGAGTTTCACTGGGAGTCAAAGTACGGGAGAGATGGGCAATGGGATGTTCCATCTTGTCATCAAGTTCTTGTTTCAATACTGCTCCGATGGCGTAGTTGGATGCATCAGTTTCAACTAGAAAGGGTCGGTCTGTATCAGGTTGAGCTACGATAGGGGCTCGAGTGAACTCCGATTTCAGTGGTTGAAATGCTGACTCCTGAGCTGAGGACCACTGAAACAGTGTCTTTCTTTAAAAGTGTGACAATAGACTGTACAATGTGGGAAAACGTGGGTATGAATTTCCTGTAAAAGTTAGCTAGCCCCAGGAAGGATTGAATGTGTTTCACAGTGGTAGGAACAAGCCAAGACAGGATGGAATCAACCTTTGAAGAATCCATTCCGATACCTTTTGGGCTAAGAACAAATCTGAGGTAGTGAAAGGTTGATACATGGAAAAGACATTTTTCAGGTCTGGCCAGGTACTTATGTTCACGTAAACGCTGTAGAACTGCCTTGACGTGTTTTGGGTGTTTCCGAGGTTCCTTGGAGTAAATCAATATGTCGTCTAGGGTATACAATGACGAAAAGGAACAACATGTCAGAAAAAACCTGATCCATGAAACGTTGGAATACAGCGGGGGCATTAGCATGTCCAAAGGGCATCACCAGATAATCAAAGTGGCCAAAGGGAGTTCTGAAGGCTGTTTTCCACTCATTGCCTTCTTTTATACGAATGAGATGGTAGGCACCCCTGAGATCGAGTTTAGTGAAGATGACTGCACCCCTCACTGCCTCTAGGATGTCCGAAATAAGAGGTAATGGGTAACGGTCCTTGAGGGTGCATTGATTGAGGCCACGGTAATCCAAACATGATCTAAGCTCCTTGGAATCTTTTTTAGGAACGAAGAAGAGAGAGGCTCCCGCTGGGGACTTGGAAGGCCAAATAGTTCTGTTTGTTAGGTTGGTGTGCAGATATTCTCAGAGGCACCTCTCATGATCTATGAAAATGCCCATGGCTCCGCAATCCACTAAGGCCAGGATGGGGTAGGATTCTTTTTTGGAAGGTGACAGAAATGTCTGTAAAATCACAAGATTGTTCTGTCCTGGGGAGTTCAAGGAAGGAATTGATGAGGAGCAAACATCTTTCTCCCGAAACTGTGCTCCATTTAGGATCGGGAGCTGGCGTTTCCCGAACGCCGAGGCGGCGCAATAGGACACTCTCTTACAAGGTGTTTATCAGAGGCACAATACATTCACAGCCCTGTATTGATCCAACGGATCCTTTCTTGGGGGGGGGGAATTGGTCCTCAGAAGGCGCCTCGTTGCATGGGTTCTGGATCTGAGGCCTGTGATGCAACGGCTTCTTTCTTGTAGGGGTGGTCTGTGACTGCCTTTGGGGATGTTGGCTTAGACTTCCTTTTCTCTGCCTTTCTTTCCTGGATCCGGAAATCCATCTGTAGGGAGAGGTCCATGAGAGCTTGGAAGGAGCTTGGGCGAGCCACCCTAGCTAATTTGTCCTTTATCTCATCATTCAGATCTCTTCGAAAGAGGGTGAACCTGGCTTCTTGGGACCAATCGGCCTCTTTTGCTAGTTGTATAAAGCGAGTCACATATGTGAGCATATCCTGGGACCCTTGTTGGAATTCAAGCAGTCTTTCTTGTGCACTATACACAAGTTCTGGGCAATCAAACATGGCCTTAAGGGCGTCCACAAACCCATCGTAATCATCCAGGAGTGCATCACCCGCATTGACTAAGGGGGTTGCCCAGGTTAAGGCATTGCCCGTAAAATGTGATGTGATATAAATCCCACCTTAGCTCTTGGGGTGGAAAAGTAGTACGGTTTGAAGGTGAAATGCACCAAACAAGAATCAAGGAAGGAACAGATGGTTCGAGGGGATTGGGTCCTCCGACGTATTTCATATCTATGACATGTAATCACCACAGCTGTGCTGCTTCGGAAACTTTTTTCGGCTCCTGCGTCGATGACGTCGATGCGCCGTCGTCGAGGACCTCGTCCAACGTCATCCGATGTGATAAGTAGGACGCACGACGCCCGTAGCCTCAGTTCCGTTTTTTCCGCGAACGTGTTGCTTCGTGAATCTCGGTTAACGCCTCGACTCTTTGGAGTTCTGTTCTTCTCGGTTCTTCGAACCTGTTCGTTTTTGTGAAAATCCTTCGTGTGAAGATGTCTTCTACTTCGTCTTCGACCCCGCGTCCGGGCTTCAAGAAGTGCGGGGAGTGTGGGTCCAAGATGTCGGTGACGGACTCGCACGACGCCTGCCTCTGGTGCCTCGGGGAGGCCCACGACACGGATGATTGTATCGACTGCCAGTCGCTCACGTCCAAAGCCTTACGTGAACGTAAGAAGAAGTTGTCGGTCGGTCGGGTGTCCAAGCCCCGGAAGTCGAGGTCTGCGGGGCTTCGACGGATGATTCGAGGGGTGACTCTCCGCATCATCGTCGGAAGTCTCGTGGGTCTCCTTCTAGGAGTCGGTCTCGCCACTCCTCCGCCTCTTCGAGGCATTCTCGGAAGCGCCGACACCGGTCGTCTTCCAGGTCCTCTTCGGAGGACTCTGCCCGGCACGTCGCTTACCCCACCAGCCGTGCGACGCCAGAGGAATGGGCTTCCTTCAGGAAGAAAATGCTGGCGATTCTCGAGTTGCAGGGTACTAAGCCGTCCGCGCCCCCGAGTGGGGTCGGTCGTGAGAGGTAGAGAGACACCGCTCGCAAGAGTGGTCAGCACGAGTCACGGGAGAGGTCCCGTTCGGACAAGGAGACTCGTTCTCGACTTACCCGTTCCATGTCCCGGTCCTGGACACGTTCGAGACCGTCTGCACCTGTGAGGTCTTCGAGGAAGACTTCGACGTCTGAGGCGTCGAGGGCGTTGACAGGCTTTCTCGAGGCCCCGGCTCCGAGGAAGTCGTCGAAGCCGTCGACGCTCAGGTCGTCGAAGGACACACTCGGGGCTCCGGCTTCGAGGGCTGTGTCGACGCCGCCGATGCTGGCGGCGCTGCATCTGACGTCGATGGCGATTTCGTCGACGCCGATCCTCTCGGCGCCATCGACGCCTTTCGTGTCGGAGGTACCCCGTGGCACGGGGGAACCCCTTAGGAAGGCTCTGGTTAAGAGCAAGCACTCTCGGGTGCCTTCTTTTCGCCACCTGTAATATATTTCAGAGGCGGATGAGGATTCTGATGGCCTGGTTCCTAGTCAGGTTCCAGATGAAATTGTCTCGGGCCATAGTCAGTTTGACGATTTGAGGCAGTCACTGCATGATGCCAGTGGACTGGACACCTCTCCGGAGGTGGAGTTTTGTAGGCCTGAGCCTGGCTCTCATGCCGATTCCTCGTACCGGCGCCTTATGGCTAGGGTTTCTGAATACTTGGGATGGTCTGCTCCCCCAGGGGAGTTTGTGCAGGATGATCCTTGATGTTGGTCCCCCAACTGACCCGGTACTGCCGTTCCATATGGCTTTACAGAGAAGGGTGTCGGCGGCGGCTTGGACTGCTCCGGAGAGTCTCCCGGTGGTGGGCAGATCCTTGTCGCGAAAATACCGTCCAGCCAGTAGCGACCCCTGCTACTTGACTAGGCACCCCACTCCGGAGAGTTTGGTGGTGCAGGCGGCCCCGGCAAAGCAGGCGTCGTACCCTACCATCCCTCCTGATAGGGACGACAAACGTTTTGATGGCTGGGCGAAGAAAGTGTTTTCTTCTGGTGGTATGGCGCTTCAGGCGGCCAACTCCATTTGTGCCTTGTCTCGTTTCACACACACTCTGTGGAACTGTGTTGCGTTAGCGGCTGAACATATTCCCGAAGGGGACGAACGGGATGGTTTCCTTGCTATGGTCCAGGATGGTAAGGATGCCATGTGTGAGTCCGTTCAGTTGGGTTTGGACTTAGCTGAATGCGTCAGTAGGTCCATGGCGGCGAGCACCGTGATACGCAGGTTTGCGTGGTTGCGGAAGTCGGGGTTTGCTCCTGATGTGCAGTCCCGGCTCCTCAACATGCCCTTTGACGGTGAACACCTTTTTGGCAGCAAGGCTGACGAGAGCCTTGAGAGGTTGCAGACCTCAAAAGCTGCAGCGAAGTCGTTGGGCGCTGCAGTTCGCCAAACCTCCGCCTTTTCGTCCTAGGGGACAGCAGTGGAGGGGTGGTTCCTTTCGCTATTACTCGTCCTTCAGTAAAGCGAGAGGAGCTGGCAGTCAAAGAGGCCAACGCAGGGGTACCAGAGGTGGACGACAGGGTACCCGTGGTGCCAAGGCCGCTCGGGCAGTTGCCTCTTTGCCCTCAGGTAACGCCGCAGCCGCTCCCACTCAGTCATGAGGCCATGTCCCATGGTTCGCCGGTTGGGGGAAGGCTGGCGCAGCATCTTGTAGGATGGCAAGCCATTAATTCAGATGTGTGGGTTCTGGAGATCATAACCCACGGCTACTGTCTTCCTTTTCGGCACAGGCCTCGCGACAATCCACCGGGGAACCTCTCTTTGCAGAGTCCGGATCCGCTCCTTGCGCAGCAAATTCAAGCCCTGCTGGAGAAAGGCGCCATAGAACTGGTGCCTGTAGCGGAGAGGAACAAGGGATGGTATTCCCCTTGATTTCGAAGAAAGACGGGGGATTGAGACCCATCATGGACTTGCGCGGTTTGAACAAACTCCTCAGGAAGGACAAGTTCAAGATGGTGACTCTTTCTCAAGTCCTCCAGGCCCTTCAGCTTCAGGACTGGTTGGTGTCCCTCGACCTTAAGGATGCTTACTTCCATGTGCCGATCCATCCCAAGCACAAGAAGTATCTGAGGTTCACGGTTGGCGACTCGCACTTTCAGTTTCGGGTCCTGCCGTTCGGATTGACCTCTGCCCCGAGGGTTTCCACCAAGCTCATGGTGGTGGTGGCAGCGCATCACAGGCAAGGGGGGATTCACGTCTACCCCTACCTGGACGATTGGTTGATCAGGGGGAGCTCTCCCGAGCAAGTCCTGGATCATCTGTCCGTCACCTGCCACTCCCTTCACAGGCTGGGCTTCTCCCTCAATTTAAAGAAGTCCCATTTGACGCCAACACAGCGGCTCCAGTACATCGGAGCAGTGCTCGACACTTCCCTGGGGCAGTGTTTTCCTCCCCAGGTGAGGGCTCTTGACATTCAGCAGATGGTGCACAAGTTTCAGCATGCCCAGACGCTCCCAGCGTTCGAGTTCTTGAGGTTGCTCGGCCTCATGGCATCCTGCATTCTTCTGGTGCCAGAGGCTCGCCTGCGGATGAGATCTTTGCAGTGGGCACTCAAGACGCAATGGTCGCAGTCCTCCGGCAGGATGTCGGACCCGGTTCAGGGGCCGCCCTCGGTCGCCCGGGACCTTCTGTGGTGGGCCGTCGAAGGCAACTTGATGAAGGGGGCTCCATTTTGGCTTCCCTGGCCGGAGGTGACGATCGTGACGGATGCATCCCTCATGGGATGGGGACCTCATGCTAACGGGCTGACAGTCAGCGGTCGTTGGTCTCCGTCGGAGTCCAGACTCCATATCAATCTGTTGGAGCTGAGGGCCGTCAGGCTAGCCCTGAAGGCTTTCCTGCCGACTGTGCGAGGGAAGAGTGTCCTGATCCCGACGGACAACAGAGTGGCCATGCACTAACTCAACAAAAAGGGGGGGGGGGCAGGGTCACTTCCTCTGTGCAGGGAGGCAATGCAGCTCGAGTTCTGGGCCATCCAGCAGGAAGTTTCGATCTCGGCAGTTCATCTGGCCGGAGACGAAAACGTGACGGCGGACGCTCTGAGCAGGCAGAGCGCAATCTCTCACGAGTGGGAGTTGGCTCAGGAGATTCTCCTGGAGATCTTCGCCCTTTGGGGGACCCCTCAAGTGGATCTCTTCGCCTCCAGTGTCAACCGGAAGTGGGAAGGTTTTGCTCGCAGGAATTTCCTCCAAAAGGAGCCTTAGGAGACGCGTTTGTGGTGGAGTGGTCATTCTCGCTGCTGTACGCGTTTCCTCCAGTCCCCGTCATCCCGCAAGTGCTGCAGAGGTTACGGAAGTTCGGTTCCCGGATGATCCTCATTGCCCCGGCGTGGGCTCGAAGGACGTGGTACCCGGACCTTCTCGACTTGTCCATCTGCCCTCCACGTCGTCTTCCCTACCGAGACAATCTGCTCTCACGGGAGGGGGGTCAGGTTCTCCATCCAGATGTCAGATCCCTCAACCTTCACGCTTGGCTTCTGAAAGGTTGAGGTATAAGGATTGGGACCTCCCTGAAGACGTGATGGAGGTGTTGCTTTCGGCCCGAAGGCCAGCAACAAAGTCTCTGTACCATTGCCGTTGGCGTAAATTCTGCGACTGGTGCAGAGTTCAGAATGTGGATCCTTTTGCATGTGACATCCCCATGGTTCTGTCCTTTTTACTTTCTTTGGCCCACAGGGGCTTGCAAGTGGGTGCCATTAAAGGTTACCTGGCGGCGCTGTCCATCTTTAAGCGCTCGTCTGAAGAGTGTTCTTACTTTAAAATCCCTTTAATTTCACAGTTTCTGAAAGGGCTCACTAATGTGTTCCCTCCGTCACCTTTCCTGGTGCCCGGTTGGGATTTAAACCTTGTTCTTAAGTTTCTTATGGGTGCTCCGTTTGAGCCTTTACATTCTTGCCCTTTGAGGCTGTTCACTCTGAAAACTGTGTTTTTAGTTGCGGTTACTTCCGCTCGCAGAGTGAGTGAGTTACAGGCACTTTCAGTTAAGCCACCCTTCACTGTATTTCACAAGGACAGGGTTGTCCTTAGAGTTTGTCCTTCTTTTCTTCCGAAGGTAGTGACGGAATTTCATTTGGCCCAGAAGGTTGTTCTTCCGGCATTCTATTCTCCTCCGCATCCTGTTAAGGAAGAGGAGAGGCTCCATAGGCTTGATCCTAGGAGAGCTTTAAGCTTTTATGTTTCACGCATGTCCCGGGTCAGAGTGGACGATCAACTCTTTATTGGTTACGCTGGAAAGCGTTTGGGGCAAGCTGTGACGAAACAGACTTTGTCTCGCTGGATTGTTTTGGTCATCTCGGAGTGTTACCGCTTGGCGGGTAAGGACCCACCGGCTGGCTTGCGGGCCCATTCTACCAGGGGTATGGCTGCATCTACTGCCCTGCAGAGGGGTGTTCCTATTCGCAACATCTGTGATGCAGCCACTTGGGCTTCAGTACATACATTTGTACGTCACTATTCCCTCGATTCCATCCAAGGACAGGATCTGGCCTTTGGCAAGGCGGTCCTTTGCTCTGCTATTTGATTGGCTATTCTAAATTTTTATTCTAAATTCTTTCCCTCCTCCTTGCTCTGGTACTGCTTTGGGAGTCTGTCATAGATATGGAATACGTCGGAGGACCCAATCCCCTCGAAGAACAAGTTACTTTCTTACCTGGTAACGTTCTTTCGATGGGATGGTCCGACGACGTATTCCATATCGCTCCCGCCATGCCTTCCCCGCTGCAGAATTTCTTTTGGGATTGCAGCTTACGTTCCGCAAGGCTTTGTGTCTGACTGGCAGTTGACTAATGTCACACGTTCTGGGGGAAAAAACTACAACTGAGGCTACGGGCGTCGTGCGTCCTACTTATCACATAGGATGACGTCGGACGTCGGAGGAGGTCCTCGACGACGGCGCATCGACGTCATCGACGCAGACGCCGAAAAACGTTTCCGAAGCAGCACAGCTGTGGTGATTACATGTCATAGATATGGAATACGTCGTCGGACCATCCCATCGAAAGAACGTTACCAGGTAAGAAAGTAACTTGTTCTTTTTGATGAGCCATCTTATTTGTCCACTACTCCTCCCAACAAGACACTTTCTTTGGCTGCAGAGTCACGAGATAAAACTGCTTTAATGCCACATTCTCTGCCTTAGGGTTCTGGACTTCATCGGTTAATTCCTGCATACCTTGCATGAGGTCTTGAACTGCAACTTCCATATCTGCCTTTGTATCAGGTTTCAGGCGTCTCAATCTGTCACGAGTCTCTCCCCTTCTCACCTGTTTTTCTTTACTTGCGACCTTCTGGGAAGTGACTTCCTTCTTTCGCATGGTCCGGGATTTATACTGGCCCATGTGCGAGTCTTCGGATTCCAGCGTGAGGTTTGCAATGTCCTGTGCTGGGTAACGTTCAAAAATCCAGGATCGGGAACCAGGAAGGGAACAATGTCCTGACTCGGATGTACGGGAGTATTGTAGGACCAAGTACAGAAAGGATCCAGGAAGGAAGCATGGAAGTAGGAGGGTAAGGAAAGGGAACGAACGGGAAAATATAATCAGGGAATTGGTTACAGGGACTAGAAAGGAAGCGCCGAGCAGACTCCAGCAACACACGTCTACCTACTCCAAGCAGTAGCGTTGAGACACGCAGAGCCGCGGGGGCGTAGCTGTTTAGTAGGAAGTTGCACATAACGCTCAAAGGCTGGTAAGCAGGGTTTCGAAAGAGACGGCCATGTTGGAAGGAACACGGAGTTCAGACCTCGGTGCATCATGGACCACGAAGTCCAGAATGGACGTAATCGACGGTTCATGACGCAAGACCTATAAATAAGGATTGGATTTGCAAATGAGACAACTAAACGGAGAAGAAAACCAAAAATAGTCTTTCACAAGATTAAACGAAGATTCATTAAGCCAAAACTGTTCTTTGGTTTGTGCACATCATTGCCCTAGTAAGAAAAATGTGGGTATTATCAGTACACCACCAGATGCCCTGCGGGGGGTCTGCATCAACATTGAAAATCATGGGCGGTAAACTGGACCTTGGCCTCGCACAAGACGCAGGTGAAAGTGGAAATCTGTCTGGCATGAAATTCTCTTATGAGAAAGCCAACAGCTCATGCACGCATAGGGCTACAGTGCAGTAGCCGAGGTTTGCCACTGCATACTTCTTGGATCCAATTTCAAACATTGGAATATCCTCCCAGGCCTTGTTCTAACCCTCTGCCAGCCACTTCATGTTTCCCACCTGCTGACAGTTGCAAAATACCTGCATGCTCATATATTCAAATTTTGCTAACATTACTCCTTAACCTTCGATTCTGTGATCATCTATAAAGGCATTCCATGTTCTGAGGTTGTTAAGCTATGCATCGTGGATTTCTTCTACAAATATACAGAATCATATGCCACCGGCCCATTCTCGTAACGTGCAATCTCACCAGCCTTTTATAAAGTTGATTCTGTTAGGGATAAGGATTCACTCTGTATAAACCTTCTTCCACAATTTTGTAAGTTCTGGGCACTTCTTTAATAGGCTGACTCAATAGCAAATGCACAAGCTTTAAAGTATTGTTACAGATAATTATTTTGTCATTGGCATCTGCCTTTAACGTGTTAATGGATTTATAGTTTCTCGGATCATAATGAATATTTTGGTTTTGCATTGTAGGTACATAAAGACTTCTGGCAATGCGACTGTGGACCACCTATCCAAATACCTCGCTGTCAGGCTGGCGCTGGAGGAACTGCGAAGTAAGGGAGAGTCAAATCAGATGAGCCTTGACACTGCTAGCGAGAAACAGTACACAATATACATCGCAACAGCCAATGGCCAGTTCACTGTGAGTAGCTGAGACACAAATCTGAATTTGGGGTACAAATGCAAGTGATCTGTGCTTGCAAGACTTAATTTCCAGTTAATGAGAAAATGCATTTTCCAAATCCTATGTTCTAGAGCAGTGATTTCTTTTGCTCTAACATGTATAGAGGTCACCTTTTCACATGGAAGAGTAGTTTTTTTTTCTTTCAAACTTAAAATTAGGTATTCAAGCATGACCAACCTTTTATTCTTCCAAGGCGTCCAAATAACAAGCTCCTCCCAACCTAAAGGTTATTTTGCAGTAAAACACGCTTGGAAACTGATAGGTGATGTTTTTCCAAAAGATGCCTTTTATACCACACATAGGGTCTGCACCACGGTTGCAGCCTCTTAATTGTATCTACATGGCTCAATTAGGTGTGTACCTTATTCCACTGATGAGTGGGCGTCCCAGAAAGGAGTTAGTTTCTCGCTGTATTTTATATGGAAAGGTTTTTTTCTAGAAGAGGAAGAAGACACGAACAGTTTTTTTGTGTTTTTATTATTTCTCTGAATGTATAAATTTTTTCTTTTTTAAAGCCTACAGAGATCAGGGCATCTTATGCGTTGTACAGCCAAAAACAGGAAATGTTTACACGTGGGCATGACAGGCAGAGAGTTTCTGCAGCTTACACGTGTTAGGGCAAATTTTCATTTGTGCCCATTCCCATTAACCTTAGAGACCCCCAGCTCTTTTGCTGGGCTCAGGGTTTTTTAATTTGAATTCCTGGGTGAGTGGGACTTTTTTCTCACTCTCTCATGTGTGTTTTTTCTGACTGGGATTTTTGTGTTTCTTACTGTTTAATGGAGTCTGGTAAACGCCATAGGCATCTGCTTTTTGCATTGCAGCACACAGCACCTTTTGTGCAGTGCCACTGAGAAGTCCCTTGGACTTCTCTTAATGTTTAACTACATTTTCTTGGGTGAACTACTGTTCCCAAGAATGGTAAGATGACCCCTGTCTTACCTTTTCTTTTGTGGGTCCAGCACACACCACCCCTGCCTTACTTACCTTTTCTTTTGTGGGTCCAGCACACACCACCCTACGTGGAGTGCTGGGGGGGGGGTTACATAGTAACTCCTTTATCTCAGTTCTCATGTGACATTCTGTTACACTAACTAACTTGAATGGCTGGTGGCAGTGTTTTCTTTTTACTACCTTTTGCCATGTATTTGCAGGCTGATTCCTCAGCTGCAGTACAAGCACCCAAGGGTGACCATTTTCTCAAAATGGCCCGGTCTTCTTTTTTTTGCCATTTCTTGTCAGTTAGTACCTTCTGGGCTTTTACTCTGTTGTTTGAATCGGGTTTGAGTCCTTTGAGCATTTTGCCTTTGGCAGGCTTCAGCCCTGAAGCCCGCCCAGGCTCCAGTGTGTCTGAAAAAACAGGAAGTGAGGGAGGGTCCCGAAACCTCCCTGTCCTTTGTCTCAAGGTGTACCTGAGTGAAACCAGTTCCGTTTGGCCAGCTGGGTATCCAGGAGGACAGTCACCCTGCTGGGTGATTGACAGCCTAGGGCTGTCAATGAATGGGAACTTGTGTAAAAAGGCGAGGTCTTTGGGACTAGAGGCAGTCGACCACTGGAGGACAACATCCGACGAAGAAGACGTGAAGAGACACCAGCAGCACCCTCCTGGACCACGAAGTGCCTGTTGAAGCCCGGCAGCTGTGTTCACCCCGTTTCCGTTTTGACTGGTAAGACCCGTACGGGACGACTTCCTCCCTTTGGCTGGTGGACCAACTAGCCTTGAGACAAGCTTCATTTTGGCTCAACCCCCAACTTGCTATGACTTTCCAAGGCTGCAGAATCCCAATGCCCATCATCGAGTGCATTGTTTTCAGAAGTATGAATCCCGCCAAAACTTTTTTGGGCATCCAGAGGACCCTACAGAGCAGGAAATCTTCATCCAGATTCCCCTCACCAGAGTCCAGGACCAAGGGATCAAGTAACTTCTAACCGGAGCTGTTCGTTCCTCTTTGGCGCTGAGAAAAAGGTGCCAAAACCACAAAAGGTCGCTGAATCAAGGAGAATCCATTGATGCAGAGCCCCTCCCTCGAGCACTGCCCCAGAAGCCCGCCAGACATCCTCCCTTTAGTCACCTTAACCAAGGACCAGGAACAATGGTCTGCTGCACTGCAACAGGAAGGCATCCAACTGGAACACATGCTTCAGTTCACAGATCCTGTGGGGCTTTGGGTACATCTACCTTTTGCCAATTGTGGTGCTTCTTAGCTTGGGTAGTACTATTTTACTCTTTTGAGTTGACCTCAACTCACTTGCACTGGCCTTCCAGCTTGTGCTTCTTCAAGGTAGCTCCACTTGAGCATCTGTGATTTTCTATTGAACTACTATTTCTAAAACACTTTCTAAGAGAGCATCATAACTTTGAACTAGCCCATTGACTTTGGCTGTCCTGGCTCCATAAAGGCCCCCTTCAAATGGATTGTGTCCTCCCACATATTACTCATCTTTGATATATTTGATATCCAGCTTCAGCTGCTTCGTAAAAGAAATTCAGCAGAGGGCGCTGTGCGTTGATGCAGTCGACTCGATGTCCCTCTAGGGCCTCCATCTCGAGGATGATGTCATCGAAGGCAAATGTAGCACGCGCATCGCCCATTGGCTTAAGTTCCGTTTTTCCGAGTACGCTTACGATTGGAGGAACACTGCGCACTTTACTTCAAATCGCAAAAATGTCTTCTACTTTGACATCTTCTACCCCGAAGACCGGGTTCAAGAAGTGTTGAGATTGGAGTATGTCTGTGGTGTCTTGTGTGGAGCACAAGACCTCTTCCTGCTCCAAATGCCAGTCTATGGCCGGAAAGGCTCGGAAGGAGCGAAAGTGGAAATTGGCGGTAGGTAAAAACCCCAAAATATCCCCCATAGACTACCCCGTTTAAAAAAAAAAACCTTCTTCGGATGAGCCGAGAGGCGACTCTCCTCTAAGGAAGAAGGTTAAAAGATCCAGCTCGAGGAGTGGCTCCCACCACTCGTCATCGAGGAAATGGAAAAAGGGGCACCACAGGTCACCTTTTTCGGCTTAGTCATCAGACACATCCCCTGAGAGGGTATCTTGTCCCATAAAAGCCTCCACACACTGGCCGAATTGCAAGCATTTAGGTCAGAAATGCTGAAAATATTTGAGAGACAAAAACCCTCAGCAAGCCATGCTCCTACCGCTCCTTCAAAAGAAGCTGGTAAGGAAAGGGCTTGAGCCAAATCCTGCACACCCTCGAGCCTGCGACCGAAGGCCATATCCTCATCGAGAGCGATCGAGGCCTTGACGAGATGAGAAATCATCTAAGGATCCTTCGAGCCGTAGGTCGAAGCAGAAGTCGAGATCGAGGTTAACGCCGGCTCCGCCCTCTATGCCGGCCGTGCCATCGACGCCAGCCGCTCCATCTAAAGCAATGGCACCTTCCACACCATCGAAGTCAAAAAAGGTTTCGGTAAATGTTTAGACGACTCTTTGAGCGTCGAGTTCACAATTTCTTAAGCCTCCGGTGCCAATTCCAGACAATATATATATTCCTTTACCAAGAAAGGATTACTTCAAATCTCTCACCTCAATTTACGAGGAAATGAACCTTCGGATAATGATGCACCATTTGGCCTTCAATATGGTACACCAAATGTGCCTGAGAGTTTTTTTTTTATGCTGAGTCTAGATTACAAGATCTTTATGACAATTTGCAAACAGCCTGTGGGGTAGACCCCTCACCAGAGCTGGAATTTGGTAGACCTGAAGCTGTTGAGCATGCAGATGCACCATATAGACAATGTCTAAAGTTGTAGACTACTTGGGGTGGAGTAGGCCTACCCTGCCCTATGAGCAGGATGATCTAACGGACATTCTTGATAAGGGTCCGCAAATGGATCCCATTTTACCGTTTCACATCGCTGTCCAAAAAAGTCAGTCAGTTTATCCAACTAGCCCTCCAGATAGGGATGACAAGAGTAGATGCATGGGCAAGGAAGGTATTTTCTGCAGGGAGCATGGCTCTTAAATCAGCCAACTCTAGATGTGCCCTAGCAAAGTTCTCATTCACTCTATGGAACTGTATTTCCATGGCGGCAGAGCACATTCCCAAGAGGGAGGAAAGAGACGGGTGTTCAGCAAGAATTTATGTAGTAACCCTGTGGGAGACTACACAACCCTTGTCCTCTTGGTATTAAGTAACCCACCTATTGTTATAGGCCTTTCCTACACAAGTTGGTAGAGTGACTGAGCAGCCAGGCTTATCTCAAGATGGGTAAATGTAAACTGTAGAGCTATAGCAATGAAATCCACAAATACAAGTATCCAAATAACACTTACACTCAAGGTTCCTAGTAAAATAATTATTTATTTAACAGTCAGTTTTAATTAAGCATTCTTTTAAAAGGGCGATATGTGTAGCAATCAAATACGCTTTAAAATGCTTTCTCAGAATCAACTCAAAGCAAGTAGATACTGTTAAGAGCTGCTTCGTACATACTTACTACACCCTGAGGTGACTTCACTAAGACAGTAATGGCATTTATATATCACTTGGGTACTTTGTAAATTCTGAGGTTTGCAGAAAGGAAAGGTTAAGGGAAGAAAAAACGTTAAACAGGTTCTCAGAGCATGTGAGCACTTTAAATCTTCCAATGAAGTCTAGATAAAAACTTTTCCCAGCAAATATTAGTTTACAACCAATGCATCACCTATGAGGGACAGTAAGAATAATGATAATGATGAGTTATTTATATAGCGTCTTTATCCAAAGTGCTGCGTGGGGGTTACGAGAGTCAAAGTCAAATTGAATAGAAGAGTCTGCAGGGAGCCAGGACAGCCAAAGTCAACTAGAGCAAAGTCTATGGAGATGAGGCACTTCTTAGATAATAAAAGTTGTGCACAAAGTTAGAGTTTTGTTGTGAAGTCGGGTCACAAGCTGTTACATTTGTGAAAGATAGAGCTGAGAACAACTCTAGAAACGCAGCCACTGCAAATCTCGACTGAGAAGAGCAAACTACTGACACTGTGGTAAGTACCCCAAGTCAGAAAAGTACCTTTGGTTAGAAGAAGAGTGTTCAGCTGGCTCCTGTCTGGTTGCAGCGATGCAGATCTGGAGTTTCTGGGACTCAGTCGTGGGGACAAGAGGGAGGACGTCTCGGGACTCCTGCTGCAGCAATCGGAGGGTCGGCGGCAGCTACGGGCTCTTTTCGGATTAGCGGCGCTTCGCCGGTTCAGCGCTCGGTAAATGGCACCACTGCAGATCTTGGACACCGGTTGGGCTTCCTTGAGTCCTGCACTCTGGTGAGGTGAATCTAGTTTGGGTCGGCCTGCTTCGGGAAGGTCCTCTGGAGACTCCTGGAGCTTTTGGCCAGCTTAAAGATGTTGCACTCGACTACGGATTTCTCGAACCCTGGCACTCAGTTCTTGCAGCAGCAAAGAAGTACAGCCAGATGGGTAAGGTTTTCCAGCAAAGTTCGTCTGGGGTTTAGTTGGTCCTACTAACCCAAGGGAAGAAGTTGTCCCTTCTGGAGCTTCTCTTGTCGATCAGAAAAACTGCAGCAGGGCTTCACCGGGCAGTTCAACGGTCCAGGGGGATGCAGCAAGCTTCGTTCACGGTTTCTTCGGGATGTCCTTCCCAGTGGTCGACTCTGTCTTCAGTCTCAAAACCCTTTTTTAAGCAGGTTTCTCCCATTCATGCACAGACTAGCTGTCACTCACACAGCAGGGTGGCTGTCCTACAAGGACAGCCAACCAGGACTGGGTGCATTCAGGTTTCCCTGGAGACGAAGGACAGGGGAGTTTCTGGCCCCTCCCTCACTGTCTGCCCTTCCAGACACACTGGAGCCAGAGGCGGGTTTCAGCACTGAAGCCTGGCAAAGACAAAACAAACAAAGGGGTCAAACATGGTTTGGCACGCAGAGTAAAACATAAGAAAGACCTCACAAACAGAAAATGGCGAAAAAAGAAGACCGGACCATTTTGACAAAATGGTCACCCATGGGTGCAATACTGCAGCTGAGGGTTCAGCCTGCGGTAGAAACACACAATGGTAGGAAAATCAAACCACTGCCACCAGCCACTTAAAGTTGTGAGGGTAACATACAAAATGTTACATGAGTGGGTAGGAAGAGGGGCTACTGAGTAACCCCCCAGCATTCCACATAAGATGGTGTGTGCTGGACCTACAAAGAGAAAAGGTAATTGAAGTCAATTTCATTTTACTATTCTTGGGAACAGTAGTTCACCCAAGAAAAGGTATTTAAACCTTGAGAAATCTAAAGGATTTCTCTGTGACACTGCACTGAAGGTGCTGTGTGTCACCATTCAAAAGGTAGATGCCTATGGAGTTTGTCAGACTCCAAAAACAAAAACACATAATCCAAATCAGGTTAAAAACACATGAGGGAGTGAGAAAAAGGTCTCACTCACTCCAGGGTTTAAATGAAAGTGTCCTAAAGTCCAGCAAAAGAGCTGGGGGTCTCTAAGGTTTAAGGGAATTAGCACAGAAATGAGAATTCTCCCTAACAACAGGTTCTTGGCTATAGTTATATATGGAAAAGAAGCCATGTGCGAGTCTCTTCAGTCGGGTCTGGATCAGCAGAGCCATGGCAACTAGCACTGTAATACGCAGATTTGAGGAAGTCCGGATTTGCACCGGATGTGCAGTCCAGACTCCATAACATGCCTTTTGACGAGTCTCACCTTTTTGGCAACAAGACTGACAAAAACCTTTAGAAGTTAGACCTCGAAGGCGGCATCGGGCTGACCTCCGCCCAAGGGTTTTCACCAAGCTGATGGTGGTGGTGGCAGCGAGTCTCAGGAGAGGGGGGATTTACGTCTACACCTACCAGGACGATTGGCTGATCAAGGCGCGTCTCCCAAACAAGCTCTGGATAATCTCAACATCACCTGCCACTCTCTTCACAGACCGGGCTTCTCCCTCAATTACAAGAAGTCGCCTATGACACCTTATCAAAAGCTCCAGTTCAGCGGGGCTGTACTTAATACATCCGTTGGAAAGAGCTCGCTACCTGAGGTGAGGGCTCAAGATATTCTGCAGATGGTCTCCAGATTCCAGACTGCCCAGCGTCTCACAACCTATTTTTTTTGAGGTCACTCGACCTCCTGGCTCGCCTGAAAATGAGATCACTTCATTGGGCTCTCAGGGCACAATGGTCTCAATTCTCTGGCAACATGTCAGACCTACTTCAGGTTCCAAGCAGGGTCGCACAGGATCTTCTGTGGTGGTCGTGCCAGGACAACATTCTGAAGGGAGAACCTTTTTGGCAACCATGGCCGGAGATAACAATAGTGACGGACGCCTCACTCACGGGGTGGTGAGCCCACGCCAACAATCGATCAGCGGCCGTTTATCTCCATCGGAGGCCAAACTACAAGTCAACCTTTTGGAGCTGAGGGGAATCAGACTAGCGCTGAAGGCCTTTCTGCCCTCTGTACAGGGAAGGAATGTCCTGATAATGGACAGTTGAGAGGTTGGCCTTTTTGTTTCTACTCGTCAATTGCAAGAGGAAGAGGCCTGTTTGCACAGACTCCTCAGAGATGCGCTCCCCGTGGTTTGCGAGGATGAAAAACTCTGCTTGCAGCCACTGTTTCTTTGCCCTCTGCAGCAGCAACCGCCACAAAACCCCTTTGAGTCCTTGGTTCACAGTACTGTGGTGCGCGGGCAGGCTGACTCAGCATTTAGGGAGTTGGCGGGGCATAAGCCTTGAAAGATCCGCATTTGCTCCGCCTACAGGAGATCTTCACCCTTTTGGAGAAGGTGCAATAGAGACCTTACCTGTAGCAGAGAGGGGTCGAGTTTGGTACTCTCCTTATTTTCTGATCCCCCAAGAAGGACAGAGGACTGCAACCAATCTTGGACTTGAGATGCTTGAACAAGTTCCTCAGGAAGGACAGGTTCAAGAGGTTTACTCTTTTTGGCAGATCTGTCAGACCCTTTGACTTCAGGATTGGTTGTTGTCAATGGACCTTCAGGATGCTTACTTTCATGTGCCAATCCTTCCCAAACACAGAGTACTTGAGGTTCGCCATTGGGGGTTCTCATCAGTTACGGGTTCTGCCATTCGTGCTCACCTCTGCCCTGAGGATTTTCACCAAGCTCATGGCGGTGGTGGCAGCAGCAAGTCTCAGGAGGGAAGGGATTCACATCTTCCCCTACCTGGATGATTGGCTGCCCAGAGCTTGTGCTCCTGAACTGCCTCAAGAGTCCTCTCAGCCATACTTGCCACTTCCTCCACAGGCTGGGCTTGTCCCATTTGACACTATTTGTATTTATATTTGTATTTGTTTTATTTATAACACACAGACCATCAGACCCAGAGGCATCAGGGCGCAATTTGTATAATATTACATGAATGCATATATACAGACATAAAAATTACATTAACAGAATACTAACCGTGTTTCTATCTACATACATTACAGTGCCGCTAGGCTTAACAGTGGATATACCCATAGGGTGTACAGAAAATAGTAACGGATGTCAGCGGGCCAGCGTATGTAAGACAAGGGCGCAGAGCATGTCTTAGTGCTGGTCAAAAAGCCAAGATTTGGTTTTGGCCTTGAATGTGTTGAATGAGTCTTCCGCTGTGATTGTAGCGGGGAGGGAGTTCCATAGCTTAGAGGCTAGGACAGGGAAGCTAGTGCCCCCCGCTTTTTGAAGTTTAAACCTAGGGATCGATACAGTGAGTCTGGGCAGTTCTTAGAGGTCGGGAAGTCGAGTGGCGAGACAGCCGACTGCAGAGGTAGATAGGGGCCCTTGTTGGCCAATCATTTGTGCGTGAGGGCAAGTTTTTTTAGTGAGATTCTCTGCTTGACAGGTAGCCACTTTAGGTTGGTTCTGGATTCTGAAATGTGGTGGTTGCGGGGGATGTTTAGGGCAGCTCGAATGGCATTGTTCTGGGTTGTTTGGAGTTTATTCAAGTTCGCTTGGCTAGTACCTAAGTAAAGGGCACTACAATAATCAATTTTGGCCATAATGAGAGTTCTAGCTAGTGTGACACTATTAGGGGTGGTAAGAAACGGTCTGCAAGCTGCAATAAGTTTGCACGTGTATGCAGAGGCAGATCTGACTGCATTTATTTGTCGAGATAAGGATAGGGTGGCGTCAAGGTAAAAACCTAACGTTTTGGTGTCTTTCGAGACTCGTATGTTATTACCGTCTATAGTGAATGACTGATAGGATGGCTCTAGTTTGCTCAGGCATTGAGGTGCCCAGGATAAGGAGCTCAGTCTTGTCGTCATTTAGGCATAACTCGTGTTGGGCCATCCAGGCTTGGATGACCAGGTAGACGTCGTTAAGGGCCTTGGTGTCAGATAGATAATCACCTGCAATGGGAATTGAGTATCTGGGTGTCATCCGCATAGTTAGTGTAGGAGACACCCAGATAGTCGAGCACATCAAAGAGTGGTTTCGTGAAAATGTTAGTGTAGATGACACGCAAGAATCCTGAGGTACGCCGCAGTGAATTGGGGAAGGGTCCGCGGCTGCGGATGGGGCAAAGACCCTCATGGATCTATTGCTCAAAAAGGATTTGATCCAGGCCGCAGCAGAGGACGAGAAGTTGGCAGCAGAGTGGAGGTGCCTGCATAGGATCTGGTGGTTGACCAAATCAAATGCGGCAGAGAGGTCCAGTTTGCCCTTATCCTTCAATACCTCAATTTGGGTTTTTAGGTCTATTAACGCAGTTTCCGTCCCGTGTCTGGGACGAAATCCGGATTGTCGTAGACTTAGCAGATTGTTAGATTCCAAGTAATCTTGGATCTGAAGGTATGCTGCGCGGTCTAAAATCTTAAGCAAAAACGGTACCGTGGTGATAGGTCAGAAGTTAGTAGGTATGCTTGGGTTTAGGGATGGTTTTTTGAGCAGTGGGATCACCCAAGCGTCCTTAAGTTTGTCCGGGACAATACCTGTTTTGTTGATGAAGGCCGTAATGAATTTGGCCAAATCATGTGCAGAGTCCTTAATGATGGGAGCTGGGCAGGGGTCCCTTGGCAGTTTGATGGTTTGATTCTCAGGATGATATTTTCTACCTCGGTAACAGTGAGCGGTGAGAAGGCAAATGGTTTGGTGTTAGCAGTGTCTAGAGGGAGGGCCCTAGCAGGGGAGAGTGAGCGGTTGTCGAGCTTCAGACTGTCCTGCTTGTCTTTGATTTTAGATTGTAGCGTAGAGATTTTATTCAGTAAGGCCGCTTGAATGTTAGCTCACCATTTACTATCTTTCGTGCAAGTATCTGGGGGGGGACTGGAGTTTCTAGCTCTTTTAGGATTCTGAAGAGTTCCTTTGTATTCGAATCAGCTTGCAGGATACGAATGTTAAGAGACACTTTTTTTGCAGTGATGATAGCATCTTTGTAGGTGAGTGAGGCAAGAAGGAAACCATCTTTATGCTCATCAGAAGGGTGGCTTTTCCAGCGAATTTCAGCACAGCGTTTAGCTTTGCGGCGCATTCTTAACTGTGGGGTGAACCATGAGTTATGTCCTTTTTACTTCTGGTAGGGAGTGCTGGGGCTATTGGTGTCTGGGCTCGCAGGGTTGCTTCAATATTAAGTTATGATGTGATGGTCAGACCATAAGCAAGCGGTATTGTCGAGGACCTTGATATTGCAGTTAGAGCCAGCTAACCAGTCAAGGTTTCTGCCTTTGATGTAGGTGGGTTCTTGAATGAACAAGGTGAGGCCGAGGTCAGTTAGAACATTCTCCAGATCTATTGCCATGCGATCATTTGGGTCACCAAGACTTAAGTTAAGGTAGCCTAGGATGATTGTTTGTGAATTATTTTTAGTTTTATCAAGGAGGAGGATGGATATTTCACTGACGAAGGTCAGTGCCGGACCTGGGGGCCTATAGATAAGGTGGAGGGTGGCCGTTTGGTTAGGCGTTAGTGATGGTTTGACTGACAGCGACTCGGCTGATTCGAGTTTGGAGTCGGATACCACTCTTGGGTCAAGAGAGTTTTTATGGATGAAGGCCACCTCATCAGTTTCAGTTTATTGGAGCAATCCTGGAATCGTCCTCTGGGAAAGCCTCCCCTTCAACATCTTTTTTTCTGCCCGGTATGTTCTGTCCTTCGACTTTCTAAGGTTGCTCGTCCTCATGACATCCTGCATTTTCCTGGTGTCAGAAGCCTGTTTGAGAATGAGGTCCCTTCAGTGGGCCCTTGGATCCCAGTGGTCACAGTTCTCCGGCAGAATGATGGACCTCTTTCAGGTCCCGAACAAGGTTGCACAGGATCTCCTGTGGTGGGCATGTCGGGAGAACGTTTTTGGCAATCGGGGCCGGAGATCACTGTTGTGACAGATGCCTCCCTCACAGGGTGAGGACCCCACATGAACAAGCTTTCAATCTGTGGTCGTTGGTCTCCTTCGGATTCCTACTAGAGCTGAGAGCAATCCGACTAACGCTGTGTGCGGGAAGACTATCCTGATATTGATGGACAATACTGTGGCCATGTACTACCTCAACAAGAGAGGTGGTGTAGGGTCACTACCACTGTGCAGAGAAGCAATGCAGCTCTGGTACTGGGCAATTCAAGAAGGAATCTCCCAATCTGCAGTTCACCTAGCAGGAAAGGATAACAGCGGCGGACGCTCTGAGCAGGCAGACCAGTCTTGCACGAGTGGGCACTAGCTCAGGAAGTCCTTCAAGAGAGCTTAACCCTTTGGGGAACCCCTCAAGTGGATCTGTTTGCGACCAGTGTCAACCAGAAGTGTGAACTGTTACTGCTCCAGGGAATTTCCTCCAAGAGGAGTTCTAGGAAACGCGTTTGTGGTGGACTGGGGGTTTACACTCCTGTATGAATTTCCTCCAGTCCCCGTCATTCCTCATGTGATCAGGAGGTTGCGGATGTTCGTGAAACTCATGATCCTAATTGCCCCGGATTGGGCCAGGAGGACGTGGTACCCAGACCTTCTGGACATGTCCCTCTGCCCTTCAATATGTCTTCCACTAAACTTCGCTCGCGAGAGGAGGTTCAGGTTCTCCACCCAGAAATCAAGACTCTCAGCCTTCACGTTTGGTTTCTGAGAGGCTGAGATACAAGGATTGGGACCTCCCGGATGACGTAATGGAGATTTTGCTTTCAGCCAGAATGCCAGCAACCAAGTCCTTGTATCGTTGCAGTTGGAACAAATTCAGCAGCTGGTGCAAGGAGAAGAAAGTGGACCCTTTACTATATAAGACACCAGAGGTGTTATCTTTCCTACTATTCCTAGCCAATCTCGGGCTCCAGGTTGGAACAATTAAAGGCTATTTGGTGGCGCTATCCGTCTTTAATCGCTCATCAGAGAATTTTAAGACCCCACTGGTAAATCAATTTCTGAAGGGACTCCCCAATGTGTACCCCATCTCCTTTCCAGGTTCCTGTTTGGGACCTTAATCGGGTATTAAAATGTCTTGTGTGCACCTTTTTGAACCTCTACATTCATGCCCATTAAGGTTGCTAACATTTAAAACCATTCTATGACTAGCATTAACTTCAGCCCGTAGAGTGAGGGAATTGCAGGCCCTATCATCCAAGCCACCCTTTATTATTTTCCACAAGGATAAGGTTGTTCTGAGGGTTACTTATGCCTCTGTTTTTCCCTAAAATCGTTTCAGATTTTCATGTAGGACAGAATTGTATTGCCCACTTTCAATCCTCCACCTCATCCTGGCAAAGAGGAGGAGAGATAATACAGATTGGATCCATGTAGCGCCTTAAGCTTCTATATCTCTAGAGGATCCAAACTTCGTATAGATGATCAGCTTTTTATAGGCTATACAGGTCAAAAACTGGGTCAGGCTGTGACCATGCAGACCTTATCCCGATGGATCATTCTGGCAATCTCAGAATGTTACAGGCTGGCAGGCAAGGATCCTCCAGAATGCTAAAGGGCCCATTCCACTAGGGGCATGGCTACTTCTACAGCTCTGCGAAGGGGTGTCCCGATCAAAAACATTTGTGCGGCAGCTACGTGGTCTACTATACACACACATTCACAAAGCACTACTGCCTTGAGTCTTCCCTTGGTTAGGATGGAAGCCTTGGAAAAGCTGTCCTCCATTCGGTTCATGGAAACCATTAATAACAACATTATTACTCCCACCACCAAAACAAACACTGCTTTGGGAGTCTATCAAAGATGTGGAATATGTGGGAGGACACAATCCATTCGAATAACAAGTTACTTACCCCTGGTGACATTCTTTCGACTGGATGTTCCTCCCACGTATTCCTCATCAGTAGAATTTCCCATGCTGTTACAGCTTTGGCCCCTTCAAAGCTTAGTACGGTCAAACCTGTGCTTATGCGGGTAGTTTCTACTGTATGAAAAACATCATCATCATCCTCGAGACAGAGGCCCTATAGGGATGTTAGGGAGAATTCTCCGAAATGTGCTCATTCTCTCTACCTTAGAGACCCCCAGCACCTTTGCTGGATTTTAAGGACTTGATTGTTTTACCTGGAGAGAGTGAGACCCTTTTTCCCACTCTCTCTCAAGTATTTTAAATGTGATTTTGAACACTGTTTCTTTTGGTTATGGAGTCTGACAAATGCTATAGGCATCATCTTTTACATTGACACACAGCACCTTCCAAAGTCTTTTAGATTTCCCAAAGGTTTAAATACCTTCTCTTGGATAAACTACTGTTTCCAAGAGCAGTAAAGTGAAATTGACTTTACTTAACACTAACTTTCTAGACCCAGCGCACACTATCTTACAGTAGGGTACAGGAGGGGTTACTTAGTATCCCCTTTGTCTAGTTTCTCATGTAACGATTTAATGTTAGCCTTTCCTCGGTGAATGGCTGGTGGCAGTTGTTTACTTTTAACTACCATGGTGTGCTTTAACCGCGGGCTGATGTTGCAGCTGCAGTAAAGCACCCAAGGGTGCCTTTTCTGTCAAAATGTCCCAGTCTTCTTTTTTCGCCATTTCTTCTTGGGAAGGTCCTTCTACTCAGCGCGCCAAACCAGGTTTGGTCCCTTTGTTCGCTTTGGCGGGATTCACGAGTGAAGCCCGCCTCTGGCTCCAGGGTGTCTGGTAGGGGCAGGAAGTGAGGGAGGTGCCCGAAACTCTCTGTGCTTAGTCTCCTAGGAGACCCAAATGCACTTTGATGATTGGCCGGCTGACTGTTCGGCAAGGACAGCTACCTTGCCGGGTGACTGACAGCTAGGCTGGAATGAATGGGAGAAACCTGCATAAAAGGCAAAGCTTTTTGGCTTGGAAGAACTTGAAGACGCCTGCTGCAACTCCTGGACCGTTGGTTTGCTTGGTGAAGCTGTGCTGAAACTCCAAATTTGTATCAACAGAGAAGCCCCTGCAAGGATGACTTCTCCCCTTGAGTTCGTGGGACCAATCAACTCCAAAGTAAGCCACCTGGGCATTCTCTTGGAGCTGGTTGCATTTCCACAGAGTTGCTGCTGGAAACCGAAACACCAGGGAGAGGAACACCAGATTGTGCGCGTTGCTTTTAAGTTGGCCAAGATCACCAGGAAGATCCTCTGGACTCCCAGGAAGCATGACTGACCGAGCCTGAGCCCCCTCAACAGTGCGGGACCCCAGAAGCAAGGAAAGTCCATCTTGACAGCCAGAAACCGCTGTGTTGCTGTTTGCGGTAGTCCCGAGAAGCTGAAACACCGAAGTGCCACTTGTTGGAAAGATTGCCAGTTGCAAGCGGTGACCATCACATTGCAGAGCAAGAGTCCCCAGAAGTCCTCCCTCTTGTCCCCACGACTGAGGCCCAGGAACAGAGAGATCTGCAGAGCTGCACAGGAACAGAAGTCATCTCCGACACTTTTTCTTCAATACAAAGGTACTGTAAAGTCTGAGAGAACTTACCTCTTATTGTAGAGTTGCTTGCATCTTCTACTACTCACAAGTCTAAACAGGTTGTGGCCCTACATTTGATTCTTTTCTTCAAAGACTTCTAAAACATTGTGCAAATACTTTTCTACTTACCTACCAGAAGTGCTTCAGCCCATATAAGACTTTTATCCATTGACTTTGGCTTAGCCTGTTATACTGAATGACTCTGCTTAGGGGATCCAAAGTATTTGCCTGCTTAAGAATATTTGTGGTCTCTTGTTTGTTCTAATAACCCTTACCTTTGACCAAGTTTCAAGACTATTCTAAATGCAAACAGTAAGATATTAATGTCCCCAGCACCCTCACTATGGAAGTCACCTGAGGGTGTAGGTTGTGACTGTGGGCCATCCCAAAAGGGTCTTTACCGATTTAGAAACTAAGAGTGGGTATTTTTTAAGAGTATTTGTGTGTTGCTTTTATATTGCTCCCTTCTGATTAAGGCTTATTCTAACTGACTGATAAATTAATAATAGTTTATTCAAGAAATCTTGTGTGTAAGAGCTAATTTGAATACTTGTCACTGTGAATCTCTGTGTAACTCCCCTACAGCTCACATTGACCCCTCTTGAGATAAGCCTGGCTGCTCGAACACGCTACCAACCTGTGTAGTACAAGCTTATACCAAAAGTTGGGTTCTTATTGCCAGGAGGTCAGAGTTGTTGTAGTGCACCCAAAGGGTACTGCATATAATCTTGCCTAACAAGGGACATTGAGCCGACTGCATCGATGCACAGCGCCCTCTGCTGAAAAATATTTCCAAAGCAGCTCAAGCTGGATATCGGATATATCAAAGATGAGGAATACGTGGGAGGAACAGCCAGTCGAAAGAACGTTACCAGGGGTAAGTAACTTGTTCTTCTGAACCTATTGGCTTTGGCAGTGATTGTTCCCTTACAGGTTTGAACACTTTTATTGCTGGGATAAAAGACTGCCTACATCCCTTTCAGAGAATCAAACTGTTTTTCAAAGTACAATGCATGTTCTGATCGAACTATAACTTTTCCCTCCTTATTTAGTTTAGTTTATTCATTTGTATTGCGCCAGACCCGAGAGTATGAGGGCGCATGAGCAGCATGGTTATTCAAAGCTTGGTTACAGGTTGCTTATACATATCTTATACATATCACTTACAGTGTTACAGTGAGGTACAAAGGGTAGTTTTACAGGAGAGGTATAGGACAATACAGATATTTTAAAGAGTTTACAGATAAGCATTCATTCTAGGATAGTGGCAGTGTGGGGTTAGAAGTATTAGTGATCTTTGTTCTTTATCCATTGGATATAATTGCGTCTAAAGTGTGTAAAGGTTTGGGGTGTCCTGAGGGATGGTGGTAGGGCGTTCCAGTGTTGGGGTGCCTTCACCTGGAAGCTGTTGCCACCCATTTTGGTGCGTTTGAACCTGGGGGCTATGAGTAGGTTTGCGTTAGAGGTTCTGGTGGGTCTGTTGGGGGTGTGTTTACATATTCTGTCTGCCAGGTAGCGTGGGGCAGCGTTGTTCAGACATTTGTGGGTTAGCGATGCTACTTTGAGCAAGATTTTATCTGAGGTGTTGAGCCAGTTATGGGATTTCCGGATGTTGGAGATGTGGGCTCTCCTGGGGATGTTAAGCACTGCTCTGAGAGCGTTGTTTTGGAGCATCTGAATTTTGTTGATTTGCTTGCTGGCTCCTACGTAGAGGGCATTACAGTAATCCAATTTGGATAATACCAAGGCTCTGGCTAGTGTAATGCAACTCTGGGGGGATAAGAAGGGTGTGGCTGCTCTTATAAGCTTACATGTGTAGGCCGTGGAAGATGCCATGGAGCTTACCTGTTTGTGGAAGGTTAGGGCGGAGTCGAGGTATATTCCTAAAGTTTTCACTTCTTTAGCTACCTTGATCGGGTTCCCGTCTATGATGAAGTTGGTGTAGTTTTGTTCTAATTTGGTTATGTTTGTGGAGGACCCAAGGATGATGAGTTCCATCTTGTCATCATTCAGGCTAAGACTGTGCGAAGCCATCCATGCCTGGATGATGAGGTACACCTTGTTCACCAAGGCCAAATCCTGGTTGTAGTCTCCCGTCAGCAGGATGAGGATATGTGTATCATCCGCGTAGTTGGTGTAGGTGATACCCAGGCCATCTAGATCATCAAACAGGGGCTTCGTGAACACGTTGTACAGAGTGGGGGAGACGCAGGAGCCCTGAGGGACTCCGCATGTGATGGGGATAGGGTCGGCCGCGGCAGTGGTGGAGAAGACATGCATGGATCTGTTGCTGAGGAATGACTCGATCCAGCTGATGGCTTCTTGGGAGAAGTGCGCAGCTGAGTCCAGATGATTGCATAGGATTTTGTGGTCCACTAGATCAAAAGCCGCGGAGAGGTCTAGTAAGAGTAGTAGTGCAGTTTTACCGTTGTCTCTGATGGTGTTTATTTGGGCTTTCCGATCAATGAGGGCTGTTTCAGTCCCGTGTAGGGGTCTGAAGCCTGATTGTCGCGTACCTAGGAGGTGGTTTGTTTCCAGGTGTTTTTGGATTTGTTGGTATGCTGTCTTGTCTAGTATCTTGAGTAGGAAGGGGACGGTGGTAATGGGTCTGTAGTTGGTCGGGATAGAGGGGTCAAGGGAAGGTTTTTTAAGGAGGGGGAGGACCCAGGACTCTTTGAGGTTACTGGGGACTGTTCCTGATGAGAATGAGGCGTTGATGAGTCTGGTGATGAATGGCGAAAGGTCTCTTGCCGCATCTTTAATGATTTGTGGGGGACAGAGTTCACCTTTACAGTTAGATGGTTTGAGGCTGAGAAGGAGCTGAGGCGATTGGTTTTGGGTGGGAGGTGAGTGGGTGAAGTGCTTGGGGGGGTATTAATGGGGTTGGTTGATTTGGTGAAGGAGTCTTTCTTGTTTCTAATTTTGGTTTGAAGGCCTATGACTTTGTTGTTTAGTGCATTTTGGACACTAGTGCACCATTGTTTGTTCTTCACGCAGGTATCTGGGATAAGCACAGGTGTGCTTATAACTCAATATTGCAATGGTGATCACAAATAAGTGTTATTACTGACCTCAAATGATATCACCCAATGTACTGGAATATGTATAACATATGAAAAGTTTACTCACCTGTTTTATTGCTCTTGTTGCATTGAATCCTAACTTTGGGATTAATGTTACTATTAGTTGCTGCAAGTGTTTACTTGGATACCTGTATTTACTGATTTCATTGTACAGCTCTACAGCTCACATTTGCCCTCTTAAAATAAGCCTGACTGCTCCGTCACACTACCAACTTGTGTAGTGCAGGCCTATATTAAAAGGTGGGTTACCTAATACAAAGAGTGAAGTCTTGTGAAGTCCCACACCAGTTGGACTCTACACATTTCTACCTAACACCTACCATCCACTCGTTTTCTTTTGAAGCTGAAATATGGTGTCATGACAGAACAGTTGCCGCCTTCTGCTCCTGTAACTGTTCATTTGTCTATTTACTTAGTGTTTTTATAGTATCATCATGTCGTCCTGGCACGACTACTGTATTTATATTTTATTGTTGGAAGCGCAGACCTAGCTCGAGAGCAGCGGAGCGCTTTACAGTGTAGCCAGCGTAAGGGCTGACATCTTGTAAAGTAGCGCAGTACTGTTAGCTATGGTCTGTGTCCATATGGACATCGGCTGGGATTGGTCCTTGGTTAGGTGTTGTTGAAAAAGCCATGTTTTGAGGGATTTAGAGAATTGCTAAATTGGAGAATTGTTGGGGTATTCCAAGCCGATGCATGCATCGTGTTCCAAAGGGTGGGTGCTTGACAATCGAAAGGATTGTTTGCGAGTCCTCTTTGCTGGTGAGTTGTGCTTCGGGCCTGTTGGTCGATTTGCTATGCAAGGAGCATGTGCAAACACATATGTGGATCTTAGCCACCATGTACCCTGGTGTGCTACTCGTAACTGCTTTGCAGATGATACATGCAGTCTTCAAAGGTTTCCGGGCATAGAGAGGATGCCAATGTAGTTCACATAGAACTCCGTGATTCAGTGGAATTCCCACACACCTTTTAATAAGACAAGCTACAGCGTGGTGGACTGCTTTTATGGAAGCCAAGTGAGCTGCTGGGAGCATCTTCATAAGGGAATTTCCCCCATTGATGTGTAAGACCTGTGATGAATCAGAGGTGATTATCCCAGACCCTGGCCTGGACCCCCTCTCATGTGGCCAGGGAAAGGCAGCCGCTACCTCATCCTGACCCTGCTGGTGGTATTATGTGGGAGGATCACATTCATGTCAGGAGTGTTGGGGAGAATTTTAATTTCTGTGCCAATTCCATTTAACCTTGGAGACCCCCGGCTCTTTTGCTGGACTGTGGGCTTTTTAATTTTTACTCCTGAAACACTCCTGTGTTCTCCTGACTGATTTTCTATGTTTGTTACTGTTTTATGGAGTCTGGTAAACTCCATAGGCATCTGCTTTTGCATTGTGACACAATTCACCTTTTGTGCAGTGCCACTGAGAAGTCTCTTGGATTTCTCTTAATGTTGAACTACATTTTCTTGGGTGAACTGTTCCCAAGAATAGTTAGATGACCCCTGGCTTACTTAGCTTTACTTTATGGGTCTAGCGCACACCACCCTATGTGGAGTGCTGGGGGTTTACATAGTGACTCCTTGAACCCATTCCTCCGCACTAACTCACTTGAATGGTGGGTGGCAGCGGTTTCTTTTTTACTACCTAGTGTGAGAAACCTGAAGGTGTCTCACCCGGTAGTCCCTGGGGATCTGTCATCCAGGTGGCCAGGACACGCCCATTGCTATTGGATCCAGTTCCTGGAGGTGGACCAGTGTGGGAGGATCACCTGGATGGGGGGAGGGGGGGTCTTCAGGGAGTGGAAGTGGGACACCGAAGGGTGAGACGCGGTATCCCCTCCCTATGGACACCCTGTCCTCATCCTGCTCAGTGGGATACTTAGAAACTCTACCCCCCACTCCCTACCCCCATTTCCAATACGAACACTTTCTCACACCGTGAGCGACAACAGACTGATACCAGAACCGTTTACCCGACATGTCCCAACACAAGGGTCAGGCAGAATCAGGCAATTGCCAACAACTACACACACCCGAATGCCCTTTCCCTTCCCCACTGAGATAAAATGCAGAGCACATGGAGAGCAAGGCTGAATGCACAAGGAAGCGGCTATTCCAGGACAACAGTTCAAACGGAGGAGAAAGGCAGCGACACCTGAAAGAACGTCAAGGAGGGAGTTGCCCTTGCCTTTTTCAACCCAGACCCGCGAAGCCTCCGATGAAAGAAACATAAGACTGTGAATCGCAACTGGCGAGTGTTGTGACGGATGTCAGCTGTACATGGAACCCTCCCGCACTGATTGTCAGGGCGGGGAGACGTGGTTGCCATTGGGGTTCTGTCCTTGACTCCAGCGGCAAAAGAAACGCTGAGTTCAGCAAAGCCGGTGAGTCGGAAGCAGAAGACGAGAGAAAACGCCAGCAGCACCATCCTGGACCACAAAGTGCCTGGTGCAAAGCCCTGCAGTTTTGCTGACCCCATTTTCAAATCGACATGGAAGACTCATAAAGGAGGACTTCCTCCCTTAGGCTGGTAGGACCAACTAGCCTCGAGACAAATTTTGGCGCAACCCCCGACTTGCTGCGATGTTCCAAGACTGCAGAAGCCCAATACTCGAGGTAGCTCGATCACCTGTGAGTCAATTGTCTTCTGAAGTACGAATCCGGACAGATTTTCATGGGCATCCAGAGGACCCTACAGATACCAGAAATCCACGCCCAGAGTCCCCTCGCCAGAGTCCAGGACCGAGAGATCAAGGCAATCCAGAGCTTTTCGTTCTTCTTTGGTGCTGAGAAAAAGGCACCTAAACCACAAAGAGCCGCTGAATCAACAGTAATCCATTGCTGCTGAGTCCCTCTCTCGAGTGTTGCCGCAGGAGCTTGCCAGACGTCCTCCCTTTCGTCACCAGGAACAAGGGTACACACTGCATTGCATCCTTAAAGCATCCAACTGGAACAACTTCATTTCAAAGGTACTGTGGTGCTTGGGGTACATTATCCTTTTGCCATTTGGGGTGCTTCCTATCTTTGGGAGTGCGATTTAACCCTACAATAAGTTGACCTCAACTTACCTGCACTGGCCTTCCAGCTTGTGCTTTCTAAAGGTGAACCCTCTTGAGTTGCTGTAATTTCTCTTTTGAACATTGACCATTTAAGAAAACATTTCTAAGAAAAAGAGCATCAGTACTTTGACTTTGCCCATTGACTTTGGCTGTCCTGGCTCCCTAAAGGCCTCCTTCCTTACGTATTTTTGTGCTTGTTGCCTCACAGGTTTTAAATGTTGAACACTTTAATGCTTGGATAATAGACTGCCTGCATTCCTTTGGGGGAATCTAACTGTTCTTACAACCTATCAGTCTGGTCTGATCTAAACCTTTCCTTCCTTAAATAACTCAATATTGCAAAGGTGTTACCTATATAAATGTTATACTGACCTCAATTGACATCACATATAAATGAATTACTTGCATGCTTTATTGTTCACTTTTTTAATTGAATCCTAAATTAGGATTAATGTTACAGCTAATTACTGCTTTTTAAAGAATGTTTTAAATATTCTTGTGTATAAAGTCACACTACCAACCTGTGTAGCACAGGCCTATATTAACAGGTGGGTTGCCTAATAACAAGAGATAAGTCTTGTGTAGTCCCACACCAGTTGGACTGCACTAATTCATACCTAACAAGGAGGAATGGGAGATCACTCTAATGTCCCTAATGAGCATACCATTTTTAATGGCTTATTGTGAAGTTGAGATTCTAAAGTTAAAACTAACAACATTATGCACTTCAAGTCCCATAATGCTCTTAGTACTGAGATGAGGAAGAGGGATTCAGAGTTGTCAAACTGTAGTGAGCGGTCTAGTGGTTTTAATGACGCACACCTGCGCTGGACCTTTAAACATTTAAAGGTGCTTCAGGTGCAGGTTATTAAGAAGCAGTGGAGACAGCAGAAGCAGCAGGAAGAAGTAGAAGACAGGGCTACCTGTGTGTTAGAAGCGGCACGCCGTGCCGAGGAAGTGGCAGAGGTCGTGAATCCTGTAAAATGCAGAGAACGTGCAACGGGAAACGGTACTGAGACTTGCTGTCTCGATGGAGAGAGAAGCTTGCCATGTCCTGCATTCTGCTCCGGTGTGTGGCATTCACCGAAGTGTGTATGGAGAAAATGAAAGCCCAGTGTATAGGAAGTGCAACCACCAGGAGTTTAACCGGAGCTGTCATGCACCATAGAAATCCCGACAAGCGGAGAGACAGTAGTAGTGGATCCAAAGGAGATGCAAGGAAGTACTGGTGAGTCAGCCATAGCTAGGTAACCCCGGGGCGCTCCAAAATAGACTGCTGTGTCAGAATGACGTTTTTTAACCCTTTAAGTGCCACCGACGAGCCGGCTCGTCAGTGGAAACTGCTCCAGGTTGCCACTGACGAGCCGGCTCGTCGGTTTTGGCACTCTGCTTTGCTCGATTCCTGCAACGCCCAACCGAAGTAGAAAGGGGGGCACCCCTTGTAACCCTCCCTGGGGGCAGATATCTGCTCCTAGGAAGGGGCATCTGACCCCAGGGAGGGTTGCATGAGGTGGGGCCCCCCCTATCTGCCCCAAGGGGGGGTTGCATGAGGTGGGGCAATCCATTTGGGGTGCGGGGGTGGGTGCCACCCCCGGTTGCAGTACAACATTCGCTGCCAATTTAGGGTGGCCCTCAGCCCCCCCTAAAATGCAGCCTACAATTTTGTATTTTTTTTGTTTACCCAAGTTCGCTTGGCGCAGATGGTCACATTAGTGTGCCAATCTGCCCCAGGGTGCCCAAACCCTACTGCCCCATCTATAGGAGGTCCTGCCCCACCTTTTGTGATGGCCCCCCCCCCCACCCCAAATGGCTGGGGTTCCCTGTTTTCCTTGTTGGCTTCGACACCCTAGGCCCAAATCTGTAAGTTGGCCACATGAACAAAATGGGCAGTGGCGAAAGGCTTGGGGTTACCAGTGGGTTACCCTTTTCCTTTTGCGCCCCCATGTGTTGTTGGGGGCGTGTTTCAATGGGTGAGCCGAGCGAAATGTGCGGAATATGCGTTTTTTTTCCCCACATTTCGGACTTTGCGTGGGTGTCTGGGTAATAAATTCTGGAGCGATTTGGGGAAATCATACCTCTGCGGATTCCCACAGGTGTCCTCTTTTCGGAAATGCATGGGGTTCCCCGTTTTCCTTGGTGGCTTGGACACCCGAGGCCCATATCTGTATGGTGTGCCGGTCGGCAGAGCATCTAAAATTCCGGTCTGAAAACAGACTTGGGGTTACTTTTGTTTTAGGCTTTCCCCTTGGCGCCCAGGTAGGTGCACCCACACATGTGAAGTACCGTTTTCATCAGGACACCTGTGGAAACGCGGGACGGTAGGCCATATTTGTGTGGTTTTCATAACGTTTTGACCCATTTGCTGGTGCCCTTTGTCACACAACCCTTTCATTTCCCAAATGTGACCTATTTTTAGTCGCTGCTTTAGGCACCATACTCTTTTGTAATCTGCACAAGTCACCTACCCTTGAAAAGGTCTGCCTGTGCTCTTTCAAAAAATGTATTCTTGCCGTTCCTCACCACATTGGTTTTCCCGATTTACACATGCTAAGTGCGTCTGTTCAGGCCGTGAGCGTAACACTCCGATGTACCATGGCTCAGTGTTTGGCTTGTGGTATTGCTTGTTTTGTAAAACACTACAAAAAATGTGTGCTCTCCTAACGGCAAGAGTCGGGGGAATGTAGCGGAGCATTGCTTTTCTCAAAATTCATAGAAGCCATTGCCGTACCAAGCCAACCATGTCCAACACATACCTTTTTTTTCGGTCATTTTCCCGCTTTTCCCCCAATCTATGGCAGTTTCCCCTACCTAGTTGTTGCCTGACCTACGCAAATCACCCCTTCCTAAACTTGGAATTTTGTCTACTTTTCAGAAATATATGCCTTTCCATCCTCCAAATCGGCTTTCCTACCCTTTTCTTCCATTCCATCCATGCATGTCCAATTGGCAAAAATGGCCAAAATTGCCTCCCTCTCACAAAACGGTTGATAACCACATCAAAATAATTTTTTTCCGTTTCCACTCAACCTGTTCCTGAAAGCCAGGAAATTGGGGAATTCAGCACAGCAAACTATTTGTTCCTAGCTCTTACAAATAAAAAAACACAGGCTATTTTGTACATCAGTTTATTGGCATTTTTTGAAAAAACCCAACATTTTCCCCCTTTTTGGGTATTTTCCCTCACCCCCCTACAGCAACCTAGGATTCCTGGGTGGCGTTACGACCGCCTACATGTGGGGAAAAAAGGAGCCAAATTTGGCCGAGATATCTCATGTAACAAAAGAGTTACAAGCCATTCAATGGCCACATACCGAAATCACCAAAAAAGCCCCTGGCACTGGGGAGAAATACCCATGGCACTTAAAGGGTTAATACCGAACTGTTGAATTGAAATAAATTAGGCGCAACTCTCATATTAAGAGGGAATGAGTAGAAGAATATTGTAACCAACATTGCCTAAACCAAAAGGTGACAATATTCAAACAAAGTTAATGTAATTTGCCAAAATGGGAGATTGCTCTTAAGAGAAGATTGTAACCAGCATAGCCTAAGCCAAAGAAGGGCAATTATAAACTCAAAGGGATACAACTTTCCTAAAGAGGGATACTCAAAAAGGAGACATTGTAAACTACATTATCAACAGCTAATAGGTGATGTAGAAGGAAACCAAAGATGGCAGGAGAAACGCCCTTGTTCTAGGAATGCTCATGGCGGAGAGAAATGTAACCTGCATTGCCTGGGGCAAACAAATCAATATGAGAATCATTGTCAATGTATGCAGTATCCTTGTGGAAGAAGTTATATACCCCCACCTTTGTTGTTGAAAGTCAAAGCAGCAATTGTTAATTCATCTTTCCCATAGAGGATTTAAGTGTTGAAAGTTTGAAGCAAGCCTCATCACGGAGTACAAGTAGTAGAAATAGAAGTTTCGATCCTGGCAGGCGAATACACCAGGAAAGGGAAAATTAATGGTTAAACCCTGGCAGGCGACTAGTCAAGGAAGAAGTTGGTTAAGTACTGCAATATGGTAGAAGTTTGTGGTGGAAAGGAAGTGGCAGTTACACTGATGTTATGATGAACTATGGTAAAACTATCCTGGCAAAACTGTTACTTATGAAGAAGAAATGTGATGCAAAGAAAAGTGATTAACCTTCAATTAAAAAAAATATTATATTAATCACTCACTTGGTGTGGAGTTATTTGGGGTTGTCAAAGAGAAGTCTGTGGAACTTTAACAATTGTCTTGAAGATTGACAAATCCTGTGTGGAAATAAGACAATCAAGTTGCCAAGTGAAGGTCTGGACGATGATCTGGACCTTCTTGGTATCACCTACACTACAGGGATTACAACTAGCAATAGAGTGTATCTCATCATCTGGGCATGGATGGCAACCCACGGTCTATGCTTGAATGATGATAAAACTGAGTTAATCATCCTAGGTACTCACTCCAATCTTAAAAAAACTACGTCAAGTTTGCACCTCTTTTGAGATTGATGTCAATATCATTAAGGTGTCCAAGGGGGTGAAGACGGTGGTCAGTCAAAATGTCGAAAAACAAAAAGTCAAATGACAATAATGTCGAAAAATAAATGTCGGGGGGAAAAAGAAAAGTCGAATTCCCTTCTTTTTAATTATATATTTGTTTTGGGGTCCGGGAATAAAAAAAAAAATGGGTAAAAAAAGGGGTGGGGGATGGGGAGAACCCCCCCCCATTTCAAATAAAAAACGTAATAAAAAAAAATTCGACCTTTTTTTTCGACATTTTGACATTCGACTTTTTTGTTTTCGATTTTATCACTATAAACCGGTGAAGACACTTGGCCTCTATCTGGACTCTACACTCTCCTTCGATAAACAGGTAAAATACATGGCATCAGCCACAGTTTACAGCTGTAAGCTCGTTAGAATAGGGAAAACATTTCTCTCAGATGACAACTGCATTATCCTAACTAGAGCATTGATTCTATCCGGGCTCGACTATTGCAATGCTCTATACATCGGTGTCAACAAATCTATCATCCACAGAATTCAAATCCTACAAAATAATGCCTCGAGAACAGCTCTTGGCATATCCAAAAGATTGCACATAACGAAGATTAGGCACCAAAACAATTGGCTTTCTACACAAAACAAAATTCATTTAAAAGTTGCATCCCTCATTCGTAAAGCTCTGAACAATGCCGCACCTAGCTATCTCACGGACAGATTCCTAAAGAGAAGCTCCACCAGACCAGCAAGAACTACTAATGTCAATAGCCTTATCATACCTAGATACAGGCTAGTTAAGGCTGTTGGAGGCATCTTCCAGGTCCGAGCAGCCCAACTATGGAATTAATTGCCACATTCTTCACGTGACGAACAGCCTTTTCTGAAATTCAGATCCAATTACATTAACCTACTGAAGGCCGCTGACGACTAGTTGCTCAAAAGCTCCTACCACACCTCTGATACCTCCTAGTGTATATACAGATAAAATCACTATCCTGTAACCCATCTGTACTACTTCCCTTCAGGCAAGGGGTGTACCCTCCTGTGTCCACATATAGACTAACCTGTCTGTACTCTGAAACTTTCCTCTACGGCCTGTATATACTCTTTCTGTATATATTCTGTCTGTATATATTCTATCCTTGTCTGGAACTGCCTATTAACCTTCTATGGCTTGTATATATTTTGTTCTTGTTTGTAATCTGCAACTATGTAACCCCATGCCTCGCATATTCTGTACTGCTGCGCCCGGTTACTTTCGGGTTTGGTGCGCATTATAAGTAAATAAAACAAACAAGGATGTATGGAATGAAAAGATGAAAATAACTTTGTTATATTTAGAGTGGAACCTGGTTATTGAAAAGAACTGTCCTACTTTTGAACTTTTGGTTGAAAATCGTAAATTGATCCTGGGGAAGGGGATTCAACCCTGGTTACAGGGATTTATCTTTATAATTTGTATGTTTGAGTTTAAATGTTATTTTATGAAGTTTAAACAGCCAAATAAACCCTGTATGATTTTGTTGAATGTATGATTGTGAGGGACGGATACCTTTGGACATTAGGTAATTTTCCTTTAGCCATAGTTTGAGAGGTAGGGAAATCCTTGTTGGGTTAGGCGTTTTTCTCACCCTCAGAGTTTTCTCACAAGTAGCCAATTTATCCAACAATATCTACTTCTCCGTCTCACATTTCTGACTCCTCACAGACCAGAACGGCCTGCACTACAATCCGGATGTCCTGCAGCAGGATGAAAGAGATTGATTTTGCAAAGGGTGGCGATTTGAAGCCAGGCCATTTGGTCCTTCTTGGCTATGTGTTTCTGAAAGGACAGGCTGCTGTCAATGGTTAAGCCTGAGGATTTTGCTGAATCCTAGAGTTAGAGATTAAATCCTTCCAGGTGCATATCATTGAGCCACTGTTGGACAATTTGTATAGTGAAGGGAACAATGAGTACAAATTTGCTCTTGGATGGGGTAGGTTTGAGGTGCGCAGTCGACAATTTGCACTGCTGCACCCATCAATATGCCTTTTGAGCGGTGCTTCTTGGCAATGCTTTTTTTCATTTCCAGCAACTAAATACTGATACAAAATAAATACATCTGGATGAGTTGCACAGTATTTTGTGAAGGCTTAGCATGATTGAATGTTCCAAATTTGATGCATCACATTTATATTCTGGATTAGAAAGAGAAACATTGTACATGGTCTACAACAGCTGACATTTAGCAGTTAGGAGTTGTTTGTTAATAGGCAAAAGGTGAGTCGTCGTAGACCACCCGGCTCATCTTCACTGATACCCCATCACCCAGTTGTTGGTTGACGGCTTGTTTTTAATAGTTTGCCGGGCCAATCCAATACAAGGTGCCACTACAAATTGCTGGTCAAACGCAGCATGGGAATCTGAGACAAAAGTTGCACTAACAGTGTCTTGATTTTCTTTGTAAATGCATACAAGTCCTTGATGGATCGTATGTTCAGCAGTAATACATTCCGGCATTTTGTTGCCAAACCGGAAGATGATTTTCTGAAGGCTCTTGTTAATCTTAAACATAATATGGAAGCCATGCATTTGGTATTCACGCTCTTTGGTTCAGTTTTCAGGAGACTTCTATGACCCTGCGGAGTCACCACTGATCCCCAGCCTAAAGTCTCCTCCCATGCGGCCAGGGGAAGGTAGCCACTACCTGATCCTGACCCTTAGGGTAGTATTATGAGGTAGGATCAAATGTGAGGAGATGGCTGTTTGGGGGGGGTGACCCCCTAAACATAATACGTTTTCCACTTTGGGAATATATGGATCACAGGTGGTACCCCCGACTGCAATGTTTCTGTCTTTAGGTAAAAGTGCTAAACTTAATGTTGTTGCACACAAAGTTCGTATGAGATCTGCTGTTTCCTCTAACCGTCAGTTGAAACAAAGTGACTTTGGGAAACCGAGAAACATTATGGACTTAATGCTCAGAATGCTTATAGTACTGGGGCAAGGAAGAGGAGGCAAGAGTTGATGTGGATCACTGAGGATGTCAACTTGACTGTGCGGTCTAGATGTTTCTATTGCAACCAGCTAAGCAGGACCTTTAAATTGAAAGCTAAGCCGCAGATGAGAGACATAGGAAGGAAAGAGGCAGGAGCAGCAGAAGCGAAAGCGAACGCCACAGCAGAGGTCACAGTTGGAGAAGAAGTTGCAGGATTCTGCTGAGTTTGTGCAGCGGGAAGCAGAAGCGGGGAAGAACTCTGAGGTGCGAGAAGCCCATCGGCGAGGGAGAAGTGTTCCCGAGGCACCAAGGACCGCTCCAGCAGAGTGGTGTACCTGAAGACCCAGTGGAGCCTGGCAAGCCCCTGGGAAGTGCTGTGTGAGCAGCAGAAATCACCAGAGAGCTGTCAACAGCGCTGACCGACTGGAGAGGGTCTGTCAGTGGCCTGAGATTGAGACTGCATCGCAGCCCTGTGAAAGCACCTGGAGACGCCAAAGGAAGCCGTGAGTTTACCTAGAGAGAGAGCTAACCCCGGGGCGCTCTGTAGGGACAATTACAATTCAAAGACAATTGTGAAATCCGACTAAGTAGAAAATAAGGGCAAATAGGCTACAATTCTCCTCAGATGGGATGGCCGTTTAGGGAAACCTGGAACCCACATTTCCAGTGCAAGAAGCAGCGAAACCATTGAGAGTTGTGTGAAGTTAAAACCATTCCTGGCATGCGAGTAAACCAGGAAAAGAACAGTTGTTGTCAAGAAGAGAACTTTGCTATCATAAAAGGTTTGTATATGAAGTGGAAACAACTCCTACCAGGCGGGTGAACCAGGAAAGAAATAGTTGCCTTCAAGGAGAAAGCCTTTTTCCTAGAAAGAGTACGTAGTAAAGAAGGTTTACCTTTTCATTACTTTTTTGACAAACTGTTTTGTAACGAGAGACATTTGCTGTGCTGTCCTGACAAAGATATACAGACAAGGATGGAAAGAAGGGTTGCAGACTTTTTCTGAGTAGTCATTTTTGCTACTTGAAAAGAAGACTTTGTGGAAGAAACAGGTGCTTTGGTTTTGAACAAGTGTTTTGTGCAAGAGACATTTTCTTTACCCATTTGAAATTAGTGTTGGATAAAATTAACCTTTTTCATTGAACTGAATAGAACATTGTTGAAGCTTAACTCTTGCCAAAGTCGTCTTGGATTGATTCAGGGGAAGGGAATCGAACCCTGGTCACAAGGATTGCTTTATGAGAAATCTTAGTTTGAACTTTTGAATATTTTGGTTGAACTAAAAACAGACATATTTACCTTATGCACTTTGATTGTAGGCACTAGTGTGAGGGTTGGTTACATTTGGACACAAGGTCATCCTGCTTTAGCTTTTAGTTTGTTAGGTAGGAGTATTTTGGTTATGATAGAGGACAGATGGGCATTGATCCCATCCCCTTTAATCTTAAAAAATAGGTCGAGGAAAATACAACTTTGTGTCAGTCTCTCGTTTCTGACCCCTCGCACTTCCCAGAAGTAGATGATTGTTCCAAGGGACACATTGTAGGTATTCCATAGCTTTAGTTCATGTGCCCCTGGAAAGCTGCCCCCATTTTCTGCTAGTTGAATTCATGCTGGCAGATGATTGTCATGTTAAGAGGAAAATATTCCAGTAGGTCTATAATGGCGTTCCAATTTCTCTAGATAAAGTGAGAGAACTTTTAATGTAATCCTAAATTGCACAGGGAGCGATTGAGTGCTTTAAAAGCAGGTTTGATGTGGCTCTGGTGTTTAAAAATGAAAGCTCATATGGCTGACAAATGTTGTATTTGTTATAATTTGCTAATGAGTCTAGATCACATAAGAATAGCCCAACCATGCCTTGACCCAAAGGTCTGGTGAATTACACTGGGTTGTTTGTTTGAAGAAGTGGTGACATCATGCAGGGAATGTAACTGTTAATTTGGGGCAGAAGGCCTGGCCATAGTCAAAGAGACCACTTAGGTCACCAACTTTCTGCATTGCGAGTAGCTCCAGGGAAGACGGGTGGCTAAATGAATAAAGTTGTTGGCTTCTATGCCACCCAGCACCATATTTCTTTGTGTTGGTCATGTTGGAGCACATAAAGCACAGTCTATGTATGCACACTTGGTCTAGGCATGTTGGGATATTGGCTTTGCTCACTTCATCATGGTTGATCAATTGATGGGTCTGGATGATTTGGGTTTAGCCTGGCAGAACTGGACATATACTTGAGTGTGCTTCCTCTAATCCTTATTTGTTGAACACATGCACCCAAACAGAGCCATTACTTAAAAGTAAAAACCTGAAAAGCACATTTTGAAATGTACCCCTTTTTTCTTTGAAATTAACACATACATTGAACTTGCAGTATTATGGAAGGTCACTTTCTATTTTATCAGATTCTGTTTATCTTCATTAAACACATTCCATCTCTCCCAATGTTTGGCCTTTCAGAGATTCTGCTCCTTATTTGATACTTAGATCAATGTGTGCATCTTAAGAATTAATCTTTCAGTAAACTCCTGCATAGTAATGGTCTTAGTCTGACTACTTGCTAATTTCTTTTGTTTTTCCCAATCAGGTGCTGAATGGCTCTTTTTCTTTGGAACTGGTCAGTGAAAAGTATTGGAAAGTGAACAAACCCATGGAACTGTATTATGCACCTACAAAGGAGCACAAATAATCTTTGTATGATAGCTGGAAAAAAAGACTGACACCCTTTTATAGTTCTTTCTTAACATTGAAAGATTGGCATCAGCATCCTTTTCATCAAGAAAACACACATTGAAAGATCGGCAATATCTTCACGTTATTGGCTGAACTCACGTTCTGCTTTTTTTTTTTTGCTTCATTTTGCTAATTACATTCCTTTGCTATTTTGGAGAAAGGCTGAATATCTCCATATGAACATGTCACATACTAGATTGTCTCTCATTTTGGGTATTCTAGACAAAATATCTTCAGCTGAAATTTAAAGCAACCTCTTTGAAAGCACCAACTGGATTAAATTGCATTACAGAATGAAACCTGATGGCTTTCTTACAAGATGGCCACCATCTTCTACCAGCATTGTACCACAGTTCCACTCATGGGCACCATTTTCTTGTAATCCTTTTTACAGTCCGAACAGGCGCAAATTGGGTCCTGGTTCTTATTTATTTTTTTAACAATTACTTTGGATTATTTATTTTGTTTTTATTATCCCAGTTAATCTCCATTTGCAAATCTTGGATCTTTGAGAGGTGTTCGACAGAAGCTTACTTCAAACTAATGAACTGACTTAAGTAGCAGAAACACCTTTGTGTCAACCAAAGTTGTAAAGGGTACAATTTCAAGAGGTCAAACTACAGACTACACCACTCTCAAAAGTAATTCTAGTGACATGAAACAGTTTCTGTATTTTTTTTCAAACTCCTGCAATACTCTACCTATATTTAATGCAGGTTTCTCTGTCCGTTTTTTAAATAGTCTGTTAGCGTGATGTACTTGCCGCAGATTACTCTGTGCAATGGATTACCAATTGCAGGATTTCTATCTTTTACAGATTGTGCAATTTCTGTCTTTTACTTTTAATTATACCATTTGCAATTCTCCATTTTTGCATTGAACTGAGTATTTATCCTGTCGCTCCACCACTGGGCAAACCTGTACCAAAAATGTCTTGGCAGCTAGTTTTGAACAAGTGATACCAAGAGCTGTGGCTGAGCACTTACAGGTCTGTGTTCTTCGTGTACCTCCACACCTTCAGCACTTGTTAAATTGAACTGAACTTTTGAGGCTTATGTTCTTAGTGAATGTTTGTCTCTAGTTTAACAAGTCCAACATGCATCATTTGTTTTGGAACCCATGTAAATTTCACTTCCAGCTCCCAAAGTTCTTCTAGTACTGAATTGGGAGCAAAAAGCTACTTCTATCAAACACAAATTACAACAAAAGTGCCCATCACCGTTCTTTCATAGCAAGTCTTTGTAAATACTAAACGGTCACTTTCGATCGTTGCTCCCTATGCCGAGTCCTGCATGTAAACTCTATTGGCTCTTTTCGTACACAATTTAATATAGTTTTTTTGTATTTTAAAGGAAAGCTATGAAGGTTTCTAAAAACAATATTGTAAACTGTGCCATGAAATTAAAACCGAGCCACTGAGTTCTAGGGCCTGACCGGTACCTTTTTTTTATTGCAGTGTTTGTTACGGTGCCATGTTTTATCTATGTGCATGTTCACCAGCTATAAGCCTATTTTAAGTGATCTGTAGGATTATGTGAGGACACAACATAATTAGTTATTGTAGCTGCAAAATCTCCAATTATAATTGTAGTTTATACTAGAACTTGGTACAGAATTGAAAGAGATGATTGTGGAGCTGAGTTGTGTATATGTATAGAAAATGTACTTGTTCCCCCCCCCCCGATCCCCCCGCCCCACCTTTAAATATCTATATTACTTGTATAAAAATGTTCAGGCGGATTGTGGACACCATTTTTGCTTCAGAGCAATGGTTAATTTACTGAGTATTTATGTTCTTGTTTAAAAATATAGGCAATTGATAAAACATCTGTTGTACATTGATATTTGTGTGAGGTATTATTTTAATTGTATGCATCTTAACATGAAAGGTATTTTTCATTAATTGACTTTTTATAATCTGTAGTGTTATTAGGGTCATAATGACACACTTTAAAATGCCCCTCTTCTTTTTTAGATGCAAAGTTTATTTGGAAACTGGTAAAAATGCAATCTATTTCCTTACTGAATAATGTGCCCTGAAAGCATTATTTGCAAACACATTTCTCAGAAATGCTTTTCATGATGCAGTACCACTTTTTTAAAAATTGTTTAATGGCGGAAATGTTTAACGTTACAATCGCCATACAAGGAAAACAAACAAGCCAACAATAACAAAACATTAATCATAAAAAAACAAGAATCAATTCATTTTCATAAAAATCCGGAGCAAGAGATAGAATACTTCGAAAACACCTATTACAATAAAATGTCAACATCAAATAAAAATCGAATAACAATTTACATTTTGCCCTGCCCGGAGTTAACATCAGTTTCCCTAGAGATAACGCTGCCTCCATCACCTTATAACAGTCATCCCTCCATTTACGTGCCCATCAGTCTGTCTCCGCCCTAAAGAGGACTGCCCAAGTTAACAAAATCCCATTGGTATATCCCAGTTAACATTTCCTCAGGAGAGTCGAGGCTTGCCATCTTACCATCGTAGCTAATGAAAGGAGGCCAAGCTTGTATCGATTGATCTGAACTGAGATGCCTTGAAGGTAGGGCAAGCACCTTCTTCCAATATATACCTTCTAGTCTGTTCCAATGGACCTCTGTCAGCATTCATTTAGTTTCTACACCATATATCCGCATCAGAACTACTTTTTGTTGTAGTAAATAATAACCGGGAGGCACAAAACCTTTTTCTGGATCTCCCATTTATATTTTGGCCATGGGCAGCTGCTGTCCTTGCCTTCACTTTCAGTTCCTTCAAATAAGGCACTTCTCTAACATTATCATTGGTGCAGACCCCCAAATATATATACATATACACACGCTTGTATCGGTTGCAAAGACGCCACATCGAAAATAAGTAAATGAATGCTTTTTCCCCTGACTTTTTTGTATATAAAATCATGATATTCTATTTTCTTTTTTTTTTTTTTTACATTTACTGTAAGGCCATTTTTAACTGTGGAGAATTCTAACCTTGTAAATTGGCATTTGCGTTTAAGTCCCACTGATGTCTGATCAAATGACATCAAATTAAATAATCAGCCTATAAAAGCCACGCCGGTGAAAGACCACCCAACCTGGGGGGCGGGAGGGGAGACTGCACCGAATTCAGGTAATCACCTAAGTCAGCAATGAAGAGGTTAAATAAAGCAGGGGCCAGAATGCACCCCTGCTTTAATCCTCTATATGTAGGAATGGATCTCGATAAAATACCTTGCTGGCTCAGCCTCACCTGAATTGAGGTTTCCATATACAGTGCTTTTATTATGCCTAAAAGATTTGGAGGACAGCCCCAGTTTTACAAATTTGTAAGCAACAGTGCTCGCTCTACTGAGTCAAAAGCCAATTTAAAGTCTATAAATGCTGAATAGACCGGTTAAGCTGAATTCAAAACTCTTTTCTTTTTTATCAAAAAAAGAGCCATCAGATTAATGGAGGTCCCTAGGCCTGCCACGAAGCCTGATTGATGAGAATCTAAACCTTTTGCCTCCTTGACCCACCCAAGCAGGTCTCTCAATACTAATCTAGCAAAGATCTAGGGGCGTCAAGGAGGGCTATCGGCCGATAACTCTGCAGATCCTCTCTCTGCCACTTCTTGAAAATTGGAACAATTATTGATCTTTTTCTAGAAAGAGGTACTGAGTTTGTTGCAAGTATCTTAGAAAACATAGTCATCAGTATGTCCACTGTGAGAAGCCTGAGGGTATCCTCACATCTGCTTCCCCAGGATCCTCTAGTCAGGTGGCCAGGGAAGGGCCATTGCTCTTGGATCCCAGCCCTGGGGGCGGACAAACGAGGGAGGATCACCTGAGGGCAGGGTCCTTGGGAAGTGGAAAGAGGGTACCTGATGGTGAGACATGGTATCCCCCACTTTCTTGACAATAACCTACCCTCCCCGCCTTTAGCCTTTATGGGCTGTTGTCCGTTTTATTCCCTTGACCCTTCACACCAGGAAAAATATGAACAAAGTTTTATTTCCAAAAATCGACAGACGCGCCAGCAAAGAACTCTGCTGCCACGGAGCGCTCTGACGAAATCGGCATGGACGATAGCTTATAGAAGTTGAAAAGCGTTACAGCCGACGTACATTATATAGGTTACATATCTGTGTAGCTGGTTGGTGCGACCCTATAAATAGGTGGCCTGTTCCATATGGGATGCCAGGTCAATGGTCCCAGCTTCTCTTGTCCATCTTCCTCCACATGAGGTTCTTCCTTGCACATCAAGCTCCCAGTTCCTAAAAGCCAATTAAAGTACAATTCACAGCATGCCCCATTTGTGGCCTAGTGTGCACCTCGTACTGCAGACATGGGCGCAGAGGATGCTTTTGAGGTCACACTGTCTTATAAACTCCAGCTTGATTCCAGACGCGTCAGCGCCGTTCCAAATCTTCCCACCCCAGGCTTAAATGTGTTACTTTCCCTCCCTGGTATCTCGGAGCACAAATCACACGGGGGGAAAGGATATTCCGCTATGATCTTTCTGAGAGATGGGTTTTCTAACAGTTTTATGGTTGGTGTCTTGGGCTGGCTGGACACTATATCTTAGGTTTTGGGCTGGGGTATGTAAGCCACGTGCCCTCATTCTCGTGTGATAACTGTGCCCAGGGAGCCCTTGGCCCACTCATGGCCTTGCAGGGCACATTCTTTCTTGGTTAAACACTCTAATAGTATGAGGCAATGAGCGGTTTGAGTCCCTTCTGGTTCGGCCTTTCCCACTGCTGCTCAGGGTGCAACCTGTTCTTACATTCATACGTGTATCTCAGTGTTCCGTGCCTGGGCCTACTGTCTTGGCTGCAGCGCATGGCCTCGATTTCAAGATGGCTGCTGTTTTCTAACATGGTGTTTCATTTTCTATAGCAATCTACATCCAGTCACATGATAACCTACCCATAATACTTCTTCTATTGGCACCCCTTCCCCCATAACCTCCCCAAGCATCTAAAGCACAATCTTGGGCCTCTGCCACATTCGGAACTTCTTGGGAGCCTGGGACGTTCTTCCCCACTTCTCAACAATCTTTTCCAAGAAAGAGGTACCCTGTTTGTTGCAAGTATCTTAGAAAACATAGTTATCGGTATGTCAACTGTGAGAAACCTGAGGGTATCCTTAAATCTGCTTCCCCGGGATCCTCTGGTCAGGTGGCCAGGGAAGGGCCATCGCTCGTGGATCCCGACCTTGGGGGCGGACAAACGAGGGAGGATCACCTGAGTGGAGGGTCCTTGGGAAGTGGAAAGTGGGTACCTGATGGAGAGACATGGTATCCCCCCTTTCCTGACACTATCCTCCCCTAAGAGTAATGCAGATTACCCATTGCAAAAACCACTTTGGTACTGTGACAAAGAAGAGAGGATCAGGGGCCTCTAGTTATCAATCAGGTAGGTCCTTTTTTTATAGGTGCAGACAAGGTCAGGCAATTGTGGGTGATATGAATTGCCTGCAACCCATTGATAATCGGGGAGTGTGTACAAGGTGGGAACAGAAGAGAAGGAAGAGGCATGGGCAGGAGCAGGACTGAGAGCAGCCGGCAAGAAACCCAGAGGTCTTGTGGAACCCAGAGGAGCTGGCCGGTGCATTTTCACTAAGGCCGGGAACCTCTCTGGTGTGGAACTGGCCACAGGGGCTGCTGGTGAGTTCGGAGGAAGAGGACCCCGTGTGAATGCCAGTAACCGAGGTGTTGGCGAAAGCGAGAAAGAAGCTGTGCAGCGAGCCAGTGAGGCTCGCCTCCGTGAGCAGAGAGAGAGACAGACCAAGACAAAAAGACAGACAAAGAGAGACACACACCAAGGGAATCGAATACCAAGTAAATAGGCGTGTCGGAGGAATACTCCAAAGACCCGGAATTCGCTAACAAACTTCAGTGAGTAACGTTTGGTAATGCAATACTGAAAAAGCATATATCGAATGTCGCAGTGAATGGAAACAATGTATTGAACGAAATAATACTGAATGGAACATGTATTGAATACCGAACTAAACAGAAGCAATACATTGAAAGTAATCCAGCAGCTTTTGAATAATGAGCCACCATTAAGAAACGTGGATAATGAATGTCAGAAAGAGTTTGAGACTTTGACTTTAAGGTTGAATGTAGCAAATACTTTGGCAAGAAGGGTTGAAGTAGCCTACATAAGTGAAATTAAATCCTGCTTCTTTCTTACTAAAGGAACACCAATTAATATTTTGAACTTGTAAACCATTGAACATAGCTGTGGAAAACCTATGGTTGTGTGACTTGTGATGGGTGGACCGTTGAGTCTGACAAAAGCGCCTAAACCATTGGGTTTCCATGTGTCAACTTTGTTAAAATCAAGATTCAAGTTGAAATCAAGGCTATTGGCTGATAGGTTGTGTGACCTGTGAAGGGTGGACCGTGCAGTCCAACAACTGCGCCTAGAGCAGAAGCCACAAAAGGGTTGACAAGGTGTGAAGTTTTGGGGATACTAACCAAAGGGGACCCTTTGTTTTCCGAGAACTTATGAAGCAACTATTGTGATGGTGACTCTTGGGGAAGGGAACCCTGAGAGGTAAAGTCTGGAGAATCTTTGTCTTGGGGGGGAAGGGAGTCCCGAAACAACCGCGTTGTATGAACATTTCTATTGCATTTGAACTTGGGGAAGGGAGACCCCTAAATCCTCATTTTTATGTGAACTGTGATATTTACGAGGCTATGAAAAAGGTATCTTCAGAGTTGGTGCAGTCCTTGTTGAAAAGAAGCCGTATTGGAACTGTTTAAACTTTAATGAGAAAACTTTAACTACATGGAAATCTCAATTGACATTCTTTGAACATTTTGGTAACACTGATTTCGGTTGACAGCATTTCCTCACTAGTTTTGTTATAGTTGTGAGGGCAGCATAGGGTTTTGACAGACATTTTGCTTTTGGACTGACTTCCTGACATAGACTTTCCTTAGTTTAGTTAGGCAGGGAACTCCTGCCATACTATAGGGTTAGTTAGATGTTACACCATCCTGAATCCTAATAAAGTTGTTGAAACTACAGTTACGTTTTCTGTGTCATCTCTCTTGGTATTGTCTGTCTCACACCACCCAGGACTCAGGGTGGGACTTTAACATTATGTTAGATGGCCTATCAGGGCCAGGAGCTCTGCAATTACTGGACTTCTTCATAAAAACCAATAGATCATCCTGATGGAAAGCTAACTCCCAACCAGTTGGAACCGGCCATGGACTTGCTACCTCCACAGATGTCACAATGCCAATATTATATTGGAAAAATCAGAAACTCAGCCTTCTTCATCAATCTGGTTCATTTGCATGGCCAATTGCTGATCAACCTTTTTTTAATTCAATATAGCCCAGGTTGCCACACTCATTTTACAGTTTATAGCCTGCAGCCTTTTCTGTGCATCCCTGAGTACCAGATTGGTTCGATGTCCTCTGCACCAATTCTTGTATTTCTGCTTTAATGCTCAAAGTTCCGAGAACATCGTTTGGCTGTTTCTGGCCAGCAAACCTCTCATATCAGCTCGCAATTAACTTTTCTTAGACTGAACAAGCTTACAAGAATATACATTTCGAGACAAGGGAACATTCGTCACTGCAAACAGGTGAAGACAGGTAGTATAATCTATCTCATCATCAGTTAACCCCCATCGCACACTTTCATACCTACTAATCATCAGAGTGCAAGGCAGACAAGGACCCCTGAGTCCACTTAAAATGATTTCTCCCCGAAGAGACTAGCAGGTTCTGCTGATGAAAATCCCTTGTTTGGATAGGGGCCAAATCAGCTGATTTTACCATTAACAGATTATGGTCACTGTTTATCTACGGGATTATAGAAAATTCTTCAACCATAGTCAAGAAACCCTGCAAGACAAAACAATCATCAATAATTGAAGAGCCGGCCGCAGCCTGCCATGTAGGGTCCACCGGAATATCTCCCTTGATATTTCCATTCAACCTACAAAAGCCCCTGTCATATATTAAGGCCAACCACCTCTCAGCTCTTGAATGTAACTTACAAGGCTCGCCCAAAATACATCTTACATTAAGACCCCTGCTATCATCACTGCCACAACTTCCATATCAGCAGTGCATTAATTCAACAGTTCTATAACTGCGTCAAAAAGCTGTCATACTTCATACCCAAAGGAGTCCATTAAACATTTAGCAGTGCATAGTATTCTAAGGGGATACCCCGTTTATTCAAGTGAGACCATTTTGATAGTTAAAGAAAAGGGTTCAGACCTGCTAAAAGAATCTAGCTAAAACCTCTACCGATCCTGCATGCCGTCGGCAAGCCTGAAACTGGCCAACCTGTGGGGTTAAGAATTAGCAAATAGGCATCCCAACAGGGAGTTTCCCCTCAATCAGGCCTCCTGAAGAAGCACTATGTCAAGAGCCCAAAAGGATTGTTATTCCTACCCAAAAGGTGCTTAAACCCACAAGTATTCCGAGAAAAGATTGTGAAATGTGTGATTGTATGATTGCCAGACAGCTAATGATAAACAGATCTGGACATTATCGCCCCAAGCAACCAAGCCTAATCACCCACTGAATCCAGCCGGGATGTTGTTGTCATTACTTCAATGTCACAAGGCTTCTTAAGAGTAGACTGTGAACAAGTCCCTCTTAAAGGCTGAAAGGTGGCCCGTCTGTCCTTTAAAGTCGAGAGGGGCTCTAACGTTCTGCCCTTCAAAATATTAAAGGCTATAGGGACTTCTCTCAAAGTATATCCCTGAAACCCTAATTGGTCCTTTGCCGTTCGCAATACTTGAGTAACTAAATTGGATGGAATATATAGTCTCACTCTATCCAATTCCCTTAGATTGGGAAACTCAACTTTGGTGATGTCCCTAGACTGTATAGCCCTTAAAGATTGAATAGAATCAAAAGGCCTCAACACATTTAATCTGTTCAACTTAAACGTGTCATGGCACTCACCCACCCTTTCCAACATAAGGGTACGTGCTGACCTTGAATCATTTTTAATAGTCCTCCCAGGCGGGTTAGCCAATTTAGATGTACAATCAGATCTACCCCATCTCCTTGCAAACCCTGGGAGATTGTAGAGGTTCGTTTTTTATGACCCCTTTCCATGTGAACCCCACCCAATGAAAACTGGTTCTTTTCCAGGGCCATATATTCCAAGGTCTGATCGTCTGACCAATGAATATTCATCGGAAATTAGGTTTTACTGCACAGTAATTTTCTCTGTTCAAGGGTCTTAAAACCAAAAACCTGTTGATCCTTGACTTTATCCAGTATGATTGTTCTCTTTAAACCATAATCTTTTTAAACTAGTTGGGCTGTTTTAGATGCCCCCCCAAAATAGGGACGATCAATTCCTCCACCAGCCCCCTGTCTCAATCGAACAGTCATACTGGAAACCCTCAGAATATGTAGAGACATTTAACTGTTCTTCATTATCAAGTGAGTCATGAATAGAGCCAACAAGCACAGCAACAACCTCCTCTCGATGTTCATTCATGTCAGTAGTTATGTCTTTTACAACACATTTCTTTTGAACAGTCTTTTTCCCCTTTGTCTTACCCTCCTTAGAAGGGGCCGGAGGAGTGGAAAGGGTACAAATACGTTTCCTTAAGCTAGAAGATGTAACATCTTTACCTGCCTTCTGATTTTTCTTTTTTTGTTCTTTTTGGAGCTCCTTACCAAAAATGTTAGAGATGTGTTGGGAGGGCTTATCTACCAAGATTAATTACCAAGACCTCACCTCATCCACTATGACTTGTGACAGCTCTATCGAGGAGGGGTGAGGGGAGCACACTAATAAGTTCAAAAGTCAAAGCAGGGTGTTCCTCATTCTGTGGCTTCACTGAGTCATTTCCAACTTAAAGGGGCTGTTCTGCAGGGGAAGGGGTTCTGCTGACACAGCCACCGGTGACTGAGCCTGAGTGCCGTGTGATACCCTTCGATAGATGCAACTTTCATAGTAAGAGAAGTCAGCAAGGAGACTTGATCCACAAACTTCATATTCAGAGATTCATAAAGTTTTGCTAGAAACAACAACGTGGTGTTCATAGCCGCAAGCATCATCTCCATTGTAGGGGCGGCTACAGTCGGCAGACCAAATGACCTGCATGGGGTCGAATACACATAGGACCCTGAAGAAATCGATGAAGAGTTTGGAAAATCCACATATAAAACAGGGGATCTAGAGAGATTCAAATCATGGATCAGAGACAAACCATAGAAAATAGAATCTTCAGATATGGACGCCTCTATGGGCCTCAATGGAGATTCTGCAGGAACCGGAATGGTCTCTGGAATAATGTCACTCAAGATCTTGCCAGCCCCTTGTTCCTTCAACCCGGGATGATGACCATGAATGTGGCTTTCAAAAGAGAGATCATTATCTTGGATGCCCGAGGATACCAGTTCCCCATTCAGTAAAAGACCCTGTGATCAAATTACAAACTGCTCCATCGAGGGGGCTGGTCCATTCTCTATTTCCAATAGAATTGACGTGGAATTGCCTGGTGTTTGCAGGTGTTCCAATAATTGCTCCAGGTCACCCGCCCTACCCGCCACCCGCACTGCTAACTGGAGTAGTCACTTCATTAAGGGCACTTTGCCATTCTGATAATATTTGGGGATATTTTTATTTACTTTCATCTTGTTTAAAGTTTAGCACCAAATATTAAAACAGACCACCTCAACCCCATCTCACGATTTAATAAACTGGGCATGCATTCTTCTTTTTTCAATGTGCTAAACCTCCCCGAAATTCAGACATTAGTTTAATTCCTATCTTCAACATGTCATCCTCTAACCAGGGCTGGTGCTACAATTAAGCCATTCTAGGCATCTGCCATGGGAGCCACTAGGGGAGCAGCGCTAAAGGGCATCATTTTGTGTCGAAAAATTAATCTGAACCCATTGATAAGTGCTTCTTGAAAAGCACACTTTTGCCTTTTTACACATCAAGGAGTGTCAGCGGGGGCGGGTTTCCAGAATGCCATCTCACCTGTGGTGGCAAATTTCCTCTTACCAGTCCTGCCTCGTAAGTGCTCATACAAAACATGAAAAGGAAAAAAAACATACACTTAAAAGATCCTACATTTAAAGGTTAGCTATAAAGAAACTGGACTATACAACACATATAATTTTATTTTAAGGGAATGTAAATGAATGCTTTTCATTCTGTAAAGCACTTCAGCTACTGAGTAACACGGTGAATGGAAAAAATGAACATGCTTCTTTTGACCTTGCTTGTCAAGCCAATTTATCGAGCACTTCTCCCCTAAACATTTCAAACATACATTACAAAAGGGAGATAGTTTGAATCTGTCTTTTTTTTCAATAAGATACGGAAAGATAACAAAAGATTTTTCTGAAATTGATAATTCCATCAAACTGCCAGGTATCCAGTTCCCTAAAGCAAGGGTCCCCAATCCCTCTTGGGATTGACTGGATATTTTGTATTGCCCTCTTAACAATATTTAGCTATGCCTTCTGGTGTAAACTTGTCAGACAGTGGAGGGCGTTTGGCATTAAAGAAGGGGATGGTTTTAGGGCTGTATGTCAGCTCTTGGTTTTTGAAGGGGTTCTGTTCACAAGATTTAGTGTCTGGTATGAAGAAAGGAGGTCCTGGCATATCTAGTAGTTGCGAGTGCTTGAAAGTGACCATGCAGATTCTTGTCTATGAAGGGTATACCTGTGAAGTATGTTGCTTAGTTGGATTTGGCAAGTTCAACAAAAAGGCTTGTATGCACAACTTCATATTTTCTTTACCTTTCTGATAAGTTGATTGTCCTTTTTAGTTCTTGTGGCCGATTGCCAGGGTTTGTCAACCAATCTTTATTAGTTTTGACCAGGCTTTTTCAGATGGATAGAGTTAAATCCTTTTGTTATGGTCTCTTTGGAACCTAGGCAGCTGCGGTAAAACTTCACTCTTCCACCACCCCACCCCCTGGCCACCCTCCTTAGGACCACGCCCGTAGAATCCAGCTCAGTAAAGAACCAGGGATGCACCTTGGACTCGGATCTAGCACCCTCTCACCACGTCAACACTGTATCCAGATCATGTAATTTCCACCTCCTCAGACGATTGTTCCCTTATATCTCGTACCCTCAGACTCTGAGCAATCGTGGCTATCATCCTCTCTCACCTACACTATGCCAATTCCCTCTAATTGGATACTCCTGCCTATCAGCTCAGAAAGCTCCAACGGATCCAAAGCTCTGCAGCTAGGCTTCTCCTTGCCCTCTCTCCCAGAGAAAACATGACTCCTGTCTTTAAGCTGCTTCCCTGGCTTCCAATCAGCCGACTGGCAACTTTCAAGGCCATGTGCATTACCCACCGTTCCCTCCACAAGACCAACCCTGAATTCATCCAACACAAGCTCACGTGCTACCAACCCATTAGAAAAACGTAGATCTGGCTCTGTACTCCTCTTTGTGATCTCCTCGCCCCCTTTCAATTCCGCCAGAGTTGGAAGATCTTTGTCCAAGCTCCCACCCTCTGGATCTCCCTTCCACTCAGCATCCGCCACGAAGAGTACCACCTCTCCTTCAGGAAGGCCCTCAAAACCTGGCTATTCTTTCCAGCAACCTGACAAAAATTCCTCATTTCACACTTGCCTTTATGACACCTAGGCCATGACACTGTGCCAGCCCAGAACATTCTCCAGAGCACGGTAAAGTATAAATTTAGAGCAAGACGAACGAACTCCATGGTCAACTGATGCTTAAGGTACGTAGTTACGCACCACTTCAGTGGACTCAAGCCAAAGGCACGACCGCCCACCTGCACGCGTTCACCTCCATAAACCAAACTAAAACACAAATCACAACATCTCTGCCATCAGAATACAGCTAAGTCCCACAGCAAAAATGCAGTCTCGCTGTACACATAACAAGTCTCTTTCACTCATGCATTCTCCTGATCACCTCTATAAGCACCCATTCAAATGTCTGACTATCATGGGTAGCTTACTGGGGCTCGTCCATCCCACCCAATTTCCTATATGGCCTAATGCACAGATGCATTATAATCCTTCTGACAATTTTCACACACCTTGGACTTCGATCCCCTGCGGTCGTTCCCTATACAAGTGCATGGAGGCCATACTAAGGTGATAAAGGCGCTTTATAATTGACAAACTACAACAAAAGCTCTGTCTGGAGCAGAGACGTTTAGTTAAATGGTCATACCCATATTTGTGGGGACAGTTTTAAAATGGCAGATATGCACAAGCAAGAAATGTTTCCCCCTAAGCGAAGGCCATGGTGAACATGACTAAGGCAACGATAGCAAGGACTCTAAAAGAAGTGGCATTCGGTGGCTGTCAGTATATCTTCCCATAATATTTCCACAATGTCTTTCCTAGAAAAAGATTTAGATTTTTATCAAAACAAACATACCCCTTAAAGTTTATATTCTATTTTAAGAGTCATCAGGAAAATCGAACGCAAACATGCACAGACTATAAAACTGCATTACAATCTCTAGATTTTAGTCATGTGTTACCCGTTCACTGATGTCCAGTTTTGACAAAATGGTTTCAAAAAGCAAACCTTTTCAGAACTTTAACAGAAGTGCATGGGAAGCACTAAACTTCCAACAAAATCGGACCATTGTGATCAAGTCACTGGACAAATTGAGGTTCTACAGGATTATGAGAAACATGAACACAACTGCCTCCTGGTGGATTTCACAAATGGTCCTCCCTGGGATCGATGTCTGTGGGTAGATATCAGAAATGAGTTTGCAGACCAATTAAAACGGGAACTCCCCCGTGAAAGTTGAATTTCTAAACATGAAGCATATCTACTGAAACGGAAGCATACCTTTTTCTATTTCTAGAAGATGCCAAAAATCCATAAAGGTACCATAAGCCCTTCTTCCCCTTTTTTGTAAGAATATTTGACACTCCAACATAATTAAAACCACTGTTAACGTATTCTTGTCTCTTATCTTCCTAAACGCACCTACTCGGTCTCTTGGGCAGGTCAATGTTAGTCAACTTTTCCTTTAGAATATGGTGTTCTGTTCTGGGTCACCTCCTTTAATCCCTCTATACAGTTTCTTCAGCCTCCTATTGCCTCCTTTTCTCTATTTCCCTTTGTTTCTATGCTAACAATTCTCAAATGATTTTCTCTTTTTCTTCCTTCACTGAAACTCTACTTGTGACTCTTTCAGCTTGCCTACCTGCTCTCCAGTATTGGATGTCAGAAAACCATTTACATCTTAACCCTTCTAAAATTGATGTTCTCTTTTTCTCTGCTACCGCTATTCTTCCTCACCGACCTTCATCTACTATCCCCTTTCCCTGTCATCTTTCTCTTCTGCGTATAATCTTGGTGTTATTTTCGAAACTACATTTTATAAAATATTTCCATACCCTCTACTATACTTTTCTTCTCACATCTGTACTGTTTGTTGCTCCTGCTGCTGTCACCTATTTAATATTCTGAAAACTCCCCTTTGCTTTCTTTTCACACTACCAAATGTCTTGCCTCACTCATTCTTCTCAGCTATGTATTGCTCTGCTAGTCTTCTCGGTCTTCCAGGTTATCAGCCTACCCCCTCTTCATTCGATCTAGAACTCTTCTATTCATTTTCTTTTTTGCAGATCTTCTCGTGACTTCTCCCCCCCCTCTGCTCTCACTTTCTTGCTCATTTCATATGGAGTGTTTCAGTGCCGCCATGTGATGGTGCATTCTTATCTCTCTTCTTCGTTTACTTTTACTTTGCGGCCTGTCCTCTTACCGCTCAATCCCAATTTCTCCTCTCTGTTCCGCATCCTCCCTGCATTCATTCCCTATTCCGGTCTTGTTCTTTTCTTGCCCGTAAATACTGGAACAAACTTCACCTTGCAGTCCGATCTGTCTGCCTTTCCACCTTTCCAATCTCTTTTAAAAGATCATCCTCTATGCAACTGATTTGATCACTGTTTATTTATTTAAATCGCTTTGGTGAAATGCACAATGTAACTCAAATTAATAAATGCAGAGGTGGACCCGTTCTCCACAGCTGACAAGAAATGTGACTTGTTCAAGTCCAGGTTGCAACGGGAGGATACTTTGGGGATTTGCTCTCTGTGAACTTGAATATGATGTTCCTTTACGCCTTCAGTGCCTTCCCTTGATGCCTGGCATCTTCTTGAGGTTTCAGAGAACACTGTGCAGGATGATGCTGATGGCCCCAGTCTGGGCTTGCTTGGCCTGGTTTCTGACCCTCCAGTCTCTACCCATGTTCCCTATGATTGCCCTTGATTTTCACCCACACCTTTTGTCCAAGGAAAGGGGTCAGACCCTACATCACAACTCCCAGATGCCTGCATTGAAGGCCTAGAACCAGAGGCAATACTTTAGGCAACTAGAGCTCTCGAATGACTGTCTAGACGTCCTTCAGGCTGGTTGCACCCCATCCACATGGCTTACTCTAAAAAGAGGAAATGCTTTTGCTTCTGATGCTGCAATTGTGCACTTCACATGTTTGACCTATACCCTCATGTCTTGACTTACCTGGTATACCTGGCGTGAAGGGTGTCTTTTTCCTCCTGTCCATTAAAGTTTGACTGTCTGCCTAAGCCCACATCCAGGTTAATGCAATGGCCCTGACTCAGTTGGTTATGCTGCCGTGTTCTTTGCCAGTCATCATTCTGTTGCCGAAAGAACACTGGATACTGTGGAAGTGGGTTAGACTCGCCATTATCATCTTTCCAAAACTAAAGACATCTGGCAGCCGGATCGTCTCTTCATCACCTTTGCTGTTCCCTTTTAAGGGTTGGGCTATTTTCAAGCAGGTATTGTCCAGGTTGATTGTGTGCTGCATGAAGTACTGTCTGAATACAGCAATATTCGCTGTTATTGGATGTATTGCGTCTCACACCACATGGACTATGTCCACGACTACAGCCTTCCGCGCTGGTCTGACATTTGCAAGGCAGTCAGATGGACGATTCCACATACCTTTACCAGGCACTATTGTGTTGATGTTGACAGCAGAGCTGACAAGGCCTTGCTTGGGCCAGGTGGTGCTACGGCATTTGTTTACGTCAGGTGAGTCCATCCTTTCCCACCATGCTCCTGGTTAATGTAATGTTTTTGTGAGTTGTATCCATTTGTTCTGAATGCCTGTGATCTCAAGCAATAATGACCCCTCTTGAGGTCTATAAGACAATTAGCACATGGTGGTAGTAGCAATACATGTTTAGGAGTTTTGGTGGCAAAATAAGTAAATGGACAAACAGTAAATTAAATGTGGCTTTTTTGTAGTATTTGAATAACATAGTTGTCTTCACAAGTTAAGCATTTTAAATGCAACTTGGTTGCACTGGAACAGGTTTAACATGAGCATGCACTAGCTGTTTACGTTTTTTCAAGAAAGTGAAAGCTTTTTCCAATGTTTAAGTTTTATCTTTCATGTGTTAAACAGCATGTTGCAGCAAAAATAAGGTTCTCCCAAAGAGGAAGTGTCTAATTGAAAAAATCTTGCTTGGAAATTGCATTGTTTCCCTGACTGTCAGTACCAGTAGTTATTGACTGCACTCTAAACATTATGATTGGCTGTGTAGTCGTCAGTAATGATCTCTGTGTGCTAATATGCACTAAGCACAGCAGCACTGCTAAATTAAGAAATCAAAAAGGCTTTAGGCTTTCCCTGCACACATGAGAAAGAAGCAATAACTTGTGAATCCAGTTACAAGTTCACCACGTCCACTGTGGTGATGTACGATGCTGGGTCACTGCTTATGGCATACAAGGTAGGAGGAACTTGACGAATATTGCTCAAGAATCACAATGATGACAGGCGATAGCTAGCTTCACTGTTATGTTTGATCTCTTCTCGCTGGTACAGCCCACAGATACAGAACCCAAACACTCTTAGAAAACAATCGAAACAGTCTCTTGCCATGCTTCTCTCCACTCATTCCAGACTGCGGCCACTGGAGTACATTGATGAAGTAAGCTGTAGACTTGATTGTTAGATTGTTGCCATAATTTGTCTTGTGTTGCTGAACTCCTTTATTTTTGTCCGATCCAGTAATCGTGTCATAGACCTTCATATGTAATGAAGCCGAGACTGCCACGGTCCACTGGAAGGTATTTCTTTACATGAATTGATCAATGGGTTTTAAAAGCGATCGCTCTCGAGATTTGAATGCACCCTCTTTCAGCAAAGTCGGGCACAAACCTGTTTGGTTCCTTGCTCAGTATGTCCTCCGTGCAGTCATAAGGACTAATCCCCCCTCGCTATCGTGTGTGGGGGGGGGGGTTAGATTCTGTCAAATACACGGAGCAGGGTATTGTATGTTATCTTCTTTAGCTAATCATCTGGCAGAATGTTCTTCACAAAACCTTTACGTGCAGCATTAACAGTTTAGGAAATACACATGAAATGGACCCCCTCAATGCAGAGGGGGTCATTACCTCAGTCCCTACAATCAGGACAGGTCCTAGCACATACAGGCCCATGCAGTTAGTCACCTTCCACTTCATTAGTGCTCTGAAACAATAGTATGTCACAGTAAAATGCGGTCAGGATAAAAACAATACATCTCGCCTTCCAGCTCTCCACCGCAGGAGAGTAATCAGTCTCTGTTCACATTCTGTCAGCTGCTGCTAACCAGTACGAGCCCACACCAATGGGGGGGGGGGGGGGGGGAGTATCCAGAACCTTTGCCTTCCCTCATTTTATTGGTGTCCATGCCAAGAGGAGCTTTGAAATCGTTGACCTCTGAAATGTCACCCTTAATTAGAACATTTGGGGATACGCCATATTTAAAAACCTGAGCGCCGCTAATATAAAAGATACTTGGGACCCGCTGAGTCATTTTGGCCACAATTCTTCAGGGGTAATAATTCTATAGTGACTTAAAATATGGTCAAAGTGCAATTGTCCCAGCTCCAAGAATGCAGGACAATTTGCTATGACATGCTCAAGTGTCGCTAAGATATTAGTTATTCCAAAATCTGCAACTACGAAGGCTTCGATCTAATTTTAAGCGGGTGTCAAGAACATCGTGTGTTTGATACAGGTTTAAACGGAATCTTAGGAATTGGCCTGTCCATAATATATTAGGACATTTCAATGGGTAATTAGGAACAATGTTAACAGCTTTAGTCAAATTTTTAAAAATGATGAAACGGCTTAAAATCTATACACACTATACAGGTGTTTATCCAATCTTATCGCAATCATTTTTGGTTTACTGCAATAGAATGAGAAACAAGAAAACTCCTGAAACGTCCATTGATTCCAAAATGTTTGAACAATACTGTTTCCAAAAAATCACATTTTTATCAGCTCTGCTTCTTAGTCACTCGTTTAATACAAAATATAGAGTACCTTCCTCTGGCGCTTAACACTTGCAGAATAAGGAAAGAATTTTCAAATTTACCATAGCAGTTCATGATAATCCCAGCTCATAACGAATAATCTGGGAGGGAACACCCTTTGGTAGAGGAAGAACTCTTCCCCAAAATAGGCCACCAATCGTTTTCCATGGGACCTCAACGGTTCTAGGGAACATTTCTGCACCATAGTAAGGGCAGAAATCGCTTTGAGTTTGTAAAACTTTAACATTGGGATAATGGATTAAGTGTCTGTACTTTTTATTTATCTCACAAGCCTGCAAGCATAACATCTCACTTTTTGTTTCAAAGAGGTATTCATTGTTACATTACCTAATCCTTCTGTTAAGCAAAACCCCAGGTACATAAACACATTAACTTTGTTTAACATGCTAGCATTCAAATATCAATTAAACTGAATTTTTGTAGATTTTTTAGATGGCTTCATAACTAAAATGTGTTTTGTCAGCATTAATGGATAAGTAATTTCCTAAAGCATACTGTTGCAGTGTGTTCAGCTGATGATGTAATCCAAATAGTCTGGTCCACTGGTGGACCAGATCAGCCACATAGAGAAGCCATCTAATAGGGCTACCACCTTAAACGTGGAGGAAAGGATCTTGCTTAATTTCGATCTTTGCCAGTATCTGATGTATACAGATTAAACCATATTGGGGCCAGCATGCAACCCTGTTTCAAACCCCACTATGTTGGGATTTCCTTTGATAAATTGCCTGCACCATTCAACCTAACACAAAGTGAAGTGGTAGTATGAAGATCTTTAATAATTTCTACCAAATGGGGCTCACCGCTCCATATGTGCAATTTATTCCATAGCAATTGTCTATTTATACTATCAAAGGTAAGTACAAAATCGATAAACGCCAAATAAAGCACAGATCCATCAGAAAAATACATTTATTTTAGGACGTTTTGAAGAAATCCATTTAGGGTTGTGCTTGACGCTTTCAGAAACCCAGCCTGATGTGAATCTAACTTCTTATTAACTTTAAATCCATTAAAAAGAGTTGTGATCTAACTAGCGAAGTAAAAAGAGTTCCTGGATTATCGAGAAGAGCAATTGGTCGATAGTTCCTGGGGCTAAGCCAATCCCCTTTTTTAAAGATGGGGCAACAGGTAATGTGAAGGCATCATGAAGTAGACATAGACAACAGATTCAAAAATAATTCTGAAAAGTTTTATTTAACAAAAGTCAGGATGGAGTAAGGCCTAACTTTCCCTATTCCAAGGTGGGATTTCCCTACCTGATAGTCTGTGTCAGGAAGTTCAAATGAAATGTCTGTGTCCAAAATCTATACTTGCCCTCACAACCATCTGTATATAATGTGTAGGGATGTCTGCATCAAAATGAATAGTGTTCGAACTAAAGTCCCAATCTTCTTCCAGCTCTTGGCTTGTAATCTGCTTCCCTTTCCCCAAGTTCAAAACAGTTCACAAGATATCAGGGTTCCCTTCACCAAGAGTTCAAATCTTCCAGCTTTTCAAAACACAATTCCTTGGGACACTTCCCAGCTCGCTTATCAGTACTTTCCACTGGTTCACATAGGTAGTTTTGTTCCTTGACTTAAAAATCACATAAGTGGCTGTTGCAAAACACAAGCTTCTTTATGGATACTTTCATTGGCTCTTTTTAGAAAGGCAGAACTCTGTCTAGGTGCAGTTTACAGACCACACGGTACACCCATTACAGTTCACACAACCGATACCCCTTCTGGTCTGCGTTCCTTCAACAGTTGTCCACTGCTTTCCTTTGACAGTGAAGCTTGCTTCTTTCATCAGTGTTACTCTTCCAACACTTTACTGTGGCTTAGTTGGCCACCATTCACTCTGTTACGCTTTCTGTATTTTTCGGGCTTTTTTCAATACAGGTTTCCTCTTAAACTGCAGTTCCTTGAACTCTTTTAGCTTTGGGCAATACTTTGCTTCTCATATCATACCCTTCTTGGTATCTTCCTGGCTTTGATAACACTTGTCTCAAACAATTCATTCCGTGGTATCTGCTACTTGCACCAGCTTGCTTTAATTCCATTCACAAGTACTCATAACTTGCTTTTGCTCTGTGCGGCATTCAAAAGTGCTTATGTCTTTCAGTTTGTTTGGAATTCAAGAGTTTTCTTTTTAGTTCCAGTAGTGGCCTGGTATGAGTGTTTCCCGGTTTCCACTCACGGGTTGCATATGGCATCTCCCTTCGGCTTCTTTCAACTACTCGCTCTATCTGGCTTCCAATACCTCTGCTCTTCCCTCGCAGAGGCAATCGAGCGCACTGCTCACTCTTCTGGAGTCCGGTGGCAACTGGAGTGCTTCGGCACACAACAGCTTCCGCTGCGTGCATCCAACAAGGAGGGCTTGCAGGACTTCCAGACCCTCTTGCGGCCGGCCTCGGCATCCCTCCCTCCTGCTCGACACGGCTCCCGGCCCCCGTCTCCTGCTTCTTTCTTTCCAGCCTGCTTTGCTTCTCTCCAGCCTGCTTTCTCCCTTTATGCTGTGCGGCAAGGCTTCTTATACACCTATTGGGATTGTTAAATGACCATGTGGGTCATTAAGTTCAATTGCCTGACCATGGTGAAACCCATTAGTGGGACGTGCCTGGTTGTTCCACATGCATACCTCCATAGACCTCTTCTTTGTCTCAGTAGCACAGTGGTGTTTGGGGAGGTTTGAATTAAAGGAGGTGTGCATAACTCTGTGTTCTCGAGCATGGGGTCTGGCATGGATTCACATTCTCATGAATATTCCCCGTCGTCAGGCTGGGAATCCTCGGTAAAGAAAAAATCAGTATCAGTTTTGTTTCTGATCTGTCTTTCGTAGTAGTAACCAATCACTGATCTCTGCGTCATACTGACCACAGCCAATGACTGCCCTCTACCTAAGCCCCGCCTCTGGCAGCCATCTTCAGATTTTTACCGCACGTTCAAGTGTTGGGAGTCCTCGTGCGTAGCTCTCTAGATTTTACTGCATGTTTCGTGCTTTTTCAGGTGATTTTTCACATTTTTTCGGTTAATCGAGCCTCAAGCTCCACCGTTTCTACTCCTGTTAACGGCTACCCGTTGCGGGATTTTCCTACGCCCCTCAAGGGTGAAGATTTCGTCGAATCAACTTCTTGAAGGATTCCAGAAGATTTGCGGCCTACTTCGAGATGGCCCAGGATGCAAGTTCGTCGCCCGGACCCAAGCTGTTTCGCAGCTGCCCTGGATGCGGGCTGCAGAATGTGTTTAAGGAAGACGAACACTCGTGATGCCTCTACTGTCTTCATGGGGACAAGACTAATGTAGAGAAGGACTGCCAGTTCTGCAAGAACTTGTCGGAGCGGACCATGAGGGACCATCGATCCCGTCTCGCAAGCTGTTTGGAGAAGGGCTCGACGGGTGAGAAGAAGAAGAAAGAGTCCCAGCGGGCTTCTAAGTCCTGTGCGGGCGCCCCAGCGACGGGGGCCCAACACCAGGCCAAGCGCCGCAAGTCCGCTGGCTCTGGGAGCGCCGAAAGGTCGGGCTCTTCGGTCGCCAGGCAGGGCGCACCTTAGTCAACCACGAGCCAACGCTCCGGTTCGGGGAAGAGAAAGTCCGAGACCCCGGGTAAGCTTCGGGAGAAGCCCCGTCCGATCTCGGAAGAGGGGGAGCGAGGCGTCACCCCTCCCCCGAAGGAGAAGGCCCGGGACGCACCTAAGGTGGTGAAGGCCCCTACCCAGCAGGCGAAGGCCTCTATCGAGGCTATCGCGGCGACTCTGGCCAAGCCGACAGAGACACCGCCAGCGGAGACTGCCTCTGGGACTAGAGTTTCCCTGCCGCCAAGGAGGGAATCCTCTTTTCAGCCCATCGTCATGGCCGCCATGATGGAAGAAGCGAGGGGGGGCACGGTGCCCTCGAGCTCGGAGTCAGCCTCGGAGGAGGAACTGACCGAGGCTGTGAGGAACCTCGAAGTCCAATTCGAGAAGGTTCGATCCTCGGGAGATAACCGAGGAAGACGACAATGGTGAGGACGTGCAGCCTTCCCTTCCGGCGCGGCCGGATCCTAGGCCTCAGGATGGCTCGGCGGCCATTTTGTCTGCCATCCAGTCCTTATGCTCTGAGATAAGGACGAGATTCCCACGGCCCAGGCCGGAGGACCCGCAACCTGGCCCGTCGGGAAGTCCTCAGAACAAACGACGGAGGACCCAACCCTCTCCTCCGCTCGCCCCCGTGAGGCCTACAGTTCCCTCCTCATCCTCCCACGAGTCGGGAGATGACGGTGCGTTGGGCTCGACGACCGGTTCTGAGGGCGACGACGGAACGGGTCTCCCGTCTCCCGGGCCTCGCCGCCCGACGAGATTGGCTCATTCCACGCCATGATCGCCAGGGCGTCCGAATTGTTCCAGCTCTGCCCGGAGGAGCAGAAAAAGGAAGGTTTCCTCTATCAGCGCCGGGAGGCCAAGAGGAAGACGGTCATCGCGGTGCCCCTAATCGATGACATCTGGGAGGAGGGCCTGTCGGTTCTCAAGAACCCCTCCACGGCACCAGCCAAACGAGACCGGTACGAGAAGAAGTACCGGGTCCCCGAAACCGCTCCCCTGTGCCTCAGGGCCCAGCCAACGCCAGACTCGGTCGTCTCGGCGGCGGCTAAGAAGAAAGCGGCGGGGTCAGGAGCCTCGACGTCGAATTCCCCGCCGGACGGCGAGGGAAAGAAGTTGGACGCCATGGGGCGGCGGGTCATTTCGTCGGCGGCGACGACGATCAAAGCGGCCAGCGCCCTGGCGATCGTGGCCCGTTACGACAGGGAGCTCTGGTTTAAGCTGACCCCCATGTTGGACTTCCTGCCGGACGACAAGAGGTCCGAGGCCCTGGAAATACTGCAAGAGGGCGAGGTGGCATCGGACCACGCCATAACGGTGGCAACCGATATTGGCGATACCGGGTTCCGCCAGCTGGGCAACAGTGTTTGCCTACGACGACGGGGTTGGCTTCGGGCGACCGACTTCCGTCAGGACGTCCAGACCAGGGTGTTGGACATGCCGTTCGACGGCAGCAACTTGTTCGGGAAGGCGGTGGACGAATCCCTCCAAGCCATAGAAACGGACGCGGAGACGGCCCGCGCCCTAGGAGCCCTTCAACGACGGCCCTTTCGGAGCTCCGGAGGCAGACAGGGTGCCTCCAAGGGATCCAGCGGTGGCTCGTCGTCCTACCGCCAGGCGGCACGCTCCTCGTCTCAGGAGGCCTACAGGGGTCGCGGCAAGCAGGGAGCACCTCGCCGCCGTCGGCAAGGTGGCCAGGGCGGCAAGGCCACCACCTCCAAGCAGGACTAAACCGGCCGTGGTCTCGGGCCCCCACCGAAGCACCCCGGTGGGAGGCCGGCTGGCGAGTTTCGTCGGCGTGTGGAAGTCCATCTCCACCGACCGTTGGGTGCTGGATACCCTGGCAAGAGGACACTCTATCGAATTCCTGAAGAAGTGCCCTCACGTTCAACCTGTGGCCAGGAAGGAAAATCACGTCCCGCAACTGCTGTTGGAAGTACGGGCGATGCTCAGGAAGGGCGCCATCGAGCTTGTCCCGAAGAGGCTCCAGGGCTCCGGGGTGTACTCAAGGTACTTCCTCGTCAGGAAGAAGACGGGCGGCTGGCACCCCATCCTGGACCTTCGTCGTTTGAACAAATACATCAAATCACAAAAGTTCAGGACGGTCACCCTCCAGCACGTACTGGGACAGCTGGAAGAAGGCGACTTTCTATCGTCGTTGGACCTGGAGGATGCATACTTCCACGTTCCCATCCTCAAAAGTCACCGAAAGTTCCTCAGGTTCGTCGTCCAGGGACGCCACTACCAATTCAGAGCACTGCCGTTCGGATTGAAGTCGGCCCCCAGGGTCTTTACCAAGTGCCTAGCACCAGTGGCAGCGCGGCTGCGCCTGCAGGGGATTCACGTCTACCCCTAACTGAATGACTGGCTCATCCGCTCAAGGACGAGGGAACTCGCCATCGAACACACTGCGAGGACCGTCCAGCTACTCACAGACCTGGGATTCGCCATAAACTACCCAAAGTCCCACCTGGTGCCGTCGCAGGTGGCCCTGTTTCTGGGAGCGAAGCTCGATACAGTGAGGCGCCTGGTGGCCCCGTCGGAAGAACGGACGAAGACCATTCTTGGCAAAGTGCAGTGCCTGCTAGCCACGGACGTAGCCAGGGTGAGGTCCATCAAGTCCCTCCTGGGGATGATGTCCTCTTGCATCTACCTGGTGCGCCTCTGCAGACTACGGATGCGCCCTCTTCAAGAATTTCTCGACGCCCGTTGGATGCAGGCGACGGGCACCTTCGAAGACAGGGTCCCGCTCAACGAGGTGTTCCGGCGGGCAATCCAGTGGTGGGGCGTTTGAGCGCACCTCAGGTTGGGCAAAGACTTTCAGACGCCGGCGTACCAGGAGACGGTGACGACGGACGCCTCCCTGGAAGGTTGAGGCGCCCACACCGGAGATCTCCACGCAAGAGGCCTCTGGCTCCCAGAGGAGAGGCTCCTGCACATCAACGTCCTGGAACTCCGAGCCGTGTTCTGGGCTCTCAAATCGTTCCTCCCGTCGCTCAAGGGCAAGGTGGTGCGGATCTTCACGGACAACACCACGACAATGTTTTACATACGGAAGCAGGGAGGTACCAGATCCCCAGCCCTATCGAAGGAGGCACAGGATCTGTGGCGCTGGGCGGTCGCCCAGGGGATGTTCCTGGTTCCCTTCCACCTGGCAAGAGAAAGCAACACCATCGCCGACTCGCTCAGCAGGGAGCTGCGTGCGTGTCACGAGTGGGAACTGCGCCAGGATCAGGTGGATCAACTCTTCCGACGATGGGGCAAACCCCAAATCGACCTGTTTGGAACAGCGACGAACTCGAAGTGCAAGAGGTTCGCCAGCAGGTTTCCACAGCCGAGAAGCATGGGCGATGCGTTCTCGTTCCCCTGGGACGGCCTATACCTGTATGCGTTCCCTCCGTTGCCGTTGCTGCTTCGACTCATCAGCCAGCTCAAGAGGTCCCGGTGCAGGATGATCCTCGTCGCACCGGCGTGGCCGAGGCAGACCTGGTTCCCGGACCTTCTGGACTTGTCAACGTCCCCTCCCATCAAGCTGTCGGCGGACGCGGACCTTCTCTCCAGAGAAGGAGGCGCCATCTTCCACCACGACCCGGCGTCGCTGAACCTGCAGGCTTGGCTCCTACAGCGCTAGAGTTTGGAGGCTACGATATACCGGCCGAATGCAGAGAGGTTCTTGCAAAGGCCAGGGTGTCCTCGACTCTCAAATGCTACGGTCATAAGTGGAAGAGGTTCTCTATCTGGTGCCGAGCACAGAAGATCAACCCCCTTCGGATTACGGCCCCTCAAGTGCTGCCGTACCTGCTTTCGCTGGCAAAGGCTAGGCTAGCCCATGCCTCCATTAAGATTCATCTGGCGGCGATCTCCAGATATACCAGAAGCACAGGACGGACGTCCCTGTGGTCCCATCGACTGGTAAAAGAGTTTATGAAAGGACTGTTCCGGTCATTCCCGCCGGCCCCGGCGTGGGAACTTAACGTGGTGCTGACCAGGCTCATGGGGCCCCCATTCTAGCCGATGCACTCCGCACCGATGAAGTTTGTGTCGTGGAAGACTGCATTCCTGGTGGCCATTACCTCCGCACTGCGAGTGGGAGAGATCCAGGCCCTATCCTGCAAATCACCATACTTGACTTTCCATGCCTCGAGGGTGGTGCTTCGGACGCACCCCTCCTTTATGCCCAAGGTGCCGTCGGACTTCCATCTTAACAAGCCCTTGGTGTTACCTGTTTTCTTCCCGTCTCCTTCGTCGCCGGCCGAGAGGACTTTGCACTCGCTGGATGTGGCTAGAGCGCTGAAGTTCTAAGTGGACCGCACGAAGAGTTTCCGGAGGACATCACAGCTGTTCGTGAACTTTGGACCTGTGAATCAAGGGAAGGCTCTCTCAAAGTCTTCTATTTCCAGATGGCTCTCCGGCTGCATCATGCACTGCCACCAGTTGGCTAACCCACCGCTGCCAGGCCGTCCGAGAGCCCATTCAACCAGAGCGATCCCTGCTACTACGGCGTTCTTATCTGGTGTGCCCCTGCTGGACATCTTCAGGGCTGCTATGTGGAGGTCGGCGCACACCTTCACGGAATTCTACTGCGTCGATCTGGATTCCAGAGAGGAGTCCAGGGTCGGCCAAGCAGTGCTGCGCAACCTGTTCGCCTAAGGTGAGCCTGGTGAGGAGGTAAGAGATGCTTAATGTTGAGTTTTTTGTATTGCTTAATGTTGAGCGTTTTGCCACCTCCCGTGGTTGTGCATGTGTGTACTGCTATTTATTCTTATATTCATGAGCATGTGAATCCATGCCAGACCCCATGCTGGAGAAGGAACAAGTTACTTACCTGTAACTGTTGTTCTCCAGCATGGGTCTGGCATGGATTCACATGCGAACCCTCCCGCCTACCCCTCTGCGGCTCATCACTTGGTCATACTGCCTCTTCACGTGCTACCAAATCTGAAGATGGCTGCCAGAGGGGGGGGCTTAGGTAGAGGGCAGTCATTGGCTGTGGTCAGTATGACACAGAGATCAGTGATTGGTTACTACTACGAAAGACAGATCAGAAACGAAACTGATACTGATTTTTTCTTTACCGAGGATTCCCAGCCTGACGACGGGGAATACTCATGAGCATGTGAATCCATGCCAGACCCATGCTGGAGAACAACAGTTACAGGTAAGTAACTTGTTTCTTGTCTCCTCCTGGTCTTGGTACTTGACTGATACGTGTCTGCATCAACAATATAAGATTGATATGCGTTTATCTCACCCAAATGAAGATGTGTCCTCCTAGTTGATCTCCTCTTTGTCCCAGTGTTCAGGTGGTGTTTCTGGAGGACATTTCAGAGGGAAGAAAAGGGAAAAGGCTGACAGTAGCCTACAAAGGTTTGAGGGATAGAAGGTTCATTCTGAAAAGGCAATGGGGGGGGGGATACAATTTGCTCACCTAAGGACGTCCTCTCCCCAAGTTGCCTCCACCCAGGTGATTCTCACTCGTATTTTCTCTCCCCAGGGACGGGATCCAAAAGCTATGCCTTTCCCATGCCGCCTGAGAGGAGGATCCAGGGGGAAAGGAAGTTGGGATACCCTCAGGTTCCTCACATAAAACACCTGTTAATTAACATTGGCTTAAAAACCCCATATAGAATATCAGCCCATAGAGCTGGGGAATCTTTCAGAGTCATGTTTGACAGCCAGTCGGGGTGGGGAGCTCATGAATTTTGTACTTTTTACAAAGAATGCATATCATCCTTATCAAACGGGAGATGACAACATGAAGTAGGGAGAATGGTATTCGTTGTTTCAATTATCTACCCCACTGCATACATTCGTTGAAAATGGGCAACACAATCAATTTCAGAAATAGGATCAACTGGATATTTCCAGAGTTCTTTATAAGTTTCCAGAAATCAGTCGAATTTTTTTGAAGAGTTTCTAGCATTGCCTCTGTGCCTCTTTGTAATAAATTGGCCTTATTTTATACTTTTTGTTTTTCTTTTCAATTTAAGATAAGTCACAGAATAATTGATTGAAACCAAGGCTCTTATATTAGCCATTAGAAGTCTGTTTTGCTTTCATATTTCATGATTTAAAAATAAAAAACATGCTTCTGTTTAGAAATAAATCCTGCTCAGAGTCCAGATTGGACTTCCCCAGAGCTCCAGCCACTGTCTAACACCGGCGGGTATGGCGATTTGGAGTTTCACAGTGATCCTGTGGGAGAGTGCTCAACGGCACCGAAGAGAGAAGTGGCGCGAACAAACGGGGAGACCCGGACATTCCAGCGGACTAGTGTGTACAAGCCGTCAGCTAATATCGGCCTGATGGAGGGTTGCGCCGGGACCGCAGTTGCAGTGTAAGAGGATGGGTGTCTGAGTGCTCGTTCGGAATCCTGTTGCCAGCGCCTGAAAGCGCTGCAGCTAATGGTGGTGTCCCAAAGAGAATTGGGCCTGGTGCTGCTGTTGGGCGAATGCCATTCTCGCAAGGCACGGGGGGGTAGGAGGAGGAGTCTGAGTCGGCTAGTGCAGCAGAGAAGTAGATCAAGTGGAGACCTCAGCCCTGCAACAGAGCGGTCTGCTTCTGGTGGAGCTGCACGACACGCCAGCTTCAGTGAAACAGCACATATGTAAACATGCCCGATTGGAGATACTGAGTAGAAGGGAGACTACTGAGATCCTGGTATGTACTGTGAGATACTTCCTCCTCTGTATTAATACACTCTCCTGATCTGTGCCATTGTAGGGGTGCAAGATTGCAGAACGCTCTGTGGACTGTAAAGAAGGGCATTTTTAATAATCTAACAGGACCAACATAGTACCTAGCCCTTGTTATGACTAGACGAGCTGGGAAGAAGTGTGGGCCCATGGATGCATACACCAATACTCCTGCCAAAGACTATGAGGAACCTGAGGGCGTCCTCACTTCTTTTCCCCATGGATCATCCTCCTCAGGTGGCCAGGGTGAAAGCCATTGCTTTTTGATCCCGACCCCGGGGGTGGATATGCAAAGGAGGATCACCTGGGTGGAAGGAACTTGGGGAATGGGGAGAGGACATCCTTGGGTAAGACATGATATCCCCTTTCCCTTTCCAGAATGAGGCCTCTATCCCTCAAGCAGTTGTAGACTACTGTCAACCTTTTTCCCTTTCTTCCCCACCAAATGTCCCCCAGAAACATAACCTTAATACTGAGACGAAGATTAAACCAACTAGGAGGACACATCCTCCTTTGGGTAAGACCAATATAAATCAGTCTTATAATGTTACTACAGACACATCGGTCAAGTAGCAAGACGAGGAGGAAACAACACAGAGTTATGCACACTTGCTTTTATTCCAACCTCCCCAAACACCACTTTGTTACTGAAACGAGGAAGAGGGCTATGGAGGATTTTAGTTGGAGCAGCCAGGCATGTCCAGCGAATAGGTTTTACCATAGTCAGGCAATTGAAGTTCATGACCCGCATCTGCAGTCATTTAACAATCTAAAGGTGTATAAAATTGGTGGCCGCCCATCACAAGGAGAGACAGCCTGGAGAAAAGAAGTAGGCTGGAGAGCCGTAGCAGACTGGAGAGGAACGGACTGGAGAAGAGCCGTGCCAAGCAGGAGTAAGAGAGAGATGCTGAGGCCAAGCTGGCTGTGAGAGGGTCTAGAAATCCTGCTGTCCTCCCTGCCTGGTGCACGCAGCAGGAACTTTGGGGCACCCGAAGCCTTCCGGCTGCCGCAGGACTCCAGGAGAGTGAGCAGTGCTCTCTGTAGTTGCTGCCGGGGAACAGCAGAGCTATTTGCTGCAGCACTCCAGGAAAGCGAGCAAGGCTCACTGTGGTTACCGCGAGAGAGGAGAGGAGCGAATAGAAGCCAGAAAGCAGAGCTGAGAAACCTGAGGGAGCTGCCGTATACAGCTGATGAGTGGAAAAGGGAAACGCTCATAGCGGGGCTCTCTGGGGACTAGAAACAAGCATGTGTGCATGCCGAACAAATTAAAAGTTGTTATAAGCACTTTTGAATGCTGGAACAAGTGCCTTTGAATACCAAACAAGCCGAAATTTGTCATACACACTTTTGAAGGCTGAAGCTTGTATTTTTGATTACCAAACGAACTGAAAGACATTGTAAACACTTTTTGAATGCCGCACAGAGCAAAAGCAAGTTATGAACACTTGTGAATGAAGTGACAGCAAGGTGGTGCAAGTAGCAGATACCACAGAATGAATTGTTTGAGACGCAAGTGTTGACAAAGCCAAAAGGGATACCACAAAGGGTATGAAATGAGAAACTAAATATTGGCCAAAGCTACAGGAGTACCAGGAACTGCAGGTTAAGAGGAAGCCTGGGTTGGCAAGAGCCAGAAGAATATAGAAAGTCTAACAAAGTGCATTGTGGCTAACAAGCCATGGTAAAGTGTTTTAGGTTAAGAGGAAACCTGTATTGGCAAGAGCTAGGAGAATACAAAAAGTGTAACCAAGTGCATAGGGCTATCGGTTGTGTGACCTGTAATGGGTGGACCGTGTGGTCCGACTGCTGCGCCTAGACCGAGTGGCCCCTTTATGGAAAGAGCCAATGAAAGTAAACGTACAGAAGCTTTTGTTTTGCAACAGCCGCTTATGTAATATTGAAGTCAAGAAACAGACTTACTATGTGAACCAATGAAAAGTATTGATGACTAAAGATATGGGAAGGGTCCCAAAGCAGTGTGTTGATTAGAAAAGCTGGACGATTTAAATTCTTGGGGAAGGGAACCCTGACACTTTGAACTGTTTTGAACTTGGGGAAGCTGATTACAAGCCAAGAGCTGGAAGAAGCTCGGAACTGTATTTTGAACATTATTCATTTTGCTACTGACATCCCTATACATTGCATACAGTTAGTTGTGAGGGCAAGTATAGGTTCTGGACACAGTCATACTTTTGATTCGGACTTCCTGCCACAGACTATCCTTGGTTTTCTTTTGGTAGGGAAATCCCACCTTAGCATACTGCAAGTTAGGCATTATCGCATCCTGCCTTTTAAGTTAATAAAGCCTTTTTAGAACCAATCGTGAACAGTTTGTCTGTGTCTCCTTCATGATGTGCCTTCACAGGACACAGTGTCAGCTGCCACATTTGATAAGGCCCCAGTAGGGAGTGCAGCCCCTTCTATGCAAATGACACGGATTATGGAGGCCATGCAATGCGTGTTCGCCTCAGTAAACTCCAAATTAGATGACTGTGGTCAATATAAACTCCCTACAAACCAAGTTAGATGGAGAGAGCGGGCAAATAACAGTGGCTGAGACTCGCATCACCGACTTGGAGGACAAAGTGCAGCATCATGATACTGAGGTGGCAGTGATCAAGAAGGAGCTGGTGACTGTTCGCTTGAAATATGAGTCTGGGGGGGGGGCGCTGTTGCACCGAAACAAGATGGCCGCCTAAGTGTGGAGCTCCGGACGGGAGAGGGTACAATCCTCGTTTCGAGGGGATTGAGTCCTCTGACGTATTCCATATCTATGACAGGTAATGTCCACAGCTGTGCTGCTTCGGAAAATCTTTGGCGTCTGCGTCCTGCATCGATGACGTTGATGCGCCGTCCCCGAGGACCTCCTCCGACGGCCGACGTCATCCGATGTGATAAGTAGGACGCACGACGCCCATAGCCTCAGTTCCGTTTTTTCCGCGAACGTGTTCGCTTCGTAAATCTCGGTACGCCTCGACTCGTTGGAGTTGCTGTTTTCTTTCTCGGTTCGTTGAACCTGTTCGGTTTGTTTGTGGCAATGTCGTTTTCATCTTCGACCCCGCGTCTGGGCTTCAAGAACTGCGGGGACTGTGGGTCCAAGATGTCGGTCACGGACTCGCACGACGCCTGCCTCTGGTGCCTCGGGGAGGCCCACGATACGGACGACTGTGTCGACTGCCAGTTGCTCACTGCGAAGGCCTTGCGAGAACGTAAGAAGAAACTGTCGGTAGGTCGGGTGTCTAAGCCCCGGAAGTCAAGGTCTGCGGGGCTTTCGACCGATGACTCGAGGGGTGACTCTCCTCGTCGTCGGAAGTCCGGTGGGTCTCCTTCCAGGAGTCGGTCTCGCTACTCCTCCGCCTCTTCTAGGCATTCCAGGAAGCGCCGGCATAGGTTGCCTTCCCCGTCCGCTTCCGAGGACTCCGTCCATCGGCGGGTCGCTTATCCCTCCATGCAAGCGACACCGGAGGGATGGGCTTCCTTCGAGAAGCAGATGCTAGCGATTATGGAATCGCAGGGCACCGGTCCGTCTGCGCCTCCGAGTGGGGTCGGTCGGCACCGGTCGAGAGACACCGCCCGTACGCCTTCGGGCTCGGGTGGTCGGCACGGCTCGCGGGAGAGGTCCTGCTCGGACAAGGGTAGCCGTTCTCGCCATGCCCGTTCCAGGTCCCGGTCCTCGACGTGCTGGAGACCGCGTGATCCTGTGCCGTCTTCAAAGAAGACGTCGACGCCTGTGGCGCCGAGGTCGTCGACGATTACTCTCGAGGTTCCGTCTTCGAGGGGGTCGTCGACGCCGTCGGCACCCAGGCTGTCGAGAGACACGCTCGGAGCTCCGGCTTTGAGGACTGTGTCGACGCCGCTGATGCTGGAGGCGTTGCAGCTGATGTCGACGCCGATTCGTTCAACGTCAACGCCTTTTCTGTCGACGCCGGCGCCGACTCGCTCGGCGCCCTCGACGCCTTTTCTGTCGACGCCGACTCGCTCGGCGCCCTCGACGCCTTTCGGGGCGGTGGTGTCAGAGGGGCCCCGTGGCACGGGGTTTGACCCTACAAAGGCTATGGCTTAGGTCCGCCACTGCGTTGGTCCTCAGAGGTCTTCATCTCCCTGCCTGGAGTACATTTCAGAGGGTGATGAAGGCTCTGATGGCGGTCTGGTTCCGGTTACGGTTCCGGATGAACTTCTCTCGGGCCATAGTCAGTTTGATGACCTGAGGCAGTCACTGCATGATGCCAGTGGATTGGACACCTCTCCGGAGGTGGAGTTTTGTCGGCCGGAGCCTGGCACTCATGCCGATTCGTCATATCGGCGCCTTATGTCTCGGGTTACCGAGTACTTGGGTTGGTCGGCTCCCCCAGGGGAGTTTGTTCAGGATGATCTCACGGACATCCTTGATCTCGGTCCACCCACTGACCCGGTTTTGCCTTTTCATATGGCTTTGCAGAGAAGGGTGGCGGCGGCTTGGACTGCTCCGGAGAGTCTCCCGGCAGTGGGCAAGTCTTTGTCGCGAAAATACCGTCCAGCCGGTAGCGACCCCTGCTACTTGTCTAGGCACCCCACCCCGGAGAGTTTGGTGGTGCAGGCGGCTACGCCTTCGGCAAAGCAGGCGTCGTACCCTACCATCCCTCCTGATAGGGACGACAAACGTTTTGACGGCTGGGCGAAGAAAGTGTTTTCTTCTGGGGGTATGGCGCTTCAGGCGGCCAACTCCATATGTGCCTTGTCTCCTTTCACGCACACTCTGTGGAACTGTGTTGCATTAGCGGCTGATCATATTCCCGAAGGGGACGAACGGGATGGTTTCCTTGCTATGGTTCAGGATGGCAAGGATGCCATGTGTGAGGCCGTTCAGTCGGGTTTGGACTTGGCGGATTGTGTCAGCCGGTCCATGGCGGTGAGCACTGTAATGCGCAGGTTTGCGTGGTTGAGGAAGTCTGGGTTCGCTCCTGATGTGCAGTCCCGGCTCCTCAACATGCCCTTTGACGGTGAACACCTTTTTGGCAGCAAGGCTGACGAGAGCCTTGAGAGGTTGCAGACCTCCAAAGCTGCAGCGAAGTCGTTGGGCACTGCAGTTCAACAACCTCCGCCTTTTCGTCCTAGGGGACAGCAATGGAGGAGAGGTTCCTTTCGCTATTACTCGTCCTTCAGTAAAGCGAGAGGAGCTAGCAGTCAAAGAGGCCATCGTAAGAGTGCCAGAGGTGGAAACAAAGGTACTCGAGGTGCCAAGGCCGCTCGGGCAGTTGCGGCGTTGCCCTCAGGCAACGCCGCAGCCGCTACCACTCAGTCTTGAGGCCAGGTCCCATGGTTCGCCGGTTGGCGGAAGGCTGGCGCAGCATCTTGTAGAGTAGCAAGCCATTACTTTAGATGTGTGAGTTCTGGAGATCATAACCCACGGCTACTGTCTTCCCTTTCCGCAGAGGCCTCACGACAATCCACCAGGCAACCTCTCTTTGAAGAGTCTGGATCCGCTCCTTGCGCAGGAAATTCAAGCCTGCTGGAGAAAGGTGCCATAGAACTGGTGCCTGTAGCAGAGAGGAACAAGGGATGGTATTCCCCTTATTTTTTGATTTCAAAGAAAGACGGGCGATTGAGACCCATCATGGACTTGCGCGGTTTGAACAAACTCCTCAGGAAGGACAAGTTCAAGATGGTGACTCTTTCTCAAGTCCTCCAGGCCCTTCAACTTCAGGACTGGTTGGTGTCTCTCGACCTCAAGGATGCTTACTTCCATGTGCCGATCCATCCCAAGCACAAGAAGTACCTGAGGTTCGCGGTTGGCGACTCACACTTTCAGTTTCGGGTCCTGCCGTTCGGATGGACCTCCGCCCCGAGGGTTTTCACCAAGCTCATGGTGGTGGTGGCAGCGCATCTCAGGAAAGGGGGGGATTCACGCCTTCCCCTACCTGGACAATTGGTTGATCAGGGGGAGCTCTCCCAAGCAAGTCCTGGATCATCTGTCCGTCACCTGCCACTCCCTTCACAGGCTGGGCTTCTCCCTCAATTTAAAGAAGTCCCATTTGACACCAACGCAGCGGCTCCAGTACATCGGAGCAGTTCTCGACACGTCCCTGGGGCAGTGTTTTCCTCCTCAGGTGAGGGCTCTTCACATTCAGCAGATGGTGCACAAGTTCCAGTTTGCCCAGACTCTCCCAGCGTCCGAGTTCTTGAGACTGCTCGGCCTCATGGCGTCCTGCATTCTTCTGGTGCCAGAGGCTCGTCTGCGGATGAGATCTTTGCAGTGGGCGCTCAAGCTCCAGTGGTCTCAGTCCTCCGGCAGGCTGTCGGACCCTGTTCAGGTGCCGCCCTCGGTAGCCCGGGACCTTCTGTGGTGGGCCGTCGAGGGCAGTCTGATGAAGGGTGCCCCATTTTGGCTGCCCTGGCCGGAGGTGACGATCGTGACACGGACGCATCCCTCACGGGATGGGGAGCTCATGCCAACGAGCTGACAGTCAGCGGTCGTTGGTCTCCGTCGGAGTCCATACTCCATATCAATCTGTTGGAGCTGAGGGCTGTCAGGCTAGCCCTGAAGGCTTTTCTGCCGACTGTGCGCGGGATGAGTGTCCTGATTCTGACGGACAACACGGTGGCCATGCACTACCTCAACAAAAAGGGGGGGGGCAGGGTCACTTCCGCTGTGCAGGGAGGCGATGCAGCTCGAGTTCTGGGCCATCCAGCAGGAAGTTTCAATCTCGGCAATTCATCTGGCTGGAGATGACAACGAGACGGCAGACGCTCTGAGCAGGCAGAGCACAATCTCTCACGAGTGGGAGCTGGCTCAGGAGATTCTCCTGGAGATCTTCGCCCTTTGGGGGACCCCTCAAGTGGATCTCTTCGCCTCCAGTGTCAACCGGAAGTGCGAAAGGTTTTGCTCGCGGGAATTTCCTCCAAAAGGAGCCTTGGGAGACGCGTTTGTGGTGGAGTGGTCATTCCCACTGGTGTACGCGTTTCCTCCAATCCCCGTCATCCCGCAAGTGTTGCGGAGGTTCGGTTCCCGGATGATCCTCATTGCTCCGCCGTGGGCCCGGAGGACGTGGTACCCGGACCTTCTGGACTTGTCCATCTGCCCTCCACGTCGTCTTCCCTACCGAGACGATCTGCTCTCACGGGAGGGGGGGGTCAGGTTCTCCATCCAGAGGTCAGATCCCTCAATCTCCACGCTTGGCTTCTGAAAGGTTGAGGTATAAGGATTGGGACCTCCCTGAAGACGTGATGGAGGTGTTGCTCTCGGCCAGGCGGCCGGCAACTAAGTCTCTGTACCGTTGCCGTTGGAGAAAGTTCTGCGACTGGTGCAGAGTTCAGAATGTGGATCCGTTTGAATGCGACATTCCCATGGTTTTGTCTTTTTTGCTTTCTTTGGCCCACAAAGATTACCTGGCGGCGCTGTCCATATTTAAGCGCTCGTCTGAAGAGTGTTCCTATTTTAAGATTCCTTTAATTTCACAGTTTTTGAAAGGGCTCACTAATGTGTTCCCTCCGTCACCTTTTTTGGTGCCAGGTTGGGATTTGAACCTTGTTCTTAAGTTTCTTATGGATGCTCCGTTTGAGCCTTTACATTATTGCCCTTTGAGGTTGTTAACTCTGAAAACTGTGTTTTTAGTTGCGGTTACTTCCGCTCGCAGAGTGAGTGAGTTACAGGCACTTTCAGTTAAGCCACCCTTCACTGTATTTCACATGGACAGGGTTGTCCTTAGAGTTCGTCCTTCTTTTCTTCCGAAGGTGGTTTCGGAATTTCATTTGAGCCAGAAGGTTGTTCTTCCGGCGTTCTATCCTCCTCCACATCCTGGTAAGGAAGAGGAGAAGCTCCATAGGCTTGATCCTAGGAGAGCGTTGAGCTTTTATATCTCGCGCATGTCCTGGGTCAGAGTGGACGATCAACTTTTCATTGGTTACGCTGGAAAGCGTTTGGGACAAGCTGTGACGAAACAGACTTTGCCTCGTTGGATTATTTTAGCTATCTCCGAGTGTTACCGCTTGGCGGGTAAGGACCCTCCGGCTGGCTTGCGGGCCCATTCTACCAGAGGAGTGGCTGCGTCTACTGCCCTGCAGAGGGGCGTTCCTATTCGTCACATCTGTGATGCAGCCACCTGGGCTTCAGTACATAATTTTGTACGTCACTATTCCCTCGATTCCATCAGGGGGCAAGATCTCGCCTTTGGCAAGGCAGTTCTCTATTCCGCAATTTGATTGGGCATGCTAAATTTGTATTCTAAATTCTTTCCCACCTCCTTGCTTGGTACTGCTTTGGGAGTCTGTCATAGATATGGAATACGTCGGAGGACCCAATCCCCTCGAAGAACAAGTTACTTTCTTACCTGGTAATGTTCTTTCGATGGGATGGTCCGACGACTTATTCCATATCGCTCCCTCCCTGCCTTCCCCGCTGCAGAATTTCTTTTGCGATTGCAGCTTGCGTTCCGCAAGGCCTTGTGTGTCTGACTGGCAGAAAACTGGTGGCACACGTTCTGGGGGAAAAAACTATAACTGAGGCTATGGGCGTCGTGCGTCCTACTTATCACATCGGGTGACGTCGGCCGTCGGAGGAGGTTCTTGGGGACGGCGCATCGACGTCATCGACGCAGGACGCAGACGCCAAAGATTTTCCGAAGCAGCACAGCTGTGGACATTACCTGTCATAGATATGGAATACGTCGTCGGACCATCCCATCGAAAGAACGTTACCAGGTAAGAAAGTAACTTGTTCTTCTACGCCATCAACCCTGCCTATTCTGCATAATTACCCCGCTGCTCCTGCTGTAGACCCCCCGCTACATCCCTGCAAAGTCCCAGAGCCGGGGGTGCCCTGGACCCCGAGCTACCCCTCCCGATCGTGCCGGGGGGTCCCTCTGCCCACCCTCTCCGCCCTGAGGCTATGAGGGCCGCGGCCCGCTCGGCCACCTGAGGGCGCGGCGGCCGGCTGTGGGGGAGGGGTGCTGAGCCCCAAGACGCACCGTTCTGCCGTCGCAGGCGAGGCCGCCCTCTGCATATTGAGTCATCCTGCTGCGGTCAGCCTTGGGCCCCCCCGTTTCCCCCCCCCCACCGGCATCAACAACTTTCTGCCACTTGGATCTCCTGTGCTGCCTTCTTGTGTCCCGCAGCGGCCTCCTCTGCACTTCGCCGGCCTCCCCTCCCCGCCGGCCTCCCCTCCCCGCCGCCCCCTCTCCGGGAACACGTCCGACCGGCCCGGGCTGCTGGATCTGTGCCTCCTGGCCCAGCCGGCCCACGGCCCCTCTGCAGTTGCGGTGCCTCAGCGGGGCTTGAGCGGCAGGAGCTGACATCAGGCCCTGCTCGCGGGGACAGGAGGAAAGCGGCCTCCCGCCCGGGGACCTCGGGGGCACCCATCTAACTGTCACCTGGAGCTCACGGCACCACTGTTCTCTCCTCCACTCCCCCCACACACTTACCGGTGTCAGTTGCATATCCCAGTGAGCTTGGGCCTGTGCTGGGCGCCCCACCTGGGGAGATTACTTTGCCGGACACCTCTGCCTCCCCTGCCTCTCGAACATTGGCTCTCCTTTTCCTTACAGCGGTGCAGCTGTACAAAGGTGCTTACCTGTGTGGCTTAATCTACTTACGTACTTGTCATCACGATCTGCTGGATCGGACCCACCGGGCTCTTGCCCCTCTCATTGTGCTGAACCAAATCCATGGTTTCACTCGCAGCACACCGGCAGCACTAAATGTGTGAGCGCCCCACGCCATACGGTCTAGGGGTGGAGCCCCATGTTGGTGCATGTTTTGCCTCGCTCATTGCTCTCCCGCAGAGACGGAGTCGCATCGTCAAGCACCTCACTGAACTAACTCGGGTGGCCCACTGCTGCCATTGAGCTGAGCTACTCTTCCTGCATTACCTCACTGAAGCGGCGCTCCTGTGGCGCCATCGCCTCGGCGCTCCCCCACGGCTGCAGGGGGCACACATCTGGTCCTGCGGATCGGAGAGGAACATCCCTAACGCTGCTTCCAACAGGCCTCACTACTCTCCTTGCGGCACCCCGACCGGGGCACTCAACAGGGTGACACTTGATATTCCTGATCGCTGGTTTCCTCTGGGGCCCTGGGCACCACCCACTACTCATCACCATGACCAAGGGTGCTGGGGCTGGCAAGAAGCAAAGCTCACTAAATATGTTTGCCAAAAACACCCTCGAGATCGCCGACAGAGCCTCCGGAGGAATCGCCAGCTGCCTCGGCGTCCTCAGCCCCCGATGACTCTCAAAAAATGCTGGAGTACATGCGCGAAGGCTTCACCACGCTGCATACTAAGCTGGACGATATGAATGGCACCATCTCATCTATAAAAGCCCATATCGAAAGGACAGACAGTAGGGTTGCCGAGATCGAAACAAGGGTTGGCACCGCAGAGGATGACTTGGGTTCCCTATGGGCCACTGTGTCTACTCTCACCCAACCGGGTGTCGGCGGTGGAAAAGAAAAATGACGACCTCGAATCCCGCTCTAGGCGGAATAACCTCCGCATTGTCGGCTTACCAGAGGACAACATTAAAGAACCCATGGAGGAGTATGTGGAACGTATCCTCCTTGCACTCCTCGTTAACCCCAAAATCTTGGCGCAGTTTGCGGTTGAAAGAGCGCACCGCTCCCTGACCGCGAGGTCCAGGCCCGGAGCACCGCCTCGTCCCATCATTGCCAGAATCCTAAATTTCCGTGATCGCAACGCCCTTCTACATGCGGCCAGGGCCAAGGGGGAGCTACTTCTTGGGGCGGCAAGGATACACCTCTACCCGGATTTCCTCGTCGCAGTCCAACAGGAGCGCAAAACCTTCCTTGCGGTCAAAAAGAGACTTCGAGACTTGGGAGTTAAGTATTCCATGCTCTTCCCTGCCAAACTAAGGATCGAACACTCCAACAAAACATTATTTTTCACCATTCCAGAGGAGGCCTCGAGGTTTATAGACGAACACATCCCCGGTTGATCTATGCATTATTAATCCAAGACTCATGTTCACTATGGTTGTTGCTGCACCTGAGTCACATGTGGGACCGCCGTGGCGGATCCCATCCATGATGGCCGCTCATCGGCCGTAGTTCACTGGTTGCTAGTTTTGTTAATGTTGCTCCATTAATCCTTTGCGCAAGTGGCCTTATGCACCACACTGTTGCATTGTGCGCAGTAATACCCGCTTCTTGTTGTGCTCCAAGTTTGGTAGCTATCCTCCCACCATGGCCGGGCTCCCCGGGTGGACAGGCCCTGGGATCCTGACTTGCCCAGGCTGGTCTACATTTTGGGCGTGCGATGGTGTGATTGGGGCCCATGGCTATGTCCCTATGCTTTCACTGGTCCCCTGCCTAACGCGCCGGGACCCCCTCGCACCTCACACCTATTCCGAACACTTTGGTTGATCCTATTGCATAGTATGACTCTCCTTTCTCTCTCCCCTGTTCGGCGCGTCATCGCCCGGCTTCTAAAAGACCCCCAGGCGTTGATGCCTAAGAGTTTGTGGTTGTTTTGGTTCTGGTTGGGTTTCGTCCCTCTGATTGGGGGAGGGATGTGGGTGGAGGGGGAGGGGACGTTATGGTTAAAAGTCTTGACAGCCACCGTAGGCGCCGCACGCGCCACAGCAGAACACCTTGTTTATGTAGATATGAGGCCACGTACATTCAGATCGTGCATCTTTCACTTGCTGATAACCCCTTCACAATAATTCTATCACTACCCCCTGGGGTATGGCTAGTACCGACTTGACCTTTATGAGCTGGAATATCCGGGGGTTAGGCAATTTCAAAAAGATGCGGCAGATTCAGCTCCATGCTGAGCGCCACAGAGTTAAAATCTTATGTCTACAGGAAACCCATGCTCGCTCTGAGCAATGTGAGCAATTCGCTAGACAATGGGGGCCCCAGAGGTACTACAGCAACTATTCCACTCAAAGCCGTGGCACCCTCACTTTAATACACAAGAGCCTGAAATTCGCATGTCACCACTCCCACATAGATCCACTTGGTAGGTATGTATTGATCACTGGCAAACTACAACATCAGGAGGTAGTCATCCTGAATACATATATGGTCCCAATGTTGACGACCCTGATTTCTACTTATACCTGGCCTCTCTACTTGAGGACTACCCCCTGATTCCTATTTTGTGGGGCTGCGATTTTAATACAATACCGGATGTTACCCTAGATAGATCAGGCTCTAGACCTCGCCAACTGTCTAAAGCAGCATATACTGTCCTTACCACACTTCCCCGTCTGGCACTGGTCGATGCCTGGCGCCTGATGAACCCTGATTCTCGCACATACTCCTTTTACTCCTCAGTACATGACTCCAATTCTAGAATAGACAGATGGCTTATTACAGACATGCTGGTCAGATGCCTATCTCACCTGGCTACACTCCCCAGGACACTATCAGACCATTCACCGGTACTTATCTCCTTACACTGGGGGCTAGATACCAATAAAACCAGGCAGTGGAAGATGAGCCCTCATTCGCTTCTCTACCAGGTTTTCGCATCCGAACTTGAATCTTCTATTGAGGAATACTTTGAGATCAATACAAACTCTGTGTCAACACAAGCTGTACTCTGGGAATCCTTCAAGGCGCACACAAGAGGGATCGCCATTTCGTAAAAAAGTTGCGGCATCCTGAAGGGCATTCGCGCCGATATTGGCGCTAGCGAATCGGCCCTGGACAACCACGAATCCCAATATGCAGAAGATCACTCCCCAGCCACCCTGGCGGCGCTGAGATCTGAGCTGGACAGGTTCCGTGCCCTTGCTGAGCGTGAGGTTAAGTTCCTGAACTACCCTCAATTGGTGAGAAAATACGGTGAAGGAGAGCGACCCGGCCGAATGCTGGTTAGACTACTGCGCCGTGAGCTTGGAGCTCCCAATATTCCGGCCATAACGAGACCTGACGGCTCACTTGCCACCTCCCCACAGGACATCAATTCTGAGTTCCTTTCGTTCTACACTTCATTATACTCGGAGGCCAGGTTCCTGAAATTGACTCATATTTAGAGAATCTTCCCCTTTCAGTCCTGTCAACCGACGCAAGCGGCTTCCTCGAGAGACCCTTCCCCTTAGAGGAACTTATCGAGGCCATTAAGTATCTGGCATCTGGGAAGGCCCCTGGCCCGGATGGGCTTCCTATGGATTTCTATAAACAATACAAATCTCTCCTCGCATCACACCTACTGGCCCTGTGGGAGGAATCATGTTACAGAGGAATGCTTCCCCCATCTCTCCGTGAGGCACTGATTACAGTACTCCTTAAACCTGGCAAGCCCCCTACTCAGTGCGGCTCATACCGACCACTCTCGTTGATTAACAGTGATATTAAAATATACGCGAAACTCCTAGCCAACCGCTTGGCCCCGTACATACCCCACATCATCCACCCTGACCAGGCGGGATATGTCCCTGGTAGGTCCACTTCCCTGAATATAAGAAGGCTCTTCAATGTAATCAGCAGGATCAGTCCATCCACACAGGCGGTTGCAGCTACGCTGGACATGCAGAAGGCATTTGACTCGGTCTTGTGGAAATATTTATGGCGAGTTCTCGAGAAATGCAATTACGGCCCCAACTTCTGTTCCTGGATAAAGCTGCTCTATACCGCTCCGTCGGCCAGAGTCCGTACGGAAGACAGATGCTCCGTCCCCTTCCAGATATCCAGAGGCACACGCCAAGGATGCCCCTTTTCCCCACTCATTTTTGCCATAGCTATGGAGCCCTTTGCTGACATGGTTCGGCAATCACTCTCGCACAGGGGATTGTGCACTGCGGCCAATCCGATATAGTCTCCCTCTACGCTGATGATGCCCTCCTGTACATCCGTTCCCCTGAAACCAACCTTGCCCCCATACTGGTGGATGTGGCCCATTTTGGAGACCTATCCGGCTTGAAAGTAAACTGCTCCAAGTCTATCTTATTTCCACTCACAGACTCAACACAACCCCCCCCCCCTGACCTACACGGGTTCAACTGGTCTCCGTCTGGTTTCACTTACCTGGGTGTGGTGGTCTCCCGTCACACAGCGCAGCTGCTCAACGACAATTACCAGAGTTACCTTACTAACCTGGCGGCAAAAACCTCCAACTGGACTAGGCTCCCCATCTCACTAGCCGGCAGAATTGGAATACTTAAAATGGTTGTATTACTTTACCGATTTACCAATCTGCCTGTGTGGCCCGGTGATGCTTTTTTCCAAACACTGCGCTCCATCAGCAACACCTTTCCCTGGCATTCTGGGGCAGTCCGCCTCAAACTGTCCATGCTGACCGCCCCCAAGGTGTTCGGCGGGTTCAACGTGCCAGATTTCATCAGATACTGGGTGGTGGCCCAATCTCAGTTTGCGGCACATTGGTTCAATACCATAGCCCCCCCCCCCCCCACATGTTCGCCTAGAGAAACTAATGGTCTGTGACCGAGTGATTGGATCACTGATCCTCAAGCCAATCCCCCCTGACTCAAATTCTGCAGACCCTGTAGCTAGTACATCCTTGGCATTAACCAAACTCTGGGCAATGGTCAGCGCACCTCACCCATTTCATGGGGATCTGCCATTATGGAACTTCCTCCATGATGTCCCACTCATTCCACAATCAGTGGTTTCTCACTGGGCGGATGCTGGCTTTCTGACGCTCTGCGATGTCTTTGAACAAGGAAACTTTGAGTGGCCTGTTCTTCCTCCTTTACCCAGACGCCGCCCCTCGGTATGGCTACAATACTCCTCCCTTCGGGAGATTCTCAAATCCAGGTATCCCGATTTCCCCACCTTACCGCCTGATGAGCCTATAGTTGCTGAGCTTTGTTCCTTTCTCTCCTTCAGGGGTAAGGTTTCGAGACTTTATTCCTTATTGCAGACTAGAGCAGCCCTCCCTTCACCAAGCTGAGGCGCAGATGGGAGGAGGATCTCGCGGTTGAAATTACTGACGAGCGATAGTCACGGATGTGTTTTCGTACCCATGATGTGTCCTATAATACCAAATTTAAACTAATCCAATTCAAGGTCCTACACAGATACCATCATACACCAATGAGACTTCATTGCATGTTCCACGCCAGGTGTGGCGTGGATCAAGCTTCCTATATCCATATGCTATGGTACTGTCCCCGCCTAACCCAATTTTGGCTGGACATCTGCTCCACACTGTCGGACATTCTGGAACACACTATTGCCCCCACCCCACTGCACTGCTTGTTCCATGACCTTCCTCAATTGTCCCGCGACTCTAAGAAACTAGCAGGTCTCTGCATGCTATTGGCAGTCCGCTACATATTACTATTTTGGCTTCGCCCTAGGGCACCTACCTATACACAGTGGCTCAGGTCAATCATATGGGCTCATGATACTGAGCAGTCCTGGAACGCAATGCAACACCCACACTCAAGGCCGAGGGATGTTTTCCGTAGATTCTGTGATTATATGTCCGCCATGGCATCACCGTCAAATTCTTCGCCTTCCTCTCCGGAGGGCTCCCCGTAGATGCGTATTCCTTTTGTACAGATGTTAATACTTTGTATATTGCCTCTTTTCAATGTTCCATCAGTCTACCCAATATCTATTGCTTAATATGTGTATTGCTTGTTTTCAATGCTGGCGCCGTGTGGCTCCCTCTGTTTTCTGGTAAGCTGTCAACTCAAATAAAAAAAGTAAAAAAAAAAAAAAGAAATGTGAGTCTAGATCGCGTTGCAACCATATCTGCATTTTCTGTGTGCCTGTGAGCGCTGCAAAGGGCCCCATGGAGCAATTTGTAGAAGATTTACTGAAGTCCTTTCTTGGAGAATCGCAGTTCTCAACACCATTTTTGGTAGAAAGGACACATGGTGTGCTTATTCCAACCCCGAAGCTAGGTGCACCACCTTGTATGATCATTGCGAGTTTAGTAAACTACAGGGACAGAGATCTGTTTCTGAAATTAGCAAGAGAAGAGTTGCAGGAACATTACATTGTGAATCCAGCAAGATCTTTATATACCCTGACTTCTTGGCAGCCCGGAAATCTTTTGACCCTGTCAAGAGCTTGCTGAGGGGAATGGCAGATTCCCTTTGTGATCGTATTCCTGTCAAAGCTCTGAATACAGCATGGGGGCAATTCAGAATTCTTTGGAACTCCCGGAGAAGTTAGAACCTATATTGAGGCATTGATAACACTGAAGACTAAAAGTACTCCTGGAAACAGGCCGGATTGAGGCCCGTTTAATAGGTCTTTCGGACTCGGCGGAGTGACCAATTTGACCTTCCTAACTGGACAGTCATTGGCTCGATTGCCAATGAGGGCTTGGTGTTTACAATTGATTGGGCGGAAGGAGGGTAACCAGAGATATAGTTGGCTAGGTTGCCTATCGCACTGCCTTCCTTGAACTTTTATATTGAGATGTTAGGGTTTTACACCATCAAGTTGGGGAGAATGGTGAGGGTGGAGGGAGGGGCTTGGCATATTGGTTGTGGGCAGTTTAAACGTTTTGGCAGACAACTGATTGCTAGGCATGTACGTAGCACCTATTCATTTGTTGGAAATTGGAACATAGAATTGGCGAAATGGTTACTAAAGGGTCTAGAGCAGTAGGTGATTCACTTATGTTCCTCACATGGAATGCTCGAGGATTAAGTAACCCTATTAAGACAGAAAGTTGCTAACATATATGGAATGGCATTCCCCAAAGATCCTCATGCTACAGGAAACTCATGCGTTGGGCAAGGTGCCAGGGGTATTATACTGACTACTCATCAGTCATGGGGAGTAGTGACCTTTATCCACACCTCTATTCCATGTCCGTCTAGTAGAACTTGCATTGATCCCATGGGGCGAAATGTTGTTGTGTTGGGTTAATTAGTTGGTAAGGAAGTTGGATTGGTTGACACATATGGGCCAAATATTGATGACCCGGAATTATATAGGCAAGCGGCTGCTATTTTGCCTGGTCGACAGACATTCCCATTATTTGAATATTATTCTGGGTACAGATCTGGATCGTTCCTCCAGCACTCCCTGCTCTCTTTCAGATGCAGCTCTCATCTACAACTCCTGGATGTGTGGAGATGCTCTCATCCAATGGGTACGGAATATACTTACTATTCAATGGTCCATGATACTCTGTCCAGAATAGATTATTGGCTGCTCTCTTTAGTCTTCTCTTCTGATGTGGAAAGTTGTGGGATTCTACCACATACCTTCTCAGATCATTTGCCGGTAATGCTATTGCTTAAATTTGGCCTTAATCCCAAGCCTTGCCTGATTTGGAGGAGGTCCCCTGCTATGCTTCTGGAGCCCAACTTGGTATCTCTGTGTCGGATAAAAGTTATTTTGTTAATAATGTTGGCTCTGTGGCACATCAATCTACAATATGGGAAGTGTTTAAGTATATATGTGTGGGGAGTTATTGTCTTGGATGGTTGGGACACCCAGATCACTTGGGACAGATTTGCAAGATCTTGGAGGAGAGATAAGGCGGTTGGAGAACGAATATGGGTTCACCAAAGATAGGGCACTTTTGAGAGCGATTAAAGATAACCTGCTAAAGTTCTGCGAGCTAGCTGAAAAGGAGGTGTACTATATTACTAAGCCGGTCCTAGCTCACCAATATGCGGAAGCGATAGGTCTGAGAGATCCCTAGCACGCGCAATCAGGGTGGAGGGGAACAGACCGATTTGTAACTGGGATCGCGGGACTAGCAGGCAATGTTATTACTGCAGCAGAACAATGTGGAATTTAGGAATTAATGCAGTGCGATGATCTGGAGGGCATTGAACTGCCACAGTTACCTGAGGCAAAGCTTGCTCTGTATACACCAGTGACTGAGATTATTTGCTCGATATCGGCGCTGTCATCCAGTAAAGCACCTGGGTCAGACGGATTGGGAGGTGGAATTTTATAAGGAATGCAAGCTCCTGTGTGAGGCATTGTTGGAAACGAGGGAGCTTCCACCATTGTGGAGGGAAGCAATTATTACATTCCTATTAAAGTCCAACAAGTCGCCTGACAATGTAGGCTCATCCCGACCACACTCATTAATAAATATAGATGTGAAGATCTTTGCAAAGATATTAGCTACTAGAATTCTCCCATATATGTCATTAATACATAACGACCAGTCAGGTTTCATCCCTGCCAGGTCTACTGTACTGAATCTGAGGCTTTTATTTTGTATTATGTCACAAATCAATCTTGGTGCCAAGGCAGTGGCTGCCTTGTTGAATACCGAAAAGGCCTTTGCTTCTGTATCGTGGAAATACCTGTTCCTGGTCCTTGGGCGATTCAAGTTCGGCCAGTACTTCATTGGTTGTATAAGGCTCTTGTATTCATCTTCCACAGCCATGGTTCTTTCTAATAGTACTTTATCTTTGAGTATAGAGTTGGGCAGGAGGGGGAAGCATCAAGCTGCCCCCGTCGCCTCTTCTTTTTGCACTCTCAGTTCAGCCATGAGCGGCACTTATGGGGACAAAACATAGGCATAGAGGTATCCACATAGCGGGACCGCCTCATGTGATTTCACTGTACGCGGATGATACTGTGTGATATATCCATGACCGGGAGGTAAATCTTAGTCCCATGTTGGAAGATGTGCACCATATTATGGATACAGGGTCAATAGGGCCAAGTCAGAACTGTTTGTTAACGAGTGCTACTATGCCAATGACGGACTTGATGGGGTTCAGATGGGTCACCTCACACCTCATTTACCGAGGTATCGGGTTTTCCAGAACGGTAATCACTTTGTGGACAATTATGCAGGGTATCTTCCTTATCTCACCGCAAAATTGAAGATAAAAGCTGGACTCCCAATTTCGATGTATGGTCGATGTTCCCTGTTAAAAATGGTAGTTCTTCCCGAATTGTTACATTTTTTCACTAATATACCCATTTGGCCTTGTAGGACATTTTCTATGACATTGCTGTCTTTGGACCCGCTCCAATCGTGATTCTGCCCAAAATTTGGGAAGGAGACTGCACTGGTGGTGGTTTGGGATGAACTCCTAGCGGCAGGAGATCAAGGCAAAATGTCCTTACTTGTCATGTTGGACCTGTTCGCCACATTTGACACGGTGGACCATGCTACTCTACTAGAGCGGTTAGGGACCGTAGGGCAGGTCTCTGCTAGTGCTCTACCTCTTTTTTTTTTAATCAGGGGACAACATTTGGTGAAGGTGGGTTGTTTTTATTCAGACACCCTTCCTCAGTGGTTTGGAGTCCCACAGGGATCCACCCTGTCTGTTACTGTTTAATCTTTATCTGGGTCCTCTTCGACATAAGGGAAGATAGGGTTAAGTTTCAGTCTTACGCAGATGATACCCAATTGTTTGGCAGCTGGGCAGCCACTAATTGGCTTCAACTCAACTCAAAGAAGACAGAGGTGATTCTGATCGGCACATCCCCTGGGCAAAGTCAGAGAGCCCCCACTTCCCTTTTTGGGGGATTAGAATACACATCCAGGGTTAAGAATCTGGGGTGTATTTGGCAGAGTGACTTGGAATGTGAAGGGCAGGTCTCAGCTAAGGTGCAGGCCGTTTTATTTGGTCTCCGGCAGGCTTTGCCTTACGTTCCCATGAACTACCATGCTACTGTGGTGGGAGCCATTGGTAACTCGAAGTTGGACTAGTGTAACAGCTTGTTGGCAGAGGCCCCCACCAAACAAATTCAGAGACTGCAGAATGCAGCGGTTAGACTGGTCTTTAGGGTATGAAAATCCACACCAATCACCGGTCTCCTTCGGTCTGTCCACTGGTTAATAGTGGAGGACCAGATAAAGTTTAAAATCAGCTGCATGATCTACAAATGTTTGAACAACCTAGCACCAGGATATTTGGTGGACAAACTTAAGTGGTATTGCCCCACTCGTGCACAAAGATCAGGGGGATAAGCTCCTGTTGGCTGTCCCACCCACTCGATGTGTATTTCGTGGAGACTGCAGATTCTCGGTGTATGGGCAAAAACTGTGTAGCGGTCTTCCTTTGGAAATCAGAAAAGCCAACTCCCTGGCATCGTTCCAAAAAAAAAACTTGAAACGTTTCTGTTTAAACAATGGTTGCATAATATCATTTTATGAGCCTAGTTGACACTCTTTTGGCAAGGATTTAATATCCTAGCCTTCGATCCATCTGTGCCTTGATACGATACGATTTGGTTTGTTTAGTGCGCGTTACAAATACATCAATCAATCAATCAATCTGGCAATAGAGTTTCTATAGGGAACAGGAGTAGCCAGGATGAGGTGGGAAACATTGTTGGAAACCTTTGAGCGTGGGGAGTCGGCAGCACCACATTTTGAATTATGTTTCCTGGTATCCCAAGCACAGTTTGCAGCACATTGGTATACACCTTCAACAACGGTTCATGCACCACTGGAAAGATATGGAGCAGCGCCTACTGACCTGCGATCAGTATTATTAAATGACTGATACGTGAACTCTTGTACTTTCGACCCGGTTTGCACCATGTTAAATGCGTGGTCCAGGCTATTTCACAGACTGGACGTTACTAGCCCATACAACAGAGGAACTCCTTTGTGGAACTTCCCAGGTATTGCCCCAACATTTGACCGGCAGGTTTGTATGGGTTGGGACAAAGAAGGTCAATTAGTACTTGGAGATGTATTCCCGGAGGTACAGCACTTATCGACGTGATTGTCTCCGGGGATGAACCTAGACATTTGGTCTCCAAACTTTACAACCTTCTCCAGGCTCATCAAATCTCAAAGGGTCAGATGTGCCCGAAGTGGGAGCGAGACCTGGGAGTCAAACTGACTGATGAACAGTGGAGGAGATGCTGTCTCGTAACCAAAGAGGTCTCCATTTATGCTAGATATCGATTGATCCAGTTCAAGATTTTTAATCAGCTACACTATACCCCAGCAAAGGCTGCAAAGTTCATGCCTGGTGCTAGTGATGTATGTTTGAAATGTAGGGCATCACTGGCAAATTTGATGCATATGTTTTGGGTATGCCTGCACATTGCACAATTCTGGCTAGAGGTGGCAGGAATCTTGTCCGAAATTACTGATGTTCCACCCACAATGTCTCTGATAAAATACTTACTGGGTGATATAGGTACGGTCTCAATTGTACCCGCAGGCTTTTTTAATGTGGCATGTATTGTTTCAAAAAAGTGTATATTACGGCATTGGAAGTCATACATGGCTCCCACTTGTGTGGAATGGCTGAAAGATCTGGTCTACACTAAAAGGGAAACATCCTATATTGCCACTGTAACATCTGCTTGTAGATCCAAGGACATTTGGAATCAACTGCGGGTATATCTGGCATTGACAAGAATTCCAGAGGGAGTGGTGCCACTGGAGTCCGACGTAGAGGGGGAATTAAATGGTATGTGAAATGTAGGCTGTCCTGTCGGTGTACAATTGTGTAAACTTAACACTCCAGTTCTATTGTAATGTGTTGTCAAACTGTATGTTGTGGAGAAATATGCCTCTAAGATGTCTGCCATGTTTCAAAATAAAGTCTAAAAACAAAAAAGGGTACAATTCTAAGAGGTCCTGAAAAATTCCACTCCATCTGCAAGACCGAGTGGTCACTCAGCTTAGTTGGACAAACTTGAAAGGATATAGATTGTTGAAGGTATTCTCATATAGTCCAAACGAGCACGCTGTTGACCACAATGCCATATTTCTTGCAGAGGAATATCATCTTGTACATTGCCATTTAAGATGTGAATTCCCCAAGGTTTGCATGAAGGATAACCAAGCCCTCCCCCACCTATATGAGGTAGTTAAGTTTATCATTTTTCAGAAGTTTATTTTTGCAATCAAGACAAGTAGAGTTTAAATCGCCGCAGATTAAAATGGTGTTTGTGGTGTGGGATGACATCTAATGGTCTGAATTCCCCTCAATATTATCCAAAACATCCTGCTGGTTTATGCTGTCGGGGTTCGAGTACACATTTACTAATAAAGAAGGACCCCAGTCTGGAAATTGGCACTCGTCCTACACCAATTGTATTACCTGGACATAAGGGTTAATTACTTGCCAGCAAGTTGCAACAACGCACAAGCTGTAACAAATTCCTAACAAGAGACCAGCCGCAGGTTTGCCTCTCATTCCTTTTCTTGCTGGATTTAGGAATAACTAAAACCCGTCCAACATTGGAGGATTCAACAGCTATGTTTCTTGGCAAAAGAAAACGCAATGGGCAAGGTCAAAATTTCCGGCTCTAAATACTACAGTAAATCCTCTAGTGTTCCAAGAACCCACAACAATACTTCTAAATTTGTTATTGTTTAGACGCCTTTTACTGGAGGAAAAGGCTCCCGCTAACCAAGACCAGTTCCCATCAGGATCTGAAATGCACGGGTTGGAATTGCTCAAACAAACCTTTCTCAGATTTGTATCGTTTCTAGAACAACTGATATAAAGCAGGGACAAACAGGAACCATGTCTATCCTATGTTTTACTTGTGTTCTTATAATTTACCTGTTTATCTAATATCTACGATCTGTTTATTTCAATTAAATCATAACCGAGTGGGAGTAAATAAGGAGCAACGTTGAGTTAAACCTGCATCACTAATCTACAACAGAGGTGTAGAATTACTCAATCCAAGTTGTAGTCATTTACTTGGCTTATATCTCTAAACTCAATAGCTCGTAGGCAAGGAATTAATCCAAACAAAGCCAAAACATTTGATAGACTTAAGGTAATTTCATCAGAGGATGTCAAAATAGGTTCTAATAGTAGACATTTAACAGAATCAGAACTCGAATGCATTTATTATTTGGTACTCCATGATAACGCTCTTCCAGAAAATGACTTTCCCAGTACTCCTCTATTCTTTATTATACGGTAAGAAAAGAGAGCTCCCGTTGCCTAGACATGGGTCTAAAAAGAGAGACAGTAGGGTCTACTGATGGAACAGGCAGGGAGCAAGACCGAGATAGGGATGCCGTTAATGTTGACACCGGTATCACCGGGTTACAGGGAATAACAGGATCTAAAATGGGTTCCCCATTAATGGTACATTCATTAATGGAATATGTGGATACACACAATATGTCTTCAAGTTCATCTTTGTTTAAATCTTCTGGCTCAGTTGTGACAGTTCTTCCACATTCTTCATTCTCGATCGATATGTTCTCCAATCCAGAAGACAGAGCTTCCACATCGCTAGCCTGTTTTCAGCTCAACCTAGAGGCACAGGACCTCTTATTTGGGCACCACCTGAGGCAATGTTATAGTACGGAAGCACTTTCTCGACCCGTAGTTATTCAAAATAGTAGTTGATTTCATATTTTTCCATTTTGTTTCCTTGGTCTGTTCCCTTCTTTGTCCCTTGCTTCTTTCTTCACTTCCAGTAGAAGATAGAATAATTGGAAGCATCCGAATCAACTAGCACAACGTCGTGATCCGCAGGTAATTGAGTTTCCTGTTCAGGATTCATATCCGCAATGCCTTGATCTACTACTTGATGAATTTCACAATGTAAATCATAATGAGAAGTCCCCACCAGATTGGGCTCTATAACCATGTCCACATCGCCTTTAGCCCCATTCAAATCAGGGGGTTCACCAGAAGCCAGCAAGAAACAAAGATTAGGTGAAAACCCAATCATACAGCCGCTCTCTGGAATCCCATACTGGGTTCTAAATTAGTTGTAATTTCACTATGTATAGTTCCTTCGATCCAATTTTTGAAAAAATACAAAAGTCAAATATATAGTGATTTTTCAATGTTGAAAATTATTTTATAGAAAGAAGTGACTAGTAGCCACCAAAATTGTTCTTCGTGAGGAAGAGATTGCCATAAATCACTCTATCTGAAGACTTATTTTTGTGCCAATGCATTTCGGAATATAACAAATTCCTTCATCAGGGCAAGTCTAAAACAATAAACACATAATATTCACATGCAATTGTGCCAACCATCCCAAGATTAATATCCAATATAGAATAATTCCCATATTAGAAACAACGTAAGTATATAAATATCAGTATGAACAGTCATCATCCAAATAGTTGAAAAAATATGAAGGTAAACACATACCCGACAATGTAATGAGCCGGATCAGAAGGCAGGTCAAAAGATATAAAATAAGAAACAAATCAGTACAAAGGCAAGTAAAGTTATCCTATAACAAAATGGAGGGAATCGGGTCCATTACCTGATGTAGGTGAGTAATGGCGAAATCTATGTTTCAGAGGTCAGGCTGCTCCACCGTGTACGGCGAGCAGGTGCTGTGAATGGTAAAGTGAATATATATAAAGGACCTATCCAAAGTGTAGCTAAACGCTAAATAGAAATAAACAGGCGTGGATTGTAACTCACCATATGTAAAGAACGAAGCAGAGAAGTTCTCTCAGCGTCTGCTCAAAGCAGACTGTCTTCGTTGCATCGGCGCGTTGCCGAGCAACCTGGTTTAATAAGACACGTGATTGAAGGTAGAATGTCCTCCTTGCATCGGTGCGCAGCCAAGCAACTCAGTTGTGTAAGACACGTGATCACGGCTCTATGAACACGAGCCGCGACCCGTGTCCGAGAACTGGTCAATAAACTCAATATGATCAAAATATCTAATTACTGAACCTCCTGGGTTATTAAACGTGTCTTATTAAACCAGGTTGCTCGGCAACGCGCCGATGCAACGAAGACTCTGCTTTGAGCAGACGCTGAGAGAACTTCTCCGCTTCGTTCTTTACATATGGTGAGTTACAATCCACGCCTGTTTATGTCTATTTAGCGTTTAGCTACACTTTGGATAGGTCCTTTATATATATTCACTTTACCATTCACAGCACCTGCTCGCCGTACACGGTGGAGCAGCCTGACCTCTGAAACATAGATTTCGCCATTACTCACCTACATCAGGTAATGGACCCGATTCCCTCCATTTTGTTATAGGATAACTTCACTTGCCTTTGTACTGATTTGTTTCTTATTTTATATCTTTTGACCTGCCTTCTGATCCGGCTCATTACATTGTCGGGTATGTGTTTACCTTCATATTTTCTCAACTATTTGGATGATGACTGTTCATACTGATATTTATATACTTACGTTGTTTCTAATATGGGAATTATTCTATATTGGATATTAATCTTGGGATGGTTGGCACAATTGCATGTGAATATTATGTGTTTATTGTTTTAGACTTGCCCTGATGAAGGAATTTGTTATATTCCGAAATGCATTGGCACAAAAATAAGTCTTCAGATAGTGATTTATGGCAATCTCTTCCTCACGAAGAACAATTTTGGTGGCTACTAGTCACTTCTTTCTATAAAATAATTTTCAACATTGAAAAATCACTATATATTTGACTTTTGTATTTTTTCAAAAATTGGATCGAAGGAACTATACATAGTGAAATTACAACTAATTTAGAACCCAGTATGGGATTCCAGAGAGCGGCTGTATGATTGGGTTTTCACCTAATCTTTGTTTCTTGCTGTATTTTTTGGGTTTGGGTGTCTCCAGGCCTTTTTCAGCCAGCTCCTGCATAGAGGATCTAACTTCCTAACAAAGACTTATCACACTAGAAACCTTTGATAACGCCAGAAGGACTCGATACCCCTGTGGTGCCCACTCAAATTTGCTTCCTGGTTCACCAGAAGCCACCTAGAAAGGACTTAAAGGCTGGGGACTTCCCAAATGAATAGCAGTAGAATTTTCAGATACTAAGCAGGAACCATGAGCTCTTGATACAACAATAAAACCTCCCACAATGGGCATTTTAGAAGCTACAGTGTTATGGGAAACGTTTTGATCCATGAGATTTGAATTTACATTCTCATATAGCCTAACTAAAGAGTTTAAAACAAAGTTCCAAGCTGAGCTAGTCGTGGTGCCAAGCCGGGGACCTTCACCAGGACCACCCATAAGCAAAGGAGAAAAAAGAGATGGTGTAGATCCATCAGAAGAGGACTTGTGGGAGGTCTTGCGGGTCCTTAAATAACGTTGGAGCAAGATCAAGGTCATCCAACAGAGCAGTGTTAACTTGAGGTTATTGGAAGATCCTGGTTTCTTTCAATGTTTTTTCTCCGGTTCTGCCACAGAATATGGACTGCACAGAGAGCATGAGGGAGGTTGACCATTAACCAAGGACTACATTGGAGTTACTTTTATCACTATGCAGTTGACAACAGTTTAATAGCTCCTCATCACTAATGTCCTTAGTTGTGAATAGATCGAGGCTCAAAGAAACCACATCTTTGCAGGAGAAGATGGAATATTGGATAATGCAGGAGAGTCATTCTTAGAAAAGAATGTTGTAATCTTAGCATAAGATGGTAGATGCACCTGGCTTCTCACTGCGGGCGTGTGCCTTCGCAAGAGGTGAGTTATGGGAACACCTTTTCTTGTCCTCTAAACTGAGTTGCTGCTGCAGAGCTCTTATTAGCAAACTTGGGAAATCTAGAACTAGAGGGGACAGTTTTATCTCTTGGTATAAACTCTGCTCCCGGAGGAGAGAATTCTGCACCGGGAGTTGCTCTACTGCGGAAAAAGTAACAGATGCATAGTCCCATCTGAAAAAAGGAGTGGTAACAGTTTAAACTACACTCACCAAATCCAAGTCAGACAGAAGCCAAGATCCTGAAACTGCAGGAACCAGAATGGACAGACTTCAGACAGCCTACCAGTTGTCCTGCCGGAAGCCCCCAATGGACTTCCTCCTGTTGACCACCTCTACTGCACTGCCACTCCAGAGCTTTACTCAAACACAGCCTCTTGGAATCTCAAGGAGCTGCGTTTTTCTGCAGCTAATCTGGGCTTCATTAGAAGAAAGCACCTCCACAAGTCCTTGCATACAAGCGTTCTTTGTCAAGCCGCACTGATTCAGGTGCTGTGTCAGCCACTTCCGCTTATTATGGCTCACTGGAGTGTGAAAAATGTGCATGAATATGGATGGAACAATAACTATTGCTATAACTAGTAGTTCAGAGATCATTACAGATTGTATTGGCTATGGCAGCTCCTTTTGGAAAACTTGCAGAAAGTACAATAGATCCTTAACCTACTATTAGTATGCCAGATAGAAATAAAAAAATATCTGTGGGGCATACACCAAAATATCATAACTTAGTGTGTAAAAAGTAACTTCCATGCAACATATTGACTAGTGATAAGCAAACCTAGTTTGTGAGCACAAAATGATTGCAAAAAAAGTTATATTGCCTTATTAAAATGAGGGGGGAAATAGTATCACAGGAAGCTTTGCCCTCTCAAGGCATGATAGACTGAGGTATGACTGACCCTTTCTTTGAGTAGGGAAACTCCTTGGAACATTATGAACTGTATGCTCCTAGCAGATAGATCCCTGCCCTTCTAATAGGTTTACCCCCACCTCTGTGTTTACTCACCTATGGGAATTGGAACCACTAGGGCACCATCTTTATCCCTCCCCCAAATTCCATGGGCCAGAATGTGTATTAAATGGATACTCAGATGGGCAACCAACCTCAAAGGTAGGTTGTAAGAGAAACCCCAGGCCCACAACTACTGCCGGTTTTACAGGAGGCATATGAAATCAGAGCTCTCCCCACCACAATGGAACAGGCCATAATACTACCATCCTAAAACCAGGCAAAGACAGTAAATTATGCCCATAGCACTAATAAACCAAGACACGAAAATCCTCACGGCGATCCTTGCAGATCGACTCAAAAGAGTGATCACCATACTAGTCCACCGAGACAAGACTAGCTACGTCCCCGGTAGGGCCACCACGGCAAACATAAGACGCCTCCATACTCTAACCCAGAAGGCTGCGTGGTAGCCACTCTGGACGCCATAAAAGCTTTCAATTCTGTTAGATGGGAATGGATGTTTGCCACGCTAGAACACCACAGAATGGGACAAGGTTTATGCAGTGGATATGCATGCTCTATGCCACACCATCAGCAAGGGTGCGCACAGGCAAATACATCTCAGACATATTCCTGATCAGTAGAGGCACCAAACAAGGCTGCCCATTATCGCCCCTTCTATACATCCTAGTGCTAGAGCCTCTGACAATCTACATGAGAGACTCATTCCGAGACACAGGGCTGCAGATAGACTGAACCGCACATGTCATATCCCTGTATGCAGATGAGCTACTTTTATACATGCAGCACCCAGAAGATAACCTGGGAACATATTTGGAAGTACTAGATAATTTCACAAATCTCTCAGGGATCACCATCAGGAGGGCTAAGTCCTGCCTGTTCACACTGGTGGGTTGGGCTGAGAAGACGGAAGACCAACTCCCTCGTCTGGAACTGAATTGGAACACTCACACGTTCCGCTATCTAGGCATAAATATACATCATTCTATAGAAGACACACATAAGGCCAGCACGCTGAGAGTGAAAAACAGCATATAAGCATCTATCAAATTTTGGGAGAAACTCCCCCTGTCAGTAGCAGGACGAATATCGCTGGTGAAGATGATAGCCCTGTCCAGACTGCTATACCATTTTGTTAATGTGCCATACCTCATCCCAAAGAAGTTTTTCGTAGACCTCAACACAATACTAAGCAGCTTCATATGGGGCAAAGGGAGGAGAAGAGTAGCTATGGAGACGCTTTGTAGGAACTACACAGGAGGAATGCGCCTTCCACACATGGAGCTATACTATCTAGCGGGCCAGCTCAAACACGTGGCCTGCTGGCTAGCGAACGTAGAAACGAATGTAGAAACAACAGAGCACACCCTCCCGAGTAAATCTGTAGCACCATATCTCCTCAAGGAGGTGCTATGGCTAGACAGAAGCAGGATCCCACAATCCCCAACCCTCCTACACCTAGGGTGCCAAATATGGCGTAGAACTAAATAATTGCTGAAAATAAAAGAACCCTATTCTCCACAGATACCACTCGGAGCGCTCAATAGAACCATCAGAACAGAGACTATTGGGAGACCAAAGGAATAATCGTGACCGGTGACCCTAGCCCCGGAAGGGGTGAAACTTGACTTCCAAGACCTAGTTGAGTCCCGTGATCTACACCATGGCCAATTCATAACCTATGCAAGACTTATCAAACAACTAGATGCTAAATGGCTGTCACCATCAACATTACAAACAGAAAACCCAACCTTAGGTGTGCTTTACGATGTTACCGACGGGGGACACATAGTATCCAGGATATATCAAATGCTCACAGAAGAGATCCCCCCAAGACACGAACAAAGGAAGACGGACATGGGAAAAAATAATAGACAGACAAATCACAGACAAAGAGTGGGCAAAGGTGAAACTTTATCCGAAAAAAATATCCAGAAATGCCAGACTAAAACAGTTGCAGTTCTACATACTTCATGGAGCATATCTAACACCGGAGAAGATATCGCACTTCCCGGGTGACACTGCACAGAGCTGGCCAAAATGTGGAGAAGAGAAAGCGAACCTGGGACATATGTTCTGGCACTGTCCAAAAATCCAAGAATATTGGCGAGAAATTGAGCAGTGCCTGAGAGAGAAGGGAATTAAAGGCCAGGAATGGTCCATTTAAGCCTGTCTCCTGGGACTCTATAGTTACCGAATTAAAAATAAAGCAATGGAAAAGATGATAAACCTGGCATGGGCATTAGTCAAGTGATGGATAGCGATGAAGTGGAAAGCAAGAGACAGTCCTGAAATAGAGACGTGGTGGAAAGACTTAAAAGGGTGGGCCATAGTGGAAACGGCAGTCTGGCTCGAAGCCTTATGAACAGGAAGAAGAGAAGGCTCCATAGATATCACTGCATGGAATGCAATAATGCAAGATCTGTTCACCTGTCCAGACAACAAGCCTCCCTGAGAGCGCAAAACCATGCAATAGACTAAGCTGAGACAATAGATGATACTAGGAAGCACAACGAACATCAGGCATGCAACACCTCCAAAGACATCGATCTGGACACCTGTCATCCAGACTGCAGGACCCTGTGACTAAGTTTTGTTGATTGTTGTGGTTAGGGACGTAAGGAGGGAGGGGGGTAAGGGTTTGACAACAACATACGGCATAATGCAATGTACTCGACTATGCACTAACAAAATTAATAAAACATATACATTTTAAAAAAGGGAAACCCCGAGGAATAATGATGCCTGTAAAGAGTTCTTTATAAAACACAAACTACCTTAATCCTGATGCCCAATAGGACCTGCTGTAACCTATTGCAAAAATGTTGAGCTAAACCTACCGCGACCAAAGTAATGTTGCAAAAAGGTGTGTAGACCTGACTAGCCCTTTCTATACTTTCCATATGGGATGGATGAAATTGAAACCAAGTACTTTAATGTATAACCTAAGAGTACCATCTTTTTTAAGATGGTAAACATCCTGGATGGAACAAACAGGTCATTAAAACAACGTTTCCAATATGTGTATTCCCCATAACATATGAATAGAATACCAACCATCCAAATGTTAACCATTAAGATTTTTTTCTGTGAGCCATACAATGAACAAATCTAGTTAATGCTGAGTAATGTCATGATGGGGAACAAGATAAATTTCATATTGTCTGATCTTTAGCCATCCTCGTATACACTATCCCCCATATCTGGTAATTAACATAATCGGAGAGATGTTCCATGTAATCCTTAGGAAATGACGCCCCAGCTTGTTGAAACATGCCTTGATTTCCCTAAGAACAGAGTGAGCAGCTCTTCATCCTTATGTCGTCAATTGTGGGCACCAACTACAAGTAAGGATGTTACAAGTCTGTTTTATTTAAAGCTAAATAGTGTCGGCGTGGTCAGGAAAGGCCCCCACAGGCAAGGGGGGGGTTTATGTTGCGCGCGCCGTATTGATGACTGCGGGTGTGCTGCGAACTGAGCGCGGTGTTGCAATTATATATGTATCGAGTGTAGTTAATTGTGGATGGGATATATTACTTTTTAGTGTTGCTTTTTGTTTAGAACTAATGCATATTAGCTTGCATGCATGCAGAAAGATACAATGTTGAAACCACCAAATATAACATAAACACGATTCACACATGGGGTGCTTTGAAGTACATGCAAACTAAGAGACGGGGAAGGTTTTTAATGCATGCAAGGAAGAGGACGGTTTAGAAAACCGGTATTAAACATGCATCCACAGTGATACAAATACATAGGAAATGTGTGAATCTAAATGGAGTGCGCTTTTTACAAATGGATTTCAGTGCTGTTTGCAGCGAGTTTCAGAGCCCAGAGGATGAGTAAATAAGTAATTTCAACCTTTGCTGTCAGCTCCGCTGAAGAAGCTGGCCATGAATGTTATGGTCTGATAAATATCGCAGACGGCAGATGTAATCTCCTGATGCATGGGAGCGTGACAGAAGGGTTTTCGGTATTTGTTCTGAACAGCAGTAAACCACGGGATGACTCAGTGCTCAAGGCGAAAGTGACTGAAACATTAAAAGTCTCAAATATATTTTCAGATGTGCTGTGTGCGTTAACATGGCATTAGATTAGAAAGGTCCTAGAAACCGGTGGACTGGGGCATGAAATAGTATTGTTAACTCAAAGAGAACTTATTAACCCAGCCTTCCACATGTCAGTGGCAAGAATCACGTTAGCCCATGGTTGGAAAACAGAACCGGGTCCAATAGTAGCTATGTGGTGGGTTACAGTTTGGGGAATCATGGAGACGGAGAAGGTGTGCGCCCTGGCCAACGGCAAATATCAAATATTCCTTGCAGTACGGCTCCCATTTCATGATATGAAATATGTATTGGACAGAGAACATTACAAACTACTATTACAACCTGCTCTGCTCTGAAATGTCTTGGTTCTCTGAGTGGGGTTGTAGCTGTATTGGCCATGGGGAGAGCCCCTAGAGGAAAGACTGATCATCAAATGGAGGAACTCTGTTACGTCACTGCTGGTTTCTTTAGTTAGTTACGGTTTAAGAGGTGGAGGGGAAAGGGGTCTGGGGGGAATGGGTTGTCGAGGTAGGGGCAACGGGGTTCTGGGGGGGGAATGGGTTGTTAATGTAATGGTTCAAATGAATGCTAATTCAGATTCCTACCATGCTGTGTCATACGGTGGACTGGCTGTCATGGTGTTTAAAACTTGTGGCTGTAAGTCAATAATGGTTGTCTGGAATTCACATTGAAACTAAATAAAGCTTTAAAAAAAAAAAGCAGAGGGGTGTTCTACACATGAGGTGATGATAATAGTTTAAAATAAAAGCTGCCAATGAGAATGTAGGAAATGGAGAAAGATAGGATTTCTTTGAAGAGGTTTTTGTCCAGTCACATGTGGGGGTGGATTGTAATAAAGTATCTGGGAGTGTTTTAACTGTTGCTAAAATGTATATAAGATGTCGACTAATGTGGTTTGGTGAGACTTGGGTTACTTTGATCCTACAGCACCATCTCATTGTTCCCCGCATAACTGTACAATTAACTTGCTTTATGTACAAAACGTACACTCGTTCATCAAGTGGTGGGCCCGCTTGGGTTGAGGTGATTTAAGGGGCCACCCTTACAAATTTGGTGAGCCTGCCAGGAGCCCAGGCTTTCCGAGATGTTGGGGGTCTTCTGTCCGCACCACTCAGCTGCAACACCTCACTGCGGGGACCAGTCTTCTGTGCACAGTGAAAAAGAGGTCTGCGAATGCCATGCAGGTTAAAGGTCTGTCTGTTCCTCAGAGCCATGGTGCTGTGGCCCACCAGTGCAGGACGGCTTGACGGAGCACCACATCGGAGTGCCTTGGATTCACGTGAATGCACATTTGAGGTGTAAAGCAAAAGGGGAAATGGGGGTAAAAATGTATTCCTTTGATTTAAGGGGTTTGGTAAGGGTAGACTTGGATTGTGTGTGTGAAATTAGTTATGGTTGCAGGGATTGGAAAAGTGGATGTTTTGACAGGGGAATTGAACTGTTCTGTATTGTAAGTCCCTTGAATATATTTTGTTACCTAGTTTGTTATTTTCGAGGTGTGAGGTGGTATCCTACCCCCCACGTCCAGTGTGTGGTTTGTCCTGATACCCTTTAGCTTGCTTGTCTGGCTGGCTGGAGCCCTCACCTGAAGGTGGGGTGGCATTTTATGGTAAGTCCAACCATAGATACCTTTCTGAAGTAGGCCTTGACATTCTTATGTATTAGCCGTGCGGGCGGAGCCTTCGCCTCGATTTTTCTTGTTTAGTCGAAGTAATGAAGGGGAAACTTCCGGTAGTCAGGAAAATATGTTTTTGTAGTAGAGAAGGCCATACTAGTGATAAAGAAAACGAGAGCAGTGGTGCTGTAGTGGAAAGCACTGCACCCCTCCTATGCTCGAGTGGTGGGGATATCTCGGAAATATAGGTCGGCAAATGTTTTTGATGCAATGCTGTCTTTTGTGTAAGAGTGAGAAGTAGAATTGAAGCAAGCAGACTAGTCAGGTAAATCCGGTATAAACGGGTACAGTGACTGATTGCGGGGAAACGACTAAGAAACTGGGTGGGGGTAAAAAGGGGGTTCTTTGGGTGAAAAATGTTTGTGACGCGGGTACGGCTCGACATTTATTCTGTGAAATAATTTTTGATAACTTGGGGAGAAGTATGGAATCTCCATTGAATCATTTGTGCTAGGTGTTGCCCGGCTATAAGGCAAACATCACAAAACGCACAAGGGCTTGAAGTTAGAGAAGCGGTTCAACATCGTGGAATTATGGAGGATGTATGAAAAAGGCAGAAAGGGCAATAATGTTGAAATCGTGGAGGGAGGGCCAATAAAGGAGGGTGCAGGAATTCTTTCTGCACCACCCCCATATGGGTGCTATCCTTTCTTGCCCGCAGAGGGGTACACAGACCCTGAGTTTGTACCATCATTTAACCAGCGGCTACACCAGTGGTTGTGAGACAGACATAGGGAGAGCCTCATCAGAACTGGGATCTTGATATAAGTGAAAGGGTAACTCCTTCAAGGGTTAGGGCTGCAGAGAGGTTAAAAACAGAGAGCAGGAAGGGGATAACTCCCCCGTCTGCTAGGTTAGCAGAAAGATTAAGGGAGGAGTGAGACAGACAGAAGCACGGGGAAGGATTGAGAACAAGGCTGGTCAGGCCCTTTCCTGCTAGGATAGAGGATGGGTTGCGGGAAGTGGTAGAGACACAGGAGTGGGAAAAAATGAACACATCGCTAAGGCTAGCTGAGGAAGAGGTAGTGCTGCTATGGCGGGAAGAGATGAAGAGCGGGAGGAAATGAGAAGACCGGTAAGGGATGTAGAAGAAGGAAGGTGGAGACGTGCAGGTTCTTCTAAGATTGGACAATTCGGTTATCAAAGCGTTTGAGGTGGATATGGAGAACAGGGATGCTGTCAAACAGGTACATGGGCTGATCGGGGAGGATGGGAGACGGCACCCTGTGGTAGTGCTAATTATGCATCCATGCCTGTAGAAGGGTCAGGGGATGTAGTAGCCAGAGTAGAAGATGAAGAGGGAGGGGAATCTGATGTCAAGAAGGGGAAGCAGGGTGAAGTTGCTCTACCTCCCACTCCAGTAGCAGTAATAGAAAGCACACCATGGAGCAAAAGAACACACCAGGGTACGCGCATGGCTGTAGCAAGTAGTAGGAGAGAAATTGGGGAAGCCCCAGTAAAAACGGGTGTAACTCAGTTTCTGGTGTTCCAGAAGGGTCAGGGAAAAGCATGCATATTATGTCCTGTGGCCACACATGGACCGGAATAACTTGATGAACACACTCCCTTTGCTCACTGCTGGGGCGGGAAAGTGCATTTATGCATTCGAGAAACGCCATGCCGATGTCATGTTGGCTGTAGTGCACCGGCCCTAATGAGGGAGCAGTCAGACGAGCTTTGAAGGAGATCAGGGAATCCGGGAGTTCAGTTGGATACAAATGCCCATGATGGAGCGGCTTTTAATAATTGCCAGGCACAGGTATGCGGACCTTGCGGATTATGTATCCTGATACAAAATTGGATGATGATTCTGCCGAACACATCCAGTTAATTCAGGAGATGTGGAGGGCAGAAACGGGAGAAGCACAAGAATGTGGCGATTTCTTTACCACATGCTAAAGAAGCAACTTCCCAAGGAAGTCTAGCACGATTTAGATCAAGTGGTAGGGATGGAGGCCAAGAGTTGGCCAGAAATTCAAGCACACATTGAGCATTTTTGTAAAAGGTGATAAGAAACAGAGAGTATAGAACGGGCACAAAAGGAAGAGGCCAAACTTGTTCAGAAGAAATTGGCCAAGATTTGTTTGAAGGGGCAGTAATTGCTAACTCTATGGAAGGACAGCAGGGGCAATTGGGACAACAGGACAGGGTGAATTGGGTATGACACAAGGGTGGATGGATGGGTATGTTCCCTGCCCAAGGACGATGAGTGTTTCCGAGGGGCAGAGGAGGATTTCCACAGGGAACTGGGTCATTTGGCTGGTTCGGAGGAATGGGTCTGCAGTTTAATGGGCCAATGCGAAATAATTATGGATTATTTTATGGGATTCAGTGTTGGTCATTTGGAAGGTTGGGAGATGTGGCGGACCACAGTATTTCAACATGGGAGCACAGCAGATGCAATCCCCAATCCTGCATATGCTCCAGGCTCTGTGCAATCGCAGCAGGCACAGGTTGAACAGAACCCAGTGACTGGAACTGCACAGACTTTTGGGATGCCACCGTCCATGCCAGCACAAGCATCGGTGCAGACATGGGACAAAAATCCTTTACCCCAAGGAACAGTTACTCACTACACTGGAGCAAGTGTTTTTGGATGGAGTCCTTTTTCGCTCCCTGGTGCTATGTACCAGGAGTAGGACAACCCACAGGGTTCTCTGATGTGTCTAGTCCTGTCTGTTACCACCAATCCAGAAGAGAAACCCAGAATAGGTGTGCAAGTAGGTGACCGAACGTTCTCATTTATGGTCTACACAGGAGCTACACAATCTTGCATTAAGGAAGGTGAGTTCCCCTTATCAGGCAAAACAATGGCACACAGGGATTCTCTGGATCTATCCTGTTGGCTCCTTGTACTTTGTATTAAGGTAGGTACTCAAAATGCATTTGCTTCTTTGTTGTATTGTACGAACACCTCAACAAATCTTTTGGAAAGGGACCTCCTGAGTAAGCTACAGATGTTGATTGCTTTCACAGAGGAAGGTATTGTATGCTCGACTCCGGGGTTGCATCTGGTAAGGGGAGCAGCACGTTTTCAGACCTATTGTGGCAACAGCCCGATTAGAGGGGTTCCCGTACATTGTGATGGTTTTGTTGAGTAGGGTCCCAGGATCAGAAATCAAATGGGCAAGTAAAACCATTTATGAGGCTATTATGCCAGTCCTAGAGCAACTCGCAGGCATGGCTCTAGAGGATCTGGGGATCTTTGAAGTGTATGATGATCTTGTCCACCTTGCCCAACCGTTTGTAACAAAAGCTGGTACAAAAAACATAAAAAGACGTGCCATACAAACAAAAGTGTGGTACGATAAGGAATGTAGGTGGGCAAAGAGGGGTGTGCTGAAGTGTTTGGAAAAAGGCCAAGAGGTGGATAAACCACTGCTGATATCCCAGTTGCAGGCTTACAAGTCCCTAATTAAGACAAAAAAAGAAGCCCATGTTGGGGCTGAATGGGACAAAATGTATGTGGCCTCTACTTCCGGCGACTGACGCACATTCTGGCGATTAGTAAGTGTGAACACCAATGGTCCGTCAAGGGATTTGGTAACAGAGATACCTGCCAATGACAGGATACAGCACTTCCAGGAACTATATAGTTTGGACCCAATAATACAGGACCCGGATGTCTTGCCTGACCATTATGAGAATGTGAATGGGCATGAACCAATACAGCTGCAACTAGGGGTTGTTTGCAATGTCATACTTTCACAGAAGGGAGGGAAGGCCCGGGACCCCGACTTGTTGCCTGTTGACCTATTTAGAGATGAGATCAGGGTTTGGGCTCCAATTTTGTGCCTTTTCTTTAATGCCGGTTTGAAACAGAATAGGGTTCCCCACTCTTGGTACAAAGCTACCATCGTACCAATTTATAAAAAGGAAGGGCTTGGTGATACAACTTATTACAGGACAATTGCCCTACTAGATGGGGTGGGAACATTTTTTGCTAAAGCCCTACTAGTACATTTGCGAGAATGGGTGGACGGGAATGGTATTATTGACCACTTGCAGGCAGGGTTTTCTATGGGGGTAAGCACACTGGACCAGGTGTTCCGGCTCTATTTGATTGCACAAAAATACACGGTACTGAGGGAGATGAGGGTATATGCAGTATTAAGCTACCTCAGGACTGCGTTTGATAGCGTCTCGAGAGCGACACTTTGTGCAATTCTTGCCTGGAGGGGGATCCCAGCTGGTCTTCTCCAGATATTGATCAGCTATACTCTGATAACTCTGCGAAAGTATGTTGGGGACTGGGGTTGGGTGGGCTCACACATCCCATTGCAGTAGTTAGAGGGGTATGACTGGGATGTGTTCTAGCACCTCTATTTTTTTTAATATACATTAATGAGGTAGTCCACCATCTAAAATCAAACTGTTTGGATCCTCCGAAGTGGGGGCGGGAGACCTGCCCAATCCTCCTTTTTGCGAATGATGCCGTTTTACTATATACTTCGGTGAAGGGGCTCAAAACCAGACTTGCGGCTTTTGTGATGAAACGTAGAGAGTGGAGTCTTGAGATTTATATGGCCAAGGCCAAAACATTGGTCTTTAGACACAGACGTAAAAAGTCGATTCCAGTGCTGTTGATCATAAATGGGTCACTACTCGAACAAGTACACAATTACGACTACCTGGGTGTTGGACTCAATGATACTGGAGACTGGACCCCCCCAGTTACTACAATCTAGTTTGACCATGGGAAAATATGGGGGGAGGTATTATAAGGTTTTTATTACTCGCATTGCCAGGGTGCTATCTCGCCTGCAATCAAGTTGCTCTCGGCCCAGGCAAAACCAATAGCCACTTATGGGGCTACTCAAAATGTAACAACGTGGGTCTGGCTGAGAGAGCCTGTCCGAAGAAACTACTGGGACTTGCCAAAAGCTGCCCTCTACTCAGATTTATTATGAACTGGGATTAAGCCCAAATCAAAAAGAGGTCTAGTATTGGCCAGTGTTATTTTGGCTTAGAGTATGGCTGACCCCTGAATTACAGATTTTTCGAGAGGAGGTGTCCCATATTCTGGAATCGGAGGGCAGGAAGTGCCTACCCTGGTTCCAACATGTAAAGAAAACGTTTGGCTCGTATGGGCATGGCTGATTTATGGTTATGGCCACAGAGAATAACTCTGAGTGACGTTGGCAAGGCCAAAGTCGCCTTCCGAAGGCTCCTAAAGATGGGCCTGGCTAGCGATTGCTTAAAGGTGGCTGTTGGCAGACTTTATTTGAACTCCAAATTAACAACTGGGTTTGAAGTTTACCTTGATTTTGTTGTCTCTCCACTGACACGTAACCTTTATTTAAGGTTTAGATTGTCACAATTGAATCTGACTTGCAGCACTTCAAAATGGTATCCTAGTGAGAATGATCTCTGCCCAGTTTGCGGCTTATCCAAGGAGACGGTGCTCCATTTCTTGTTTTTCTGCCAAGGTTATAGGGTTGTACGAGGTAAATACCTCAAAACAATAAGTAACAACTATAGTACCCGCAGTACAGGCCTGGCTTGCAAGCTATTTAGACTTGGCTTAGAGAGTAAGGGGCAAAATTATAAAAGAAGGAAGATGAGCCTGTGGTGTCATGGAGGCATATATGCTTCCATTAATACATTCAGAAATGGTATGTAATTGTACTTTACGTTTGCTTCTGATTGTAAACCATGCCCTTTGCGATAATTGGGAATAGTTGGAAGGTTAAGCTTGTCAAATCAAGTATCAAGCTACCTAATCCTATGTTTTCTTATCCTTGTTGATCTTTCTTGCACTTAGGTAATATATGAAATGATAATTTGCCTCTTTGTTTTTAACGCTTCACTATGTAATTAATTGGTATTTCTTTTTTTATTTCTGTGCTTTTATGGTATTTATGCCGAAATAAAGATGAATGATGATGAGAAATCAGACTTGGCGGGTACCAATGGAGTTTTTCATTTCAGCCTGATGTGTTACAGGAGATAACATCAGGCACTATTGTTACGATTCGCTTAGAGTCTGTAGTGATCAAGAAGAACAGGGTGGTTCTCTCATGTACAGATGAGGAAGGCAGAGAGTGGCACACAATTCTGTGCATCGATCCGACCTTATCGCTAAGTGACGTGTTCGACGAGCAACTGTTCGAAGACACTGAAGACACGAGAGATGGTCTTTGAAATTGGGGTGCCTTGCCAGATAGCGATAGAGCAAAGGGAAGACCATGCTCATTGTTAAAAGTACATCGCCATATTGGAAGGCGGATTTGGGAAAGGTGCCGGACCTTTGATGGAACAGCAAGCCTCATGCTGTGGAGCTGCTAAGGAGTGTTGGAGCATTGCGAATAAAATTAAAATCTGGTGCAATATATTACCACTTTTTAAGCAGTACCCAATGTCTAGAGAGACAAACAAAGGGATTTACGAGACCACCATGGCGTTGTTGAAGCAAGGCATAATACAACCTTCTGTGCCCCCATGCAATAGAGCAATCTACCCTGGGAAGAAAGTGAAGGGGTCCAGTTGGAGGATTTGTGCCACCTCAATAACATTGTTGAGGCAAAATTTCAGGTGGTTCTGAAGCCTGCCACCATTCTCTGTAACATCCTTACTGGGTCGACCCACTTCACAGTGATCGATTTAGAAAAATAAATGCATTCTTACACTACTAGTGGGTGCGGACGGCGATGGCCGCCTAATACACAGTTCCCGACCCGAAGGGGATGCAAGAGATGAAAGAGCATTTCCATATCCCTTTACCAACCGAAAAAAGGCATAAGGCGAGCGTTAATGTCGGCGAGTCTGCACAGATATCCAGAGAAGGAAAGCAAGGGGTGATTTTGAAGTCAAACTACAAATGGTGTGCGGTGCGGGCGCTCCCCTCCCCCACTCAGTACCGGCAGCAGCGGCCCACAGAAAAAAGGCACCAACCCGCCGGCAACAAGCCAAGTGACCGGGGTCTGTAGCGAGAACCCTGCCCTAAGCACATGCTTTCCCCCCCATAAAGAACCAGCCCACCTCCAGTCTGTGGTGAGGTCCGCTCCCGGGAAGCCCCAGGCCACGAAGAGAAGTAAGACGCCAGCAGCGCCCCGCAGAGCCCCGGCAGCCCAAGCGGGTGCGCTCAACTGATGCAAATAGGAGCAGAAAGCCCTGTGGGCCCGGCGGGAGATCCACGCCCCCCAGCAACAGGAGCAACCGCCTCTGCGGTAGCAAAAATAAGGACACACGGCCAGCACCTCAAGACCAGCAGCATGCACCCTTGCCCTCACTGAGTGGTTGTGCTGGGGGGAAACGGGGAGTGACATCGCCCCACAGGCAACGGAGCACAAGACGAACACGAGATAACTATTATTAGGCCGCACCAACTTGACAGAAAGGACAGAGGGAGCGGCCCTCTCCAGGAGCTACATAGCCCCCCACTTCAAACTTGGGCCAGAAACGAGGCACGGCGAGCACGGTCCTGCAAACCCCACTGCGCTTCTAACTACACAGAGATGCTGAAGCCCCATCTGGGTGGCAGAGGCACCTGGGGTGAAGGTAAGGAGAAATCACTGCGCCAACGCTCTGCTACATTGAATTTAAAAGCAGGGTCAGTTCTCATGCAGGCCCCGCGGTGCCCAATAATTGGATTCATCACCAACGGGGACCAGTACAACAAGGCACCTGCATAGAGCCCTACTCAGGGAGGGGGACCCCCAATTGCAAGGCCAAAGACATTTCCCCCAGCAGCACCCACACGAGAGTCGGAGCTGGGTGGGTCCTGAAAAACAGGTCAACAGCAAAAGGTGGCCAGGAGATCCTCAAGGACCTTAAACACCAGGCAACTCTCCCCAAAAACACCCAAACCACATCAGCGCCAACACTGCCTATAGGCCTGGGCTGCACCCTGAACTAGGGTAAAGCAGACAACGGTGTCACCAAACAGCACCCGAAAAGAACTTGCACCGGCTTACCCCAGCAACGTAAATGGCACAAACACATAGCGGGGTGTCCTGGCACCCAACAGACCTGTCAAATGACGGTCAGAAACCTGGAACCCCCAGTAAACAAGCACAGGAAGAGCCCCCACAGCCAAGCTGGAAGCCCTAAAAAAGTGGTGCAAGGACTGATAAGGCCACAGGGAGCAAGAAGTCTAGATAGACTGCAACAGTATAGAAGAGAAGAGGGCCCACACACCATCCCCGCCTAGATGAGTACAGCAGCCACAAAAGACGATATTGCAGGAATCGTGGCAGAAATCCACGCACTGAGGTCCGACATACAAACCTCCATCTCGGAAATTAGGGGGAAAGTCGAGTGCATTGAGAATAAGGTGGAAAACTTAGGACACAACCAAATAGACACAGACCTGATGGAAATGAAACTCACCACAAGGATGACTGAAATAGAAAGGAAAGAAGAAGAATTAACCCTCAAGATGGACGACATGGAAAATAGGGAAAGGAGGTCCAATCTAAGAATAACCGGCCTAACAGAGACAGATGGGGAAACGCTGGCCATGGTTGAGAGAAAAGTTCAAGAAATTATTAACCAGCTCTTCGCAACAGAGGAGGGCAAAACAGTGCATATCAAAAGGGCTCACAGAGGAGGGTGGGTGTTAGCAGTAGGACCATGTTCAATAATAGTGAAGTTCCTGAGCTACAAGGAAAAGACGGAAATCCTCCTAAAAGTGAAACAAACAGAAGATATCCTATTTCAAGGCTCCAAACTCAAGGTCTTTAAAGATTTATCCAACTTTACACTGAGCAGCAGGAGAACGTGTAAGCCCCTCATGACATGGCTGACAGAAAAAGCAGTGAGATACAGGTGGGTGTAACCCTTTGACCTGACTTTCAAGGTTAAAGGAGAGGAATTCCAGGTGGTGACCCCGGAAGAAGCAAAGCAAGTCTTGATGCACCTAAAACCAAAACGACAGAGCCCCATCCGGGCCATCCCAAGGCCAGGCATCCAAGAAACAAGTGTTAGGGAGAATTCTCAAGAATGTGCTAATTTCCCTCACCTTTTGGGACCCTCAACAACTTTGCTGGATTTCTAGGATTTGATTTTTTGCCTGGGAAGAGTGTGGGCCTTTTTTCCCACTCTTCCATATATTTTGATGTGTTTTACTTTTGTGTTCTTTGGATATGGAGTTTTAAAAACAACTCCATAGACATCATCTTTTTCCGTGTGTCACCCAACACCCTTGGTGCAGTCGCAAAGGGGTGTCTTTCAGACTCCCCAAGGTTTAAATACCTTTTCTGGGACAGACTACTGTCTCCCAGAGCATGTAAAGTTAAACTGGCTTTACTAGTCTTTTTAAATGTACATACCCAGCACACACTATCTTTCTATAGAGTGCTGGAGGGGTTGCCTAGCTTCCCCTGAGTCTAAACACTCATGTAACAGTCAAATGTTACCCTTTCCCACTTGAAATGGCTGGTGGCAGTGGTTTTAAACAAACTACCATGATTATTCCCGACTGCGAACACCGGTAGCTACAAATCGGGTCAGCCATGTTTTCCAATATGGTGCCCAAGACCTATCTGTAAAAAACAGACTCTGGTCAACTTTTTTCACCATTTCTTTTTGGAAAGGTCCTTCTTGTGTTTCTCTATGCGCCAAACCAGGTTTGGTCCCTTTGTTCATTGCCCTTTGGCGGGCTTCAGTGCTGAAGCCCTCCTCTGGTGCCTGAGTGTCTGGGGTGGACAGGATGTGAGGGGGGTGACTGAAAATCCCTGTGCTTAGTTTCATAGGAGACCTGAATGCACTCTGGCATGATTGGCCGGCTGGCTGTCTGGCAAGGACAGCCACCCTGCTGTGTGAGGGACAGCCAGGATGGAATGAATGGGGGAAAACTGTTTAAAGGCAGGTCTCTGGGACTTGGAAAGCAGAGTCGACCACTGGAACGAAAGAACCGAAGACGAGCTGAAGGAAGACGACTGCTGCAACTCCTGGTCCACCGGTGAAGCCCTGCTGTAGGTCCGAATTTCCTGAAACTCCATCGACAGAGAAGCCCTTCAAGGTTAACTTTTCCGAGTTTGGTGGAAACAACCAACTCGTAAACCGCCTGGACACCATCCCCATACTGGTAAAATTTTCCCCAGAGTGCTGTTGAAAACTGGATAGCCAGTGGGAAGGATACCAGTTTGTGGTCTTTAAGGCACTCACACCTTAAACCGACATTTTGCCAAGCTTGTGGCCTCTTCCCTTGGCAGTGCAGGAACTTCCCGACGTCGTCCTTCTTATCCCCACGACTGAAGCTCAGGAACAGCGAGATCTGCAGGAACAACTGCCTCAGCTACAGATTGTCTTCACTTACAATATGCTGTGCAAGTGCGGTGCAGAACTCCGTTCGGCCGCGTTGAAAGTTTGTGAAACTTTCCCGACTTTGAAGGCTTGTCCTTCCCTAAACCAACATCTAACTTTTCGTCTGATCAAATTCTTCTAAGATCCGTGGCAAAGACTTAACCGTTTACTACCAGAACTGCGCTATCCTACACAAAGCTCTGACCCATTGACTTTGGCCTAGGCCTATTGAATTGAATTGCTGGTTGTAGTGAACTGAAACCATTTGCCCCACCTCTAAAAGTATTTGCGCTGTTCATTCTTATAACCTTGTCTTTTTACCCCTTTTTAAAGTAACTGAAGTGCCATTTTGCTCCCACTTCAGGGGAGCTGAACTTGTTCAGAAACTGATTGGTTGAGTATTGTAATGTATTATATTGTGATATTGAGCTGCTCTTACTAGTGGAATGTTTTCCAACTGACTGGGTGAATAAATGTATATTCTTTTACCAAGAAACCTTGAGTACGTGTTTGTTTGAATCACTGTAATTGCTTGTCCTTTGTGTAACCTGTTGTACTGCTCACTTTACTCTTGAGATAAGTCTGGCTGCTAAGCCACTGCTACCACATTACTGTGTAGTACAGGCTTGTACCAAAGGTGAAATTGTATTGACACTTGTAGTCTTAATTGTGTGTAGTGTTCCCAAAGGGTGCTGCACATGATTCTGCCTAACACTGGTGTACAGTGGTGAGGATAAAGTATAGTTGTTACATTTAGAGTGCTACTCTTACCTTTGTTCAAATAACCTTCAAAAGGCTACGCACCACTAGAGAAGCAATTGTTTTATCATGTCTGATATGGATAGCTACAGACAGGAGACCCTAGTCACTTTAACAGTTGATCAATTGAGAGAAATGTGTAAAGCTAGGAATCTCACTGTTAAAGGTAAAAAGGTTGAATTGATAGAAAAATTGTTGGAATACCAAAGTCTGAGGAGTGGGTCAGAAAGACCTACGCCTACAGCAAATGGGGAAAATGTTGATGAGGATGACAATGTTCCAGAGGGCAACTCAAATGTTATTGATCAGTTATATGAGGCAGAAGAGTCTCAAAATGTAGGCCCTGTTTTACCTCCACCTGCTCATAGGCCTCAACCTTTGACCACAGGGACCACATCCGGTCCAACACTAAGTCCTGAATTTGTCTCTCTGGAAAGGATGAGACTAGAATTGGAATTTAAAAGAATCCAAGCCCAAACTGAAAGCAAACTTCAAGAACTTAAGCTCAGAGAAATTGAGTTGAATCATGCACTTGAAATGAAAAGGTTGTCTCTTGAAACTGGTTCTCTCCCAGAGTCTTCTACGTCTTCCAGTCCTAAGAGGCATTGCATGTACAAAGATGCAGTATGTATGTATGTATGTATGTATGTATGTATGTATGAGGTTAAGCTTGATATTTTGGATTGGTTGGCTGCTTTTGAATATAACCATGGGATTCAAGAAATTACAGGGAATCAGCTGATTCCTTGGCTTTTTTCTAGGCTACCCCCCTGTTGCAACTGATGTGGTAATGGAGATGGGGAAGTAGACAGAAAGGAGTATGAAAGTGTGAAAGTAGCTTTAATAGCTAGGTTTGGGAAGACCCTTCCCAGTATCTTAAGAGGTTTAGAACCCTCAAAAAGCATGATGGTACCCCTTGCGCAACCTGGGTGACTGAATGTTTGAAAAACTTAGATGGGTGGGTTAAGGGTTACAGAGTTAACACATATAAAGGTATGAGAAATCTGTTTATGTTGGAATCTATTTATGATGCCTGCTCTCCTGAGCTGAGACAGCACTTGGCTGCCTCTAAGGAAATTGATCCAAAGAAATTAGCAGGGACTGCTGACTTGTGGGTTGCTAACAGGGCTACTCACAAGGATTCTGTGGTAACTCAGAAGAAGGATGAGGGAAAGCAGCACAAGAAAGCCAACAAGGAAAATTCTAATACCTCCACTTCAAAAGAGGGCCACACACATAACAAGGGTAAGCCCCCTGGGAAACCAAATACGGCTAGTGTATCTCCTGGTGCTAAACCAGAAGGAGGTCAGAACAAACCCCCATTCATAAAGACATTTGGGAAATGTTAAGCTTGTGGGTCAACTGACCATATGAAAGGGGATCCCAGATGTAAGGGTAAATCTCCAGGGATCCACACTCTCCTTAGCCTTCTCCCGAGAGGATGAAGTACCAATGGCAAGTGGAAACTTTCACTTACTGGCTGAGGAACCCATGAATGTCTCAGCCAGTGTTTCTTTAGTATCCCTGGGTCTGTGCGAACAGCAGAACTTAGATGTCTACAATTCCATTCCAGACAATACTAAAGAGTGTTCTAAAAGACAGTGTTCTTGTGAATGGTCAGGGGACCCCTGCCATCAGAGACACTGGAGCCAGCATTACTGTAGTAGATTAATCTTTTTTCAAGGTAGAGGATGTTGCTAAGGCACCCAAATACCTAGCTAAACTTGCTGGAGGCCCTGTCCAAATGCTTCCATAGTTACCAGCTCTCATCCAGTGCAATGACATGACTGTCAGGATACCTGTAAGTGTGCAGAGTGAAGTACCTGGGAGAGTCCTGTTGGGGAATGACTTAAAAACTCTTGGAGTTGTATCAAGCACCCCAGGCCTCCCAGCAAAAGGAAACAGGAGCAGACTAGGAAGGTCAGAGAGAGTACCTTAAAAGGCTCTCAAGAGGAGATTATAGAGAAACTATAACTCCCAGTCCACAGGACTTACTGACTGCATTCTCTAAGAGACAAGAGGAACACGGGAAACCTAAAACCTCCAGGAAGAAACCAGCCAGCCCTCCTGTGCTACCAACAAGGACATCCCTGAGAACACTGTCCAAAGTCACACCTGTGACTCCTCCACCAGCTGAGGCTGAGTGTGTGGAACAACCTTGTGTGGGTGAATCAGCTGCTGAGGAATCAGAGCTGGAAGAGGACCTTGCTCCTGTTGGAGATCTGGATCCTGCGGACCATCCCAAGCTGCAGTCTATACTGGCAGAAGGTGGACCCTGTAGGGCAGACTTCAGCAGAGGTCAAAGAGAGTGTCCTACTCTTGAAGGTCTTCGCCAACAGGCAGCTTCACAGCTGAATGGGCAAGAGCCCGGGAAGCATAGGTTGTACTGGGAAGATGGCCTCCTCTATAGTGCACCAACTGACTACATGGGACTACAGAAGACTTGTAGTGCCTCCAGAAAGCAGACTTCAGTTCCTACAGTTAGCCCGTGAGATACCTTTGGCTGGTCACTTGAGTTTCAAGAAGACCAAGGAAAGGCTCTCCTTATATTTCTACTGGCCTAAATTGGGGTCTGATGTAGATAAGTTATGTAGGAGCTGTCACACTTGCCAAACCTCTGGCAAGAGTGGAGCCAAGAATTTGGCACCCTTGGTGCCTCTCCCAGTGGTGAGAACCCCTTTTAAGGGGGTAGGAATCGACATTGTTGGCCCCTTAGACCCTCCAACATCTTCAGGAAACAGGTTTATCCTGGTTGTAGTAGACCATGCTACTAGGTATCCTGAAGTCATACCTATGAGGACTGTTACAGCTCAGGCTGTGGCTAAGGCCCTACTTGGTGTTCTGTAGGTTTTCCTAAGGAAGTTATCTCTGACAGGGGATCTAATTTTATGTCCCACTACATGCAGGCCATGTGGAAAAACTGTGGAGTAACTTACAAGTTCTCAACTGCCTACCATCCCTATACAACTGGATTGGTAGAGAGGTTCAACCGTACAATGAAGAGCATGCTACGTGCTTTAGAGGAACCTCTTAGGAGAAAGTGGGACCTTCTACTGCCATTCCTTCCCTTTGCTTATAGAGAAGTCCCTCAGGAGGGAGATGGATTTAGTCCCTTTGAGCTTCTCTATGGCCATCCAGTTATAGGCCCCTTGGCCCTGATTAAGCAGGGGTTGGAGAGTGCTCCTTCCCCCCAAGCCAGTGAGGGTCACCGACTATGTGATAGGTCTCCGGAGGAGAATGTCACACATGATGGCAGAAGCATCAGATAACTTAAAGGCAGGTCAGGCTCTGGTCAAACATTGGCATGACCAGAAGGCTAACATGGTTGAGTTTACTCAAGACAAGCAAGTTTTAGTTATGGTTCCTACAAGGCAGAGGGCCTTACAGGACAAGTGGATAGGACCCTTCAAGGTTGTTGGTAAACTTGGAGAGGTCAACTATCTGGTGGACTTAGGCAATCCTAAGGAGGCTTCCCAGAGTCTTTCAAACCAACCGTCTAAAAGCTTATGTCTCAAGACCAGAAGTGGGAGCTTTGCTTCTAGCTTCAGCTCAAGAGGAGGAAGAGGGTGAACCTCTACCTGACCTACTCAGAGGCCAGCCTTTAGATGAGAAGATAGGAGTCAATCTCTCTTCTAATCTAACACCTGAACAACAGGAGTAGTGTTTCTGTTAAATCAGTTTGCCTCCCTGTTTTCACGATCACCCGGCTTGACCCCTTGGGGCCAGCATGATATTCTCACTGGTGACTGTTTACCTGTTAAAAGCAGAGGTTACAGGATGTCGGACCATGTAAGAACCCACATAAAGGAGGAGGCCAACAAGATTCTTGATCTCGGGGTAATAGAGCCATCTACAAGTCCTTGGTCTAGTCCAGTTGTACTAGTGCCAGAGGCAGGATCCAAGGAGTTGAGGTTCTGTGTGGACTATAGAGCCCTTAATGCAGTCACTAAGACTGATGCCCACCCTTTACAGAGCATGTCAAGTTAAATTGACTTTACTAGTCTTTTTAAATTTACAGACCCAGCAAACACTATCTTCCTATAGAGGGCTTGCCTAGCTTCCCCTGAGTCTAAACACTCATGTAACAGTCAAATGTTACCCTTTCCCACTTGAAATGGCTGGTGGCAGTGGTTTTAAACAAACAACTATGATTTTTCCCGACCGCAAACACTGGTAGTTAAAATCGGGTCAGCCATGTTTTCCAATATGGCGCCCAAGACCTATCTGTAAAAACAGACTCCGGTCAACTTTTTTCGCCTTTTCTTTTTGGAAAGGTCCTTCTTGTGTTTGTCTCTGCGCGACAAACCAGGTTTGGTCCCTTTGTTCGTTCCCCTTTGCCGGGCTTCAGTGCTGATGCCCTCCTATGGCGCCTGAGTGTCTGGGGTGGACAGGATGTGAGGGAGGTGCCTGAAACTTCCTGTGCTTAGTCTCCTAGGAGACCTGAATGCACTCTGCCGTGATTGGCCGGCTGGTTGTCCGGCAAGAACAGCCACCCTGCTGTGTGAGGGACAGCCAGGCTGGAATGAATGGGGGAAAACTGTTTAAAAGCAGGTCTCTGGGACTTGGAAAGCAGAGTCGACCACTGGAACGAAGGAACCGAAGACGAGCTGAAGGAAGACGACTGCTGCAATTCCTGGTCCACCGGTGAAGCCCTGCTGCAGGTCCGAATTGCCTGAAACTCCATCGACAGAGAAGTGTCATGATGCCTGCCCCCGGACATCAGGATCAAGTCCATCTGGCCAGGAAACAGGCATCCAAGCACCCAATGGGATTCCCACAATCCCAGTTAGGAGCTATATGGGTGCGGTCCTGGCGCCGTAGGCACCAGGCTCATATTGTTAAACTTAACTCATGCAGACCATGCTGTAAGGAACTTAAGCATAGGCCATCGTGAGGCCTGGAAGGGATTACTTTTCTTTAGGGACTATTTTTTGTTTGGGTGTGGTTTTGGGACTTCTTACCTGGGACTACTTTGAAGGCTATTTAAACCACGCCCGATGAACAGCACACGCTTCGTGTTATTCTGCCTTCTGCAGCGTAACTCTCACCGTGCCTGCAAGCCGAGCATTCTGTCTTCAGCCACGCCGCCTCGACTCTGGACCAGATCCTAGAAAGAAGAAGGAAAAGTTAGAACAAGGACATTACCTTTTGATCATCAGCAGTTCTCAGAGCTGCCACACCATCGAATAGAGAAAGACTTAAAATTTAAACGCGTCGCATCGCCAGCTGCAGCGCTGCGCCAGACTCACCAGTCCTCACAGCATCTCCACGACCCGGCGCAGCCTCCATCGCCTCGTCGCCGAAATCCTGGCATCTGAAAAGACAAAACAAATAACAAGGTGAGCCAATTGCCAACAAGGACAATCTTCTTTCACCACAAGATACTTACTTGAGTTCATCGCCCGAGGCATTCTTCTTCTGCACACCATTTCTTCTTACGCCGCACCTGTAGGGAGACAGGAGGTAGTCAGTTAAATACATTTGGACCATTATTTTTCGCCGGACAGTTTGGGAAATACAGACTCTTACCTCAGCGCTTCTGCTTCCAATAAGGTGATCATCCCTAGGTTCAAGCTGCAAGAAAAAAGGGACAAAAGAGGGGCAAGAGTGAATAACAGACATTTTGAACTCTAAAGAACTATATGCTACTTACCTCGGAGTCATCAGTTGTCTGGAACTTGCCCAACTCATTCAGACCAGTGAAGTAACTGGTTTTCTGCGCGCCCCTGCCTTCCACGCAGGATGGAGAGCTCATCTTTTCAAACTATAAGGTGAAAGCAGTGAAAGGGAATACAGGAGGTGTTCAGTGGGGAACAATTGAGTGCATGTATCCTCTCGCCCACGGGTGGCTAATTCCCTTTTTCCTACCTTTCCGAAGGGTAATGCACATGATTCTGCCTAACAACAAGTAGTTGTTAAACCATAGCAATGGCGGAAAAGATCAAAAGCTGGTAGAAAATACGCCGAACTAAACCCTGAATCACCAACGAAGCTGCCATGAAGTCATCAAGGAGGTAAAGGGTGCCGAAGTAACTAGACACATACTCACGACACAAAGTAAAAGGATTTGCATGAGATTCACCCCAAAGCGGATGAGCCATAAACCTAGTGGCCCTCAACTTTAAGAGGGCGTCCCAACCCAAATAGCCTGGGTCACTCAAGATGACTGCGGCTCAGTTACTGGGAAAATTTAAGTTTGAAGTTCAGCTACGGGGATTAATTTTGTTAACAGTTCAGGGGGAGGGCAAAGGGAAGGAGATAAGAGAACGGGCACTAAACCACGCACAAATCAAGGCACTAATCTGCATGCAGAACATACCGTTCACCGGGAAGAGAGAGATGGATAGCCAGGCAACATCCAGCCTAAGGATGGCAACATCTGACGTACCGAAGCGCGAGATAGGAAATATAAAAGTATGCACACTTAACGTTAATGGGCTCAACTCGCCATCGAATTTAACAGCGCTGATCTAGACCTACTCTTCATCCAAGAAACTAGGCTAATATCGGCACAAGAAAAGTCACTGGGAGGGAATGGAGTGGGACAAACATACTGGGCCCCAGCAGACCGTAGGAGGGGAGGGGTGGGCCTGATTCTTCACAAGAGATTTAGAATAGAAAACAAAGTGGTGCAAACCCTAATGGAAAGGAGGCTCTTGAAAGTACAGGTAGAATGGGGCAACACACCCATCACTCTTGCAGGGGTTTATACACCAAATATTGGCCACAGAGAATTCAATGAAGAAGCCCTTGCATCCATAGTTGATACTGCTAGGGGCCCCATACTAATAGGGGGGACTTTAATACGTGGGCTGACCCCCACATGGACAGACAAACGATCAAAGCAAAAACCCAAAGTACTCTGGGAATTAATTGTAACAGATTTCAAACTTGCCTGAGGGAAACCAATCTGGTGGACGTCTGGAGGACATTCAACCCAAGGGAAAAAAGGATATACCGTCAGATCTGCCGTCCACGGGACCTTCACCAGAATCGATGATCTAATGGTCACTAGAGAAGCCTCCCTCACTATTAGAAATAGTGACATACGCCCAATAGGATGATCGGACCACGATATGGTCATTGCGACACTGGGCTCATATAATGAAGAACACCTGGAAACACTCAAGCAGAAGAGTGAAGAATTGGGGATGGGGGATGTCAAGAGAAAACTGACCCTTTTGAAACAGACATTTTATGAAAAAGGAGACAAAAGCAGATAAAATGCTGGCCAACAGGTTGAAAGCCCAAAGGGCGGAAAGATGGGTCGAAAAAATCAGAACAGAGGAAGGGGGCTGGGTCCACTCCCCAGGAGGAATAGCCAAACATTTTGCCGACTATTATGCAAAGCTTTATACATCAGAAGGGGACAAGGCTGAGGTAGAGATGAAGGAATATATGAAGAAAGCTGGCCTGACCCATCTTACGCATACAGAACAGACTCCTTGAATCCCCAATGACCCCCGAAGAAGTCGAGGTGGCAATCAAGAGTCTCCCCCAGGGTGGGGTCCCAGGTGAAGATGGGTACACCATGGGCTTTTATAAGCACTTTAGAAAGACCCTGTCCCCACATCTTGCCAAACTATTTAATCATATACAGGACTCGGCCCAGGCCCCACCTTCCTTCTCAATAGCGCACATTGTGGTACTCCCCAAACCAGACAGAGATCCCACATTATGCGAGTCCTATCGCCTAATTTTGCTGCTGAACACAGACGCCAAGGTGTACGCAAGAGTCCTGGCCATGCGCATGGAAGATTTAATGCCCTGCCTGATCCACCCAGACCAGGTGGGCTTCATTAAAGGGAGGCAAAGGTCAGATGCGATGAGAAAAACCTTAGACATCATGGAACACTCTCGAAGATTAGCCGGGGATCATGCGCTCCTCAGTGTTGACTCGGAAAAGCCTTTGACCGGGTGGATGGGCTTTTCTCTGGGCCACCCTAAGAGAAATGGGTTTCGGGGAGCGCTTTCTAACGGGAGTGCAAGCAATATACAAGAACCCCAGGGGTAGAATATTGGTGAATAACAACTTATCACAGGAATTTCCCCTATCCAGGGGTACCAGGCAGAGCTGTCCCCTATCCCCGCTCCTTTATGCCCTTTCAATAGAGCCGCTAAGCAACACAATAAGGAGCAACCCAGATATAAAGGGCGTTGCAGTGGGCGATGCAGAGCATAAACTAGCCATGTTCGCAGATGACATCATGCTTTTCCTGGCCGAGCCCAACGCGACAATACCAGAGCTGCTGCAAACACTGAAAGAGTTTGGGAAATGGGCAGGTCTGAAGGTAAACGAAAAAAAAATTCTTTTACATACAAGGCCATGGCAAGCCCAGGAGTCAGATGCACCTCCGCATGCGGTATACCCAGAACACAGCAATGTTTAAAATATTTGGGGATCAGAATTACTTATGACTTAGATAAATGGAGTAAACTCACAATATCATGGTTGGGCCTGCTTAACGCCATAAAGATAGTAATAATGCCCAAACTCCTGTACCAATACCATATGCTGCCCATCGCTATACCCACCTCGCACTTCACCAAATTGAAAGCTATGTTTATGAAGTTCCTGTGGCAAGGCAAGAAACAACACATTGCGTATGGTACCCTGATCTGACCAAAGGAAAAGGGAGGAGCCGGTCTGACGGACGGACCCCTATGCGTACTACAGAGCGGCACAATACCGTGGCACCATCCCACACTTGAGAGGAGACCAGCAGAAGCAATTGGTTGCCATTGAAAATTACCTACTTACACCGGTAACATTGGGTGAGTGGCTCTGGGCTCCCAAAAAAGCATTCCCGAGTAGTGTAATGAATCACTTTGCATTGGGTCCACTCCTGAACACGTGGCAGAACAAAAAGCAAATGGAAGGCCTCACGACTTGGCCCTCCCACTTGAGCTGTATCTGGGTCCCCCCCATCAGAGACAGAATCCAATGTCCCAGCCGCTTTCAGGGGTGGAATGAAGCAGGCCTCGAGAGATTCGGACAGTTCGTAAAGCCAGATGGGTGCATACCTATCCAAGACTTAGACACAGATCCGCAGCTGGGATTTCTCCAGACGTTCATGTACCTGCAGTTGAAAGGGATGCTCACAATCCCGACATGGAAAACATACCTTCAAAGATACATCCCTAACTTTGAAAAGGTACTCAGCAAGAGCCTCTTAAGTAAAGGCCTTACATCGCGCTTATACGGAGCCCTGATTGCGGAACAAAAAAGCAACCTCAAAAACCTCAGGAGAACAGGGGAGAAAGACCTGGGCCCATTAATGTCGGACCAACTGTGGTTAAGGATATGCAAGACAGCCCAAAAAAAAACTCAATTTCGGCACAATACAAGTTGCACGGCTTGAAACTATTACATAGATGTCAATATGATCCCCTGTGACTTTCCAAAATGTTCAGTCAGACTAGCCCACTGTGCTGGAGGGGATGTGGATACCCAGCAGACTACTGGCACATGTGGTGGTCTTGCCCCGAATCACAAACTTTCTGGAGGGAAGTGTTGCTTTGGATAAGGAACATAGAAGGGATATCAAGGGACATGGAACCAAAACTGGTGGTGTTTGGACTTGAAGAACAAGAGGGGAGCTGGGTCACAGTTCCTCACATGACGCCCTTCCTTCTACTTGCAGAGATGGTCTGTATCACAATCAGCTGGAAAGCCAAGGCCCTCCCGTCAGAAAAAACGTGGGCACGAAGAGCTAGAGAACTATTCGACATGGGAAACATCACAGGAGCCATCCATGGACTATCCCCGAGCAGGGAAATGGAATGGGCACCGTTACTCTAGGCCTACAAAAGACTGGAACCCTGCTGTAGAACTGAAAGCCATGCTGACCAAAATACATCTGACTAAAGGATCACTGCTTAAAGCCCATTGTATCTCTCGAGGGAAGGGGAAGGAGGGCAAGGGAAGGGGTAAGGGAAGGGGTAAGGGAAGGGGTAAGGGAAGGGCTAAGGGAAGGGGTAAGGGAGTTTAATTTGTGTTCAAAAGTTGAGCGAAAAACATGTTTGTTATTTTCCCTATGCTAACTGAATGGGCACGGATGTGTGATTGTTTGATAGTATGCATATGAAAATGATCAATAAAGTCAATTTTGAAAAAATAAAGCATTCTTCTCTGTTCTCTTACACCCTCTCAGTACCTCACAGTGTTTATGTATTGTGGTCAGAGATTTGAGCACACAAGGTTGCCGAGGGGGTACTGCAAATGCCTGAATGTCTTTAACAGGGTGGTTCAGATGGATTTGGGGAACTTGCATGTGTCCAGTACCGTATGTAATTCAGTACGTGGACAATCTATTAGTCTGTAGCACTTCAGAGGAGCAGTGTCGCGGAGATTCAATAAGGCTCCTCAACCTTCTCACGGAGAAGGGGTATTAAGTGGACAATGAAAAATTGCAGTACTGCCAGACAGAGATAGTATATATGGGGCATGTAATATTGCATGCTGGAAGAAAGGTTATTCCCGGGGAGAGCCACTGCAGTTCAGAATACGCCTCAGCCAGTCACAATGAAACGGATGCAGCAGTTTTTGGGGCTCTGTAACTACTGTACATCATGGATCTTTGATTACTCTAGTTACGTGAGGCCCTTACTGCATGGACTCAAGGAAGCGCAGAAGGTGAAAGGTTCGATAGAGTGGTCTGAAGAAATGGGGACTTGCTTTCAGGAACAAGGCTCCGATCAGCAATGCTCCGGTCTTGGCGACCACGAATTACAAGAAGTCATTTTATTTATTCAAACAGGCAGGTGATGACCGTGGTCCTGACCCAGCAAACATCGTTCGACAAACAAACCTTTAGCGTACTACAGCGGACTCCGAGACCAAGTGATGCTGGGACAGTTCCCTCGTGAGCAAGCTTTAGCGGCAGCGGCTTTTGCGATTCAAAAGTCTTCAACCATTACTATGGGTTGTCCAGTGACATTGTACATAGAGCATGCAGTTTTTGTGATTTTTAGAAAAGTCTAAGTCCACGTTAATGACTTGGAGAGTTTCAGGGTATGAGCTAATTTTGTCAGATGTATCGATTCATCCAGTGCAGTGTCCTCTAGTCAAACCTGCGACATTTGTAGCTGAACCAGTGAAACCTGAGGACATTGTTCATGATTGTGCCACTTATGAGAGAGAAGAGGAAGAGAGGGTCAATGTGAAAGAAGATTCCCTGGAGGGGGTTGAGGTACTTTTTGTTGATGGTTCTTCAATTATAAATCGGGACACTGGTGAAAGGCATACAGGTGCAGCTGTTGTGGGCCTCGTGGACTGGGAATACCGAGTCAGACTGAAGACGGTTACCTTCTCATTACTGTGTGCACGTGGTGGAACTAGTGGCACTTATACAGGTGCTGGAAATGAGTAAGGGGAAGGCAGAAACTATTTATTCTGACTCTGCATGCGCCACCTCCACTATAAACTCTGGGTTATCAAGGCGGCGAAGAAGGTGGTTTAGGAGATCTGACGAGTCCCCTGTCCAGCATGCTGCGAAGCTGTCCCAACTACTTGAAGCGTTAACGTTGCCAGCAAAGATAGGTTTAGTTAAATGTGCTGCACATACTAACCACACTAATCCAATGAATGATGCCGCAGACAAGGCGACGAAAGGAGCAGCATATTTACCTTTTACAGATTCACAGAAAATAGAGACTGTCCCAACAGGTACTATCACCAGCCCCATACAACGCAGTTCCCGTGCTACAGATGATAGAAATATAAGAGAAGGCTCCTAGAGAAGAACCAGAGTTCTGGAAAAAGAGAGGATGTGTTCTCTCACCCACGGATTTGCTGTGGAGACGAGAGGTGACTGGGAAGGTAGTAATGCTGTAGAGCTGCGCTACATGTCACATACCTCTTGGTGACAAATTGCAGCAGAGATCCGGGAGGACTGGCTTATCCCTAACCTACAAGAACAGATCAGTAGATTTGTAGGGAACTGTGTAGTATGCAAGGAATTAAATCCCGGAAACACCATGACAGTCAGGGGGGCCCTGCCTAGGCCCTCTGGTGCATTCAAGGAGCTCCACATTGACTTTGTGGACATAATTACGAGGTGCATTAATTTCAGATATTTGATTGTTGTTGCTTGTCCATTCTCCCGGTGGCTTGAGGTTGGTCCCTGCGTAAATCCTGATGCTAAATAAGCAGTAAGATTTCTGGTGAGAGAGTTATTTCCAAGATGGGGAATTTGTAAGGTTCTAAAATCCAACAATGGAACCCATTTTTATTTGTTCGCAGAAATCACTTCACTTTTGGGAATAAAGCACAGGTTGGGCTCAGTTTACCACCCGCAGGCCAACAGGTTGTGTAGAGGCTCAATGGGGTCTGCAAGGCCGGTTTAGCCAAGTTATGCAATGAACTGAAAAAATCCTGCCATTATTGCCTTGGGCTGGCATCATTTTATTTGAGAAACCAGCCAGGGAAGGAGCACCACTTGAGCCCTCACAAAATCATGACGGGGTGTAGGTTACACAAACACACATTTCTCATCTGCATGCACGGCATCAGATGCACATAAGACAGCTGTGGTCCTAGTGGAGGAGTTTAGGGAGTATTTTAGGACTTTAATGAGAAGTGTTAAGATTATATCTTCACAGACAGGTTGTATCTTCTCACCAAGAGACAGCAGGAGAAACCGGCAAGGCTACCGGCGATCAACGCAAGACACAGCTGGTCCCGGGAGACCATATCTACATCTGCACCTTCGTGCGTCGTTGGAAAGAGCAGCATTTCCATGGGCCTCACTGAGCGATCTACTCAATTCCGACTGCTCTGAAGGTGGAGAGCAACAAAAATTGGATTCATCTCTGTGATACCCGAAGAGATACCGGCAGCCCTCCACCGGCACAGGAGCAGGCATAAAAGTGAAGTAATCTCTAAGGATTCACTGTTCGTTTCAGTGCAAAGGGAGGTGTGAACAAAGATCTGGAATTTGAATTTTTTTTTTTAGGAAAAGAAATGTCTACATTTGTCAATTGTGTGAACATTTTTATGGTCCTTGTGTCATGTCTGAAAATGGCAAGCAATGTAAATACAGAAGATTTTTTAATTTGTCTAGTTTTGTAGAGTTCAAAGAAGTAATGACAAGAGAAAATGACATAATAGAGATGATGAACTAGATCCCACAACAAATGCACATGGTTTCGCAGTATGGTGTAGCCATATGAGGAAGGTGGGGACAGAGACATCCGTAGAATATTGCTACATCTGCTCTCTCATCCCCCATGCTTCTGGCATCCCTAGGGCATTTATCCCAAGTGAGGTAGAGGTAGCAGATGTGCTATGCCTAGTGCACCTAGTCCTGTGCAGGGTCAGAGGGCAGTTTAAAGGGCAGTCAATTACGGCATCAGTTGTACCATGAAGGCTGTTAGTTACCGAGCGTAAAGAAGAGAAAAACATAAGATGTGTTCAAAGAGCCCAACTGATTTTAGAAGGGGCTATTTTTTCTAAAAAAATCTATGGGAGCAAGGGGGGGAAGAGTTGAAGAGCTGGAGGAATGAGAGGATTCCCTGAAGAAGGGGTGGCATGAATAAATCAAGAGTGTGGGACTGTATGGAGAAACTACTTGCAACATCTGACATGGCTCAAAGAGCCAGAAAAACCTGTTAAGATACAGACACCCATTTATTTCTGTGTTTTAAGGCAATGGCACAGTGCCCGTTGGCACAAATGGAGGTGTGTGCAGTTTCTCTACCCTTCACGTGCCCGTTCTCGTAATCCCTGAGGAACATTTAGTTTTGGCTCGACCAATGCCCGAAGTTACATCTGTGCCCCCTGTGCCCCTTGCGTCCCTGTCATCTCATATGGACAAACCAAAGACTATGTTTTGCGTGCCAATTAGCAACAATTGCACTGTAGTAGACAGTCCAACTACCTTTCAGCAGCCCCATCAAAGGCTTCAGCAGACATTCCTGATCGATACCGGCTGTTTAGCCACAACAATACCTTTTTTGCGTCCCTCCTGGCACCTGGCATCCAAGCAGCAGCAAATGCCAAATGGATCCAGGTGACAAGGTATGAAATTTTGCTATTCGTAAGAACTCTGCAGTGTTTAGTGCCATTAGGGAAGCATTGCGGTCACTAAGGAGGTTGAGTATGTACCGGTTTTGCAAAGTCATTAGCCTTATAGCAATGGATGGCGGATTGTGTGCAAAAATTGAGTATCTGCTGCACATGTGTGCCTCTCAACAATACAGAGAATAGTTGCTGACCCCCTGACTTTTCATGTTTGTCTTTTTTCTTATTCTTTTCTGTTCCTGTTAATTGTTCTTACATTGTTGTTCTGCCCAGGTACTGAAGGCAGCTGCCATGATGTCTGTGTCCCTGTCTAGGGCGTTATACGAGGCGTCACGAGAGCTTGAGTTACCTTTCTTTCCTGGAGAGCGCTGAGTTGAGGCTGCCAGTATGTCGATGAATCACAGCCGAGGAAAGAGCAACACTAGGAACCGACCCAACCCCCTCCTGACTATAAACAACAGGATGGAACTGAACCAGCTCCCAACGCCACGAGGAGCTCTTCTCTGTATTAACATGACGTTGGGACAGTGTAACCACTGACAGAGAAGGCCAAGCTGAGTCCAGTATGGTGTTCCAGAAACGGGTCTTCAGTGCTCCCACGGAGATTATTGGCACAGGTACCGGCAGGGCACAACACAAGCAGGAGGAGGCAGGACAGGTTCACAAGAAAAGAGAGTAGGAGGGAGGAGTAACCCACCCAGGGAAGGATCACTCCAAGTAGTATGAGCAGGGCAAGATAGTAGCCCAGGCTGGCCAGCAAAACCCAGCAACTGGATCAGGGGGCAGGCAAGGGCTAAGGAGCAGGGCAGAGGGCAGGAAGGACTGGGACCCAAGGGAGGAAGCAAGTAGGCAGGGCGAGGTCTGGCAAGCAGAAACAGGAAGGGGACTGGAGGCAGAGACAAGCAGAGCTCCAGCAGCGCATACACGGGAAACCACGTTGAGACGCCATGTTCCCGTGTATGCAGAGCCTCTTTATAGTCCGGGGCCAAAGCGAGGCCTGGAACGCATGTTCCCGCTACTGCGCATCCGCAAAACGTCGGATACTGACGATCCGCGCATGCAAAGACGCCAGCGCGGATACAGTCTCCATGAGGGAGACCTCCACGGCCGAGGAACCGGGACCCCAGAACAGGTAAGTGGTGCGCGTGCGCATGCGCGCAGCGTGACATAGGGCAACTACCACTTCATCCCATATTGGTACTGTGAGGTAGGCATGGTATGAAAAGGTATACAGAGACACAAGGAACCAAGTTTGTAAAACCTTTATTAACTTGAAAAGGTGTTTGAGACTTCCTAACTGGCCCTATTTCTAAATGGGAGTAGTCTCAACCATTAAACGAAGTCAAAATGTAATCAAATGTCCGTCAGTGAAAATAATAAAGATGTCTGTGTCAAACCTATGTGTGCCCTCACTTTCTTCTAGAACAATAATGTGCATGGGATTAGATCAAAATAAAATAGTGAGTCAAAAAAATATCAGGATGGCACTGGAGCTTTCCCACAGCTCCCTTCCCCAAGCTTGAGTTACTTGGGCTTCAACGAAGTTTCTTGGTTTCAAATAGTTCACACAAAGTTCCTTCAGGTTTCTACAGTCTTTCTTTCTCCACAGACATGGAAACCCTTCTCGTTGCCTTCTCCCAGGAATTTCACAGCTCACAATATTTTGCTTTCACAAGACTCTCTTGCTCTGGTTCCATCAGGGGTTTTCTTCCCCTACAATTCCAACAACTTGACAGTTCAATGGTTTCTCTTAGATCAGATTCCCTTCTTCAAAACTAGGGTACCCTTCCCTAACCGTTCTTAATGACTCAACAGCTCTTCATATCAAAGACATTTGAGAGCGCACAGTTTCTCGGCTATCGCTTTTATCACAGTTCACAAGCCGGGTCGTGCCCCAGGCACTCTTTAGCTTCTTTCAGGGTTTCAGCTCACTCTTCCCATCTCATGCAGCTCCCCCCTCATGCTTTCTATTGTGCTCCTACTTCGAGCATTGCACAGCTCCCCTGCACTTTCGGAGAGTGATTTAATTTCAAGTCTTTCGACAACGTGTAAATGTACAGGCGACCACTCTGTTACTTTGTTTCCTTCACTTTCACAATAATCGATTTCACATTACAGTTCACAATGGACAATTGAAGCTTTCTTTTCAGCACATCTTTCATCCTACGCTTGTCCTTCACTTGCAACAAATTATATCTCGCGCTTCGCCTCTTTCACCAACCGTCTTTCACCAAGCGGGCTCCAATCTCACTTTGATCTCACCGGTTGTGATTACTTCAGCGTAGCTTTTGCGGTTGTGTCAAGTTCCGGGGCTCCTCGCCTGCCCCTCAGACACTCAAGGGCTGCATCGCTGGCCCTGGGGAACGGGCACCTTTTCAAGGACTTCCCTTTAGAGATCAGCATACCATGAAATCCCCTTCTGGCTCCTTGCCACATTTTCTCCAGCCTTCTCAAACCACAGGCTCTATGCGTCTCGTCCTCCGTTCTCCGACAGCAGATCTCGGGGTGCTCAGGCTTTCCCAGTTGCCTGTCAGCTCGTTCTCTGACTCTGGTTCCTTCTCGGGCTTCAACTCAATCTGTCTGTTTCTGTATTTGTATTTTAGAATTTGTAGTGCGCATGGAATGACCAAACCGTATAACGGCGCTGATGAAAACCTGATTCAAAAGGAACATAGCTTAGCTCAAAAACAGGACACCAGGATGTAGAGGAACCCTATTTGAACAAAAGCGTTTAATGCTCTACGGAATTGGTAGAGGGATCTAAGGGTACTCCGTTCTAATGGTAAGGAATTCCATAGTTTTGGACAAAATACAGAAAATCTTTTATCTCCACGGGACTTGTGCACTGAGTGGGATATAGATAGAAGATAAGTCACTAGAGCGTAGCTGTCTGGCAGGATGGTATGGATGGATCGGGTCCCTTAAATATTGAGGGGCAATGCCATTAACACATTTAAAGATAAGGCAGGCTGCCTTAAATCTAATGTGAGCCTATTTCAACAACCAATGCAAATCATGGGGGAATGATGATACATGAGCAGTTCTGCCTAACTTAAAGATCATCCTTAACGCTGCATTTTGCGCTTTTAGATGGAATTCTGGTTCCATGTCTTAATATCCCCGCAAACATTTTGCGATATATCGCCATATTTTTGCAGTGATATTGAGCTATGGACCCTGCTGGGGACACCCCCGCAACCCCCACATTATTTTTAAATGTGCGGGGGACACCCCCGCAACCCCTGGTCCCACAAATTATCCCACAAAAAATATTGCCTATGGCGAGACAAACGACCATATGTACACCAATATTTTTGGTGGGGATAATATGTAGGGATACCGGGATACTGGAATTCCCAGCAGCTGACTATTGCAATAGATGAAGTGGGTGCTGGTCAAAGCACCAACCACAGCTGCATGATCTTCTTTGGGAATATAGGGAAGTGCTTGGCGTAGGAGTCTCAGAACAAAATGTACAGCCTGGACCTTAGCTCCCACTTGACCATCGCTGCCAAGATCGTCTTGCCAAACACAGCCCAGGTTCTTTACCTTAGTTACACATTTTAAGCTCTTTCCCAAAAGGTTTGGGATGGGCAATTTCTTGGCTGTGATCAACAGATGTCTTGGTCCGAAGAAGATCAGTCTTAACTGCATCAAGTTGTAGCTGGTTTTTGGATATCCATCCGCTTACTTCATCCAGACACTGTCCCAATCTACTGAATGTTTCGTCTGTTAACCATCCTGATGAAGATCTGCGTATCATCCGCGTAGGAGTTAAAGTTTAACCCATAACGTCTAAGGATCTCCAAATGGGGCCGAATATACAGGTTAAACAACAACGGTGAGAGGGATGATCCCTGCGGGACTCCACAATTCAACCTGATTGAATCTGAGATGGATTCGCCTAATCTCACCTGTTGTTGACGGTTAGTCAAAAATTACTTAGCGTGGTCAGAGACTTTTCCTACATCTTGAAATCGCTCAAGGAGGATGTGATGGTTCACTGTGTCGAAGGCCGCGGACAAATCCAACATTACCAGGAGAGAAAGTTCTCCTCGGTCCACGGCCTTTAACAAGTCGTCCTGTACAGATAGGAGGGCAGTCACGGTTCCAAAACCTGGTCTGAAACCTGACTGAAACTTATCCAATAACAATTTGTGTTCCACAAATGTCTGCAGTTGACCTGTGACCACCTTTTTCAAGGATTGTTACCGGCCAAGGTAGCCTTGCATTGGGGCGATAATTCTGGAGAGACTCGGAATCCAACGTTGGCTTTTTTAATAGGGAATAACTGTAGAATGCTTAAGGCTGTCAGATACAATCCCATGTGTCAATGATTTATTGACAAATTTGGTCACAAAAGGAGTCCAATCCTGAGCAAAGTGCTTTCCTGCATATGCAGGAAGGGGGGGATAGATAAAAAAATCAATGGTGGGCTTGAGGGTCTCTAGCAATTGATGTATATCTTCTTCTCCTACTAAATGAAAATCAAAAGTAGGAAGGAAGGGAAATCTAATTATGTGGATCATTCAAAATAGCCACTGATTGAGTATCTAATGACACTGATGAACTTGTGGCAGTGGCCTGAGCAATATCAGCCTTAATACGTTCGATCTTTTCAATAAAAAAAGAATTGAAAAGATTAGCCTGCATGACCGAATGATCAGCTAAATTAGCTTTACAGCTAGCATTACAAAATTTGGAGACAATGGAGAACAATTCCCTCGGGAGATTACTGGCAGCTTTAAGCTTTATTCCCAGGAACTCTTTCTTCGCCTGGAAAATAGCCAGTTTGTAATCCGTAAGTGCCTTCTTTGCCCTAGCTTTGATCTCCAAAGTCTTATTCTTCTGCAATTTTCGATTAGAACTGCTAACTAATTTGCGCAACAGAATTACATTTGGTGAGAACCATGTATACGAAATTCTCCTGTTTTTAGGTTTTAAAGGGGCAGTCTTGCCACAAATAGCACTAAAGGTCACGATCCCTTCTGCTAGAAATTCATCACAGAGGAGCAGAGAATCAATAGTGGCAAGCGCCTCATTGATTTCCTGTCCATTGATTCTGTCTAGATCTTTAGCTTTCCAAGAGTAAATTATTGATCTGTCCCTGGGGTTAACCTCATCACCCTTCAGCAGGTTCAAAGAAAAAAGCTGCACAAAATGATCAGACCAGTGGACATGTATGTCCTTCAAAAAGGCACAAGTAACTCTGACTAAAATTACATCCAAACAATGCCCCTTTATATGCGAAGGTTGAACCACCAAAGGGTGAAGCCCATGAGTGTTCAAAAGATACCATCATTTTTTACAGCCAAGTTTGGTTTGATCATACAGCCAGATGTTCCAATCACCCATCAATAATAATTCCTTGTATTTGTTCCCTTCACTACTGAGGAAGGAATCAAGACTTTCCAAGAATTGCTTACAAGATCCTGGTGGTCTATCGCCCAGAATTATATGAATAGCGGTTTTAGGAGAGATGTGAAAGCTAAATTGGCCCACCTGGGCATCATCACCCCACTCAAGAGCGCCTAGGTTTGAGATATGTAATGCAGATTCATGCAATACCTCCACCCTTTTTTCCTACCCTGTTAACATATTTGATCAGTCCTCAGGTACCAACTCATGAAATGACCTCTGGGAAGCTTCACTAAACCAGGTTTCCGCAAGTAACAGTAAATCCAAGTTATGATGTATAATGAGCTCTGTTATTTCAATAGCATGAACCACTGCTGACCTTGCATTAACAAGTGCAGCTTTACAGCTCACCTTGTGTCCATCAGACACTAAACTGGGTCTAATAGTGTGTTTAATGATGTCCAGATCCCTAATTTTATTTAAAGTCCTTAGGGAAATGGTGCCATGGGCATTGTCTAATTCCTTCAGAAAGGTAGCTCTATACCTAAATAAATCCCATCATACTCACGTACTTACCACAATAGAATAGATATCAGCAATTGGTGGTATTCTTACCGGATAAATATCACCACCGGCGGCATCTCCTGGCGACCCAGGCAGAAAGAGGCTAAAACATGCTTCGCTGTGTTTGAATCAATGGTAAGCTGACACAATTTAATCAAATATATAATACGCAGCGCAGGGCAAGTGCCATGGACAACTAAAATGATTAAAATAATAAAATAAAATACAGTGTTGTAATTTCTTGCAGCTATTCCTGTCATACACCTGTGGAGTATTAACAGGTTTCAGGTGGACCTTGTTAGTGGGACATTCATGAAAATAGGAGAGTGCCTCTGAATGTGGTTTTGTCATTTTAACGGCACTGTGATGTTTTGGATAGGAAGAGTATACTAGTGAAATGCTCCTCTTCCTCGTCTCAGTCCTTTTGTCGAAGGAATGGGGAAAGTGGGTGTCTGGAAACAGTAAGCCATATAGGCTGAGGAAATGTCGGATAGGGGGTGTTCGAAAAGGGGGATACCATGTCTCACCGTTGGGTAATCCCTCTGCAATACCAGAGGACCCTCTACCCAGGTGATCCACCCTTGCTAGTCCGCCCCCAGGGTCGGGATCCAAAAGCGATGGCCCTTCCCTTGCCACCTGTTTAGAGAATCCCCCGGGAGTGCAAAGGGAAAAACCCTCAGGTATTTCACAGTACTCAGACTGACGGGGAAGGGTTTTAATGCACATGCAAGGAAGAGGGCTGTTTATAGAAAGCAGGTATTGAACATGCATGCACATTGATACAAATACATAGGAAATTTGTGAATCTAAATGGAGTGGGCTTTTTGCAAATGGATTTCAGGGCTGTTTGCAACGGGAACTTTGCTGGACCCGTCTCGTAACCAAGAATTCAGAGGCTAGAGGACAAGTTAATAAGTAACTTCCACCTACGTGGTCAGCGAGGCTGAAGAAATTAGACATGAATTTTATGGTCTGATAAATATCGCAGACGGCAGATGTAATCTCCTGATACATGGGAGCGTGACAGAAGGGGTTTCTCTATTTTTTCTGACTAGCAGTAAACCACAGGGTGACTCGGTGCTCAAGGCTGCGTTGCTGAAACGTAGAAATTTCAATTGCATTTTCAGATGATCTGTGTGCAATAAAATGGCCGTTATTTTTATTAGAATGTTCCAAGGAACTGGTGACCTGGGGAATGAGATAGTATTGCTAACTCAAAGAGAACTTTATTTACCCAGCCTTCCTGATATCGCTTGAAATATTTACAAAAACCATGTGCAATTAAAAATTAATGTTAAAAGATCTTAGGCCAGTTATTAGTAATTAATTGTGTTTGCATACAAATGTTTAACCATGTGCTGGTGTCATGACCTACCACAAACGAATCCTAAGAAGAGGTGTACTATACACATGAGATGAAGGTGGTAGTTAATATAAAAGCTGCCAATGAGAATGTAGGAATTGAAGAAAGATGGTATTTCTTTGAAGAGGTTTTTGTCCAATCGCATGTGGGAGGTGGATTGTAATGAAGTATCTGGAAGTGTTTTAACTGTTGCACAAATGTACATAAGATGTCAGCTGATGTGGTTTGTTGGTCCTACAGCACCATCTAACTGCTCCCCGGATAGTTGTAAACTTGCTTTATGTACAAAACGAAAACTCGTTCTTCAAGTGGTGGGCCCACTTGGGTTGAGGTGATTAAGGTGCCCGCCATTAAAATAGAAACCAATATGGAGACCACCAGGGGGCGCAGACGCGATGGTTGCTTGAACCACCGTCTCCCTCTTCGAGCCCGATAAAACCGCCTTTTCGAGCAGTGCAGGGGAAACAAATGCTCGGAAAAACCAGCAGACGAAGAAGATAAGGCGTCCTGGCACCTACCCAGCCATAACCCAGGTGACGAGGCCGCGAGGAAAAGCAGAAATCAGCCTCCGATCGGAAGCCCCCGGGCAGCACAGAAGGCCCGTACTCCAAAAAGCGAGGAGAGGGGAGGAAAAAAAAAAAAAAATGGCCGCCGTCGTCTGAGATACGCGCCGTGCGCGTAAGAAGAAACCCGACAAGGACTGAACCAGCCCGTCAGTAGCATCCTGCGCCCAGCGAACGGGAGAACTCCAGCCCTACAACGAGGTGCGGCAGCTACAAGAACAGCCACAGCGGACCGTAGCGCCCGGCTTATCGGAGGAGGTTAGGCGACTGGCCAGGCAGGCAACAACCGGAGTGAGCGGCCCGGTGCGGGTAAGCAGTGCCCCAAGCGGGCCTTTCCGCCTGGGAGCCAGCCCCCCCCCCACTCATCGGAGCCAACTCCTAAGACTCTGCACACCCTACGACGCGAACCGCAAGCGAGGGTCATATCCCTCCACCCACGCCTCGCCTCAACACTTGCACGTTCGGGCCACGCCGCACCTCCGCTCGGCAACCCCCGTGGGCCCAGGCACACGGCCACTATAAGTTCTCTCCTAAGGGGCCGCACACGGTAGTAGGTTACAGACACCAAGCCGCCTGCGGAAGGAGGCCCGTGTTTCCTCCGCCCGACCGAGGCTCCCCCCTCATCACCAAGCATCAAGAGCGCAGAGCGGCCATCCCCATAATCCCAACCATAGAGGGACCACAGAGTCTACCCCAACAGCTCTGATCCGCCGCTCCCACATCACGGACCCCCACGAGTACCATACCACTAGCGGAGCCTCGCAGCCAACCTAAGGACCATCAAGGGCCCTCCACGCACCCAGCGGGGAGCAGAGACAGCCGTATAGTGAGGCACCCGATTTACCTGAGCAGTGCTTTTGGGGGGTGGGGGCGATACTCAGTCCGCTCCGGAGTCACTTAGGGCAAAATCGCAGGCAACGTGCCACGAAATCCAGGGCAGCCCACCACGGAGCTGAGAGAGTCTCCACCAGAAGAACCAACCAACCACAGAAACACGATCGTGGGTATAAGCACACCTCGGCTCAGCAGTCCTTGCTCACTGCAACAATAGCCTAGAGCCTCCATAGGTATCAAAGCTGGATCCACGAACCTTGGCAACCCTGAGAAAGTTTAGACGCAACAACGCAACCATGGAAGCGAAAGAAGCCCGAAGCACCTCAGATATTCCAGGCAATGATGGCGACAGCGCAACAAAGTCGGACATCCGTCTGCTGCTTGGGGAGATTAGATCAATGAGAAATAACCTAACTGAAATAGTATCAGACCTACAAACGAAAGTGGCCAAAGTTGAGGACCGTCTGGAAGCGGTTGAAAATAACCAACAATCAGGAGACATCGCCACTATGCAATACGAGGCTAGACTTCTAGATCTTGAGCAGAAGGAAAGGGACATGGAATCAAAAGTGGACGACCTCGAAAATCGGGAGCGACGCTCCAACATCCGCATAATTGGTCTGGAGGAAGAGCGAGGAGAGACACAGTCAAGCCTGGAGAGCACGGTGAAATCCCTAATCTTGACTCTCTATGAAGAATCCGCCCCCCCGACCCTCGAGTTCGACAGGGTGCATAGGGCAGGGGGCTCGGCGAGAGGCCCTCGATCGGTCCTAATCAAATGTCATTATTACATGCAAAGGCAGGACATCCTACAAAAGGCAAGAATGAAGGACACGATCAACTTCCGTGGCTCAACAGTCAAGATATACCAAGACCTCTCAGCAATGACCCTCGCAAAAAGAAGAGGGTGCCGTCCCCTCACGATCTGGCTCCGAGAGAAAGGCGTAAAGTACCGATGGGGCCACCCATTCTCCCTCACATTTGAGTTCGACAGCGAAGAATATAGGCTTACCTCGGTGGAAGAGGCAGAACGAGCTCGTTGCCACCTACAAGGCCCAGCAAGAGACTCAGACGCAGAAGGCCGTAGAGAACCAAAGGGCCCGTACCGAGATCCAACTGACAAGCCCTCGAGGAGAGGCCGTGCGCAACAGAAATGGAAATTCAAACGTTTAAACACTCCTTGATCTACCTACACTGCACCTTGTGTCTGTACACTGTTTAGGGGCTCTAACTCGGGCCGAAATGGTCGCCATGGAGCTCCACTGAAGTCTTTTCTCTTAAAAGTTTGTTTGCCTAGACGTGGTTAGGGGCTGGGATACACTCTAGGTCTTTATCCACCAATACGGTCTCCTATGCATTCCGTCCCTGCACAAAGAACAAAGTTATAACCAGGGCTCGAAGAGGGGCTCTCCTAAAGTGGCCCTCTTTGGACGAGGGCGTCTCTTTTCTTTTTTCTTTATTCTCTTCCCTTCCCGTGTGGTGAGGATGTCCAGTATAGCACTCCGCACTAGGGAAGGAGCGGAAGGGATGGCGGGGATCCAATTAACCACTCGACAAAGCAAGCTCGTGAAGCACAAAGAACCAACTCAAAAGTACCACAACACAGGGCAGTTTTTCACTAACTCTAATATGGAACAAAGGGCTCAAGCAAGCCACAATACGAAAAAAGCTATCCAAACCCTAGAATATGGCTAACTCACCGGGCATAGTCTTCGGCTCCCTCAATGTCAAGGGCTTAAATTCCCCGCAAAAGAGATCAATGTTAGCGAGACAGTTCGCGCAATCCAAATTAGACGTTCTCTTCATACAAGAAACAAAATACATTAAAGGTGGAGAAAGAAAGATCCTAGGGAGAGACATAGGGGAAGCATTCTGGGCATCTGGACCGGAGAAGAAGGGGGGTGTGGGCATTTTGCTGCGTAGGTCCCTGGGAATGCAGGTTCTTCATACACACAGAGACACGCACGGGAGATACGTCGCACTTAAGGGGACACTGAGAACACGTACCATCACACTGTGTGCAGTCTACGCCCCCAACCAGGGGCAGGCGAGCTTCACTGACCCCCTGTTCGATTTCATCGAGGAATGGAGGGAGGGTTCACTAATTTGCGGGGGTGACTTTAACGTAGCTATAGATCGTGAATGCGACTGGTACTCAGCTCGATCAAATTCCCTTCCCCCAAGCACGCTCCAGGGCGACAGACTCGCAATTCAGCTTAGGGAACATCACTTAATAGATACCTGGCGTGTAACTCATCCAGGGGGAAAAGCCTTTACTTTTTATTCTCCACCACATCACTCCTTCTCCAGGATTGATTACCTATTACTGGGGGCGGAAAACGAGGGTGACATCTTAAATACATCCATCCAAATTGTAGCCTGGTCAGACCACGACCTGTGCGGCCTAGAATTAGACCTGGGCCCACTCCCAGCCCTGGACCGCCGGTGGCGATGTAACGACCTGTTATGCAGAGACCCAATTTTCAAGGACTTCCTTTCGGAAGCCATTACAGAATATTTCGACATCAACGACACTGACGGTATGTCACTGAACACAGTGTGGGAAGCAGGTAAAGCCACATTAAGGGGCATTCTTATATCAGAGGGGGCCGCCAAAAAAAGACTCCGGCTACTCAGGGAGAAAAAACTTAAGGAAGAGATCACCCGACTAGAACGCTCCCTTAGGGAGCTCCCCACTAGCGATATTGAAACAGAAATGAGAATTAGGAAAATGAGAGAGGAATTAAAAGATATATGGAAAGGCAAAGCCCTCACTCAGATTAAATACCTCAAACAGAAGTTCTATGAAAAAGGGGACAAAGCGCACACCATGCTAGCGAACAGACTCCGCAAACAGAGGGCAGATAGAGCAGTTCACAAAGTAAACAATGAACAGGGCATCCCACTCACAAATCCCCAAGACATAGTGTCTCGCTTCTCCAATTTCTATGCAGACCTATACGCTGCTGAGACTGATGGCACCTCCCCCGACATCAAAGAATACCTAACCAATATGTCACGCCCACCCATCACGGAAGAACACCTAGAAATGCTAAATGCCCCAATCTCCGCAACAGAGGTGCAGGGGGCGATCTCAGCCCTCAAGGTAGGCTCAGCCCCGGGACAGGATGGTTTCACGCCGGCCTTTTATAGGAGAAACGCCGGCACACTTGCGCCATTCCTCGCCAAACTATTTACTTTCATCTTAGAGTCAGGTCGAGCTCCCGACTCCTTCACTGAATCTATTATTATCGTAATCCCCAAAGAAGGGAAAGACCCCATAGAGTGTTCATCATACCGGCCAATTTCGCTCATAAATGTAGATGCAAAAATTTACTCCAGCATATTGGCCGCCCGCCTAGCCCAGATTCTCCCGCAACAAATCCACACTGACCAGGTAGGATACGTAAGAGGCCGGCAAGGGGCAGACAACGTTAGAAAAACCCTAGACCTCATGGCAACTCTTCGAGAGGCCGGCGAGGACCCCCTCTTGTTATCAGTAGACGCCGAAAAGGCTTTTGATCGTGTAGAGTGGTCCTTCTTGAGAGCTGTTCTAGAGTGGGTGGGGTTGGGAGCTGCATGGACACAAGGAGCGAAAGCACTATACCGATCTGCCAGGGCCAAAGTATCGATCAATGGTATCTCATCGCGAACCTTCAACCTTACTCGAGGTACAAGACAAGGCTGTCCGCTCTCCCCTCTCATTTATGCCCTGGTCATTGAACCCTTCGCCCAAGCCATCAGGTCCAACCCGAACATCAGAGGAATCCCGCGAGGAGGTAGGGAGTACAAACTGGCGATGTTTGCCGACGATATCCTCTTATACCTGACCGAACCCTCTACTTCTATCCCCGCTTTTTTCCAAGAGTTGTCGCGATACGGTCCCCTATCAGGCTTCCGGGTCAATCTACAAAAAACCATAGCTGTCCCCTTGAAAGACAACACTGACCTAGCACTACGTTTAGAGACAGTTTGGAATTTCAAGGTGCAAACCGACTTGGTCCGCTACCTAGGGGTTAATATAACGGTCTCCCTGCCAGACCTCTTCGAAGCCAACTACACACCACTGTGGGTAGCCATCCAAAACGACATCTCCAGATGGCGCAAACTCTCCATGTCATGGGCGGCGCGTTTTACTGCCATCAAAATGAACATTCTCCCACGATTTCTATTTTTATTTCAGTCCCTCCCAGTCATTGTTCCCGAGTCCTTCTTAGTAGAGGTAAAGCGCATACTATTAAGATTTCTATGGGCAGACAAACGAGCAAGGATCCCATACTCCACACTGATCCAACCTAAAGAGATGGGGGGCATGAGCTTCCCAGACCTGGGAGAATATTATAGAGCGTCACAACTCCGCATACTCCCGGACCATTTGTGGGAAAACCCAGAGAAACAGTGGGTGGCAATAGAGAACGACATCTTTGACCCGGTCACCCTGGGAGAGTGGTTGTGGGTCCCGAGATCAGCCATGACGCAAAGGATTAAACAACACCCCATTCTGAAGGTATTATGGTCCCTCTGGCGTCCATCCCGGGCCATGCAGGGAATCACAACATGGCCTTCTCCTTTGAGTTGCATCTGGTCCCCACCTATTCAAAACTCACTGAGAGCAGTCCAGCAGTCACAGTCATGGTACGAGGCGGGTCTAAGTCGGGCGGGACAGCTCTGGAAAAATGAGGTGTTTACAACCCGGGAGGAATTACAGGCTGACTTGCAGGGCACAAGTGTCTCCCCTTTGTCCTTCCTTCAGCTGCGAAGTGCCATGCACGACCCAAGGTGGGGCAACTCGTTAAAGCGCCCTTTGACACCATTCGAGCAAATCTTAAGCTCCCCCCAAGCATCGAGAGGCCTCGTATCAAAGTTGTACAGCACACTAGTCACGAGGGGTCACAGTCCACGCCCACCTTCAGAAGTGAAATGGGAAACCGACCTATCCATAGAAACCCAAGGGGAGGTATGGAAAGGAATATATAGAGCGGTATGGTCATCATCGGTCTCCATGCAATACAAAATGCACAATGTGCGATTACTGATGAGATGGCATTACACACCCCTTCGCCTATCCAAAATGTTCCCCGGGACATCTCCCTACTGCTGGAGGGGTTGTGGAGAGCAATGTGACTACTGGCACCAATGGTGGGGTTGTGACAGAGTCCAGGTGTACTGGCGGGAAGTGCTGGGCTGGATTCGAGACATAGATGGGGTCCCCAGAAACTCAACGCCCACACTAGTTTTGTTTGGAGTAGAATCGGAAGATGACGAAACATACGAATCTCTAATGTACCTACCACGCAATCTTCTATTAGCAGCCCGAGTGTTCCTGACCATAAAATGGAAATCGATGGTCTTACCATCGAAGAGAGAATGGTTAATAAAGGCCCACGCAATATACGAAATGGAAAGCCTAACGGCGGCGATAAATGAGTCTCGCAGAAATATCGAAATGATCTGGTTGCCCTTTCTAGAATACTACACGACATATTGGGAGCCCACAGACTAAGAACACTTGCTTACCATCTCAGCCAACCAAAGGAATCAGGGCAACGCCCTATGCTGCTGGACGATTGCTAACCCCAAGCCCTGTGAGGGCTTTTTCCTTTCTTGCAGTAGCTACTTGCAGAGCACTTGCAATGCTGTAATGCCCAAAGTGGTGTTGAACTTTTATTTAGAGTTGTGTACAAAGCGACCGAGTCGAGTGGAGGGGGGGTGGGGGGGTTTCTGGGGAGGGGGAGGGAGGGAAGTCAGAAACACAGGACTAAAGTTCATCATTGCTTTGCACTTCTCCCCTCTCTATGTTCTTTATATATACGTTACATGAAAATAATACAGGGGATTTTTGTTGAAGTAACTAACACTGCAATTGTCTTGATGTTGAAAATGCAAATAAAAACATATTTAAAAAAAAAAAAAATAGAAACCAATATACTGAAATCGCCAAGAAACCTGTAGCCCCTTGGGGTTACCATGGCCCAGAAGAGGCATCTAGCTGGGGATAAGAGAGGAGGAATACAAATTGTCACAACCCCTAACCCGAAGAACATCAATTCTAGATCCTGGAGGGATACATTAATATGCTAGCTAGGCAATACAATGTCCTTGCTAACTTATACCTTTAAAACTATTGTGACCAGAAAAAGGACTCGGACCAAAGGACATGTTTCAGCATAGTTTATTTAACTTAAAAGAAAACGCCTCACTGACCCTACTGTTAAAAGGGCCCTTCCCAACCAAAACTAAACTAAGGTGCTCGTTGATAGTCCAAATCAAAATGCTGGGTGCAAACCTATCCACTAAACTGGCCCTACCACTTAGTAAAAGGTAAGGCAAAGTAGGTGGAGTGCCCTGCATTCTTGGTTCTCCCCACACCTGGTAGTCACAGGAATCCCTCCTGGGGCTGAATCCAATGGTTAGAAGTAACCGTTCTTCTCAAAGAAAACAGTTCTTGTTTTTGTGCTGCAACGAGGACCTAGTGACCTTCCGTGCTCCAACGTGCCCACTTGTACACCTGTGACTCAGGGGTAGGTGCGTGCTTTTGTGCTGCAGCATTCGCCATAGCATTTTGTATATCATTTTGCCCTTTCTCTAACACTAAGTATTTTCCCAGTGCTGGGGGGGCGTGGCTTGATGGCTACATGAGAGGACGTTCCTTGGAGGAGCTCCCGATGATCCGATCCTGATCCTGGGAAAAAAGTGATGGTTTTTGGCGGACTTTCGAGCCCACGGTGCATCTAAAGGCGTATGAAAGTGGGGGGCATACGGTGCGTGCCCTCCCCAACGGCGGGACTGCATATTCACGGAACTAGACCCCGAAGAAGTTGGCGGTCGCGCAAAGGAAGGGGAGCACCCAAGATGGCCACCTGTGGACAAAGGGCCATAAAAGGTCCGACGAGCTGAGGAAGACAAGGTTGGTCGGGACGTGGGCGAGCCCAACCAGATAGACGGGTCGCATGCGCCTCGGGTCGAAAGCAAGCACATAAGGGCGAGCCCCTACTGCAGCGGCCATGGGTTGTGGCGGACTAGCAGATTGAACCCGCTAGGATATAGCTGGGCGTGTGGGCCGAATCGACGCAACAGGATGTCTTCCAAGGTGGTGCGACCCCGGATCAAGCAGCCTACGATGGAGACCTATGCTAGGTCGCCCTCGGGCGCAGAAGGGGGCAAGAGCAAAGAAACCCCAGCGGAGGCGACGGACCCACCGGGTACCATCCAGGAGGTGCTGGCAGCAATTGCTGACCTGAAGGTGGCCTGGGAGACGAAGCTGGGCCTGGCCATGAAAGAGTTGCAAGAGGGACTAAACCTCAAGATAGGAGCGGTCCAAGAAGAAGTGAACCTGTTGCGCCAGGATGTGCGAACGATCGCGGAGCGTACTGGGGAACTGGAGCAGGAGTTGGCCCCGACTGTGGAGGCGTGCAATACACATGCCAAGGAACTTCATGCCCTCGTGCAGCTAGTGGGCAATTTGGAGGACGGAGCAGAGCAGGCGGAGGGGCGCGCCAGGCACAACAACATTCGCATAGTGGGGGTACCAGAGGGAATGGAAGGATCGAACCCCACGGATTTCGTTGAAACCATGCTTTTGCAGGAGATCACAGGCGGAGAGCTGACCCAGCGGTTCGCGGTCGAAAGGGCGCACAAGGCCCTGACCAGGAGACCGGCCCCAGGAGCGCCCCCGCGGCCGTTGATTGCTAAGATCTTGAACTATCGTGACCGCGAGAAGATTCTCGAATTTTTCCGGAAAGGGGGCACGATAGAAAGGGGGTCAGCGAATATAACAGCGTATCCGGATTACACGCTGCTTGTAGAACGGAGTCGAATGAACTTTGGAACGGTGAAGAGGAGGCTCAGAGAGGCAGGCCACCGCTACATGTTGCTTTACCCCGCCAGGTTAAAGGTGATCCATAAGAACAGATCCCTCTTCTTTGAGACGCCGAGCGACGCGATGGAATGGCTCGATATGCAAGGTCGACCACAGGAATCGGATGCCCAGACAGAAGCGGATGGAGATAAGTAGCACGCTGCAGAGGCACCCGTGAGGCCATAGCTATGACATTGGGACTAGAATATAGTTTGATATTGTGCTTGTGAGGGGGAAGTCACGGCATCTGCCGGCGGGTCCCGTTGAATTCACTTCTCCTAAACAGATGACTGGGAGCTCCTGGGGAGCAACCTCTGTACCCGATAGTAGTATACTTAGTTAGGTCACTGTTAGATTGGTGACACCCCGCGGGGTCCTTGTTCTTGGTTACGAGACGGGTCCAGACGTGGGTAGGCCTGAGATCGAGGGATGGAGCTGGGCTATTGTTGGGGGTTGGTGGGGAGGGGGGGGGGAGTTGTGTGCAGTGGTGTGAGGTTGGAGAAGGGGGGAGTGGGGCACGGTTTGTTAATAGTAGGGAAGGAGCCAGGAAACGACCCTACATGGGGAACATTATGGGGAGGGATGGGACGGAGATAGACCGACTAGATGGCATCGGGTAATCTCAGAATTGTGACCTGGAATGTACGGGGCCTCAACAGCTACCTTAAACGCAACAAAGTGATGATGTATTTAAAGAGGATGCGCGTAGACATAGCCCTGCTGCAAGAGACCCACCTCACTAGGGAAAGGCTGGAGGTGGGCGGGAGGAAATGGAAGGGCACTGTTGTGGGGGCGGCGTACTCAGCGTATGCCAGAGGGGTCGTCACTTGGGTGGCGCCCCACATGCCGTTTCGAGTGCTTGATTCTTCGGTGGACCCGGAGGGTAGAATGGTGGTGGTAACGGGTCTCTTGGAAAACAGAGAAATACACATCATAAATTTGTACGCCCCCAATAACGATACAGCGGCTTACTTTAGGACCCTCTACGGTAAACCTGGCCCCCTGGCAGGGGGTACGGTAGTGTGGGGGGGGGGCTTTAACTGTACCGTAGACCCCAGTATGGATAGGTCCAAGGACAGGGCAGGGAAAATGGCACCGGCGGCTAAAGCGCTGAATACCCTACTGAAAGACCTAGGCCTGGAGGATGCGTGGAGGAGGCTGCATCCTACGGATAGACAGTACTCACACTACACAGCGCCACATGATTTGTACACAAGGTTAGACTACATGTTTGTAACAGCCGGGATAGTGAGAGAAATAGAAGGAGCAGAATACAAGGCTCGAGTGCTGTCGGACCACTCGCCCTTGGTGGTAGACTGGAGACACCAGCCCCCACGCCCGCAGATCCCTACGTGGAGACTTAGGACCGAGGCTCTGCAGGATGAGGGGTTTTGGGAGGGCCTGAGAGACGCCATTGAAGAATATTTTGATAAAAACACGGGAAGCGTAAGCTCCGTGGGCACACTGTGGGAAGCGTTTAAGGTGGTGGTGCGTGGGGTAGCTATTTCCCAAGTCAAAGGGCTACAGGGGGGGGTTGAAAGGGAGCTCCGGGAGGCGGAAAGAGAGCTAGAGGAGCTCACGCGTTGCGTGAGCACCGCTCATGATAACAGAACTAAAGTAGAGGAGCTACAGTCGTCCTGTGGTGCACTCTGGGATAGACTGTGCAGACTCAGCTACAGGAAATATACGGAGCGGATACACTCAGGGGGCGATAAGCCGGGCAGATTGCTGGCTTGGTTGTACAAGAGTGAGACCCCCCGCTCGGTGATTAGTGAGATTCAGGGCGAAGGAGGTAGCATATGCAACACCCAGAAAGAGGTAAATGAGGAATTCCTTAAATTCTACAGACATTTGTATGAGGACACGGGGGAGGATATGGGTCAAGACATACTAGACACATTGGGGGACATTGAGCTGCCCACCTTAGATGATCTAGAACGCTCTGAGTTGGACGCACCCGTCACCTCGGATGAGCTGGAGGTAGTGATTCGGAACTTGCCCACTTGCAAGGCGCCGGGTTCGGATGGGCTGCCCAGCGAGTTCTACAAAACATACCAGCAAGAGTTGCTCCAGCCACTGCTCGCCACTTTCAACGAGGCCTATGAGAAGGGAGAACTCCCGTTGTCTCTCCGTGAGGCCGTAATCATCCCACTCTTGAAACCAGGCAAGCCGGTCGTGGAGTGCGGGTCTTACAGACCGTTGTCCATGCTCAACCAGGACAGCAAAATACTCACGGCGGTGCTGGCTAATAGACTGAAAAGGGTGATTAAGAAACTGATACACCCAGATCAGACGGGATATGTTCCGGGCAGGAACATCACCAACAACCACCGGAGGCTACACCATCTCATGGACCAAACTGAGGAGGACACGGGCGAACTGGCCATAGTGTTGTTAGACGCGGTCAAGGCCTTCGACTCGGTACGATGGCCCTGGCTGAAAGCGGTCCTGAAGGGGTATGGAGTGGGACCCGGATACCTCAGATGGGTACAGTTGTTTTACAGCACCCCGATGGCGAGGGTCAAGACAGGGTCCACGGTCTCAGATTCTTGGCAACTGGGCAGGGGGACCAGACAGGGATGTCCCTGGTCACCAATGCTATATATACAGGCGTTAGAGCCGCTGGCAATATGCCTGCGTCAACAATATGGGGAGGTGGGCATAAACACGGCCAGTGGAGAGCATTTGATATCATTATATGCGGATGATATGCTCCATTATTTACGCTATCCAGAAGAAAACCTACAGTATGTCCTAGAGGTGATAGAACGGTACGCCATCCTCTCCGGTATATCGGTGAACCCTGGAAAGTCCAGCCTGTTCCCTTTGGGTAGATATAGGAACGTCCCGGTGCAGAGGCTGCCTATTCTGCCAACACCATGGCAGCCCGTAACATTTAGGTACCTGGGAATAAACATTTACCACAAGATCGAGACAGAACACAAGCACAACACGGAAAAGGCAATAGAGGGGATTCGGAACAGTATGGTATTTTGGTCCAGACTGCCCCTGACCATGATGGAGAGGGCGGCCTTGCTCAAGATGGTGGTCCTGCCTAGACTCTTGCACTTTTTTACAAACGTCCTGTTTCTGATACCCCAAAGCCTATTCGCGAAACTTCACAGCATGTGTAGGGGTTTTGTGTGGGGCAGCTCTAGGAATAGGGTGGCTCTGTGGAAGCTCCAGAACCCGTGCGATAAGGGGGGGATCGGCCTGCCTAACTTCGAACTCTATTACCTGGCGGCGCAGCTGCAGTACGTGGCCAGGTGGCTCTCGACTGAAGATTCGGCGGAAGCCAGGCTCCTGCGCGAAGATACAGCCCCATACTTTCTGATGGAAGTGGTGTGGTTGAGTAGAGATAAACTGGTGGGCAAGGGGCGGTTACTGAGGTTGGGCTGGGAGATCTGGCACAGGACATGGAAGATGGGGGGGATTCGGAACCATACTCCCAGCAAGCCCCTTTGGCGGCTCTGTGTGGGAGCGACTCCCAACTACTTGAATCGGTCCGCAGATATTGGGAACAGGTAGGCCTAGCCACCCTCGGGGACATATGGCAGGAAGGGGAGGCGGTGGACTTTCAGCAGCTGCAGAAAGAGACGGGAGTACATGGTGGCCAATATATAACCTACACTAGGCTGGTGAAAAGACTAGAGAAAGATGGCCGGAGACAGTGCTCGCGGAGGATCCAGATGCCTCCCTGGAAACCATGTACGATGTATCGGAGGGCGGGCACGAAATATCGAGGATATATGAGCTCCTGCGGGCAAGGGCAGGGAAGGAGTTGCTCCAATTGAGACAAGAGGTGGGAGGACCCATGACGGATGGGCAGTGGGAACGGGCCCAGAGGTACCATAAAAAGGTGTCCCTCAATGCGAGATTCCAACAGCTTCAGTTGTATGTTACCCACAGGGCTTATTTAACCCCTGGGAAGATTGCAAAGTTTGGGGGATCAGCTATACAGCAATGCCCCAGGTGTGGGGAGGTGAACGCAGGACTGCTACACATGTTTTGGGCTTGCCCGGAGGTGCATAGATTTTGGAATGAGGTCAAGACGAAACTGGTTGGCGGGGGGTTAGTGCTGGATGTGGAATCGGCCTGGTCATGCTTGCTTGGACTATTCCCTAGACCCCGGCATTTGAAACACATAAGCAAGATGAAGGACCTGGCCTATGTCTTGGCCAAACGTAGGATCACCATGGGCTGGAAGGCGGCCCATAGACCCAGGGGGGAGTTGTGGTGGACAGACCTCTTGAGATGGGCGGAAGCTGAATCCGTAGTCTGGTTTGAAGCGGTCACCAGGGAGGGCAAAGAAGTAGTAGGGCCCTTGTTGGCCTGGCGGCAATTGGTGGCCTCGTTGGCAAACCCTCACCAGGGTGACAACGAAACAGAGGACCCGGTTGATGGCAGTCTAGGTAGTGTGCCACCCAGTGATGTTCCCGTAAATAATATGTGAGAACTGGCTCTAGTTTAAAGGGGGAGGGGGGAGTTGGGGAGTTTGAAAATGTGTTGAAATATGATGCTTTCTATGTTTTGAAACGGCTGTAGTGTGTTTGTTTGACCTTAAAAAATCAAATAAAAATATATTTAAAAAAAAAAAGTATTTTCCCAGTGCCTGCCATGCCCCCCCAACTGCCCACCACCATCGGGATCCATATCCTTGTACGGGCCAGCTCCCACCCGTCTTGCAGCCCTCCCACTGCCCTTGATTAGCTCTGCGGCCCTAATAGGATATCCTTCAAGGGCAGCCCCTACCTAGGCAGCCCTTGGCTAAGGGCCACAAGGCAAAGGGCAGCTCCCAAAGAAGCAGCTCCACTCAGTGTCTGCCCATATTCACCTGGAAAGCTTGCCGCTGTCAACCAGCAGCGACTGACTAGGTAAGTGAGGTGTGGGCGGGAAGTGCAGCCATTACTGCAGTGCATTAAAACCCCACCTCTTATCTAACATCACTGATTCAGTCTGTACTAAACCTATTTGTACATTTATCGCCTGTCTTGTATCTAGTCTAAGGGCCTCATTACAACTCAGGCGTTAAGGGTTAACTCAGGCGTTAAGGGTTAACGCCACCGTTAACCCTTAACGCCTGATTCTGATTTTAACGCCTGCTTTTAGCAGGCGTTAAAATCCATGGTGCTAACCTGCCATGGTGCTAATTACGCCGCCGTAATTTACGGCGGCGTAATTAGCGCCTTCCCCACTCCCATTATGCCCTATGGGGCAAAAATGGGAATGGGGAAGGGAAAATGGGAAATGGGGATTTACCGCCCCACTCACCTTGGAATGGGGCGGTAAATCCGCCATCCACCATGGTGTAAACAGAGTTTACACCATGGTGGTAAAGTTGGTGCACTTAGCACCAAGGTTGTAATGAGGCCCTAACTGTGTAAGTTAGCCACTTCTCGCATTTAGACCCGTTGTGAAAGTTAGCCTTATCTCAAATTTAGCCTAACTGTGTAAGTTTGCCTTATCTTGCATTCAGCCAAATTCTATAAATTAGCCACTTCTCACATTTAACCTGATTGCGTAAGTCTGCCTTATATTGCATTTAAGGTCTGCCCTATATTGCATTTAGCCAGACTGTGTAAATTAGCCATATCTCACACTTTCAATCCTAGGTGTTTCTCCCATTACTTCAGTGTTTCAATCCTAGGCGTTTCTCCCACTACTGCTGTTTGAATTCTAGGTGTTTTTCTGATTACTACTGTGTGTCAATTCTAGGTCATCCATCCAACTACTGCAGTGTTTCAATCCTAGGCGTTCGTCTGATTACTACTGGGTTTCAATTTTAGGTGTTTCTCCGCCTACTGCTGTTTTTCAATTTGAGGTTCTCTATCCCACCACTGTTTGCTTCAATTCAAGGTGTTTTTCCACTTCTGGTATATTTACAATCTAGGTTGTAGTCCCACTACTGCTGTGCTTCGACTCTGGGTGGGTCTCATTACTGCTAGATTTCTAATCTAGGCACTCTTCCCTTTACTGCTGCTGTCTAATGGGCGACCTAGCTTCTCTGTCCCATCTCCCTCCATCCACCTAAGCCAGTCTCCAAACACCACCATAAATGCCAAAACACACTTGAGCTTGGCACACTGACAACCAAGATCACCTCTCCCCACACAATTCTCGTCCATCAGAACCACACTCGCCCAGAGTCACAATCTGGCACACAGCCGCACACCCTCCAACTCGCAAACAGCAGGAGCTCTCTGGCTGTACAATAAATACCCCTCAGCTCTGCCTCCTTAACCCTTGCACCCCCATTCAGGAACCCTTCTGAAATGACGCAAAACATTTAATTTCTAACCCTTCCAACCCTATACATGGGATCAACCTACCGCTACCTCCTCTCACCACACACTCTCTAACTCTCAGACCAGAGGTGCTCTCTGGCTCACTAAGAAACACCCCAACCCTGCCCCTTACTAAACTGCCTCTGCCCACACCCGCCTCATTTCCATCCCTCCTATGCCCCCTATCCTATCGACCCTACCAGAAGACTTACACCCACCCACAGCCACACCCCATACAGCTGCCAACTCTCAAACCAGAGGAGCACTCTGGCGCACCAAGAATCACCCCAACCCTGCCCCTTACTCAACTACCTCTGCCTACACCCTCTCCATCTCCCACTCCCCCATCCCACCTACCCGACCAGAAGACTTACACCCACCCACAGCAACACACTGCAGAACTTCCAACTCTGACCAGAGGAGCCCTCTGGCACTCAAAAAACACAACATTCAGAAACTCACCTTGCACTTCTGTCCCCCCCTCCTGTCCCTCTCCTCTACAGCCAGAACCCCAAAGACCGCCTTGCATCACACATCACCAAACTCTCATACGAGGGGAGCTCCCCTGCATTCCAAAAGACCCCCTGCACCTCCTCCACGCTCCTACCTCGTTCCCACGATCCTGTTTACTTCTGACCTGGCCCACATCCTCTCCAACCCCCCTTACAAGGAATCCCAACGGCGATGTGACAGCGGAAGCCCTCTCCCACTGCTCACCACCCCTGCCCCTATCAGCAAGACCGGACCAACATCAACTTTCGTGTTCACACCTCCCTCGACAAACATGGCCACTCGACAACTTCACCACCCGAACCACCACAAGACCACCCCCTACCACTTCTTTTCCTTCTCTCGGTATGGCACGTCTTGCCCTTTCCCGAACCATCGCCTCAACCCCCTTCCCCACTGACCCATCCACCCTCTCGCACACACCTCTAGTACCCAAACACACAAAACACAGAGGCAGGTACTGCCCCTCACCCTCAGCTTTACATGCCTCTCCTGCCCTGCAACAATCTACCTACCACACCTTTCCTACCCACTCATTCACGCCCCCTCTGTTACCTATGCCTTCCACTTCCCTCTTTGAACAGGATCTTTTCTCCTCCATCCCCAACCTCCAACAACCATACCACCCCACCCATCCTCTGGGCATCAAACCCAAACAGCACCATGACTGCCACCACTGAACACCCCGCTCCACTTGCCACCTCACTCTGAGCCAATCAGTACCAACCTAACCTCCCATCCCATGCCAGTCTTCTCTCAAAGGCCTGTGGCTGCCTGCTCCCTCTTCCCGCTCTCAATTCACCACCCACACTCTCTGCTCCCCCCAACAGAATCCCACCCTCTGACCAACACCATCCCTCCAGTCACACCAACCGACCAAGTCTGAACAGCCACACCATCCTTCCCAGTGACAAACACCATCTCTCCAGCCACACTGGCCACCCCAGTCCTGCCAACCCCTGACACCTGGGGAAGCACAGCCCCGCTACTTCCTACAAACTCACCTTCCTCCTTATCAATGCCCGCTCTGTGGCCAAAAACAAAGCATCTATGACCTCCTAACTTCCAACAATCCGGATCTCATTTTCATCACAGAAACATGGTTCTCAGACGATTTCCAACCGATCGCACACAAAGCATTCCCATCTTACTACTGACTCATCACCCACAACAGATCCTCTAGAGGAGGCGGAGTAGCCATCCTCCACAAACCACACATATCCATCACTGACACACAGCTTTGCACAGGTAACTGTGAATCCCTACTCATCAAACTCTCTCCTGCCCCCTTTCTCCCACAGCTTCCTACTCATCTACAGGCCTCCCGTATAAGACCAACATTTTGCCAACACACTATGCGACTCGCTAGCAGCCACATTAGTTAGCCACCCAGCACTCATTCTACTGGGGAACTTTAATATCTGGTTTGACGTACCCAATAACCCCATAACTCAAACCCTGGCCGACCGCCTAGAGGCACTCAACCTTACTCAGCAGATCACAGGACCCACCAACACTGCCGGCCACACCTTTGATGCCATTTTCAATACATCCAACCTCATTTCCACATCCATCCCTCGACCCCTCATCTGGACAGACCACTCAGCCATACCTTTCCCTGCAAACCCCCCTTACCCTCCAACAGTTTCTCAAGGCCTGCTCCATTCCTCCATCTCAGTACAAGTGCTGGAACAAGGTCAAGCTAATAGCTGACCTGGCACAAGCCGTGCTACGTGCCCTCCCCTCACTCCCAGCCACAGATAGATCTCAACCCATTGAGCTCTTTGACTCCTGGCTAAACGACTCACTCCTTCCTCTCTCCCCCGCCCGCCCGTCTCCAGCTCGCCTCCCTCCTGCAAAGGGCCACCCCTCAGTGGTTCACCCCCCGCACGCCTTGAAGGCATTCAAAATTTGAAACCGCTCCCTCGAGCGCAAATGGGGAGCCTCCAGAACCCCTCAAAGCAGATCAGTGTATGCCCACCATCACCAACACTATAAATCGGAAATCCGAAAGGCCAAAAAAGCCTATTGCAGTAAAAGAATCCTGAGCTGCTGCAGCAGCAAAGAGCTCCACAGGATCATCCCGGAATTCCTGAACCCTTCCTGCACGTCTGCTACCCTTCTGAATCTCATGAAAATGGACAAAGAAGAACTGGATGCTCCTATCACAAGTGAGGAGGTAGAAGAGGCCATCAAAAACCAGAAACCGAGGGCCCCAGATGGTTTTACAACACGGTTCTACAAACTGTTCCGCCCACAATTAACTGCCCCGATGACAGCCCTCAGGCTCGTTCACCCCCTCCATGCAGGAATTAATAACTGTTCTGCTACTTAAACCCAGTAAAGACCCGAGAGATAACTGTTCATACAGACCTATCTCTGTGCTGAATATCGATGCCAACATTTACTCAAAAATACTAGCTAACCGCCTGGCAAAGATTCTCCCTAATTTAGTCGATTCAGATCAGATGGGATTCATACGAAATAGATCAACGGGGGACAATATCCAAAGGGCTGTCACGACCCACCTCTTAAAACCCCCCAGGCAGGCCCATAAACCAGGAGGGGTCCTGACTCGAGCCCCCACCAAGCTGAAGCATCCTTTGCCCCAGCCCTCTTGGGGCCAGTCCTGGCGCCTTTGGCGCCAGGCTCATACTTAATGAGGACTGTGCTTGGGAACTACCTTACTTGATGCCAGTCAACATGGAGGCATCCACATAGCTTGGTTCCTTGGAACCAAGCTATGCGGTATAGTGTTTTGGGTGTGGTAGTCTAGGGACTACTTTACCTGGACTACTTTTCCTGAGGCTATTTAAACCCCGCCCGATTTAGAGAACACGCTTCGCGTTACTCTGCAGTCCTGCAGCGTGACGCTCATCGAGTCCAGCAGCATCTGCGAACCAGGAAAGAAACGCACCTGAAAGACAAAGGAACATCGTTATTCGCAGCAGCTTACCTGTGATTCCACCGCTAGCTGCCCTCTGCTCCTGCAAACAACATCCAAGGAACAGCGAGCCTCCCGAATCGTCAGACCTGCAAAAGGAGGAAAAACAAGACTATAGACTTTTACAATTGCACCGGCAGCTTACCTCTCCAGTTGCCCATCGGCCAGCACCGCCTTGGAACTTCTTGCTCTGGTGAGCGCAGCAACCTACGGGAACAAAGGACAAACAGGTTAGCAAAGCCAAGGCATTTGAGCGCTGCGCATAGCGCTTACCTACCGCCTCAAGGTGCTCTCACCATAATCACCGTCGGTGATCCCGAATTCAACAAACGTCCCACCACGAACTCCCGTGCAGCTGAGGAGAGAGAAAATACATTATTAGAAAAGGCAAGGCATCTTAGCGCCGCGCACAAGCGCCTACTTACTGCATCAAGGTGCTCGCAAACATCATCATCACCTGTCGGCGATTCCAAACTCAGCCCACGGCCCACCGTGAACTTCCGCGCATCTAAGGAGAGAGAAAAGACATTAGTGCAAGAAAGGCTTAGAGTATACCAGTAATAAGACCTACCTGAAAGACTTTAAGGGGAGCATCAGTGAAGTAACTAGATCGCTCACCCCCACAAGGACAAAGCTCCCCTGCCAAGAAGGTAGGACGGAGAGCATGCCAAAACAGATAACAAGGTGAGGAAAGGTCCGGGGAGGGGGCTGCGGGCCTAACGGGTGTTGGGAGGCTCTCACCCCAGTAGCCCAGTATTGAACATTGCCCACCTGTTTTCCAGACAGAACTTCCCCGCTGATGATACCAGGGAGCGGCTGAGAAGGGTACCAGAGTCCCCGCAAGTGAGTGGCGTCCCCGTGGATACCAGGTGAGCGTAACAGAACGCGAAGCCTCATAAACCAATCCACCTGGGTGCCATGGAATCATCAGAATTAGACCAATTGGCTCAATTGTTGGGAGAGCTTCGTGCCGAGGTTCACTCCGCCAGACAGGAGACTAACGCTCTCCGGAGAGACTTATTGGTGACTAAAGAGTGTACCGAAGATATCAGTAGGCAAGTCTTGCAATCACAAGCGGGTCAGACACCTCTACCTGGGAACAACCCACCGATGCAAAACCCTAGCATGCCTTCCACTGCCTCGACCCCAGAAGTTGTGTTACCAGGTACAGTTCCTTTGGCACCACTGGAGAGGAAAATACGCAGCTTTCATGAACCAGTGTCGCCTTCATTTTCTTTGCAGGCCGGGAGCATTCCCAAATGACCAAGCCCGGGTAGCCTTTGTATTATCATACTTAAGTGGCAGCGCCACAGATTGGTCAGTACCATTATTGTCCCATGATGACCCTTTATTATATAACTTTGGAGACTTTCAGAGGGAAATGTAAAAACTCTTTGCCCGCCATACCCGAGAACAAGCTGTGGACAATGAACTCCTTTCCCTCCGACAGGGGAATCAGGATTTGTTAACCTACATCGCTACTTTCAACCGGTTGGTTGCTGAAGCCAGGTGGCCTGAAAACAAAAAGAACCACGCTGTTTCACCGGGGCTTACGCGGTGAATTAAAAGATGTTCTAGCTCAAGTGGTTAATCCTCCCCGAGATTGTTCTGAATTCATAGACTTGGTTGTGAAACTGGACCACCGGTTGCAAGACTGAAAAGCAGACCATTCTAAAATGGACCCTCGGCCAGTGTACGTTCGGCCTAGAGACAATGTAACCCGAATGCAAGACACTACTACGGAGCCCATGCAAATCGGAGGAGTACGGCCCCCACTAACAAAACAAGAGCGAGATAAAAGAAAACAACAACAACTATGTCTGTACTGTGGAAAGTCAGGGCATTTCCTGAAGGACTGTCCAGTGAAGCCCCCTAGGAAGACTGTTGGAGCCACGTAAAAAGATGAAGAGAAGGAGGGTCAGTCGGGAAACTGCCCAGCTCGGCAAATGTAGAGGTCAGTTTGTCGAGTGAGGGAAAAGAGCCACCGACCTCACATTTGCAATTCCAGTGATCCTAATTAATAACCAACGATCATCAAGAATGCATGCCATTGAAGCATACATCGACAGCGGAGTAGTTGGGAATTATATAGATCAGGACTTAGCTGCAGAGATGGGGCTTCCCCTGTGTACCAAGCCAGCTACAGATAAGGTAACCACGGTGGATGGGACAGAAATCGCTTCCGGACCCGTAACCCAGCGCACAGCCGAGATAACCTTGCTGTGCCAGGACGGGCATCGAGAACTTATTTCGTTCGATCTCATCAAGGCTCCTCAATTTCGGCTCATACTAGGGATGCCATGGTTAGTAGCTCACAACCCTTTGATTGACTGGCGAGCAAGAAAATTAACCTTTGCCGACAACTGCTCCCCAGCCTTTTATTACCAAGAACAGAAACTTGATTTCAGTGCCTCTCTGAATCCAGAAGTGGTAACTTTGGGAGTGACAAGTACCCTACCTGAGGAATACCAAGACTTCCAAGATGTATTCCAGAAGGATCAAGCAAACACGCTGCCCCCGCACAGACCCTATGATTGTCAAACTGACCTTATTCCAGGTGCGCAAGTTCCTTGCGGTAGAATCTATGCTCACACGGAACCCGAAAACCTTCATCTGAAGGCTTATTTAGACCAGTACCTCGCAAATGGATTTATCCGCCCATCCAAGTCCCCTGCAGCCAGTCCCTTGTTCTTAGTACCTAAAAAGGAAGGGGATTTAAGAACTTGTATTGACTACCGCGCATTAAACCAGATCACTGTAAAGAACCGTTAACCCTTGCCGCTCATCCCAGAAATGCTGGACCAGGTCAAAGATGCGCAAATTTACACCAAACTAGACTTTCGAGGAGCGTACCATCTGGTGCGGTTCAGAAGTGGAGAAGAATGGAAGACTGCTTTCCGCACCAAATATGGTTTGTTCGAATATCAAGTCATGCCCTTTGGGTTATGCAACGCTCCTGCAGCGTTTCAGTATTTTATGAATGATGTCTTGAGAGAGTTAATCGATGTCTGCGCCCTTGTGTACATAGATGACATCTTAGTGTACTCACCTTCAAAACAAGAGCACATCAAGCACGTCCATTCGGTCCTTTCCAAGCTCCGAGAACATCGTTTGTATGCCAAGCTGGAAAAGTGTTTTTTTCACGTCACCGAAGTTGAGTTTTTGGGTTTTATCCTTACTTCAGGAGGCATCAGAATGGATCTGCATAAAGTGGATGCCATTTTGAAATGGCCCTCACCAACGTCAGTAAAAGGGGTACAGAGCATGCTGGGCTTTGCAAACGTCTATCGCCGGTTCATACCAGACTTCTCACAGGTCATACACCTGATCACAGTATTGCTAAGAAAAAATAATAAGAAATTTGCCTGGACCGAAGAAGCAGAGGAGGCTTTTCAGGAACTCAAGAGAAGGTTCACTTCCGCGCCAATCCTGCGACATCCTAACCCCGATCTTCCCTATATCGTAGAAACAGATGCTTCCAGCACAGCAATGGGGGCTGTCCTCTCGCAAAGAGATCCAGTAACGGGCCAGCTACATCCAGTGGCCTTTTGGTCAAAGAAATTCTCTCCCACGGAAATGAATTAGGCCATCACAGACAAAGAACTCTCGGCAATCAAATCCGCCTTTAAGGCCTGGCGGCACTACCTCTTGGGGGCCAGGCATACCATTACGGTTATTACAGACCATCGAAACCTGCGATACCTTAAGACAGCTAAAGCCCAGTCTTCACGCCAATTGCGGTGGGCCCTTTTCTTCGCCGAATGCGATTAGGTCATCACTTTTCGACCAGGGGTCAGGAATGGAAAAGCTGATGCACTTTCCCGTACTGACACGGATGATTTGGTGTATACGCCCCTGGACCCAGTCCCCATCATACGGGAAGACAAACTCTTGGGACTCTCTACGGCCTTAACCCAAGTCCAGCTGAGAGATAAGATTCAACGAACCATGAACCCAGATACCTACTTCGCATGGAAAACTCGAGGGGAGCAATATTCTATTAAAGATCATTTACCCTTTTTTAAGGATCGATTGTATGTCCCCACCAAAGATTTACAACAACAAATTGTTGCTAGTTATCATGATTCTCTGATCGAAGGGCAGCCTGGAATCACCAAGACTTTAGCCAAAGTAAAACAAAACTTCTGGTGGCCAGCCTGGCGTCAAGATGTCATCCAGTATGTTCAGTCCTGTAGAGTTTGTGCGCAAAACAAGTCGCAAAAACAAAAACCATCCAGTCTTCTGTAACCTTTAGACATTCCTCCCAATCCCTGGCACACTCACTCCCTCGATTTTATCACTGACCTACCTCCCAGTCATGGATTTAACACCATCCTGGTAGTCATGGACTTGTTCTCAAAAATGGCGCACTTTTTTCCACTCAAAGGCCTCCCTGACACACCCACTCTGGCCAAAGTGTTCCTGGATGGTATTGTAAACTACATGGCTTCCCATCAGTCCTGATCTCCGATCGAGGTAGTCAATTAATCTCCAACTTCTGGAAAAGAATGTGTGCAATGGCGCAAATTGACATCAGGCTATCCACGAGCCATCACCCTCAAACTGACTGTCAGACCGAGAGGATAAACCAGACCCTCGAACAATACCTACGGTGCAAGTTACACCATGAACTGAGAGACTGGAAAGATTTGTTATGGATAGCCGAATACGCATATAACAATTCCCTGCATTCCAGTACCGGACAAAGCCCCTTTTACACCATCTATGGTAGACACCTGCGTACCTCAGAACTAGATATCCCAACCAATTTGGAGATGCCAGCAGTTAAAACTCTTCACACCAACATCACCCAGGCTTTCAAAAAGGCCAAAGAACATCATCTTTTCGCCAAAGAAAAACAAAAGCAATTCGCCAACAAACACCGGAAAAAGGCACCAAATTATCAGGTGGGAGACAAGGTTTGGCTGGCTGCCAAGTTTGTACCCATCAAAGGAACCCGGACTTTCCAACCCAGGTACTTAGGGCCTTACACCATCAAAGCAATCATCAATCCAGCAGCCGTCAAACTGGACTTACCACCTAATCTACAGATTCATCCAGTATTTCACGTGTCCCTATTAAAACCAATGCAACCCGGTACACGGGTTGGGACACCACCAAAACCCATACTCATTGACTGACAGAGAACCAGAATTCGAAGTCAGAAGCATCTTGGATTCCAAGTATTCGAGGGGACGATTATATTACCTAGTCGATTGGAAAGGGTTTGGACCCCAAGATAGATCCTGGGAGCCCTGTGAAAACATCCATGCACCACGTCTGATTAGAAATATCATCGCAACTTTCCAACTAAACCAGGGCCAGACAGAAGGAACTCCTTGAGAGGGGCCTTGGGGGGGAGTGCTGTCACAACCCACCTCTTAAAACCCCCCAGGCCGGCCCATAAACCAGGAGGGGTCCTGACTCGGGCCCCCACCAAGCTGAAGCATCCTTTGCCCCGGCCCTCTTGGGGCCAGTCCTGGCGCCTTTGGCGCCAGGCTCATTTAACGAGGACTGTGCTTGGGAACTACCTTACTCTATGCCAGCCAACATGGAGGCATCCACATAGCTTGGTTCCTTGGAACCAAGCTATGCGGTATAGTGTTTTGGGTGTGGTAGCCTAGGGACTACTTTACCTGGACTACTTTTCCTGAGGCTATTTAAACCATGCCCGATTTAGAGAATACGCTTTGCGTTACTTTGCAGTCCTGCAGCGTGACGCTCATCGTGTCCAGCAGCATCTGCGAACCAGGAAAGAACCGCACCTGAAAGACAAAGGAACATCGTTATTCGCAGCAGCTTACCTGTGATTCCACCACAAGCTGCCCTCTGCTCCTGCAAAGAACATCCAAGGAACAGCGAGCCTCCCGAATCATCGGACCTGCAAAAGGAGGAAAAACAAGACTATAGACTTTTACAATTGCACCGGCGGCTTAACTCTCGAGTTACCCATCGGCCAGCACCGCCTTGGAACTTCTTGCTCTGGTGAGCGCCGCAACCTACAGGAACAAAGGACAAACAGGTTAGCAAAGGCAAGGCATTTGAGCGCTGCACATAGCGCTTACCTACCGCCTCAAGGCGCTCTTACCATAATCACCCGTCGGTGATCCCGAATTCAACAAACGTCCTCCCGTGCAGCTGAGGAGAGAGAAAAGACATTATTAGAAAAGGCAAGGCATCTTAGCGCCACGCACAAGCGCCTACTTACTGCATCAAGGCGCTCGCAAACACCATCATCACCTGCCGGCGATTCCAAACTCAGCCCACAGCCCACCACGAACTTTCGCGCATCTAAGGAGAGAGAAAAGACATTAGTGCAAGAAAGGCTTACAGTATACCAGTAATAAGACCTACCTGAAAGACTTTAAGGGGAGCACCAGTGAAGTAACTAGATCGCTCACGCCCACAAGGACAACGCGCCCCTGCCAAGAAGGCAGGACGGAGAGCACGGCAAAACAGATAACAAGGTGAGGAAAGGTCCGGGGAGGGGGCTGCGGGCATACCGGGTGTTGGGAGGCTCTCACCCCAGTTGCCCAGTATTGAACATTGCCCACCTGTTTTCCAGGCAGAACTTCCCCGCTGATAATACCAGGGAGCACCTGAGAAGGGTACCACAGTCCCCGCAAGTGAGTGGCGTCCCTGTGGAAACCAGGTGCGCGTAACAAGGGCCCTCAATTTGATAGACATAGCGTCCCAAGACTCCCATAAACTAGCTCTACTAGCCTTGGATGCTTCCAAGGCCTTCGACAAGGTGGTCTGGTCCTTCCTCCAACTCACACTAGAGGTCTTCCACTTTGGCCCCAGCTTTTCGTAACATGGCCCTAGCCAACTACCATTCCCCCAAAACCTTTTTCCGGGTTAATCAGAATCTATCGGCCCCTATTCCCTTGTCTTGTGGCACCAGACAAGGCTGCCCCTTGCCCCCACTCCTATTTGCTCTGATAATGGAGTCATTCGCCCAGAGAATTCGAAAAGACCCAGATATCAAAGGGCTGCCGATAGGCGCCTCGCAACATAAAGTCTCGCTTTATGTGGACGAGGTGCTGCTGTCCTTAACGGACATCCGCCCCTCTCTATAATCTTCCCTCAAAGAACTACACAAATTCAGGGAGGTTGCAGGGTTTGCCATTAATTTTGAGAAGTCAGCGGCCTTGGGGATAGGATTAAACTCTGAGGAGGTGGAAGGCCTCAGACCCCTGTGCCCAATCCAATGGAATCACAAATCAATCCCCTACCTTGAGTACACCTCCCAGCTTGTCCAAAAGATGTGTTCCCATTAAACTTCCCTCCTCTCTTTAGAGAACTGGAACAAGAACTCGAGCGATGGTCTTTGCAAGAAATATCTCTTATTGGGCGAATTACAGCCTGTAAGATGAACCTTCTCCCACAGTTCCTCTGTGCCTATGCCTCCCTACCTATTACAATTTCTGTGTCCCCTTTACGGCGACTACAGAGGAAAATGTTTAAATTTATATGGAGAGGAAAAAAATCAAGGTTATCCCAAAGAGTCATGATGGGCAGCGCTCGCTTGGGTGGTATAGGGGTCCCTAACCTTCGAAAATACCATATGGGTGGAACTAGAGCAATCACATCTCTCGCTCCCCCTTCACGCCCTCTGTCATGTCCCACCCTCGCTTCGACGGTCATGGACTGGGATCCTGGCCTCCACTAAATGTACCCTATGCATCTGGGACAGGGCATTGAGGGCCAGGGGGATCCCACGGGAGCCTAGGTCCACATTCCCTGGTTTTTCACAACCCTGCCTTTTCCCCAGGGCTCTATCCATCGAACTTTAAGAACTGGGTAACGGGAGGGTTGAAATCCTTGGGGCAGCTGTTTGATAACGTCCAACCTTGCACCTTTGAGGAATGTAAAATATCCTTCCAACTAGCTGAAACTCACAGATTTACCTATGCCCAGCTCCAACACTGGTGCCCACATCACTTGATTCGAAAAGAAGCTACATGAAACCCCAGCCCTCTGGAAGTTACCCTACAAGACCTACCAATGAGAGATGGGATCTCCAAGCTTTATAAACTCCTGCATGATGACCCCCCCCCCCAGACCCACATATATGCTACAGGGGGAAACCAACTTGGGTCACCCATTGGACAACCAGATCTGGGTGGACATTTGGACCAGAGCCCATTCATCCTCCTTTTGCATTACCAACCGTGAATGCGCCTACAAACTGCTCCTTCGTTGGTACTACTCCCCAACACACCTACACCAATTCAACCAAACCCTCAGCCTCTTGTGTTGGCGTAACTGTGGACAACCAGGCTCCTACTTTCATATGTGGTGGACCTGCCCTAAAATGCAAACCTTTTGGAATCAATGCATCGCCACCATAAAAGACATCACCCGGGTGACAGTTCCCATAGAACCTGAGGTGGTCCTATTGGGTGCACCGGCACCGGGGTCCTATCCCAGGTCCGGGAAGACTGCCAAATTTCTTACGCAAATGTTATTGGCGGCAAGGATCACAACGGGCATGGAAGTCCTCTGAAGGCCCCTCGATGATCTTGTGGTGGAGCAAACTATGGGACATCCTGGTGGCAGAAAAGGTTACTGCAACTAAGGCGGGCCTCTTACATCGGTTTACTGACATTTGGACCCCCCCTTATGGACTATGATCAAAATTTCCCAACACAAACCTACAAGCCCCAGGGGCCCGCCTGGCCCTGCACGAGGCCATGGAGTAGGGACCTTAAAGCCCTATCTGGAACTGCCAAGGGGATATTCGGCCCGGGGAGGGGGGAGGAATGCTTGGGGGCGTGGGGAGACTTGTTGGATGAGCCAAGCGGTCACTTGATTGAATCATATCATGTAATGATGCATGCTTCATCCTCTGTGGCGGTTTCTACGGTGCAACTGTTTAAAAAATAAACATGTTATAAAAAAAAATATATATCTATATATATAACTCCTGACTGTCCCTGTCTTCAGACATAAACTTACTTGGAAGGAAGAAGATCGTGGTCAATCACAGCATAAAGTCCAATAGTAAATCAGTTGATCGGACACCGCTTCACTGCGCTGTCTTTGATTTATTTACTAGCCCCAGAAGTCCTCAGTGGCTTTGGGTCAGAGGAGGGCCACCGGCATACATGCATGCATTTCCAGGCCTTGCTCCGTCCCCAATACCTCCATCTTGGGTACAGGTGCCAGGCTCCATCATGGAACAGCCTGCATGGGTAACTGTACACCCTGCACGGATCGTGGCGTTCCATCAATTCAGGCACCCGTCACTGCTGCATTAAGGGAGCCGCTGGCCAAGATGCCCGTGGAGTGTTGCGTCCGGCCGGGAGAGGTGAGTTCCTAACAGTAGGTCCCCCTGTAGACCTCACCCTGGGACCAGGTTTGGAGGGGTATTTAGCATGGTATTCTTTGAGGAGATCAGGTGCATTTAAATGGGAAGATGGTTCCCAAGTGCGGTCTTCTGGCCCATAACCCTTCCATTGTAGCAATAGTATAGTCTATTCTTTTGCCACATGGAATCAATAATTTGTGATACTTTGTATTCTTCTTCTGTCTCTATTCTTAGTGGAGAAGTGCTGTTGAGACTAGAATGTGATGGACCCTTTTGTTGATATGGTTGCAACAGAAATACGTGAAACCCTGGGAGTATCTTAAAATGTGAGGGGAGCTTAAGTTTTCATGGCCACATGATTGATAACTTTGTCCAGGATATATAGCCCAATGAACGGGGGGTGGTATTCTTGTGAGATTCCTGGAAGTGTAAAGTTCTTGGTGGACAATCAAACATTTTGCCCTGCCTTGTATATGGGTCCTTTGCTTCTATGACGATTGTCATATTCTTGGGCTTGAAGTGGGCTTTATTGGAGGTTTGTTTGGATGGTCCTTTATTCTAGTTGTATATTCTTTACCCACTCATGCGCGGTGGGAACAGGGGATGAAGTGATAGTCTCTAGATGAATGATTTTGGGATGACGTGCTGAGTAACTAAAGAAGGGGGACATCCCCATAGAAGTATGTATACAATTATTATACGTGAATTCTGCCAATGGCACATAATGGGACCATTCCTATTCTTTTTGAGGTGATATGCGGTGCACATATGAAGGTTGACTCCTACATTTTGATGTAATTCTTTGCAGAAGTGGGAGACAAACTGGGCTCCATGATCAGTAACAATGATGTCTGTTAGACCATAAAGTCTTAACAATCGTGAGAAAGAAGGCATGGGCCGTTTTTTACAGGAAGAATGAAGGGCAATCCAGGCTGGTCAGTGACTACCTGATTCGTGAAACATCTGGACATAGCAGCGTCTTTGTTAATTAGTGCTTCTTGTTTTAAGGTGATGACAAAGTCAAATTGACTTAAAATGTGTACCCACCGTGATTGTCTTTGATTGGTGCTTTTAGCAGTTTTGACGAAACCTAAATTTTGGTGATCTGTCAAGACTGTGATTGGGAAGAGGGCTTGTTCTAAGTAATGTCTTCAGTGGAGGAGTGCTTCTCTAATGGCTAGTAATTATTTATCGAATATCCTATAAATGATTTCCGATGGATTACGTTTCCTGGAATGATATGCAACCGGATGGAGCTCCTTCGTAATCTCGTGTTTTTGTAACAAGATGGCTCCTACAGCATAGCTGGAAGCATCTGTTTCGACAATATACAGGGTATCTTCCCTAGGGAGACTTAACACTGGAGCACTGGTGAAAGCTCTTTTTAGTTGTACAAAGTCTTCTTCAGCAGCGGGGTCGCAAGTATAGATGGTTTCCTTTTCAAGGTAGCGAGGTAAGAGCCAATGTCTTTTGGAGTCGTTTTTGTATTAATCTCCTGTAATAATCTGCAAAACCTAGGAATCTCTGAAGTTCTTTGACGTTTCTCGGAATGGCCCAGATTTGGATTGAATTTACTTTTTCATGATCGATATCTGCGCCCGTTGGAGAAAGAACATTTCCTAGGAAAGTGACAGGTTTGTGGTGAAAGGCACAATTGCTTAACGTAGCGTACAACCAGTATTGGCGTAATCTTTATAGAATTTCTTGCACATGCTGGAAATGTTGAGTTTAAGTATTGGAATATACCAGAATGTCATCCAGATATGACAAAAAAGGAATCTAGAATGTCTTTGAAAATGTAATTTAAAAAGAACTGGAAGACTGCAGAGGCATTACATAGTCCGATGGACATTACAAAGTACTCGTAATGCCCTGCTCTGGTTCTAAACACTGTTTTCCACTTGTCTACTGAATAGATCCGTACCAGATTGTGCACACCCCTAAAATCCAATTTGGTGTAGATCCTGGCATCTTGAACCTGATCGATGAGGACTGGGATAAGAGGTAAGGGATATCTGTTTTTGATGGTTATGTCATTCATCTGTCGAGAGCCTATACGTGGTCTCAGTTCTTAAGAATCTTTCTTGGGAATGAAAAAGATTGGAGCCCCCGCAGGTGATGTTGAGCGTCATATAAATCCTTTAGCCAGATTCTCCTTTATATAGTTGCCTAGGAACTTGGTTTTCCTTAGGTGTGAGAGGATACGTCTTTCCATAAGGGATCACTGCACCTGAAATTAATTCAATGCAACAGTCATATTTTCTATGGGGACGCTTCCTTGGGGTAAAAGACGTCGCTATAGTCCAGATACTTTTGGGTCAAATTAAGGGTTGCCGAGATGGTCGGAGGAGGCAGTACCATCTGAAGTATCGCAGGCTCCAATGTGGAGGTTATCACTGATTCGAGGTGGCAACATTCTCCGCAAAAGGGGGACTGGATCCTTACCACTCCTTTGCTCCAGTCTATAGAAGGTTTATGTTTGGATAGCCAGGGCATCCCCAGAATGATTTGAAAGTAGGGGGCCTCAATAATATAGAACATAATACGTTTGTGGTGGTACTCTCCCCGGGTCATTCTGAAAACACCTGTTTGTTGGGTGAATGGTCCTAACGTCAATGTGGACCCATCTATAGAGTGTACGTTTTCAATCTGTTTTTTGTCGTACATACGTACCCATGCAATTTGAACGTAGGTGGTATCTATGAAATTGCCTGTGGCTCAACAGTCTATCAAGGCCCTGGTCTTAATAGGAGATAGAACTTGTACCTGGAGGGTAACTCCGATGTAAATATGATTAGTTACAGGCATATGCAGGGTTGGTCTCTAATGGAGTTTTTTGTATGGCTTGCTCTTAATAGGAGATAGAACTTCTACCTGGAGGGTAACTCCGATGTAAATATGATTAGTTACAGGTGTGACAATGAGGCAAAACAGGCGGGTTGAAGGAACTAAAATGCTGTCTTTATTCAGACTTAACAAAATAAATGCTGATTGGCAAAATTCAAAGTTCTTTTTCCAGCATCCTTTTGGGTGTTCTTTTGTGGAGCAATGGTTTTCCTCTGTTTTCTTGTAGGGTACGCTGTAAGGACCTCTGGCAGTCTTCTTTCTCTTAGTCCTCATACGTCCAGGTGCTTCCTGTAGTTCCGGAATCCAGGTCTGATCGGCTCTGCAAAGAGAACAACAATGAGCACCCATCTTCAAACTAGCTGGCTCTTTGTATAGGCAGGTAAGAATGGGCCAGTCAGGTTCTACTTCCTGTTGTAGAGCATAAGAACCCATATAGGCCCCGCCCCCTTTTCCTTGTAAACCTCTCGCCATGTTCCTTCCTGCACCTGTTCCCCGGGATGTCTTATTGTAGCCCAGGTAAGTGACTGCTGTTTTGTTTGTAACACTGGTAGGGTTGTGTATTCCCTGCCAGAGAACTCTCCCTGTGTGTCCATGACTATGTGTCAGCGGGTCGCCTTTCTCCTGTTCGCTGTTTCCGCGTGACACACGGTTGGCGTCCTGCTCGTGATTGTAACACATGCGCACTGCATCTCTACGCAGTGACTGGGCTTCTTCCGTCCAACGGCAGTGTGTGGTTGAGCCCTCTCCGCGGCCCCAGTTTCCCTCCTCTCTCTCACTCGCCGTCAGCGCTACTCTGGTGAGGAGGGTCTCTTCCGGTTGGACTTGGCGCTCCGCCTCTCCGTTCCTGCACTCGGGGATTTCATCCTGGCGGGGACGGCTACACTTCCCTCTCCTCCCTGCCGTCAGCGCTGCTCTGGCGAGGTGGGTCTTCCCCGTTTGGACACGGCACTCTGCCTCTCCGTCCAAGCACTCAGGGATTTCGTCCTCGCGGGGACGTTTCGGCACCTGCGTCTCTGCGGGCTGACCGAGGGTCGGCTGCTCGGTTTTCTTTTCATCGACCCGTGCCTTCCCATGCACTGGTGTTATGGTCCCCCACTCAGTCATTTCCTCTGTTTGGGGTAAGTCGGGATTGCATGTGGATTCCCACCACTCGCCTACCATGAAGGTCGCGCCTGGCTCCTTCCCCAGCCTGCAGGTCTTCCCTCCATAGTCCTGGGTCGTGCTGACCCCCGTGTCTAGGTCATTACAACAGGCATAGGAGGGGGTTGGTCTCTAATGGAGTTTTTTGTATGGCTTGCATATTCCCCCATATTTGTTGCAAGCCCAATTCGTTTTCCGGCCTTTTTGGGCAAGGTTTTACAGAATGGCCCTTTGCCCCACAATAAAAGCAGAGATGTACTTTCTGCGCTGTTCTCTTTTCTCAGAACTAACCGGCCCCTTGACTCTATTTGCATGAGTTCGGGAGTGTCTTTCTCTCCTGGCTGTGCTATGGGAATTCATGAGGGTATTCTACAGACTTTGAGCTTTTTACGCTTGTTCTTTCATTCCCCTTTTCTTTTCTTTATTTGGAGTACCAATTCCATTAATTCTTCTGTATTATCAGGTGCAGTATGTACTTGTGTAATTACATCTTTAATATCCTCTTTTAATCCTCTATGGAACACTGTGGGTTGTACGTCATCTCCCCATGCTACCAAAACAACCAAATACTTAAAGTGGGATATATAAGATACCAGATCATGGGAACCTTGTTAAATGTGTATAAGTCCATGACGTAAAGCCCTTTGGCATACGTTTCTCTCAAACATCTTTCTTAAGGCACGTACGAATCAATTGTAATCTTCCAGAATAGGCGCTTGATTATTGATCCACGGAGAAGCCCATGTAAGAGCAGGTCCATCAAAATTCAATAGGATGAATGTGACTTTGGCTTTACAGGTTCTATTAATTTGGGCTCCATTTATGAAATGCAACATATAATGAGTCACTAATTTTTGGAATCCTTACAGATTTCCAGTCTATTTTGAAGGCTTTGGACGTGCAGGAATATGAGCTCCGACCCCGCTATCAGTGGGCAGGAAATCTTTCTCATCGGTTTTTACTCCGCTGGGATTAGACCCATAATTATATTGGAAGGATGCTGGTTTCAGAGTTTCTTGGGTCAATTTTCTTGGCCCACCGATACTAGAGGCCCCTTCATCTACCTGTAAGGTATGCACTGTTTGATGCAGAGTGGTTATTTGTGCAGCCAATGCTATGTTATCCTGACGATAACAGGCCATCTTGGCTTGCATTGCCTGCAAGGCCGTGGCCAATCCCATCATGGCTTTTTCATGACACCCTGAGGCGGAAAAGCAGGTCTGGTCAATCTGTCAGTACCTGAAATTCCGTATCCAACTGTATCCACCGCAGCAGAGTGTAATGGATGAGAATCGGACAAAAAATAGGATCTCAGAGGTTCTAAAGAGCACGTTGGGATATCTCGTCTCTTGTACGATCCACAACTACTCAACAGTGAGACGCTGTACTTCAGAGGCACTGTGCGTGAACTGTTGTTAGTAACCTAAATTAAAAGGTAAGTATTACTTCACAGGGACACACTTCTTCCCCTTATTCCCCTTCTCCCAATCCCCAAGTGAGGTTCACATGGATGTAGTGTGGATCTATCTTTAGAAAAACATGACCATAGCATAGCTAATAACAATGGTGCGCTGGAACATGAGGCTGGGAAGTCTCTATGAGTACTAAATATAAAAGCTCTCCTGACTGTCCCTGTCTTAAGACATAAACTTACTTGGAAGGAAGAAGGTTGTGTTCAATAACAGCGTACCAATAGTAAATCAGTTTATTGGACGCCGCTTCACCAGGCTGTCTGTGCTTTATTTACTAGCCATGGAAGTCCTCAGGGGCTTCCGGGTCAGAGGAGGGCCACTGGCATACCTGCACATGTTTCTGGGCCTGGTGCCATCCCCAGTACCTCTGTCTTGGGTACAGGGGCCAGGCTCCGGCATGGAACAGCCCGCGTGGGGAACAGTGCATCAGCACCGAGCACAGCGTCCCATCAATTCAAGCACCTGCCTCTGCGTCATTAAGGGAAGCCGCCGGCGGAGACGCCCGTGGAGTGTTGCGTCTGGCCAGGAGAGGCGAGTTACTAACACTATGATGCCCTTTGTAATAAGGGTGCCTGTCTCCCACACATGAAGCATTCATGCTAATATGCTAAAAAACACATCTGAAGTCAATGCTGAAGGAAAAGAAAACCCGCGTGCTCCTTGAACACCTTGGATGTCATTAGGAGTAAGGCGGTAATGGTATTTTGTAAGGACTGCCAGCCTAATTAAGAACCTAGTGGAATTTCCACATGCAATTATTACCACAGCAGGGCACACCATTTCCAATCGCCATTAGCCATCGGATATTGATAACAGACTCTTGGTAATCAATGCTGTGTTGTGCCTGTGTAGAATTGAAGTGTTGAGTGACTTTTTATGGCTGGGTACTAGCTTGCAACTTGAAATTATTATCCCGGACCACAGTATTCTAGGGTCAAATGCATTATTGTTTTTATCTTCAAAAGCGAGTGCTTCCCTTCAATACGGGAAAACAGTTGTTATATTTGGACCAGCCATAAAGATAAGGGGTGTATCAGCCCCTTTTACTCCCTAAAAATAGGCAAATTCTCCCCAAAAATAAAAATGGGGAGTAAAAATGCAACAAAAAATAGTAAACAGACATGTAGCACCTTGTGTCCCTGCTTTCAACCAAATGGCTCCATCAATATATTTCGACCAGTAGTGCATGCAGTACAAGAGGAACAAATTAGTATTATTGCTGCCTGATCGGAAGAAGTAAACATGGCATGGTATCATAAGTCATTTATAACGCGCCTGTACATAAGTGTTTCTAGGTGCAACAAGACAAGGGAGGGACAAGACAAACAATCTAATTAGGCCTTGCGCCATTCTGATCGTTCAAGTGCTAGAACGAGAAGTTCCCCACCACCCCTCCCTTTCAAGGCAAAAGGGAGGGGGGGTGCAAGCGAAAGGGGAGGGGAAAACAGGGCAGCAATGCTCTGTGTAAGTGCAGCCAGGGCAGCGTAGCTCTGTGTGTTGCAAGGAGAACACGGGACTGTAGGGTTACAGTTACAGCCCCTAAGTGCGTGGTAGGCCCGTAGGCAGTGCAAGGTTGACTGATCAAGAAAGAGCCTGGTACCCAGTGAGACTCTGAGGGTAGCCAAGCAACCAGTCCGTACAGCAGACAGGTAGGTCAGCAGGGGAGGGAGAGAGAGAAAGCAGAGGAGAAGAGGAACGTTTTGAGTTGCTTCCGGAACTTCAGTTGGTCCGGCTCAAGTTTGAGAGGGGTAGGGAGGCCATTCCAGAGGGAGGCACCTGCAGAGGAGAGATATCTACCCCCCACCCTCGGCCTGGAGGAGCATCTAACTCTTAGAGAGTTGGAGGTAGCTGAGTGAAGTGCTCTAGAAGGAAGGTATTTTGGAAGAGAGCACTGGATGTGGTGCGGGTCCCGGGCCCGGCCCCGGAAAGCCTTGTGGAAAATGCAAAGGGTCTTGAACTTGATCCTTGCAGCCACCGGAACCCAGTGGAGAGATTTCAGGGCTGGAGAGATACGGTCCCTGGGCTTGAGGCCAAGGATACGTCTCGCAGTCCTGTTCTGGATTTATTGCAGAGCCAGGCAGATTGAGCAAGAGGCTGTTGCAGGAGTGCAGCGTAGAGAGAACCAGGGCTCTGGAGACGGTGAGCTTTGAGGAGGTGCAGCTGGTAGTTGGACTTCTTAGCGATGTCCGAGATGTGAGCAGAGAAAGAGAGAGTGGAGTTGAAGATGACATTAAGCTTTTTTGCTTCGAAGGAAGGCGGGGGAAGAGGACTGTAAGGGAGGCATGGTATCACAAGTATGACACTGACAAAAAAGGCACAATTTGTGAAACCTTTTTTGAAGTTTCAATGCGGTTGGGGAAACTCCTACTTTGCCCTATAGCCAAGATGGGAGTAGTCTTGACCATCAAAAAATAAATAAAACAGTCCTAGTTGAGTCCGTCAAATCAAAATGGCCTATACTAACAAAAACCGAATGCCTGGCTTACATCTTGTACATAAAGTGTGAAAAGGAGAATATGTATGCAAAGGAAGGTCAGTGTTCAAATATAAAGAATAAAATGTGGCCGAGTCAGCTCTCCTCCACACGTTGGACAGCACAGAGAAAGGCGGTCCCTGTAGGCAAAATGACACACGCTGGCTCAGACTCTTAACACAAAGGTAGTTCAAGACGTGGATCAAAGCCCGCCTGGCCTTCTACGTTAAAGTCTTACTTTCCAATTTCCAAAACACAGTTCACCCAAAAGTTCACGTCGGTACCCCTCTGTTGGGCTCAGACCTTTCACAGCAAAAGTTCACTTCGGTGTCCCTCAGTCGGGCTCAGACCTTTCACAGCAAAACAAAACACTTGCAGGGGTTCCCTTCCCTAAGCTTAATTCACCTCCTTTAGGGGTTCCCTTCCCCTAACTTATTACACCTTCGGTCTCCCTCAGTCGGGCCCGGACTGTTAACTGATGTCGAAGACTTTCTAATGTGCGTGGAATATGCGTGGCTTTTTTCTACAGACCTCCGCAGGACCACTTCGACTTTCCAGCTTTCAACTTACACTCATATTATTTGCCCCAGTGCTTGCTGGTCTGGGTAGTTCACTGTATTAGGCACCAAAGTTCAACGTTCACCTTTTTACTCTCCCCTTTTCTCTGGGTTAATTTCAATCACCTCGCTTGTACAGTTCATTCACTTTATCGCTACAAACTTTTCAACTTTCACATGGACTTTCGAGTGGGCTACTTACTTTCGCCGGACCACTACGTTACTCAGTATTGCTGGACTTTATAGCTGTCGTTACTTCAAGGTTCATTCGCAGGTCTTCCTTTCTTTGCGTCTCATCCACACACGTGCAGCCTTCAATTGTCCGATATAATGTTGCCACTTCAATCTTTCTTTAGCACACACCGGTCTCTCACGTCGCTTGCCAACTCACTGGCTGTGTGCGTTTCTTTCTTGTTTTTACTGTCTTCCAGTTTACGAGTCAAGGTTAGTACCACAGGTTTGGCCTCGCCTCCCCAACTCTGTTGTTCACCCGGGAGGGTCGCTGGCGTCCTTGCAACACAATGCAGCCTTCATGTTTGGGCTTCAGCATTCTCCACAACTCCTGCGGTTCTCCAACTGTGGCTCTCGTCCCTCGGTCCGTTGCTCCGCTCCAGTATTTTCGCCTTCGCCCCAGAAGTTCTGCTTTTACTCGTGTTCCACTTTGCTCAGAGTGTGTCTCTATGTTCTGCCTTTTATCCGTGTGAGGAGAGCCAATTGGTAACAGATGTATGCACTTAGAGTCAAGTGCCTACCTTTGCCTGAGCAGGTTAGCGGGACATGTCCAATGCGATGTGTAAGAGTTACCATTATTACTCTGTCGCCCTCTTCCTCAGCCCAGTGTTTGTGTGGAAAAGGGGAGGGGGGAGTTGGGACACCAGAGAATCCTATGTTAAAGGAGGGATCATGGGTACAGGAAAGGGAGGGATACCGCTTCTTGCCACTGGCTGCCTCACTCCCACTCCCTGAAGACCCCTCACTCAGGTGATCCTCTCGTACTTGTCCACCCCCAGTTATTGGATCCAAAGGCAATGGCCATGCCCTGACCACCTGAGGGGGAGATCCCCGGGGACTAGCAGGTGAGACACCCTTTGGTTTCTCACAACGCCCAAGAAGGGCGGCCAGAGTGAGAGAGGGAAAGCAAGGGCAGGGGTCCCAATGATCAGGATCTCTGTCTTACTTGCGTTAAGGCAGAGATCGTTGGAGGTGCACCAATCCTGAATCACAGATAGACAGTCGGGAATGAGGGAGAGAGGAGAGGAGCCTGAGGGGAGCCAGAAGGAAAGCTGAGTGTCATCCGCGTAACACTGAAAGTTAGAGGAGAAGGTAGAGATCAGGTAGGCCAAAGGGCCCAAGTAGAGGTTGAAAAATCAGGGTGAGAGAATAGAGCACTGGGGAATGCCACAGGTAGAAAGTGAGAGGTGTCTGAGAGAAAGGGACCAAGTTGGACCTTGGAGGACAGGTATCTTTTAATGTACATGAATAACTAGGTGCAAAGAAATAATGATTACAAAAACATTTCCATTTTCCTTTTAAAACATATTTGTACTCACTTTTAAAATACTCCAATTGGGAAATGGACTTACATTTTTACTCACAAGTAAAATAATCCCACTTCAAAATCTTATCTGGAGCACTGATTTGGACATTCAAAAGGGATGAGAAAGGGGGCATCTCTGATGCTCATTTTCTTAACACTGTTGCCATGTACTCTAAGGAAGCGTCCACAATCCTCCTGTGCCTTCTTTACAATGGTACAGTAGCGGTTTCATCCACTAGTGTACCAAATACATTGCCATCCTCAAAACAGATGCTATGGATTTTTTTAAAACCCCCAAAAATGCAGGGAAATTATCTAAAATCTTGCAAGCAATACTTCAAGGAATCCACATACATTAGTGCAGGTATAGCTGTACAGAGGTGGGTTCACAGAATTGCAGCATGGGGTAGTTTTCAGAAAAAGTCTACGACCTTGTAATGAGTCCCCCCTATAACTTATATTCACAGGTTGATCACCAAAGAAACTTGCCACTTCAAAATATTCAGAACTGCATTCTACTGGAGTGCATCTATGTTCCAGGATAAAGTGTGTGAGGAGCATTATATGGCTTAATACTTCTTTTGCATTTTGTTCCCAGCCTAATTCGTGGCATATCTACCAATCTGCCTAACTCTGTCTACTGATAAGGAAGGGGACCTCTACTTTCATGCTCATATGCTACCACCTGTGGCCCCTAGCTTAAGCTGAGAGGGCCTACAAGTCACAGTAATCAAATTCACCCACTGTGACAAGTACTAACTATTTACAAACCCATCTGTGCAAAAAGAATAATAGACGCTTAAAGCAGGTGCTCCCATAGGTATGGGCAGCCTCATGTCAGCTTGCACCTTCCACTGGCCATCTAGTTAAAAATGTAGTCATAGAAATAAATGAGTTTGTGCTTAACCTAATCAAACATAGCTCTGCACCAACAACACAGGGTAACATGGAATAAGATGTAAGAAAGAGCTTGCGTTCAGTACATACATTGCAATTAATATTGTATAGCAGTGATGCAAATTTCAAGGTACAAGCACCTACTCGGGCATAATTTTTGCATATCTTTCCTGTGACCAGGTCTCCTGCATAATGCTGGGCTATCATGGTTCACAGGGCTTCCTTCCTTGGAGCTTGCAAAAGGGCAGGATGCTCACATACAGCAGGCCTACAGTCCCACTCCCCAAGTGAGAGAACAAAGCTCTCTTTAGCCAGACCCTAAATCCCCAGCATGCAGGTTGCCGTGACGGGTGATGGGGGGGGGGTCCCTTGTGGTGTGGGCTGCTTGCAGGGTGTGGTCACGGGTGTTGGGGATGTCCCATGTGGTGTGGGCTACCTGCAGGGTGTAGTCACGGGTGAGGTAGGTGACCCATGTGGTGTGGGCTGCCTGCGGGGTGTGGTCACGGATGCTGGGGGTGTCCCATGTGGTGTGGGCTGCCTGCGGGGTGTGGTCACAGGTGATAGGGGTGTCCCTTGTGGTGTGGGCTGCCTGCGGGGCATAGTCACGGGTGATGGGGGTGTCCCATGTGGTGTGGGCAGCCTGCGGGGTATGGTCACGGGACATGGGGGTGTCCCTTCTGGTGTGGGCTGCCTGGGGGTGTAGTCACGGGTGATGGGGGCATCCCTTGCGGTGTGGACTGCCTGCAGGGTGCGGTCACGGGTGATGGGGGCTGGGGTGAGGCTGTCCCGTCAGTAGGGATTTGCTTCCAGTGGATTTGTGCGTGCATCGCGGGGAACGCACTGAGTTTCCACGCAATTTGGCTGGGGTTTGTCTGGGGTATGCACAGGAGTTTCCACATAATTTGATTAGGGTGCGGACGGGTTACATGTGGGAGTTTCCACGCGATTTGGCTGGGGTGCGGATGGGGTAATCGCGTGGAAACTCAACGCGTACCCCGTCTGCACCCCAGCTAAATCGTGTGGAAACTCAGCGCGTACCCTGTCCGCACCCCAGCCAAATTGCATGGAAACTCAGCGCGTACCCTGTCCGCTCTGCGTTTTCTTGTGATTTGGCTGGGTGGGGGGGGGCTGTATGCTGGACCAGGGACGGCACGGCGGCTTGCGATGTGTTAGGCATTTCACTCGCTTTTTACTGCACGTGGGGCGTGTTGGGGGCGTTACTGGCGCTGCTTGATATTCCTTGCACCACGGCTAGTGAGGACTCTGGAAATCAATGAATACACGTGACACGCAATTGTTTCTTTGCACCACTGCTGGCGCACGCTCCTTCTCGGCGCACAGCGCTTGTACCTTTTCTGTGCTGGATTCCAGTTTAGTCTTAAAGTGGAACTTGAGCTAAGCTAAAACTTCAAAATTGCCTTCATACTCTGAATAAAAGTGTTCACCTTTTTATTATTCCCAGGACGTAAATTGTTCAGGTCAGTAGATAAAACACTTTAGATTCATTGAACAGTCACTGAAAGAAAGAATTCTCCATATGGGGCACACATAAGTTTCAGCTTGCACTGGGATATCGTGTTCATTCAGAACTACCTTAGATTTACTGAACTGCCACTGAATGAGAGAGACCTCCTGATTTAAGCATAGACCTCCGTTGAGCTCTTAGGAACGCGTCGAAGCAGCTGACTTCTCCCGTTAATCTGGTGCGATGAATACGGAAGCCGTCTAACAAGGTAAGCAAAAAATAACCTAAGAGAGTTTCCGAGTGATCCTCTCAGTCAAAACAACTCACGCACAGTAAAGTCAAAACAATTAACCCCTTAGGATCCAAAATTCCTTATTGGTTGTTTTTACCAAGCAATTGAAGAGCCTTAGTTATTTGGAAAAAAAACTGGAATACTAAATCTGACAGAAATCTACTTATCTTTGAAATTAAAGTTCTTTCATCAGAATCAAATCTTCTTTTCTTCAATGAAGTCTTATCGTCTCAGGGTGAAACTTGACTTGTTTCTTGCTTCTTCAAAGTACTGATGATTTCTCCTTAGAATCTAGGCGCAAAACTCAAGAGCAAACAGAAACTTGACCTGCATACATGGAAACTGAAAGGCAGTTTAGAATGTTTAGCCTTGCCCTTTGTTCTCCCATCCACCAATCATGACTCCTGTTCCTTTCCTCCATCTTGGCTTGGGACCCCACCAACATTCTTAACACCCAAGTTAAGGCCCAAGCCAACTCCTAAGAATCTTCACTGAAGAAAGTAAATAAAAACTCAGTAAAGAGAAAGTGATCTACAAGACAGGTAATAGTGTATGAAAACATGTTGGCAATTTTCTCAGGGACCTGTATTATACTGGTTATCTCCCCAGGGACCTGACATACGCCCACAATTTCTTCCTGAAAACAGCCAATTTAGTGGGAATCCTGAAGCCACCTGTTGTATCCAGGGAGACTGGGTGTCTCATGTATCAACAAAAGTCCCCATCCAATTTGGGGAATCCTTATGGTAAACCAAGGTTTTCGTGAATCCCAAACTCACGGAAAGATCTGATAATTGGATGAAAATTTCAAGGTTTTGATACCTTGATGAAGGTTCTATGCCATCAAAGGTTATCCAATAAAGGCACTAAAACTTGAGAATCGCAGACAAATCGGATGACTAAGTGCTACGCTTGTTGAGTCAGAGGGCACATATCTTAACAGTGCCCAAGAAAACCCATAGTTCCCACAATACCGAAACCCACCAGGAAGAGAGATGGTAACCAAGAAAGAGACCACAAATTGCCAACAGGAGAGGACCTCTTCCAGAACTAAGAATACATAAGTGGAGGAACTATTGGAGATAATTAAAGAAACACCAAGGGCTATGTCACTTCAACATAGGGAGACCCTAGCATTAATATATGAGACCCTGTTCAGTGTGCCAAACCCCAGCAAGGTAAATGAGAAGCAAAGAGAGGGGATCCCAGAAGCCAACTGCAAAGCAAGGGTGGAGGTATGTGACAGGGCCAGCGTTGTGGCCCTGTCAGGGGGAGGGACCCCAACCACTGTGTCCGAGTGTGGTGGCTGCCCCACCACAATGCCCATCCTTCCAGACCCACATGCCCCATCCCACCCTCCAGATCCACATGGCCCATCCCGCCCCCCAGATTCACATGCAACCACACTTCCCTCCAGACCCCTCAGTTGAGCCATCCCCACATGCCTCATCCCCTTTCACACCGAGATGCCCCATTCTTCCCCAGACCTACATAACCCATCCCTCCATTTGCCCCCAGATGCCCCTATCCTTCACTCCAGACCCACACTCAGGGGCACCACATGCCCCCATCCTTCCATTCACATGCAGATGCTCACAGCCATACATGCTCCCATCCCTCCATTCCCACCCTGATACCACATACCTCCCTCCATACCCACATGCACCTATCCCTCCCTATAGACCTTCATACCCCCATGGTTCCATTCACACCAAGAGGCCCCCGGACCTTGATTCACATGCAAATACCCCATATGCTCCAGCCCTCATTTGAGATTCACATGCCCCATCCCTCTCTCCAGACCTACATGCCCCCATACCTCCATTCACTTGAAGATGTCCTCAGCCTCCCTCCAGACTTGCATGCCAGCAGGCCTTCCTCCAGACCCACAATCCCCATCCCCATCCCTATCTCTGGACCACAGGCAGATGTCCCCCTCCATCCCACCAAACTCACAACCAGATGCTTCACCTCTACCTCCAGACCTATACCCAGATGGCACTACCCATCCTACCTCATGACCATCACCCAGATGGCCCCATTTGCCCTGCCTCCAGACCCACACAGCCCCATCAGCCCTGCCTCCAGACCCACACCCAGATGCCCCATCCTTCCCTCCAGATCGACCCCCGTTCACTGCCTCTGCACACACCCCTCCTGTAGACCCATATGCACCCATGCCCCTCTCTCCAAATCTACATGTCCTCATCCCTCCATTTGTACGCGTGGCCCATCCCTCCAGACCCCACCCAGGAAGATCCAGCCCACACTCCAGACCCACTCCCTCCACCCCTTCTTCCAGAACTACACGCCCCATCCCTCCATTCACACCCAGATGCCCCATCATTCCCTCCAGACTTGCATGCCCCATCCCTCCATTCGATTTTGATTTATTTATATCGCAAATCGGACAAACTTAATTGTATTTAGGCGCATTCACAACCAGAGGCCTCCATCCGTCCCTCCAGACCCACATGCCCTCATTCCACCCTTTATCCCTAATGTCAAGTAACGTGATTCGCTTCTGGTATGTACCTATCATCTGGGTGGTCTCTCTTCGGGCTTCGCTGGACTCAGCCGTGGTGCTGGTGATAGCAAGAGTCGACACCCACGACACCCGAGGAATGAACACTCCGGATTCATATGAGGCTGCTCTCTGTACCACAATATGGCTTCCCCTGATTCACGTGGCACAAAGACAGTGCGAGGGACTGATAGTTGAGCCTGATAGATGCTACTTGTAGGCATTGTGAGATTTGCATCATAGAAGGAGACACAAACAACAGATTCAAAGTTGAACAATACTTTATTAAAGTATACATCCAGATGGATGAAGGCCTAACTTTCCCTAACTATGTAGGGATTTCTCTTCCTAACGAACCTAAGGAAAGTCTATGTCCGTATGTTCAACGTAAAGGTCCGTCTGTGTCAAAATCCTATACTTGCCATCACAACTAATACAAACAATGTGCTGGGATATCAACCAAAACCTATATAGTGATTCCAACATAATGTTTTGAACCGTTTCCAGCTCAGGCTTATTTCCTCAGCCTTTTCTCAAGATTGTTCCTAGGTTCCTTGTAAAGTTCAATTTATCTTCTTCCAAAACCCCAAAAATGAATACAGTAATACAGTTATATCGTTCTGATCTTGATGGTCGTGCAGATTATTGAACCTCCGTCCCCAAGTACCGCACAGACAGAAAGGATACACTGTCTGTGCAATCTTTGAGGCCACAGGTGTGTTGAGCCGTCAATCAGGTAGCAGGAACGCCGGAAGGACCCCTGACCGCTGCAAGGCAATAGTTAATGGTTAAACAGGAGCAGTGCAATTGATACGGGTAGCGGGTAACAATCAGTATTAACAAGGCTTACCCAGGAATGTTCAAGTGGTGTCCTAAATGTGGTAAGAGCCACAGATTGTTGGTAGTGGTGAAAGAAGCGTTCTGCACGGCTCGAAGGTGGGACACACCTGGGTCTGATGTAGATGACCAATAAGGCAGGACGTTCAAAAACCAAGTTCCAAGATTCAAGATTCAGAGAGGATAATCCAAAGGCAGTCCAAGAGAGTTCCAAGGTCAAGGTGTCGGGGAAAACCAGGTGGAATCCAAATGAGAGAAATCCGAGGGGCAGGCAAGACAAATCCAAAGAACAGTCCGAGGTCGCAAAATCCGTGATCAGAAACAGGAAAACCAAGGCGCTACACAATCCTCAAGAGATCAGCTGTGAAGCGTTGTACCCACGTTGCCAAGATGCTATTAAACTGATTAAGTAACCACGTGATGTTTCTCACGGACGTGTGAGACGTGACGTGATCACGTGGTCACGGAACGCGAGTCTCCGTGGGCGTGACCAGCCGTGAGCGCGCTTCCATGGTAACTGCCAGCGAAACAAAGGACGGTAGACGCCGGGGCTACAGGCTGGTGTCCTCCTACGCCAGGCAAACTGCTGGTTCATTCTATGTGCAGGGACTGCTCTTGTTGTTAGGTGTGGTGTGGGGCTTGTGGTTGTGTGATTCTTAATGGGGCGAGCAACGGGAGATGTAACATATATTGCCCTTCCCCAAGTTCAATACAGTTCCAGGACAACACAGTACCGAGACACCAAAACTTAGGGTTCCCTTCACCAAGTTCCGTGTCAGCTTGTAAATAAAGCACCTTAAACACAACTCCGGGAAATACAGTTTCAAGTTACCAAAGCTTAAGTTTCCCTTCCCCAAGCTTACTGTAAGTTTTTCAGACAGAAAAATATCTTGCAGCTCTTTTCACAGAACTTTCACCATTCGGGACTCTTTTTCCCCAAGTCTGATGGCCCTTAGTTGTCTGCTTTCACCACAACTGGTTTCCTGATTTGAATCACAAAGTTCTCTGGCCAGGGCGCAGTTTCAGACCACAGGTCCACCCATTACAGGTCACGCAACCAAGAGCTTACAGGCTGCCTTGAAAGTTCACAAAATAAGCAGTTCAGATAATTCGGCTCACACTTTAATACTTAGGTCTTTTTGGTTTCTCAATACAGAGTTTTACAAGGATGACTTTTGTCTTTTTACTTTCTTAATGCAGAGTTAAAAAAGGATGGCTTCTGTCTTTGCCACATATAAAAGCCACAGGCTCTCTTCATATTGTTTGGATCAATTCCTCTTACTTTCAACTTTTAAATCGATATTCAATGTTACTTAGCCAGTCTTATTTTATTCAGATAAAGGGAACAATCAGTTCCAGTTTATTCGTTTAGTTTCATTCAGTTTATTCCATTTGCAATAACATTTTCTAAAGGGTTTTTACATTTCAGATTTTGTTCCCACTTCGTATCCGCCCACAGCTCTTTTTTTTGTATGAGGCTTGCAGTTTCATATAGAAGCGTTGCGCAATGAACTGTCATGCACGTGATCACCCGGCAACTAAGTATCACTTTATTGTGTTAGACTGATAGAGGTTGATAGTATAACAAGTGCGTCTTTCTTCCTTACGCGTGTACTTGGATACTTTGTATTAGCTCGTGGGGAAACGCACACCGGGTTGCTGTTTGCTGTTCACTCATCGGTTGTGTTTTCTTGGCTCCCCAATGATCGGCTTCTTCTTCTGAGGTCAGGGTCTCACCATCTGCCCCTCAGACAGCCCTGTACTGGCGCTTCCAGCCAGGGTAAAGCAGTCTTTAGCCATATTAAAGGAACCAACTTCACACAGCTTCCTTTGGATTCTTTCACCTGCTCCCAGGAGACACGGCTCCCTCGCCAAGAGATTACAGTTGATTTTCCTCTGCAAACCTTCAGCCTTTCAGTGGTCCGCTCTCCTTGGGACACCCACAGATCGAACTGGCTTCCCTGCTGCTGCCCCCTGCTGCTGCCCTCTGCTCTCCTTCTGTTTCCTCCCAACTACTCTGTGGGCTCCACCTTATACACCTGTCATGATCTCTGCTTCCAAAAGGTCAGGGTTTTCCCAACTCCCTTGGAAGCAGATCCATAACCCAGGTTCCGAGTGCCAGCCAGTCCCAATTGGGACCTTTTGGACCCAGTCCTGGCGCCAGTGGCACCAGGCTCATAAATATGCCCAGTCCCAGCGCTGGAAGCGCCGGGCTCATAATGCTTGGGTGGACTTACCTGCAGCAGACCATGCTGCTTACTTGCCTGCCAGTTGAGCCTCTGATCCTCTTCTGTTAGGAACTACTTTTCCTGTTGGGTGGGGCAGGAGCCACTCCCTAGATTCAGAACACTGGAACTCTTCTGGAAAGCAGGAACTCTTTTCTTACCTAGGCGTGGCTGTGGAAGGAGACACCTAAGCACTACAGGAGGCTATTTAAACCACACCCGATGAATGAATTTTGCTTTGCGTTATTCTGCATCCTCTGCAGCAGAACGCTTATCGTGTCTTCTGCATCTGATCCTGGGCCTAAGGAAAAAGGCTTACCATCCTGAATCCAGTCTTCAGCAACACCTATAAAGACAAGAAAGAACAGGTTAGCATTACGGTCTTCAGTGACAGCTCTTCACTTACCTGGTCCATCGGCTGTCACCAACGCCTCGCGCTGCATTCCGGCATCTGAAAGACAAAGGCTTACCTACTCTTCGTGCGCTCCGGAGGTCTTCACACTGCATTCCGGCATCTGAAAGACAAAAGCTTACCAACTCTTCGCACGCTCCGGAGGCCTTCGGCGCTGCATCCCGCATCTGAAAGACAAAACAAGGTGCGTTTAAAGACATTGGGGAACTTTAATGCTCACGTGCCATTACTCCTTTCCACATCTAACCCAGTGGGTATTCCGGCACCCTGCAGCCGCTCCGAACTTGTACCTGCAAAATAAAAAGACAGTTAGAGCGCATCGTGAAGCAGGCAACAAGCGCTTACTTACGTGCTTCCAGGCGCTTCTATTCATCACACGGGCTCCATCTTCAACTGACTTCAGCCCGTCATCCGCCATCGCCGGAACCCTGCAAAACAAGAAACATCATTACTAAAGACTTTAAAGACATTAGAATTACTCGAAACTTACCGTTCGTGCAGTAAACGACGGACAGCAGTCCTCTGAAGTCAAGAGGCCTGCTCCCCTTATCCAGTGAAGAAACTGGTTACAGCACCCTGCCCCGAGGCAGATGGAGAGCACGGCGTTCACTTACCTAAGGTGAGAGCGTTAACCTTTGGGGTTCTACAGGAGAAGAGAAAGGGAAGAAGAGAGAGACATTCAATAACCCAGTTCCCTAATCCCATATTTTCTATCAGCAGACATCTTACCCTTCGAGTCAGACATACAGTGCACAGAGGTCCAGCCCAAAGAGCCAGCCGTGTGTTACACATCACCTTTGAAGATACGGTATACGCCCAGTCAAGACCGGCGCCTCTACGGGAATCAGGTGAGCGTTACAGAACGCAAAGCCTACCACAAAACTCCCGTCCAGGCGCTATGGAAACCTCGGATACCGACCAGCTAGCCCAGTTACTTGGGGAACTAAGGGCAGAAGTGCATGCAGCCCGTCAGGAAACGAATGCTCTAAGAAGGGAACTGATTATTTCCAAGGAGCGAACAGATGATCTCGCTAGACAATTGCTACAGTCACAAGCCGGACAGACCCCGTTACCCGCATCTGGGGGAAATCTTCCTTCTAAATCCTCTATGAATCCAGTGCAGATCAACCTACCTGGGAATGTACCTCTGGCTCCGCCCGAACGATTTTCTGGTGACCCAAAGAGGTTTGCAGTATTTATCAATCAGTGCCGGTTGCATTTCTTATGCCGGCCAGCAGCCTTTCCAACTGATCAAGCTAAAGTAGCTTTCGTGCTTTCGTACCTTAGTGGCAATGCGGCAGACTGGTCGATCCCTCTAGTAAATCAAGATGATCCGGTCCCCCATGATTTTCAAGCTTTTCAGCTCAGTATGGAAAAACTGTTCGCAAGACATTCACAGGGGCAGGCCTTGGACAATGAGCTTCTTTCGTTGCGACAAGGTAATCAAGACCTTTTGGCTTATATTGCGTCTTTCAACAGACTGATAGTGGAAACTCAATGGCCTGAGGACAAAAGGATTACGCTGTTTTATAGAGGTCTACGTGGAGAGCTCAAAGATGTGTTAGCCCAAGTAGTGAATCCCCCACAAGATTGTTCGGACTATATAGACTTAGTCGTTCAAATAGATCACAGACTGCAGAACAGGAAGGCCGATCGTTCCAAGTTTGATGCTCGAGTATTTTCCAAACCGCCAACTCCTTCCAAAGGAGTAGACTCCGGGGAACCCATGCAAATAGGGGGTCTGAAAGGTCCTCTAACACAAAAGAAGCGGGAAAGGAGAAAACAGTTGCAATTATGCCTCTATTGCGGAAACTCAGGGCACTTTCTTCGAGACTGTCCGGTGAAACCTGCCAAGAAGGCAGTAGGAGCTGCAGTTACCAAAGTTACAAACTCTGAGCAGGGAAACGACCTCGCCCGACAAGAATAGAGGTCCTCTTGCCGAGCGTGAAAACCAGTTCCGTGACCTCGCATTTCGTGATACCTATGGTCCTCATTAGCCCTGATAATCCGGATCGATTACATGCAATTGAAGCTTACGTCGACAGCGGTGCCATCGGCAATTATGTGGATCATGAAATGGTTTTGAGGATGAATCTAACTCTTTGTCCCAAGGCTGTAAAGGACGTCATTACTACGGTGGATGGTACGGAGATAGCCTCCGGGCCAGTAACGCATACCACTCAAGAGGTGACGCTAGTAAGTCAAGATGGACACCATGAGAAGATCGTGTTCGATGTGATCAAGGCCCCTCAGTTTCAGATTATTCTAGGAATACCTTGGTTAGAGAAACACAATCCTCTGATCGATTGGCGAGCAAGAACGGTCCAGTTTCCAGAATGTGTCTCTACTTGTCACCCTCCACCTGGTGTTGCACTGGCAGCAATTTCTTCAGAGACTCCCCAGTTACCTCCCGAATACCTAGAATACCAAGATGTTTTCCGGAAGGATCAGGCTAACTCTCTACCTCCTCATAGGTCTTATGACTGCCAGATAGACCTGATACCTGGATCTACTCCTCCTTGTAGTAGAATTTATGCCCTCACCGAGCCTGAGAACCTTCACCTTCGACAATACCTGGATCAATACCTGGCAAATGGGTTTATTCGTCCTTCCAAGTCCCCGGCTTCTTCAGCTTTGTTCTTCGTTCCAAAAAAGGAAGGAGACCTTAGAACTTGTATAGATTATCGCTCCCTGAACCAGATCACCGTTAAGAATAGATATCCGTTACCTTTGATCCCTGAACTCCTGGACCAAGTCAGAAAAGCATGCATATATACAAAGCTGGATCTTAGAGGAGTTTACCACTTGGTACGAGTAAAAGAGGGCGATGAATGGAAGACGGCCTTCCGCACCAAGTATGGGCTATTTGAATATCAGGTCATGCCCTTCGGACTTTGCAATGCCCCGGCCGCCTTTCAATATTTTATGAACGATGTCCTCAGAGAGCTCATAGATGTGTGTGTTGTTGTTTACATTGACGACATCCTCGTTTATTCTTCATCGGAATCTGAACATCGGAAACACGTGAAAATGGTCCTCGAAAGATTGCGTCAACACAAACTTTTCGCTAAGTTGGAAAAATGTGTTTTCAACGTGACTGAAGTTGAATTCTTGGGTTCATATTATCACCTGGCGGAGTGCGTATGGATTCAAAGAAGGTCGATGCAGTTCTCAAATGGCCATCACCATCCTCCGTAAAAGGTGTGCAAAGCATGTTAGGCTTCGCTAACTTTTACCGCAGGTTTATCCCCGAATTCTCTCGAATAGTCCAGCCCATCACTGCCTTGTTAAAGAAAAACAAACGTTTTGAATGGTCCACCGAGGCGGAACAAGCTTTCCAGGATTTAAAGACTAAATTTATCTCTGCACCAATCTTAAAACACCCTCGCCCCGAACTCCCCTACATCGTGGAAACTGATGCTTCAAGCCTTGCCATGGGGGCAGTTCTATCACAAAAGGACCCGGTAACCAATCTGTTGCATCCCGTGGCATTTTGGTCCCGCAAATTCTCGCCTCCTGAAATCAATTACACGATTACTGACAAGGAACTTCTGGCTATCAAGTCTGCCTTTAAGGCTTGGCGGCATTATCTGCTGGGGGCCCGACACACCGTTACTGTGATTACGGATCACCGAAACCTGCAATATTTGAAAACCGCAAAAGCCCAATCCTCTAGACAACTCCGTTGGGCATTATTCTTTGCCGAGTTTGACTTCATAATTACCTATCGACCTGGTACAAAGAACGGTAAAGCTGATGCCCTTTCTCGGATGGGAGTGGAAGAACACTTGATCAACCCTAAACCTGTACCAATCATTCCCGAACAAAGAATTCTGGGTGTAATCGCCACAGAATCCATAGAGGAAGTTAAGGATAAAGCCAGGCAACTTGTAACTCCAGCAGACATACAGAATTGGCATCTGCAGGGAAAGGACTTTGCAGTAAAGGACAACTTATTGTATTTCCAAGAACGATTATACCTACCCAGCACAGATTTACAGAAAAAAGTAATCTCTTGTTATCACGATTCTTTAATGGAAGGACATCCCGGTATGGCCAAGACCTCAGAAAAGATCAAGCGCTACTTCTGGTGGCCGTCTTGGAAAAAAGATATCAGAGACTTTATAATGTCCTGTGGAGTATGCGCCCAAAACAAGAGTCAAAAGGAAAGACCAGCAGGCCTCTTACGCCCTATTGACATCCCACCTCGCCCTTGGCATACGCTTTCTATGGACTTCATCACCGATCTACCTCCATGCTCCGGATACAATACGATTCTAGTAATCGTGGACTTATTCTCCAAGATGGCGCATTTCATTCCGCTCAAAGGCTTGCCAACAGCAGCAACTCTGGCCCGAGAATTTCTTGAAAACATCGTCCGACTGCACGGTTTTCCTTCGGTTCTAATTGCGGATCGAGGTAGTCAATTTATTTCTCATTTTCGGCGAAGTTGCTGTCGGTCGGCCCAAATTGATGTGAGACTATCGACCAGTCACCACCCTCAGACCGACGGACAAACCGAGAGGACCAATCAAACTCTGGAACAGTATTTACGCTGCATGCTGCAACAAACTGAAAAAACTTGGAAAGACATCCTTTGGATAGCCGAATATCCCTACAATAACTCTGTCCATTCGGGAACTGGGAAAACCCCGTTTTTTCTTTTGTACGGCAGTCACCCTCGAACCTCGGAGTTGGATCCCCTCCAAGATCTTGAAACACCAGCAGTAGACTACCTGCATTCTACAATCACCCAAGCCTTTAAGGAAGCTGTTTCTCACCTTCAAAGGGCTAAAGAACAATACAAGAAAGGAGCAGATCAACATCGGAAGGAAGCCCCTCAATATCAAGAAGGGGATCAGGTCTGGTTATCCACCAAATATCTACCTCTAAAAGGGCCACGCACATTCAACCCAAGATACCTATTCCATCACTACCATAGTAAACCCAGTAGCGGTCAAGTTGGACTTGCCCCCGCACATGAAGATACATCCGGTCTTCCACATCTCTCTATTAAAACCCGTGCAACCTCAAACCCGACTAACTAAATCTCCAAAACATATCCTAGTTGATGGAGAACTCGAGTTTGAAGTCAAAAGCATTCTGGACTCCAAGATCTCCAAATCTAAACTATTTTACCTAATTGACTGGAAAGGCTACGGCCCCCAAGAGAGATCCTGGGAACCTGCTGAATATGTCCACGCTACTCGCCTAATCAAAAGATTTCACCGAACATTTCCTGACAAGCCAAAACCCCCGGAGAAGCCCGGTTTGGGAGGGGCCTTGAGGGGGGGTACTGTCATGATCTCTGCTTCCAAAAGGTCAGGGTTTTCCCAACTCCCTTGGAAGCAGATCCATAACCCAGGTTCCGTGTGCCAACCAGTCCCAATTGGGACCTTTTGGACCCAGTCCTGGCGCCAGTGGCACCAGGCTCATAAATATGCCCAGTCCCAGCGCTGGAAGCGCCGGGCTCATAATGCTTGGGTGGACTTACCTGCAGCAGACCATGCTGCTTACTTGCCTGCCAGTTGAGCCTCTGATCCTCTTCTGTTTGGAACTACTTTTCCTGTTGGGTGGGGCAGGAGCCACTCCCTAGATTCAGAACACTGGAACTCTTCTGGAAAGCGGGAACTCTTTTATTACCTAGGCGTGGCTGTGGAAGGAGACACCTAAGCACTACAGGAGGCTATTTAAACCACACCCGATGGATGAATCTTGCTTTGCGTTATTCTGCATCCTCTGCAGCAGAACGCTCATCGTGTCTTCTGCATCTGATCTGGGCCTAAGGAAAAAGGCTTACCATCCTGAATCCAGTCTTCAGCAACACCTATAAAGACAAGAAAGAACAGGTTAGCATTACGGTCTTCAGTGACAGCTCTTCACTTACCTGGTCCATCGGCTGTCACCAACGCCTCGCGCTGCATTCCGGCATCTGAAAGACAAAGGCTTACCTACTCTTCGTGCGCTCCGGAGGTCTTCACACTGCATTCTGGCATCTGAAAGACAAAAGCTTACCAACTCTTCGCACGCTCCGGAGGCCTTCGGCGCTGCATCCCGCATCTGAAAGACAAAACAAGGTGCGTTTAAAGACATTGGGGAACTTTAATACTCACGTGCCATTACTCCTTTCCACATCTAACCCAGTGGGTATTCCGGCACCCTGCAGCCGCTCCGAACTTGTACCTGCAAAATAAAAAGACAGTTAGAGCGCATCGTGAAGCAGGCAACAAGCGCTTACTTACGTGCTTCCAGGCGCTTCTATTCATCACACGGGCTCCATCTTCAACTGACTTCAGCCCGTCATCCGCCATCGCCGGAACCCTGCAAAACAAGAAACATCATTACTAAAGACTTTAAAGACATTAGAATTACTCGAAACTTACCGTTCGTGCAGTAAACGACGGACAGCAGTCCTCTGAAGTCAAGAGGCCTGCTCCCCTTATCCAGTGAAGAAACTGGTTACAGCACCCTGCCCCGAGGCAGATGGAGAGCACGGCGTTCACTTACCTAAGGTGAGAGCGTTAACCTTTGGGGTTCTACAGGAGAAGAGAAAGGGAAGAAGAGAGAGACATTCAATAACCCAGTTCCCTAATCCCATATTTTCTATCTGCAGACATCTTACCCTTCGAGTCAGACATACAATGCACAGAGGTCCAGCCCAAAGAGCCAGCCGTGTGTTACACATCACCTTTGAAGATACGGTATACGCCCAGTCAAGACCGGCGCCTCTACGGGAATCAGGTGAGCGTTACAACACCTGAGCTCCTTTAAGACGTTTCAGGTGTGCTCCACTTGCCTGGTGTGCCTGACCCCAGTTAAGTCAATTATTGGGACATGCCTGATCTTTCGGCCTCTTCTTCGTGTCAGTACTTGAATGGTAAAGGTAGGTAATCTTCATAGCTCCTAGAGGCTTCTTCCTCGTCCCAGTATTCCTAAGCATGTCAATGGGGGGGGAAAGTGGAACAGCTTTGTAATGACCCATGAAGGCCGGGGAAAGTCTAGGTGGGTCTTCTTGAGGTATCCCCTACCATGGTTTATTAATAAATATCCTAATTTTATCCTTTCTCTTCGTTTGTTTAGTCTGGTTGGTGTAATACTGATTCTTACCGTGCTCTGAACTCATGGGTATTTACATAGGAGGACCTAGAATACTGTGTCTGACCTAGGTATCTCTCACCTCCAATCCCTGAGGACCCTCTACCCAGGTGATCCTCCCTCGCTTGTCCACCCCCAGGGGCAGGATCCAAAAGCAATGGCCTTACCCAGGCCACATGCAGAGTGCTACGCCTGGCTCCCACAGAGGAGTCGATCGGAACTGAACAGCTGAGGTCTCCACCAATGTGACGCGTAGGGCCGAGATGACGGACTGGACTGGCCCACCTAGCTTCGTTTGCTTGGCCGTAGGAATATTCTTCTGATGGTTTTAAAAGATGAGCTCTCCATCCTGCATTGAGCGCAGGGGCGCGTTGCTATCCAGTTGCTTCACTGGCTCGAAGGAATTGGTGAGTTCCAGAACTATATTGACTCCGAGATTTCTGGCAAGACGCCGTAAGTATAAAGTTCGTAAGAGTTCAAATGCCTGACTTTCACTCTTGTCCGATTCCTTGCAGGTTGCAGCTTGATCCTAATGAAGAGTTCCTCGTGGCAACCGGTAGTATTCTGGTAAGGATTTGTATTTTCCAACACAGTTCGATAAAATAATGTCAATATGTAACCTGTTGCTTTCTCCCTTATTCAGGCGCTGAGAGAAAGTATGAAGTCTTGGGGAATAATATCTCCGACGGTAAAATCAGTTAAGTCTATTGTGGTGAGGAGGATTCCCCTTCTTAGTCCCTTCGTTTCACCTTGCTGTCCTTTTGTTTCCCCTTAGGGGACGGGGTTCAGCGAAGATGCAGTCGAAGCTGCGCCGACCCGTGAAGAGGAATAGTACCCCCGGTGGTAAAATCAGGTAAGTCTATGGGGGGGCTAACTAATATTCCTCTGTGTATTCCCTTGGCTCACCTTGCTGTTCTTGTCTTCTCCTTAGGTGCCGGAGTGCGGCGGGAACATGCAGGAGGATGCGGTGGAATGTGAAGATGTTGCGAAGGCCGGTGAGTTCAGCGCTGCGCTGCAGCAGGCGAGGCGACGCGCATAAAATAACTTCTTTCTTCGAGCTCGAAGGCGCGATGGATCGGGAATTCAGGTAAGTATTAAAGGTATTGCTCTTGTTCTAACCTTTTCTCCTTCTTTCTCCCTTTTTCTAGGAGCTCCAAACTCGAGGTGGGCGTGGCAGAAGGCTGGATGCAGACTTGCAGGCACGGTGAGCGTTACGCTGCTGGATGCAGAATAACGCAAAGCGTGTGCTGCTCTTCGGGCGTGGTTTAAATAGCCTCCAAAGTAGTCCCAGGTAAGTATTCCTCCCCAGCCCCGCCCGAGTAATAAATAGTCCTGAAGTAAAGTAGTCCCTTCCAAGCCTCTTTTGGCTTGGAGCTCTTGCAGCATGGTCTGCATCAGATAGGTTTTAATCTATGAGCCTGGCGCCTATGGCGCCAGGACTGACTCTCCATATGAGCCTGGCGCCACAGGTTCCAGGACTGGACCCAAATAGCCCCTAGCATGGGTTGTTGGGCTTGCTTAGGATAACTTGATGCCTGCTTCCGGGGTTGCTGGACGTGGTCTGGGTCCCCAGGGGTAGGCATCATGACACAGAGAGGATCCAAAGGGAGTAGAAGTGAGAAAACCTTCAGGTTTCTCAGACACCCTTCCCCAATGCGGGTTGGACCATTCTTCTTCCCGAGGAACCTGATAGAATAGGTGTGGGTCTTTCCACTATGGAGGAGACTGAACTACGGTCCAAGGTGTCTCGCTTTCCCTGTAAACTGGTTTTCTCTGCTTGAGGCATGAGGGTTTCTTCTTCACCTACCTTCTTCTATGTGTGGGATGGTAGTTTTTCTGAAGAGGCTATCTCTGTTTTAATAGTCCTGGATTTTATTTGTGCAATCTGTGTAATCCACTGATCGAATTGGGGTACTTCTGTTCCCGATAATAGTATTGGCAAGTTGGGGACTACAGCCACTGTAAGCTGAAATTCTTTTTGTTTTCCAATAAACCGTTGGCAAAATCATCAACACTTGACATTTTTCCTTGTGTTCGTCCCGCCTCCGCGCCCCATCCCTCCCTCCAATTCATCTTCCAACCCCCTCCCTGAGGTAAACATGCAGAATTAATCAAAGGTAGCCTAATCGTTGTCCTATGTACTAGTTTAAGTCCAAATGTTTTAGGCGCTGAGGACACCATTGGACTCTGTTATCTTCTTTCAAAAAAGGCAAAACGTCCTGAATCTTTTGCGAAGTGTGGGAGTCTATTTTCAATTGCATACGAGGCCCATTCCAGCACCGCAAAGTCTGACACCTTACGCAACCAGTCCTGAAAAGACAGGATCTGAGGCCCCTTCCATCACTGCGCTATGAGCAACATAGCTGCTAGTGTCAGTAGTAGATGGGCCTTCCCGCGGCCTCTGGGCTCCCTCTCTAACACTCCCCTCTCCAAACCCAACAACACCTCCTCCGGGGGAGTCCCACCCTCATCCCCAAAGGCTACCCCTAGTGCCCCTTGTACTTCTTCCAAAATGAATGTAATCTTGGGGCATTTCCACCAGATAAGAGCCCAATTCCCGTTGCTTCAACACCCTCTCCAACATGCCTGCGAGGACTCTGAATATATTTTTGGTAGTCGAGTGGGGCTATAATGCTACCGGAAAATCAGTTTGTACCAAAATTCTTGGAGTTGGGATGCCTTCAGCATTTTTGGACTTAGCTTCTACACCTTCTCCCACTCCTCCCTAGATATTTCCTTCCCTATTGTTTTCTCCCAGGTGTCGGCCATCTGCTTAGTTATAGCACTAGAGTAGATATACATTGATTCCTATCCTGCTGCCCAATCCAGAGGACCTCGCTTAGGTCCTGTCCCACTACCGCTCAATCAATTTCTACCCATAGTTTCCTCCTTTCACCTGCGCTCCATTCCCTTATTAGCCTGATCTGTGTGGCCTCGTAATACAATTGAAAGTTGGGAAGCGCCACCCCCCCCATCCCTTCTTGGGGCCATAAATAGTTCAGGATTTGATGCGCGAGGCCCTCATGCTGACCTGAGCGACCGTGCTCCCTGCGGCCGCCAACATCCTGTGCATATATCTTTATCCCCAGCGAAATTCTGGGGCCACAAATTCAGTGCCCAGTGGAGGAAATACTGCTGCAGCAGCCGAGTCCTTCTCCAGTAAAAATATGAGCTGGAAAGGCAATGAAAGGATGAATGGCCCCGCCGAAGAAAGTTCAGGCACCATCTTGCCCGCGCAACCTAGCCAACAACAGCGAGGTTGCCTTCCACAGACACCGTCGTACAGCGGTCCCCGGCCGACCAGCGACAGAGGCAGTCAACGAGAGCCTGCATCGACTGGAGGCGCCAGCTCAGAGGGACACCTGGGGGACGGCAACCGAAATGGACACCCCCGTCAGGAAAGGGGCCCTCCTGGACTCCACGGCCACATCCTGAGGCAACACAGGGAACTGCTCGGAGCACACCCCAGAAGAGGGGGCTCTGATCCTACCTCCCCTCCCCCGCTAACCGTCTCAACACAGAGAGAGGCTCGAACGCAATATCTGGAGCAAGGAGGACCTTGCTCCGGTCCACAACAGACAATAGAGGAGAGCGGAGACCCCATACGACCTACACCCTGCAGAACAGGTACGGGTCCTACTAAGACCCAGAGGGACCAATGGGGCATGGAGGAGAGCGTCAGCGGACAAGCCTGCCCACCCGAACGCATACAAAGGCCATATTTGTGCGAGAGACTGGGCCCTGGGGACGTAAGGGATGCACAGGGGCAAGCAGCCTCACCCGGCATCTCCACAGGAGGGAGGCTAGCCGCAGGCAAAACCGGCCTGGCACCCAAGCAGAGGACCAGAGCCGGGTGCTAAACATGGCAAACTATGTGCAGAAGCAGAAGACGCTCATGCCGGAAGACACGCTATCCTGACCTAAGGGAAGCTGACTCCTTACACAGAGCAAACGGCACCCTCCAAAAGCCCAAGGACACAATCCCATTCCTGTGCTGGAGTGGGGTGAATGATACTCTACAGCAGGACCCCCCGCAATCAAGGGGCACGGACTACCCCCCTATCCCTACTAAACACTGCCTTACATTCAACCAGCAACATGAGCAGATCTGGAACAGTCGATCACCGCAGGGCACAAAGGGGAGCAAGCACTGCCACTCCGATAACAACCAGCAACACAACCAGCAACACAATCGGGGGTGAGACCAGATTCCTGCAACGCAGAAAAATAGAACTGGGCAGGCGACTGGTCTAGGGCAATACTGGTCTCATACTGGAGCAAGGGCCAATCCACTAGGAATACTGGGCTCACGAAGAGGACGCTACGCTCTGAGGGGGAAGCCACCCGGACTTGAGGGCAAGCCCAATCCCCACACCAGAACTGTTTGGCCCCCAAACCTTGGGCCACAAGCCCATTTCCTTGGAGGGACATGGGCCGGAGGGACTCGGCAGTGGATCCCCCTTGTGACTCCTGAGAAGGGGTGCAGAATATTACCCTCCCACCCTGCCGCTCTCCGGCATCTGAACAGCTATGCAGGGGGACCTGGAACAGTCCACACCCCGCGATGAGCCATCATTAGCTCGCGGAGGCTCACTTGACGGCAGAACATCTCTCGCACCAAAGCCAGCAGGCACAATGGTAAAAGACAAGGCCAAAAGACAAGCCCTCCAAAGCAAAATGCATTTATACACGGTGGGGACTCTGTGGCCCAAACCCCTGAAAACCACGAAACGAATGAGGAACACCAGGACCCAGCCATCTCCCTCACTGACGTTATGAAGGCCATTGCGGAATACAGGTCATCCTTGGAAGGGAAAATTGTTGGCCTATCGCGGAGATATCATTCTTCTGGCAAGATCTCTGCAACTTGGCTTCGTGGGTGGGGGTGACGGAGCAGAGGATCTCGAACTCACACTGTGCAGCAAATGGAGAAACAACTGGCCACAATCACCCAAAGGGTGACCCAACTTGAAAGCAGAGCAGAGGACAATGAGGGGCGGGCAAGGCAGAACAACATACGGATCCTTGGGGTCCCTGAAAAGGAGGAGGGACCCAGTGTCGAGCTCTTTGTTGAAGACTGGCTCACCGAGGCGTTTGCCCCTAAGAAACTCACTAAGTTCTTTTCCATTGAGCGAGCCCACAGGGTTACAACAGGACGCCCAATCCCGGGCGCACCGCCACAGACAATTATGGCCCAACTCCTGAGCTTCCGCGACAGGGACGCCATTCTCCAGATGGCCTGTGCCACCAGCCCCATCACTTATAATGGCTACCGTATTGGCTTCTACCCAGACTATACCAGAGAGGCACAGAAGGCCAGACAATCCTTCGACTCGGTCAAGAAGAAGCTACAATCTCTGTCAATAAAATATGCACTGTTCTTCCTGGCGCTCCTGAAAGTACATCACGAAGGAGTCACTCACCTCTTCTATTCACCCAAAGAGGCCTGGTAATGGCTGGAGAGCCAGACCCAGATCCTGAACGGAGCCTAACCGCAACAATCCCCAAGAAGACCACCAGGACGGAAACCAGTGACGGACCGCTCCCCACCACAAAGGGACCCGCAAGACCTCGAATCACTAGCACCTCTGCAAAATGAAGAGGGAGGAGAGGGAAACGGTTGAACACTGCCACCACGAACCACGACAATGCACCAGATAGGCTGATCAAAGGGACACTGCACCAGTGGTAACAATTGGCGGACGAGGACTACATTGTACGGGTGAGAGCCCCCGGGAGCTGATTGAGAGGTGCCCAAACACACAAGTGTTTGGGAGATGCCCGTAACGACTGGTGATCATTAGATGGAAATACTTAAAGAGCGGGCCTCGAGGAGAAGTACCCTATTAAGCAACAACGAAATAGCGAGCTGGCACACCGTATGCCAACAGATTTCAAGTTACTGTCGTTTTGGAAATTACAATAAACTGAAGCAGCTCACTGCAATTGTGCATCATTTGATTGTGCATCTGCGAGCTGCCGGGAACAATGGCGTTCGAGGAAAGGACCCAAGAAAACGTACGCAATGTGGCGGCCATTTTAATGGTTGTATACAAGGCTGCCAATGCAACCACAAGTATGGAGCACCATGGACAATAAAAAAAAAAGAAAAAGGAGAAATTAAATAATAACGAACCTCAGTAAAAACGAACACAAGCACGCTTTCCGTGCGCATGAACAGTACGAAGACAAGTGTCAAGAGGCACAAATTCCAATAAAAAAAAAAAACGAATAAAGCAACAGAAAGTTGAACACTCCACCAAATGAGACCAGAACAACAGACACGGAACACAGTGATAGACCGGGGGAACTACAGTACAATTCAATATAATATTGTGCAGTTCTCCTAGTCATCTAACAGATATTCAACAAATACAGAGACACTGTGAACAAAAACTTTGGCATTAGCAATTGTGAAAATGCAGCATGTAACTGCACCAGTTCAGTTTCTTCCACACCCAGGTAACCCAGCTAGCCCATGGGAACAGTGTATTGACAGATTTCAGGTGTATCTGAGGGCGATTGGGGGAGACAAATTCAGTGATTACCTAAAAGTGGCTACCTTACTGAACTGCATTGGGTCTGAAGCGCTGAGAATATTTTGTGCACTACCTGATCTCAATGAAACAGAAAGTGGATCAGGGCACAGCAACAGAAAGTATGAGAATGTTTTAGGCAAATTGACTAAACATTTTGGGAACAAAGTCAACATTGTCTTGGAGACGTACCGTTTCTTCTCAAGACAACAACATAAAGGTGAATCCATTGACGCCTACATGGCAGCGTTGAGAAGTCTGATTTCTACATGCAGGTTCGCAGGCATTGCTGATGAATATTTAAGAGACCAGTTAGTATTACATGTAGCAGACTCCCGCATTCAACAAAGGCTGTGGCAGACGAAAGATCCCACCTTGGAACAGGCATTAGAGATCGCCAAAACGATGGAGTTGGGGGAAATGTGCATGAAGGAAATACAGAACTGGGATGATGTCAAAGAAATCAAATGCGTCCATAAAAAGATTGACTGCAGGCATCTCCAAAATGACCTCCAGAAAAGAAAAGGAACAAAGTAACAAATTCCAAGCTCAGTGTCAGAAATGTGGGTGAAACAAGCACGGCAACATTGAGAAAGAGTGCCCAGCTTTCGCTGCTGAATGCTACAAGTGTGGCTATATAAGGAACACTTTGCCAAAATGCAGAACATTCGAGGAATAAATAAGTTTGGGCAACATCCTATCAATAAGTCACAGCATACCAACATTAAGGCGTTGGAAGAGATAAAGGGTTTAGATAATTTGTTATCCATTGCCAGTGACGTGGTAGAAGACGTACAAATTCTTACCATCACACCAAATGAAGAGAGTAGAGGACCCTGGGTACATATGCAGATCAATGATGTGTCATTACGAGTTATGGTAGACATTGGTTCGCCTTAAACCATGGTGGACGTTGGAACCTTTGTTACAGACCTAAAAGGGAAACCCAAAGAATTACAATGTACCAGAGTAAGGACTACGGGCTATGGCAAAACACAGATAAATATAATCGGATATACATGGGTAAAACTGAACTTTAAGGGCAGGGAAACATTTTGCAAGTTATATGTGGCAGAAAACGGGTCGTCCGTGGTAGGATGGTGGGAATAAGTCATTTTACTTGTGGTAGTTGTCCCACACATTTCTTCTGCACTCCCGTAGCTACGTACGCAGAAAGTCTTGCAATCACTAGTATGTAAACCACTGGCAACGTGCTCATGCATAAGGTCCTTTACTCTGTTCATAGGACCATTTCATAGTTACCTTAGTTCCCCGCACGTTCCAAAACTGCCACTTTCATCACACGCTGTCATTGCTATACCCCCTTACGTTCAGACAACATCATCATTTCGGTGATGCCTATCGGGGAAGCCAAATCATGTTAGGCTTATAATACTAACCACCACTCCAGCCTAGCGCCGCCAAGAGGAGCCTCTCCACGATGCTCCTGCGTTTGCCACAGCAGCGCGCTGGACATAATTCATTAGACATTGGTAGCAAACAGGAATACCCATGTGCGCGTAAGACTCACAATTGCAGCAGGAGTAAGCACCTCATAGCATTCACCAATGCTCAGTTTTAAGTTCTGCGCCCAGTTGGCGCACAGTTCGGGCTACAGGTGCTTCTGATTGGGGGAAGTACAGGGAGGGTTGTTGGGACGGCTGGACTCGCAGGAGGCCACAAAGTAAGATGTCCCATGTTAGGCTGCACCTCAGCAAAGGGAACCCCGCAGCAGTATTCCTGCTACTGGAAACACTCTCTGTAAAGGGGACATAAATCCAGGGCCCAGGGGTTTTGATTATGATTCTTTTCTTTCACCGCCTTGTTTCAATGGTCACAGAGTTATGGTTCAGGCTAGATGGTCACACCACCATAGCAATGGAGGGGATGGATGGCGGGGTGGGCTACAAGTGGAACCAAGAGGCGGCTTGGCCAGTCGGATGAAGGCCGAGAGAGTCTCGCATGTGCTGGATCAAACACCTTCCCCAACACCAATGACAAGTGAGGGACACCTAACCCTGCTCACATGGAATGTTAACTGGCTGGGCTCCAGCATTAAACGCAGGCTGGTGCTTCAATTTCTGAATAGGCACTCATCAGATATGGTAATACTTACTGAGATGCATCTTATGGGCACAGACTGTATGTTTTTCCGGAGATCCAATTATGCGACGGTCTTCCACGCTGGATTCTCAAGTGGGTCACGAGGAACAATAATCCTCATACACAAAAGAGTCCCATTCCAGTTGGCAGGGGTCCAGACTGACCAACAAAAGGGTGCTTTGTGGTGGTAACATAAGAGGCAACACCTGGGGTATAATAGCAGCATATGCACCGGCCGCTCACGCTTGAACTCCTGACGGATCTCCAAGCGGTAATGCTGGACAAGCAAGCAGATTATTTGGTGTTGGCGGGACTTTAATGAGGTGATGGATGGAACACAACAGAACAGGGACAGAAGAAACTTGGGTACCAGGAACCCTGACCACCCAACCAAACTAAACTACTTTGCAAGAGCACTTGGGTGGGTACACGCATGGCGAGCTCTACACCCTACATACCCCGGCTTCTCATTCTTCTCGAGCGCGCACAAGTCCCTATCACACATAGATTATTTCTTCGTTCTCGGTTGAGGTACTCCGGGGAGAGACACTCTCTCTTGTATTGGCCCGCTGTAAGCTACACACGTGGGAAATTTCAGAGGCAGAGGAGAATGCAGCCAGGGCAGAAGAAGAATTCCTTGCAGCAGGGTCTCCGGCCTCGAAAGACACACTGGTTACAGCCCAGGAGGTTCTGAGGAACTTGGCTCTAGACAATGCCAAGACTGCCCACTGGGACATGCATAGTCAGATATACGAAACGGGGGACAAGGTCGTTAAGACACTTGCATGGTTAGAAAGACGGGAGAGGAACAAGGGATATGTACGCGCCATACGGGGGCCCGCAGGGGAACTATTCTCCAAGGATGCTGAGATAGCGGAGGCATTTGCAACTTTTTATGAGCACCACTATTCCCCCCAGTCGACACCACAGGGAACTGACAGCGCACATTTTCTGGACGCTGTTGCACTCCCCAGACTATCAGAGCACCAGATAGGTAAAATAGAGACTGAAATCACAGAGGATGAAATATCAGCAGCCCTGTCCCAGCTCCAATCATGGAAATCTCAGGGCCCAAACGGTTTCCTGGTGGAAACATGGAAGAGGCTGGGAGAACCAATTATTGGCCACATGCACCGCATGTTGGTGCGCTCCGGGGAAGAAGGGCAGCTCCTGCCTGATCTTAGGCAGGAAGCCATCATGGTGATCCCCAAGCCTGGGAAACCACCTGAGCTCTGCACCTCATACCGGCCGATTTCACTCATTAACAGGGAGGCCAAGGTTCTCGCCCGTGTTCTAGCCAACCGATTATTAGGGGCTACACACTCCCTGGTCCACCCGGATCAATGTGGATTCATGCCTTCCAGATCCACCTGGATGAACCTACGAAGGGAGCAGTTCGCCATTGACCAAGCCTCTGCGATTAACCACCCACTCGCACTATTGGCGGTAGATTTTGCAAAAGCCTTTGACTCTGTGGGGTGGGCGGCCCTATGGGATATCATGGACCGTATTGGATTCGGGTCGAACTATATGTCATAGGTCAAGATACTGTATGATTCTCCCGAAGCTGTGGGTTTTCAGGTTGGGGCGGGGTACCAGGCAGCGCTGCCCCTTCTACCTTCTACTCTTCACGCTGGCCATAGAACCGCTCTCAAACAGGCTCAGGTCGTCAATGGAATGGTCTGGTTTTGTGTGGCCATGGGGGGGACGGCGGGGGAGACTGGGTCTCACTCTATGCAGATGACTTGCTCATCTGCATGAGCAACCCCAAGACTTTGTGTCCAGCAGTCACGAATATCCTCACCGAATATCAGGACTTCTGTGGCCTAAATGTGAATAAACAGAAAACTGTCCTCTTCCCGCTTCAAGGCGGGGATGACGCGATCCTGCAGCGCTGCCCCTACTCAGTCTCCATACAGAACTTTGTATACCTAGGTATCACCGTCAGTCCTAACCCTGAGGACTTCGCTCGCCTCACCAGTGGTGGATAGACTTGAAGCAGATGTCACCCATTGGCAATCCCTACCACTGACACTAATGGGCACAGCGGCCCTCTTCAAAATGCTCTCTCTCCCAAGATTTCTGTATGTTCTCCAGAATGCCCCCTTCAAATTCCCCACACGACCTTTGCATCCATAGAGGTCACCCTCCGGAGACTCATCTGGGGAGGGAAACAGTCCTGCATAGTATTAAAAACCCTACAGCGCTCTGTTTGGGAAGGAGGAATAGGCTTACTGTGCCTCCGGGCCTACTACTGGGCAACACAACTGGGAGTGGTGAACGATTGGCTCCACGGGGACCCTGGGCTTCCGCACATAGCTGGAGAGATCAGAAGTATGGGGGCAATTTCACCCCTCCGAGCGCTATACGGCACGGAGGGGGATATGTCTGACTTGTCAGGGATGATGCGACAGATCTGCAAGGTCTGGGCAGAGGCTATCCAACACATGGGCTTGGGAGGGAGACCCACACTGGAACAACCCCAGTGGAACAACGCACATATCCCTGAAATCCTTAAAATGAGACACTTCATCAGGTGGGAGGAAATGGGGATACAGACCCTTGCAGATGTGGTGAGGGATGGGCACCCAGCACAATTCAGTGACATGCATATCAAGTTTGCATTACCCACTGGAGAGTGATACAGGCATATGCAACTTACACATGCTATCCAAGCGCAATTGTCAGTTTTGGCAGATATCCCAAAGTGCTCTCCACTAGAAGGAAATATGCTCCAAGAGGGGATCCCGGCGAAGGTGACGTCAACATTGTACCAGGTGATAACTGACTTTGGGGCCCAGGAACCTACCGGGCTCCGGAAGAAATGGGAGAGGGTGATAGGCCCGCTAGAATCTGAGGAATGGGTTGAGGTGCCAATGTTTCCACGAGAGATGAAGTGGTGGGTGTTGGAAGATGGAGACTGCCGGCAATGCCGCAAGGCTGAAGGAACTTTCTTTCATATGCTCTGGGACTGCGACATTATTCAAGATTTCCTGACCCAATGCATCCGCAAGATTAACAAGGTCTTGGGGTCCCTTGTCCCGCAAGACCCAAAGATGGTGATAGTCGGGAGCTGGGGGGGGGAAGTGGAGTATACTAAAGTGAAAAAACCTGAAGGGGTGTGGGGGAGATGGACCGATAACGCATAACCACCTAGCCTGGTAGGCACGTATGTTTGGCGTAACATTGGAATCCTGGAGAACGGAATCATGGCCATTGCCCCCTCCTTCCCCCTGGGCCGCCCCCTCTGAGGACCTCATGCACGCCTTCCTGTCCTTGCATATTGCCTCAATAACGAAACACACTGTATCTCTGCAATGTGACCATGTCTATAATCAATAAAAAGATATATTTTTAAAAAATAGTGCACGATTGATCCTCTGCCTCTTGCCCTCCTAGATGAAGCTACCCGTCTGCTTCTCAAATTCCCAGAAAAACTTACTCGGGACAGGCACTGGCAGTGCTTGAAAAAAGTAAAGCAGTCGGGGCAGAGTCACCATCTTCACTGCCACTAGCCGACCCAACCAGGAAATCATGAGTGTTTCCCATTTTTGATGGTCTGCAGTGATGGAGGCCAGCAAAGGAGGGTAGTTAGATGCATGCCACCCAGAGAGTTGCAGGGTTATGTATATCTAAGGGCTCTAAGCGAAGGGTGCCGTCGCCTTCAGGGTGCTACCTTCCTTCCTCCAATCTTCCGGTTTAGAATCTCAGATTTTGATTAGTTGATCTTCAGCCCTGAGGCTGCCCCAAACTCTGGGAGAATCTTCCTACATACCCCCAGTAATGACTCAGGGTGTGTGAGGGCAAGGAACATGACGTCCACAAATGCCACAACCTTATGCTGGACGCCCCCAAATGGGATCCTCCAGACTTCTCCCGAGTCCCGCAGTCCCTGGAGTAGAGGTTCCATGTATATTGTGTAAAGCAGAGGGCACCCCTTCTTAGTGCCCCTAGTTATGTTATGTTAAGGGAATTTTTAAAGCACACAGTCACCCGAAGGTGTCATGGCGCTGGAGAGGGAGAACAGTAAGCCAAGGCCAGTGCACACAGTAACTCGAACAGATATGTTTTACCTCCTTTCTGAAGGCCAAGTGATTAGACAATTGTTTTATAGCAAGCGGCAGCTTGTTCTGTAGCTGAGCCGCAGCTATGGAAAAGGCTCGACCCCCAATGCGGGCACGATGGAAGGACGGCACACAAAGCAGATCAGCCGAGGCTGAACGCAAACAGTGCTTGGGAAAATAGCAGGTGAACTTCGTGCAGAGATATTCTGCTCCCTGGTCATGCAGCGCCCGATGGATGATACAGAACACCTTAACCAATGCGCTGGGCCACCGGAAGCCAGTACAGAGCCTGTAAGACCGGAGAAATGAGGGCCCCGTAGGGGGGACACAGTAGCCACACGTGCTACAAGATTTTGTAAGCGTTAGAGTCGTTGGACTAACCGTTTCAGCTGCACCAATTGCAATAGTCCAACCGACTCAACACCATAGCTGCGACAACCGGTGGACGATAAGAAGCCGGTAACATAGGGAGCACTTTCTTCAATACTTTAAGCTGGAAATGACCAGTTTGACAGACTGTCGCTACTTGGCCATCCATTGACAAGGACGCTGACAGGACCACACCGAAGTTTTTCCTCTTCACCACAGGAACAGGAAGAGGGCCAAGAGAAGAAGGCCAGGAAGAAGACACCCAGAGTGAAGGATCAGAGGGGACCCTACCACCAATACTTCTGTCTTGTCTCCATTCAACTTTAGCCAATTGTGGTTCATCCAATCCCCCACGGTTGCCAGGCACAGCTGAAGGCACAACAACACCATTGCCTGATCAAGTTCGAAACGGATCAGGATCTGGGTGTCGTCGACGTAAGAGTAGCAACTGACGTCAAAGGAGTGGATGATACACACAAGTGACCAGATGTAAATGTTAAAGAGAATAGAAGACAAGGAGGAGCCGTGCGGCACCCCACATCTAAGGTGGAAGGGAACAGACAGAAAAGGAGGTAGAGAAAGAGCCTGGGTTCGGTCAACCAAGAACTACGAGAACCAGGCCAGCACTTGCCCAGATATACCCAGGCGGGACAGCAGGGTGGGGTGGTGCACTGTGGCAAACGCCGCTGATAGATCTAATAGCATCAGGGCACCCACTCTGCCCTGCGTCCACCAGCCTGGCCATGCCGTCTTGGACCGAGTCCAGGACACTTTTGGTGCCCCTGCAAGGCCTAAAGCCTGAGTGGGCAAGATCAAGTAGTTGAGAAGACAAAAGTAACAGAAAGTAAAGGTGACAACAAAGACTCACGCAGCTTTGTAAGAAGAGGCAAAAGGGAGATAGGACTGAAGTTAGCTAGAACAGAAGGGTCCAGTGAAGGCTTCTTCAAGAGCGGGATTACTGTTGCAACCTTGAGTTCTGACGGGACACATCATGTCTAGCAGGAGTTATTAATAGCCACCATGATCTCACTCAGGAGATCAGGGGAGGAGATCTTCATCAGTGCCAGCCGGACTGCGTCAGAAGGTGCACACGACTTTCTTTTGGATGGCGATAGATACCATTTCCTCAGAAAAGGGAGGAAAGGAAGACCAATCCTTTGAGCCAGCTGGCTCACTAAATGCTAACAGTTTATTCTCATTAATAGAAGTGTTTGCCGCCGTTCAGATGTTTGATACTGTGGGAGAAGGTCCTGTTAATAAGTAACCGTGCCTTGGGGGTGTTGTAGCGCGTCTGGACCCTTCTAATAAAGTCTGTCCCCAACCCCATTTTCCCCATCACTCTGAACAAAAATGGTCTTTCCACCCTGTCAAATCCCTTCTCGGCGTCAAGGGAAAGGAGGACTGCCAAAGTTGAAGTCCTGTGTGCTTTTTCCACCAGATGGTCTATCCGTCTTACGTTATCCAATGTTTGGCAGCCCTGTACAAACCCTGCATGGTCTGGTTTTATCAAACCTGGGAGGAGTCCCTCCAATCGGTTAGCCAAGTGTACATCTTTGCCTCAACATTGAACAATGCTATTGGTCGGTACAAGGCACACTTGGTGGAATCTTTGTTGGGCTTGGGGATAAGGGTCATTTTAGCCTGCTCCATTGAAGTCGGAAGCACCAGGTCTCCTGGAACTGGTTGTACATCGCTGCCAACTGGGGGACTAGGGTACCCGTGAAAGCCTTATAAAAGGCTGCTGTTAAACCAGCCGGGCCTGGCGCTTTATTGAGGGGTAATGCCTTTATGATGCTATGGACCACTTCCTCGGTTATGTCCTTCTCTAACTCTGCCCTCGCTTCCTCCCACACTGTCGGCAAGCTTATGCTTGCCAAGAAGTCCTCCTGCTCTTCAGCAGACAGGGTTTGTGTCTGGTACAGCTCCCCATAAAACTGTGCAAAGCAGTCTTGGATATCCTTTGTGACAATGCAGCAACTGTGTAAGGCATCCACCAGAAGCTGCCACCGTCTTCTTGGTCACTTCGGCCCTCTGCAACCTAGCCAGGAGCTTATCTGCTTTGTTTGCTTTAGCGTAGTAACGCTGATGGTGTGACAGCATGGCCCTCTCCGCCTTTTTGGTTCTCAGAATGCTCAGCTGACCCAGTGCCTGCCTATTACACCCTCATGGTTTCTCTAGTGTGTGTGCTCACCAGCCTCCATCTAGCTTTCTCCACCTCTGCTTACAACTGGGTCTCCAGCTGTTTCATCTGCTTTTCCCGTTGAGGCTCTGGCTGCAATGAGTTCTCCCCTAATCGTTGTCTTGAATGCGTCCCAGCATATTGCATCCCTGTCCTGCGCATTATTCTCCTCAAAAAGGAAGGCCATCTTGTCCTCCATTTCACGTTTGAGGACTGCGTCCCTTAGCAGCTCCCCCGGCATTCTCCAGCCCCAAATTACCCTCCTACACCCCGCTAATTGTAAGGTCATTGTGACTACTGCATGATCTGTGACACATATGGGCCCCATCTCTGTTGCGGCGATTTCCCCCAGGAGTGAAGCCGAAAACCAGATATAGTCAATCCGGGAGTGCAAACTATGTACATGCGAATAAAAGGTGAAGCCCTCCCCTTCCCCGTGCATTCCCCTCCACGTGTCCCTGAGCTCTACGGCTTCAAAGCGTTGCTGTAGCAACTTGGATGCTATCCCTCTCTTTATTTATTTTTACATTTATATAGCGCACAGGCTGCCCCAGGGCATTGCAGCGCTTGTGTTCTCCTCCCCGCTGACCTGTCCAGTCTAACGGACCAGGCCAGATTACAGTCCCCCATCAAAATAATGTGGCCCATGTGAGAAACCTGAATGTGTCTCACCCGCTTGTCCCCAGGGATCTGTCATCCAGGTGGCCAGGACAAGGCCATCGCTATTGGATCCCGTTCCTGGGGGTTGATAAGTGTGGGAGGATCACCTGGATGAGGGGTCCTCAGGGAGTGGAAGTGGGACACCGTCTGGTGAGATGCGGTACCCGCTTCCCTATAACACCTTTTCCCCATCCTACTCCATAGGAATTCAGAAGTTCTATCCCACCTCCCCCTTTTCCAACACGAACACTTTCCTACACTGTGACAGACAACGGTCAAACACCAGAGCCGTTTACCTGATGTGTCCAGCGCAAGGGTCAGGCAGAGTCAGGCAATTGACCATAACTACGCACACCTGATGGCCCTTTCCCTTCCCCACAGGGATAAAAGGCAGAGCACGAAAGCACACTTTGAGCAAGGACGAATGCACGAGGATGCAGTTAATCCGGACTGGCAGTTCAAACGGAGGAGAAAGGCGAAGAAACCTGGAGGGAAAACGAAGTGGGAATTGCCCTTGCCCTTTTCAACTCAGACCCGCAAAGCCTCCAAAAGGGAAATCCCAAGACCGGGAAGTTCAGCTGGTGTGTGGTGTGACCGGTGTCGATGGTGCACGGGACCATCCCGCGCTGATAGCCAAGGCGGGGAGACACATCTGCTACTGTGGTACCGTCCTTGACTCCCGAGACAAGAAACACCAACAAGGTCAGCACAGCCGGTGAGGGCTAATAGTAGTCCGGACTGTGTTGAGTTGAAGGTTGCAATCAGCAACAATATATAACTTCAAAGAACTTGTGAACAAAGAACTTGTATGTTTCTGAACCTGCAAGATAGATACAGGCCGAAAATAGACTCCAAGAAAATGTTACTAGATTAATTGAATTGCAAGTGAGACCCTTACTACCACAGGGCATACGTACTTCAATCATATCTTGAAGGCGAAGACCTAGGATTTTATTTTTCTAAACTTTGAATGCCTGGCCGAACAACTGGAATGGAAAGAGAACCTTAAAATATGCTATTTGGGTACCTTGTTGAAAGGTGAACTTACAAGCCATTAGGTTAACCCGGGAGAACTGGTGGCTGTTAAAAACACGGTGGCCCTATGGACTAATACAAATCCTTAGGCCATTGAAACTGCACAAAACCACTCGGATGCAGCTAAACACTTCCACTTGGCCCATCGATAGGAAGAACGAAAGGATTATAAACCCGTCCATCGACCTGAAGCCCAGAGAATAGATAAACAAGGGGGATTGCATAGGATCAATGAAGGGATGCCACGAGAGAGAGTAGAAATCAGGAAATTTGATCCGAAGACCAAGGATGAAAGCAGAAGGGAGGAGGAATTAAAAGGAAACAAACCATCTTCAGTCTGTTGTTCCTGTAGAGAAACAGGCCATTTAGCTAGGCACTGTCCAAAGAATATAAAAGACGAACCAATGGAAATAGGCTGTTTGAAGGGCAAAGAGTGGGAAGGACCCGAGGAAGAGCTAGAGACCTTTAGCATCTGTTTGTCAAATTCCTACCGAGTTCACATATGAAAAGGCTTGAGTGAATGGGAGGCAAGTAAGGGCCTTGATCGACTCAGGGAATAAACAAACCGCTATACAGGCCAATTTAGTTACAACAAAACACCTAGACAACGCGTTCCTAGTTAGAGTGTGTTACTCACCACCGAACCGGCCGGGCGTTGGTTAGAAGACCTCGAGTCCAGCTCCCAGGAAATGAGATGAACCACTCCCAATATCCACTCGTCAGCCAGGACTCCAACCTGGAGTCTGGCCTCCTCAACTTGAGGGAACTCTTCTTTGCAATACACCCCTCTGCTGTTTGAGTGTATCGACAGACAGATGTGTTGATTACATAAAATAGCGGGGAAACCACGAACTGCAACACCAATACTGTAAAGGAAGACTTGATCTGATTAGTATGATATATGTGAAAAAGGAATACAACAATATCCTACAGGACCTTTATATACCTGTCACTGTGGTGTCTAGGTCTTAAGATGCGGGCCTATAAAAGAACCAGAAAGGAATAATTAACCCTATGGAACCCTAGATGTTTCGTATCTCTCAGGGGGTATTCAGAAAGGACCAGCTTACCCTTGGGAGGATAATATAGTTCCTGGGAGGTTCTTATCAGATTACAGTCACACAAAGGCAGGAGAAAATAACAAAATGTGAAAGTTAGTACAGGAGAATCTCCCCGAACGGCATGAGGGACACGCTAGTTCCGGGATGGTGCACTGGGACAGGAAAGCATTCAAGATGCACTTAGTGAAATCCAGAGTTCCTGTGAGAAGTGTCTATTGCAGGTTTTAGGGTAGAAGAATGATAAGTGGATATTATTATTTGTTCTGGTGAAATCTCTGTAACTTGGTGGATGATGGGAACGTGGAGTGTTCCCAGAGTTTTCACTGTGAGTTCAAGAGCAACACAACGTTAATCACACTGCAAGCTTACCAGAGGATGTGTGCTTGTAGCGGAATACAAACATAGTGAAATGTTGCAGTGTGGAGTCTTGCAGGCAGCAAATTCCACGTAACGAGCGGCAGGTTGTAAGCGGACCGCGCTCAATGGAAGTCTTTCAGGGAACCGAGAGAATTCTGGTAACAGCGGATGAAATGAGGCACAAAATCGCTAGGCAGGCAGTGCGAGGAAGGAAATCCAATTTGACAACGTGCAGTCTCAATTCAACAAGAGGAATAGGCAAAGCGGAGGTCGGCAGGAACGAATCCGAAGTAAAAAAAGCCAGTAGAATCAAGTTCAATAAACACTGCGGCTCAGATTAACGCTAATCAGAAGCAGCGTAGTGCGGGTGAACCGTGCTTTTATGTTTGAGGAGATGGGCGGAGTGTATGGGTCCATGTAGAGGGAGAGATCAGCTGATTTATCATCCGACAGGAAGCACGCAAGTGCGTAGTAAAACTAGGAGCTTGGATGCGTCTCCACGGCAATCTCCAACGTTGCCAAACCGGAGCAGCTAGACGTCGGGAACACAAAAGACGCCTGCCAAATCGAGGTGAACGCAAGAGTCCAGGTGTAACAGAGTGACACGTGTACATGGAGACAATGAAGTCTACCCCAAAATACAAATACACATTGAAATCCGGGGTGAATCCTGTGAGATATCATCAGCCATAATTCCCAGGCTCCCTGAAGAAGTTATTCTGGGACAGGACCTCCCCATCTTTTCTACTCTCTTACAGTAATCTCCACCTCTCTTTGGAGATTTTCTACCTCAGAGATCCTGCAAGGCAAACTACTAATCTCCAAACTCTCCGATATGGGACTGGGAAAACTCAGCCTATGAAACCCAAAACAGCCCTTGAAACCAAATTCATAGGTTGCTGTAGAGAGACCGGTAAAACCAATCCACCTCTACCTACACCGACCAAAACCAATCAGTGGAATATACGAGAGTTCCTAGACATCTCTGGTCCCTGTTCTCTTCGAGGTCTTAACAACGGGGAACCTGGACAAAGAACAGGCATATCCACCTTGCATAGGGGAAGGGTATGTGAGAAACCTGAAGATGTCTCACCCGCTAGTGCCGGGGATCTGTCATCCAGGTGGCCAGGACACAGCCATCGCTATTGAATCCAGTTTCTGGGGGTGGACCAGTGCGGGAGGATCTCCTGGATGAGGGGCTCTCGGGCAGTGGAAGTGGGACACTGACGGGTGAGATGAGGTGCCCCCTCCCCTATAACACCTTTTCCCCCATCCTACCCTGTAGGATATTCAGAAGTTCTACCCCCTTTTCAAACACGAACACTTTCCTAAACTGTGACAGACAACGGACTAACACCAGAGAAGTTTACCTGACGTGTCCAAGCGCAAGGGTCAGGCAGAGTCAGGCAATTAACCATAACTACGCACATCTGATGGCCCTTTCCCTTCCCCACAAGGATAAAAGGCAGAGCACGAAAGCAGAGTTTGAGCAAGGCCGAACGCACGAGGAAGCAGCTAATCCAGACCAGCAGTTTAAACGGAGGAGAAAGGCGAAGAGACTTGGAGGGAAAACGAGAGGGGAATTGCCCTTGCCCTTTTCAATTCAGACCCGCGAAGCCTCCAAAAGGGAAACCCTAAGACCGGGAAGGTCAGCTGGTGTGTGGTGTGACAGGTGTTAACGGTGCACTGGACCCTCCCATGCTGTGGTACGGTCCTTGACTCCAGAGACAAGAAATGCCACAAGCTCAGCACATCCGGTGAGTAGGGGAGAGCTAATAGTAATCCGACTGTGTTGAGCCGAAGGTTGCAATCGGCAAGAATATATAACTTCAAAGAACCTGTGAACAAAGAACGTGTATGTTTCTGAACTTGCAAGAAAGCCCAGTGAAGGGCCAGCTGCAGAGTGGTCAGGCACTGTATGAGTTCTCATTTGAAGGACTGTGGCTGGCCCCTTTTTCATACACCTACAAGTACCAGGAGGCCTTAGGAGAGGCCTGTAACGCTCACCTGATTCCCACGGAGGCGCGGGTCTTGGCAGGAAGGTGTCTGTGACTCGAAAAGTGATGTGCAGGACTCGATTGGCTTCTGGGGTCGAACCTCTTCGCACTGTGTGTCGAACTCGAAGGGTGAGGTTTCTGCAGGTGAAAGAATATGGGGATTAAAGGTCTGGGTTGTTGAATGTCCCTATCTCTCTCTCTCTCTCTTCCCAGCTTGTCTGTAGAGCCCCCCTCCCAGATCAACGTGCTCACCTTAGATAGGTGAATGCTGGGCTCTCCATCTGCGTCTAGTGCAGGGTGCCGTTGCCAGTTCCTTCACTGGTGAAACATTGACCTCTTGACTTCAGAGGATGGTTACCGTCGTTGTCTGCACGGGCGGTAAGTTTCTGGACACCTTTTGTCTTTATAGTCTTTAAATGCGTGGCACGTTAATTTTGAAGACACTGTATAATGCTTTTCCCTTATGTATTGCAGGACTCTTGAGATGGAAATGGAGTGAAGCGCCTGGAAATTCGTAAGTATGGCAAGTGCTCTAACTGTCTCTTTCCTTGCAGCTTAGTTCGTGTTAAAGAGACGCCGGAGTATTCGCAGGCGTTTGATTGCGACAAGCGTGATGGGCGCGAGTAAATACCTGCTTAATGTCTTTTTCTTTGTCTTTACAGGCGAAGATGCAGAATGAAGAAATCCGGAATTCACAGCGTGCCGGTAAGTGTAACAATGCTTTTGTCTTTGCAGGCGAAGATGCAGCGTGAAGAATCCGGAATGCACAGCGTGCCGGTAAGTATAACAATGCTGTTGTCTTTGCAGGCGAAGGTGCAGCGTGAGACACGGCCGCTGCCGATGGATCAGGTGAGTAAGCACGGCGTGTAAAGTTCGTCTTGCTAACCTGTTGTTTCTTGTCTTTTGCAGGTGCTGATGTTGACTGGGTACAGGAATGGTAAGTATAATTCTTGCAGGTTCAGGATCAAAAGAAGAAAGGCTGGAACAAACTCGGTGAGCGTTCTGCTGCAGATGCAGAATAACGCGAAGCACGTTTCATCTATCGGGTGTGGTTTAAATAGCCTTGGAGTGATGAGGCGTCTTCTTCCACGGCCCCGCCTAGGTAAGAAAAGAGTTCCAGTTTCCAGAAGAGTTCCAGTGCTGTATCCAGGGAGTGGAGCTGCCCCACCCAGGTAAGAAAGTAGTTCCTGTTTCACAGAGGGCTTCTAAGTGGCTGGTAAGTAAGCAGCATGGTCTGCTGCAGGTAAGTCCACCCAAGCACTTTCACACCAATTATGAGCCCGGCGCTTCCAGTGCCGGGACCTATGGTTTTGATGAGCCTGGTGCCACCGGCGCCAGGACAGGGTCCAAAAGGTCCCAGTAGGGACCGGCTGGTGCCTAGGATTAGGGTTAGGGGCCTGCTTCAAGGACGTTGGGCTGGTCCTGGCTCCTTGAAAACAGTGATCATGACAAGGCCGACGTGAGGTGTCAGAGTGGTCCTACAAGAGTCACGTCAAATACTTTGTACAATCGAAAGTCTCTGACCCGCTGCCGAGAGAAAGCTAGGGGAAGGGAAACCCCACTTTCCAATGAGATTGGGAACATTGTGAACTAAGGCAAGTGTAAACCCGACAGAGGGATGACGAAAGAAAGCTAGGGGAAGGAAACCCCACTTTCTGATGAGAGGAGTAAATCATGAACTGCATTAGAAAAGTAAAGTGAACATCGTCTTAAGATGGCTCTGTTAACCCGACGGAGGGATGCCAAGCGAAAAACTAACGGAAGTGAATCCCATACTGTGGTAAAACAAAGTGAACTGTATCTGGCAAATGTGGGTGAAGCATAATACCCGGAGAACATTGTGTTGACAAGAGTGAACCTGAACGAGGAACGTCCACTACTGCTCCCTCCTCCTCTGTCCCCTACTATAGGATGGCCAGTCCCTATCACCCTAGGCCCCTGTGCTCACTCTGGCCCCTGCTTCTCTATCAAGTCTGAATATCGGTGCTCGCTCACTCTCCCGTTCCTGCATGTTCCCCTATTTCCCCTCCCTGACACTGGTGACCTCAACCTCTGGTGCTTCTCCCCACTCCCCAACTCCTGCCCCTCCCACCTCCCCTTCCCATTCCCCAACTCTGGGATTCACCCAACCTTCATCCTCCTTCCCCTTAATCCCCCCTCCCCTTACTCCTCCACCCCTGCTCCCTAATATTCTCCCCAGGCGTTGACGCCTCTATAAGTCCAAGATGGAGCGATCTCCTATGCTCCTGATGCCCGACTGCAAATCCTTTTATGTCCACCACCCCTTTTCCACTGGATCTTCCTTATCCCTTGAAATGCATTTTTAGACCGCCTCTCCTCCCCCTCCTTTAGCTGCACCAACTCTCAGTTTGGGGCCCCTCGGGAGGAGAGAGGGCCTTCGCTTGTCCCCCGCTGTTTCCCATCCCCACGGCCTGGGCCTCGTGCGATTCTCAGGTTGTGAAGGGAGTCACTCCTATCCACTCTGTTCCACTTCTAACTGCAGCAGATCGATTCCTTCCTGCATGGAGGTTATGTGCCTCTGTGTACAACAACAACCGAACAGGAAGGTCAATTTATAGCAGATACTTCTCTGAGCCAATTCCCTGACCACCGGGCCCATCTGCCTTCTTTTTAGAAGCTTGGACCCCGCCAGATCCTGGTACAGCTGGATGGCAGAGCCCTTATATTACAGAGGCTCCTTGGCTCTTGCTGCACGTAACACTGCCTCCTTCTGAGTATATTGTGTAAAAGCCACTAGCACGTCCCAAGGTCTTCCTCCTGGTCCATTCATGTTCCTGTCTGTTCTGTGAATCCGGTCCCGACTGTTTTTTATCTGGGGTCAAGTCTCATAGGATGTCTGCAAATATTCCTTGAGCCTGGGCCTTCAGTTACCTGTATGCCACAGACTCAGGCAGATTCTTGATCCTTACGTTAATTCTGAGTGATCTATTCTCCATGTCCTCAACCTGCAGTTCAAGATTCCTGGTGGCTACATTCAAGCGTTCTATAGCTTCACTGTTGTCCCTGGTGTCCGTGTCCATTTGCTGAAGGCCCCTTTCTTTCTGGTCTGTCCTATCACCTAGTTGGCCCACTTCTTGCCTTATCTCAGCTAGTGCAACATTAAGGTCCGACCTCATTAATTGAAACTGCTCTTGGACCACTTTTGTGAGCGTGGACTGCAGAGTCATAAGACCATTGTGCAGGTCCTGCTTTAATAAAGATTCAGGCTCTGTTGGTATCTCCCTCATCCTCCATGTTGGCCGTAATCTTGCCTGTCCCACTCCCCTCCATGGGCCCCCAAATTGTGAGGAGCGTGCCTGGTGGGCCCCCCGCTTGTGCCTGCTTTGCTCATCTAATCTTGGCCTATGCCATCCGCCCCTCGTCCTACTTGGGTTCTGACGTTGGTACTGTCCTGTCAGGGGATGCTGTCCCCACTCCAGGCGTGTCACCCACTATCTGCGTCCTTGATTGTGCCCATGAGTGTTTCCCTGGGGGGTGCCCCGGCGTCATTGTTAAATCTGGGCCCCTTTGAATTTGCTGGTGCAGCCGGACCCTCACGGCTTCCTGACCTTTCTCCAGTCCTCCCGTGGGCAGGGGCCAGTCTGTGGTAGGGTGACTTAGATGCCATGGTGCACTTCCGTTGCCTCCCCAGCGCTGGCATTCTCCTCGGACTCCTTTGGTTCCCTTTCTCGAGTGGACCCCTGTTGGTATGATGGGACTCTGTGCCGGGACGGGGCCTCCAACCTCCAGGTATCCCGGGGGGGCCAGACCACATCACCACTGAGTCCGGCCTGTGGTGTCCCCCACTCCCCCCAGACTGCTCTCACCTTCAGTGTGCCGATTGTGGGCTCCTCCATGTGCTGTATGAGGCAGGGTTTCACCCACGGTCCCGGATCCTCTCCCGGCTCTCTGCACCAGTCTGATACCTGTGGCCTCCGGAAGGGGCCCGTGTCCACTCACTCTCCGCTGTTGTACTTTCCCACTACTTCAATTCTTTCTTTCCCCTGACTTTGATGATCTTTTGGTAAATAGTAAGAAGGAGTATCCTCATGTCATACCCTTGGAGTATCTCACAACTCCTTCCTGACCACTGAAGCCAAATGGTAGTTGACCCTCCTTCCTTGGTTGGTATGGGTTCATGATTCTTAATAACAGGTAACTTTGATACAGCCAATGGGGGAAGAGGGTTAGGGAGAAGTTGTGGATAGGGAAGGAGTGGTGGGGAAAACCGGTTAAAGGGTTAGGGTAACTTGTATTGGATGGGTACAGTGGTTGCAAGAAAGAGACCTACAACACAAAACCTTATGGGACCCAGCTAGGTGCAGCCCTTTCATTCCTTGCACTAACTGTGCCCTTCTTAATTGGAGCACTGCACACCTGTGACCATTCTTCTACACACTGCTGCACACTCGTTCTTAATTAATAATGTGACTCCTCCCTAAACTCCTTCTTTGCAATACCCATTGCATTATGCAAAGCGACAAACAAAAGCACACCTAGGCAATCACATGCATATGGACATGTCAACTGTAGTACATTTAAACAGCCACATTAAGCATTAACATGACAGTGGACTTTTAGGACATGCATGCTCTAAAGGAAGTTTCCTCACAGGGCAGCTAAATGGAGCTGGTGAGGGAGTACCTTGTACATGGAGCAACAAACAAGCAAAGCGTAGCCCCCAAACATGTGCGCCCATTAAGCGTTCTCCGTTAGTAACATGCTCCACTCACCAAAAACAAGGATGGTTCACTTATCTGAGGGTCGGGGATCCAACAACACCACCCCAGGTGAGAAACTGAAGGCTTCGAAAGGTTTCCAACCTTAACCTCGCTTCCATTGAGCGTGCATGCGGTTAGAGCGAGGAAGGACTTACTCTGCTGCACTGGCTTTCCTCAAGCTAATCTGCCCGTGACACTGGAGAGCTGGCAACGAGGAAAAGTTACTTCACTGCGCCGATCGTCTTGCGGCCTCCATCCTTCCAAGCTACAATGCTCTGATCTCCTCCGGCCCGTGCCTGCAACAGTCAAAATCACCAGCAAGCAGAACGGGCTGGGGAGGAGCTTATGAAGGCTCACCCTTTGCGTGCATACCCACATGCCACTGCAGCATGCCAAGCAGCCGAGGAAAAGTTACCTCGCTGCGCCGATCGTCTTGCGGCCTCCATCCTTCCAAGCTACAATGCTCTGATCTCCTCCGGCCCGTGCCTGCAACAGTCAAAATCACCAGCAAGCAGAACGGGCTGGGGAGGAGTTTATGAAGGTTCACCCTTTGCGTGCGTACCCACACGCCACTCCAGCATGCCAAGCAGCATGGGGTGTGTAGTTTCAAGCAGACTGGACCCCAAAACACTGCATCGCCAACGCTTATTAGCCTGTATGTTGTGGATCTGGCCGCAAACCTCCCCATGCCTTGCACCAGCTCCCCATTTTCTCACACCTCCATCCTTTGACAATGTCTTCTCAAATGTCTATACCCTTTACAAGAATACCATTGTTTGTAGGGGTCAAGAAGCGAGTTGATTCCCAAAGGATACCCTCTCCCTTTTTGTTGTTCCTTAAAAGGGATACCTCCCTGTTTAACGATTGTGATGATTAGGGGAAGATGGATAGATAAGCGTTCTTTAAGTTTAGATGTTAACTTACAGGGACCGTCTGAAATGTTTTTCCCGGTCTTCTCCTGTGTGAGTTCTCTAATGAACCCTTGATTATCGAAATTTCCCAAAGCCCCAAAAATTAAAAAAAAAATGTATAACGTGCCACCCACCCATAGGTCTCACGGCGCACCAAAGCACATATCTCAAACTGCCCACCAAATGGCCCTGCTCAATTTACTTTGGGTCATCTGAAAAATTCAGAAGAAGTTTCAATTCACCTCCCCAAGAGAAGACAGGAGAGATTCTTAATTCTTTTTCATCAGGGGGTTATAACATACATGCCTAGGACTTGTGGAAAATTGACTTGTAACCCTGAAGAGAGTATTATTTTATCTCTTCCAGGTATTCGACTGTCATATGGGCAAAAGAGATCAAACTCATGTCCCTCTACGTTTATCCTAATGGGATGAATAGCATGAGGACCTAATACCCTAAAATGTAGTCCTAAAGATTGATTCTTCGTATGGACAGGGTTAAAACCGTTTCCTGAATCCCACTTTTGATTATTCAACCATTCAGGAAGAAAATGTTGCTCCTCCTCCGTCTTTCTGTCTTCTGGTCCCCTTCCATCTCTTTGAGATCTTGGACCAACTTGGAGTCGTCAGGGGCCCTCACGGTTTCCCAAAACCTTTGAGTTTCCTCATCATCTCTTTCCTCCTGGATTCTAGGTATTGTACGATCGGACCGAAAAAAAAAGGTCAGACCGTACAATACGACCGAAAAATGCTACCACCAAAGGTTCAAACACCAAAAGTTCAAACCTTTGGTGGTAGCATTGCAGGTAAGTAAACACATTTTAAAAAAGACTGCAGGGGCTGCGGGGGTGTCCCCCGCAACACCCCGCTCACTATATTGTGTGGTATAGTGAGTGGGGTGTTGCAGGGGACACCCCCACAGCACACCCGCAAAAAAAAAAAAACGGGGGCTGCAGGGGTTTCCCCCGCAACACCCGCTCACTATAACGTAAAGTATAGTGAGCGGGTGTTGCGGGGTAAACCCCTGCAGCCCCCGTAGTATGTAAGTGTGTTCGCATGAGAAAGGTGTGAACTTTTGGTAGTTCGCACCTTTCTCATGCGAACTTTCCGGCCGCTGCAAAATCAGCCGCAGTCGGATCACTTAGAATCGGATTCTAGGGATTATAGCCCTTTCCAGGAATGCTTGAGCGATTTTTTGGCCTTGAAAAATTCTAAACGGATTCTTTCCATGATTTATTACTAGTATTTTTACATCCCCTCTGAAGTTTGGATCTATAACTCCTGACAAAATGTTGATCCTAAATCTCCAGGTTAATCCTGATGTAGGTGCTATTCTAATGCAAGTGTCTTGAGGTGGAATCAACACTAGATCTGTGGGCATTAACTTTCTTTCTCCGGGAGGGATCACATCGTCCCTACTATTCACTTCCCACCTTCGTTTGGAGCAGGAGCTCCTTGGCCCGCCGAGGCCTGCCTAGGACTGCAGGAGCAGTACCCTCCCACGATGGCCCCAGCGGTGCAATAAGGATCAAGGTAAGCCTGCAAGGCATTCTACCTCGCACCCTCTGCTATTGAACCCACTGAGATCTTCCACTATTTTATATACTCATCACGGCATTCTATGAAGATCTAACGTCCTCGAAGTGCTGCGCACCAAATTGTGACCAGCAGTTTTAATTGTGTCCCGTGTCGCTAAAATGTGACCAGCAATTTTAATTGTGTCCCGTGTCGCAAAAATGGCCGCTGCCGCTGACGCATAAGCAATGAACTACCCAGCACCTTGAGCCCGCCTCACCCGACTGGATCGGCTGCTTGCCTTAACCAATCCAGGCTCACCGGCAGGCAGAGCCGGCCACAAACAAGGCACGCAAAAAAGGTACCTGTCCTGTGCATTGATTTACTTCCCACCTTCGTTTGGAGCAGGAGTTCCTTGGCCTGCCGAGGCCTACCTAGGACTGCAGGAACAGTCCCCTCCCACGACGGCCTCAGCGGTGGAATAAGGATCAAGGTAAGCCTGCAAGGCTTTCTACCTCGCACCCTCCGATATTGAGCCCACTGAGATCTTCCACTATTTTATATACTCATCACAGTATTGTATGAAGATCTAACATCCAGGAAGTGCTGCGCACCAAAGTGTGACCAGCAATTTTAATTGTGTCCTGCGTCGCGAAGATGGCCGCTGCCACCGACGCATACGCAACGAACTACCCAATCACCTGATTGGATAGGCTGCCTGCCTTAACCAATCCAGGCTCACCGGCAGACGAGAGCCGGCGACAAACAAAGCACACAAAAAAGGCACCTGTCCTGTGCCTTGATTCACTTCCAACCTTCGTTTGGAGCAGGAGCTCGTCGGCCCGCCAATGCCTGCCTAAGACTGCAGGAGAAGTCCCCTCCCACGACGGCCCCAGCGGTGCAATAAGGATCAAGGTAAGCCTGCAAGGCTTTCTACCTCGCACCCTCCGATATTGAGCCCACTGAGATCTTTCACTATTTGATATACTCATCACAGCATTCTATGAAGATCTAACGTCCAGGAAGTGCCGCGCACCAAATTGTGTCCCGCGTCGCTAAGATGGCCGCCGCCGCATACGCATAAGCAATGAACTACCCAGCACCTCCAGCCCGCCTCACCCGATTGGATAGGCTGCCTGCCTTAACCAATCCAGGCTCACTGGCAGGCGAGAGCCAGCCACAAACAAGGCACCAGTCCTGTGCCTATCTCGCACTGCCCGTCGCCCTCGCCAGAACCCCTGCTCTAATCCTCACCAAGCTCATAACATTGTCGCCCTGACGTTCTCCTCACTCTGCTAGAGCACCAGTCACTGAAAATCTTCTTGTTTCATGGTAAGTGCCCTCTCTCTGAAAGACTTCCTCGAGAGTGCACAGAACTTTCCTGCGTATAGACTTTAAGAAGGCTTTGATGCTGTTTACAATGATGCCAAACGCAGTATAAGTACATACTCATTCCTGTAACATTACTTGTTCCTAGCAAATGCAGCTCGTGCCCGTTAATCTATCAGAAGCATAATAGATCTGTCCTTCCTTCATAAGCGCACCTCCCAATGCTTACGTTCACACTGTGCCCAATCTTAAGCGTAACTACCTTGTTAAACTAGCCTACTCGCGTTAAAATCTTTGTGTATATGCTCGATCCTATAGAACACCTTTCTGAACTAATGTATCACCTCTCATAGTGCCTGACCCTTGTTCCGCACAGGTGGAAATATACCCACGGGATAGATTTGCGCATGCATAGGTAGTGCCCCTCCATAGTATCCCTGCAGCACCTGTACCATCTTACACAGCTTGAACTACCTTACCTGTAATTTCAAGCCTAGCTTCTTGTGCACTGGTCGCCTAGATCAACTTATTCTACATAGCCTCCCCATTAATAGGGGATTAGGGGAACAGCCCATATCGCATCTGTAACTGACTAATACAGGTGGGACCAGCTCATTTTGCTTGAAACCAAGCTAACGTGGGACTAGCCTATTTTACATGAACACAACCATGCTAATGCAGAACTAGCCTATTTGACCTGAACGCAAAGATGCTGATGCGAGACTAGCCTATTTTTGATTTGCTACTACCCTATTGTTGTGGAACTAGACCAGCCTACATTTACCTGCCCTACCTATGAGGGACTAGACTATTTTTTATCTTATATGGCAGACTAGCGTACTTGACTGCTACCATCTCACTAATGAGGGCTAGCCTATTTGTTTAGCATATGCCTTGCCCATATCGTACTAGCCCCTTTTGATTGGCACTACACAAGACCCCGCTGAATACCAAATATTGCAGCCAAACAGAACTATGCACACCAGAAAGTCCCAACTGACTATATGTCATACTTTAAGTTACTGTAAACTGTTGCGCCCTGATACCTCCGGGTCTGGTGCGCATTATAAATGCTTAAACAAACAAACAAACAAACAAACAAACAAACAGACCAACACACGACTGTTACTTCTTTGTACTCTCACAATAATGGGTTGCATCAATTTCATACCCTGCTCCTTGCAGGACAGAAACCACAGACTTTGGGTAAGACTATCCTGGCTTCGAGAGCCTAAGACGAACAGAATCAGGCTCCAAAACCCCCATCTCAATCATAACAATATCGCCATTGATCAGGAACCCTCTAGATCAGCTCTAGAAGCCTTGCAAAAACACAGAACTGCACCATCCCCCCTTCTCCTCATACCCATACGAGAACCAATCACCCCAAACGCATCCCTCCCCTCCCCAAGGGCAGAACAAGATGACAACCATCACAGGAGCGCTTATTAACGCAAGATCTCTCATGGCACATACTGATGAAATTGCAGACATATTATCCATTTATGACTTATACATCGTGGCAGTTACTGAATCCTGGCTCCATGATGCAGCAGGCCCTGCCCTCCTGCTAGCTATACGAGATAACTACCAAATACTTAGAGTAGACAGACCCAATGCCAGAGGAGGCGGCCTAGCTATTATAGCTAAACAAATCTGGCAGTAAGACTAAACACACCTCCCCAAATTAAATCTTGTGAAATACTCTCAGCCAAATTACCTATATCCAACAACCGAACGATAACTATCTTCTTGTTATATAGACCTCCAGGACCAATAGGCACCTTTGAGGAGGACTTATTGTGTTTCCTTACCAACAACACTAAGGACTCCACACAGCTTCTACTCTTAGGAGACTTCAATTTGAGCTTCAACGACCCTGAGGACAAACATGCCCAATCTTTCGAAGCTACCTTGACTGAACATGGCCTTACCAAAAAGTTCTTGCTCCTACTCAAACCAAAGGAAGAACACTAGATTGGGTCGCCAACTTGAACTGCACTATCACTATGACTAAAATAACACCACTACCCTGGAATGACCACCACTTAATTGGCTTCTCTTCCACAATAGAGCCCCAAAAGCAGAAAACCATAGACATGGTACCCCCGCTCCCGACTAGAAGTAAAAAAGATATTACAGCTGAAAAATTACTCCGTCATCTCCTCCCTACCCTCATCTCTCTCATTAAGAACTCCCACCCTAACATGCTAGTAGAGACCTACAAAAACACTATGACCAAGGCTCTCTACATCATTGCGCCAGTCAAACTACATAAAAGTAAACAGAAGTTCTACCTTAACACCTGGTTCACCACCCAGCTTAAAGAACTACGACTTCAAAAAAGAAAAACTCCAAGCTATATGGCGACATTCCCCTACGGACGAGAACAAAGTTCAATTAACCAACTTGGCCAATATGTACAAAAAAGAAATAATCTTCACCAAGAGGAATACGTTCAATTACAGAATTTCCAAGGCCAATTCCAACACCAAGGAGCTATTCACCATCCTCCGTGAAATGGAAACCCCTATTCTACCCACAGACAATGGGCCTCATTACGACCCTGGCAGAAATCGAAAAACGATGGCGGAAATGCAATACCGCCATCGAATAGCGCTCGGTGCGATCATGACCCGTCACCGCAAAGTACGATGCCATTAGCGACACCGTAGTGAACGCCAACGCTAACTGCACCAAGCACGCGCGCGCGCCATGCCAAACCGTAATTACCACCATGGCGCAACGGTACGCGAATTCCGACCCTAGCGGACATGCACCTAACGCCATCAAGCACGGCGGAAAGTACCATTCCGCCATGGTGAGAAGTACGGCATCGCGAACCAACCGTAAACGGCCCTACTGAGTGCTTGTACACCGCTCCCTGGCCACATTGTACAACCCCCCGTAGGTGCAATGAAGTCACACAATGCAACCAGTGAAATGTACTAGTCATTCATGCCTGCCAACGAACAAATGAATCTCAAGAGTGCCCAATGGGAGCTGCAGGGCACAGATGGCACGAATACAGAAGCTATACAAATGGACATGACCTCAGTCTCCCACCAAGAAACGCACGCAAACACAGGCACCTGTGACCAGCAATATTCCGATAATCACATCATTCCACCAATCCAACTGGCTGACCGGCATCTGTTACACAAAAGCTAATCCCCCGCCCCTGAGCATGACATCATCAAAACAGTCATAATGGCAGCCCTCATCCCTGACCTCACTGGGCTCCGTAGGCAAACGCGCCCAGCACAGTACCACGCAACTATACTCAGAAGCCGGAACCCAATGCAGATCTCCTCACAATACATCGCTCCCCAAATAGGAATTTGCCACATCACTCGCAAAGAAGAACGCTACACGGTTCATATCAGAATAGAAATTTAATGCACAACAAATTCACCAAGCCCATACAGCCATTAGGCCATGAACTCCAAAATATATTTCATTATCGTGGGCTGCATCCGCAATAAATGACCAGCTACTTCTTGTGTGACGCCCTGTTCCTTCATGGTACACAGGGGCTACATTCCCGTACGAAAAGGCAACATGGAAGCGCCTAGAACCGCAGGGCCGTCCCAATAGGGAGGCACTAGTCCAGCTGAAAGGCCGAAATGTTGCTCCTAGCCACTAGTACTGCGTAAGGGCATGTGGCCCATTGGCGATCGTCCCATAAGATCGTAATGCTGCTCCACTGATTAACACGAAGCAGCAGGTGTCGGGAGTAAAATCCATCTGCAGGAGTGGCATACAGATGGCAGTGGCAAAAGGGGAGGAGATACCTGTCAACCAAATGAAATGAAAAAGAATAGTATGGCCATCAGAACTACATTTGAATTACTCACTTCAATGATCACACCAAATCCACAGCCATATGCATGCTAGCCCACTCCAAAGGATCATCACCACCCAAAAACCACTTGCGAATCATAACTATCTATATCGAGGTGAAAACACTATCACAAACGAGTGTACCTGTGCATGCGTCTGTTAAAACAGAATCCATCTGATGGGATTGGTAACGTGCATAGACACAAGTGTCTGAAGGCGCGTCGAGACAGGGAGGGCTCAACAAGGCCAGATAGACGATGGCCCCACTATGGCAGCCCTGCATCACATAGCGCAGGGGAGGCGGATAGATTCCAAGAAGCCCTGTACATGGCAAACTCTGTATCAAATCATCTGTCCATGCATCCATACATCATTCCCTCATCCCGTAATGAAAACGCCTGTTTCCATACTCACATAACATGTGAAATTTCCATTGAGTCTGTGCGTTATGCAGCCTGCAAAATCCACCGTGCCCCAGCCCGTTATTCCAGTGTTGTGAAGTAACATGTATTTGGGAACGTCCGGCCTCATCGCCCACGTCGCTATTGCGCATCCCATACTATTCATATCAATCATTGCATCCTCGCCATGGCCCCTGTCCCAAGGACATTGAACAATAGAACGTTATATTTGCAGTCAGACCTGTGGGCATCTCCTCGCCGCTAGCTGAAAACCGAAAGCGCCGCCCTTCGAATTCCTCATTTGCAACATCACGTTGAAAAGGCATCTGTGGCCGCTTGAAACCACAAATTAATCCATCTAGTGCGGCTGTGTGTGAAAATGGCAACTGCCTTCACTCACAAATGGAACGCCCCGCCCGTCGGTGAAGCTCGGTACAGTGTTGCATGAGGGTCCACCGTTACTCGAGTACTACGTTCCACTGACCCTTCACAAGTCTGTTCGCGGCTGCAAAGATTGTATGTGAAACAATGGGACCATAGCCGAATGAACATGTCAACCAATGTTACACTGCCATCGAGTACAAATACATGATTGCAATAGCAAGATGCCATTCGTCGAATTGCAGCGTTGTGTGCGGGACGTGCTCGCCCAAAGGGGAGTGCAGCTTGCACAGGTGGAATGAATCACCACAGGTGGAGGCCATACAGCCTGAAAACACATAAATTGCACACCCAGTCTCCTCCCACAACCACACCCACTCCGAAATGCTACCGGCAGGACTAGCCATGTTGGCCCTGGGGGACCTGATAGCACTGCAAGTACTCCAACTACAAGAAGAAGACGAACACCAACTACAACCGGCCGCACGGCGGAGACGCAGGAGGAGGAGGAGGCCAAGGCAGGGCCAGCAAGGGCCGCCAGCACAGCCACTACCACGACGCAGGCAGCCCGCAATCCCACGCCTCCGAGCACATCCGTTCAACCTCACTGATGAGCAGATCCACACCCTCTACCGTTTGGACCGGGACACCATAACCGCCATTGTGGACATGACACAGGCTGACCTTGTCAGCATGATAGATAGCCCAACCGCCATCCCACCCCTACTGAAGGTGGTGTCTGTACTACACTTCCTGGCCACAGGCACCTACCAGCACACAGTCGGACAGTTGCATGGCATATCACAGCCACTGTTCTCACAGACACTATTGCAAGTGCTCGATGCCCTCCTGAAGCACGCAGACGACTACATCTCTCTACCACGCTCGGAGCAGGAAATTACCAACACAAAAGTGGGATTCCATGCACTTGCCGGCATACCGGGTTGCATTGGTGCCATCGACTGCACCCATGTGGAATTGGTCGTCCCACATGCCATGGAGGCCCAGTACCGCAACCGAAAACAATTTCATTCCCTGAATGTACAGATGGTGTGTGACTCCAACAGGATCATTACACATTGTTGTGCCAGATTCCCTGGATCTACCCATGATTCTATGGTCTTGAGGAACTCTACTATACCACGCTACATGGAGCGACACGCAGGGAACAGATCCTGGCTACTCGGTGAGTCTCATTTCATGCATGATGATGTGGGGTATGTGATGCGGCAATGACCTGGCAGGAAGGGGGGGGGGTGCGTACGTAGCAATGGCATTCCTCAATATTCCTTTCTTGTCCACATACAGGTGATGCCGGGTATCCACTGAAGAGATGGCTCCTCACACCAGTCCGGAACCCACGGGACCAGCATGAGGAGGACTACAACCATGCCCACTCACGTACCCGTGTAGTCATAGAACAGGCATTCGGCCTACTGAAGACTCGTTTCCGCTGCCTCAGCAGGTCTGGCGGGGCACTCCTGTACCGCCATGTGAAGGTTGCAAAGATGGTCATGGCATGTGTCATGCTCCACAACATGTGCGTACGTAGAAATGTGCCCATGCCCCCTGACGCAGAACTGCAAGCACCTGATGATGGTCATGATGAGGGTGGGGATGTGGCAGCACCTCAAGGAGTCTGCGAGGCACAGGAGGGCCGTGACATTCGTCAGCATCTCATAGATGCATGCTTCTAGCACTCACGCCTGGTGGCTGATACATGGACACGGGACTCGTGGCACTGTGTGTGTCTGGGACATGCACAATATGGACTGTACGCCTATAATGGCCTCGTACACAAAGATCAATGTCCACACATCTCATTGCATGATTGTGCATTGTTTATGGCACATGTGATATCATGTTGAACACCCTATCGACCCGCCACCCAAGTGAGCCCAACACACCCCCTCCACCCTCCTACCTCCCCCCCAACACCAGTGTCCAAAGATGCTCATTGTCAGTGGGCTGTCGCTATTGCAAGCCCCCTCTGCGGGTATCAGGGGCACCCCTGCCTGTGGAGCGCAGGTTCCTCCCAGATCTACGTTGGGGGCTGCCCTGGACGGAACTTGCAACGGATGATGTCTCTGCCTGCTCACGTCCATGCATGTCCCTAAGGGTTTGTGAGAGCTCAGTGAGCACACGGCGCACTGCGGCAAGTTCGGCACATACGTCTTTGGACGTCGCATGCAGTTCCCCCCTCAGGCTCTCGGTGCTTCTCTCCATTTGTACTCTCAGGCTCTCGGTGCTACTCTCCATTTGTGCCCTTAGTGTCTCTGTGCTTCTCTCCATTTCTGCCCTCAGTGTCTCAGTTGATGTTTCTATGTCTGCCTTAGTGCCCCCACATTCATCGGCATGGTCCTTGAGGAGCGTGGCCAGTTGCTGCTGTTGCACGATTAACTGGTCGAGGGACTGTTGCCTCTGCTGGGCCATGGCCATTTGCGGTGGTGTCACAGAGGGGCTGATCACCTCATGTTGCCTTGCCACAGGGCTTGTGGGGGATGGCCAGTCGTCGTCTTGTGGGTGCCCCTGCGTGGTATCCTCATGGTGTACGGGATGGGACAGACAGGGGGATTGAGACAGGTCATGGATGGATCTAACTTCGACATCCCCGTTTTCTGTGTCGGAGCATGCTGCCATTAATGCAGTATCACCTATGGTGCTGCTGCCACCAGAAGCAGTGCCTACTGTGGCATCCATTGGGGGGACCTGTGGTGGTGGTGTTGTGGGCATGCTGGCTGCTGGGGTGCCTGTTGGAGTTCCCTCCTGTGTGCTGTCACTTGATTTGTGCTGCTGCCGTGTCTTGATCCGTGCAGCTGAGGTGGAGGGTCTTTGGCCGTTGGTCTTGGCCCTCTTTGCAGGTGTGCTGGTAGGGGTGTCCTGGAGCTCGTCGTTTGGATCGGACCCTGTGGTGGAGTAAAGGAGGGCGAGCGTTATTAATGGGTCTGTGGGAATTGGAATGGCAATGTATCACATGCATTGGGGTGGTACCTGAGGGTGATTTGGGTCTGGGCCTTGGAGGTGGTTTCATTTGTGTGTGGAGTGAGGGTGCAGTTGTTTGGCAGCCTGCAGTTAGGGTGTGCCTGCTGCACGTGTAGAGGGTGTTTTTAGGATTTTTAATTATTTATGTATTTGATGTGAGTTTTAGAGTGTTCTATCAGGCCTATGTATGTGGACGTTCTCCTGGACATGTGTTCCTGTTGCACTATGTGGGCACGTGGTACTTCACATGATTGGACATTGTGGTTTTGGCATTGTTTTATTTGGGACACCTACCTGAATCTTCGGATGTCTGCACTCCTTTCTCCATCCCTCCGACTCCCTCTATGCTCTCCATTCCAATGGTGGAGGCACAGATTTCTTCCCAGGGGGTCAACTTGATGGGTGATTCCGATCCTCCCCCGGTAGCTGTGGCAATGTTGCGGTTGGCAGAAAGTATGCTACGGACGCGTATCCGCAGGTCGTCCCATCGCTTTCTGCATTGCTGTGGGTTACGGGGTGCGGTCCCCACCGCACTTACACGCTGTGCCACCAGGGCCCATATGGCCTTCTTGTTCGCAAGTGCCGTCCTGGTCATTTGCGTGGAGAAGACGACGGCAGCATTCTCCTGGAGGGTCTCCGTGAGCACGGTGAGTTCCTCACGGGAGAAGTGGACCTGCCGCTTGCGGTCGCACGCTTTCTTCGCTACTTTTCCCATTTTTCTTGGTTTCACTAGGGTGGATGACGGGTTGGGATGTGTATCAGGGTAGTATTTTTTATGGTTGTGTGGATTTTGTGGTTTTATAGGTGTACGGCGTGATGTTTCCCGTTCCGGGACCATGCTTTTACTTCCGTTTCCGTATATTTACGGTCACCGTACTTTCCGGTTGGCGCTCACTGCGGTGTCCGCTGTGATGGGTGGCGGTATTGCACCTAGGGCGCCGTACGGCGGCGGTGTGGGCCGTTTTGGGGTCATTTCCGCCATCGCGGACTTTGCACTTCCGCCATGGCGTGGTGCTCGTGCCCGATGGGTCGGAATGAGCCGCACTTTGCTCCATCGTGCAATGGCGGAAACGCTATTTACGCTATGGCGGTCCGGTCGGTTGATTTCCGCAAGAGTCGTAATGAGGGCCAATGTCCCTAAAGATAAGCAATGGTGCACTAGCATCCAGAATGCTCTATCGAACAAAATAGCTACTCTTCAGACCAAAATAGCCAACAAAAAAGCATCCTTGCTCTCTGCTATGATGCAACCCACCCTACCTACTGTAACACCTAGATTTGACACACCTTTCAGATTTACTAAAATCTCCATACAAGAAACTGAAAAAGTCATATTATCTCTGAAGCCCTCAAAATGTCATGGTGATAGCTGTCCGGCACAAATAATCTTCGACGCAGCTAGAGATTTAGCACTGTTTATCTCTAAACTAATTAATGCCTTCAAGACCAGCACTGTCCCAAATAATCAAAAACAATCCTGGTTTCTACCGTTACTGAAGAAACAGACCCTAGACCCGTCCATCCCGACCATCTACAGACCGATTACCATGGTCCCTTTCCTCCTTAGTAGCTTATCTCCATATTCAGAACCATCTTGAAGCCAACCACTTACTAGGCTCCTGCCAATCCGGATTCAGACCACAACATGGTACAGAAACAGCACTAATTGATTTAAAGACTCAAATCGACGAGTTGAAGGACAAAGGTAAAACAGCTATTTATTTATTTATTTTATTTTATTACATTTGTTATACGCCCAGACCCGGGGGTATCACGGCGTAGTTACAGACAATGGGATAATGCAATCTTAGAATGAGCATAGAGGAGTACAGGTATAACAATCAAAAATATACAATAGTAGGAATCAACAATATACACTAATATACAAAGTGGTCAGGTGAAATAATTGATTGGAGGGGGTTAGTGCACTGGTTCAGTTAGAACTTGTTGAAGAGCCAAGTCTTCAGAAGGCTTTTGAATTTGGGGAATGAGGTTTCATTCATAATGTAGGTAGGTAGCGCATTCCAATATCTGGGGGCCAGTATTTTGAAGCTGCTGCCCCCTGCTTTCTCTCTTTTGTATCTGGGGGTTTCAAGGAATGCGTTTTTGTTGGACCTGAGGAGTCTGGTCTGGGGCTTCAACATGACTGTGTTGTTGAGGTATTTGGGCGCTTTGTTAGCCCTGCATTTGTGGGTGATGCTCAGGGTTTTAAATTGTATTCTGGCTTGTATGGGGAGCCAGTGGTGGTCTCTTCTGGTGTTGGATATATGTTCAGATTTTTTGATGCCTAGAGCTGCTCTGAGGGCTTTGTTTTGCATGAGTTGAAGTTTAGCTATGTTGGCTTTGGAGGTGCCAAGGAATAGGATATTACAATAGTCTAGCTTAGACAGTATGAGTGCTCTGGCTAGAGTAACACAGTTGCTGGTAGAGAGGAATTTACGGCTGAGGGAGATGAGTTTAGAGGTGTAGGAAGTGGATGAGGCTAATGTGTTTACTTGTTTAGACATGGATAGTGTGGCATCTAAGTACACGCCGAGGGTCTTGACTTGTTTAAGAACAGGGATAATGGTTCCATCGATGGTGAATGATTTAAAGGCGGGCTCAAGGGTGTTGATTTTGCTGGAGGAGCCTAGTATGAGGAGCTCGGTTTTGTCGTCGTTGAGACAGAGGCTGTTGTTAGCCATCCAGTTTTGGATGAGTGAGTAGATTTGGTTAACCAGGAGGGAGTCTTGTTCATGGTTGCCTGAGAGAGGAATGAGGATTTGGGTGTCATCGGCGAAATTAGTATAGATGACACCCAGGGTATCCAAGGCTGCAAATAATAGCTTGGTGTATGCATTGTACAAAGTGGGGGATAAGCAGGAGCCTTGCGGCACACCTGCAGGGACAGACACTGGGTCTGCTGATTCTTTGCCGATGGATACTCTGGAGGTCCTGTCAGCCAAGAAGGATTTGATCCAGTTGGTAGCGTTCTGAGCTAGGTTGAAGTTGTTTGCTAGAGTGTTACAGAGTTTGTCGTGGTCAACCAGATCGAAGGCCGCTGAGAGGTCCAAGAGCATCAGAAGGCAGAGTTTACCTGCTTCTCTGGTGGCATCCATTTGGATCTTCAGATCAAGGAGGGCTGTCTCTGTGCTATGGTTGGGGCGGAAACCTGACTGGCGATCTCCTAGTAGGTGATGTTGTTCCAAGTGGTTCTGAATTTGGCAGTAGGCTATTTTGTCGATTATTTTTAGGAGAAATGGGACCGTTGTGATGGGTCGGTAGTTAGTGGGTATTGTTGGGTCCAGGGAAGGTTTTTTTAGAAGTGGTGTCACCCAAGCTTTTTTGATACTGGTGGGGACTGTGTTTGTGAGGAAGGAGGCGTTGATGAATTCAGTGATGATAGGTGTGAGAGTGGGGGCGCATAGTTTTACTAGATGGGATGGGAATTGGTCTTCCTTGCAGTTGGAGGCTTTGAGTTTCGTTATAGTGTCAAAGACTTCTTTGTTAGTCACTGGTGAGAATTGGAATGGGGGACCAGTAGTGGCGTTTGAGGTGGTCGTTGATATGGTGGGAGGAGTTTTGTCAGCTAGGAGTATTTTTTTACTATCGATTTTATTTTGTAGTAGGAGGATTTTGGATGAGAGTGCGTTTTGAATGGTGGTGCACCAGTCTTTGCTAGCGTTTGAAGGTGCTGAGATTTGACAGGGGTTTTCGAGCTCTCTAAGAATGGTGAAGAGTTCTTTGCTGTCTGAGGACGCGTTAGCAATGCGGAGGTTGAAGGCATTGGCTTTTTGAGTGATTATTGCTGATTTGTAAATTTTGTTGGCTTCGGCGAAAGCTGATGCCGATTCTGGGGTGTTGTTTTTCTTATGGAGGTGTTCAAGTGATCTTTTTGTGCGTCTTAAGGCTATAAGTTCTTCATTAAACCAAAAGCAGGAGCGTTTATCAGGTCTACGGGTTTTAGTGGTGATGGGTGCAAGTAGGTCGATGGTTTGGGTGAGGCATTGTTGGTATTGTTCTGCTAGATAGGAGGGGTTGTTGGTGCCTAGAACCATATGGGCAAAGGAGGCACTCAGGGCTGGAATGAGTTTGTCGGAAGAGAGCTTTTTGATATTTCTAGTCTCAAAAGTTTCTGGTTTTTTAGGGGTGATGTGTTCGGTACTGGTGTTGTCTATGGTGAAGTTGATTGCATAGTGGTCTGACCAGTTGATTGGGAGGATGGAGTCAATGGTGACTCGAGAGTTAAGAGTGAGAAGCCAGTCTAAGGTTCTTCCTTTTGAGTGGGTGGGTTTATCTACCAGTTGTATGAAGTTCATCTCTGACATGGCTGTATAAAATGTAGATGCTTCTGAGTCGAGGGGGTCATTGTATCCTAGGTTAAAGTCACCGAGGACTATGCATTTGGTTTTAGGCTTGATGAGGGGCGTTAGGAGTAGTGGGATGTCCAAGTCAGGGTGTGTGTTTTTGTTAGGTGATCTGTACACCACTAGTAGGTTGGTGGTGCTTTTGGGGTTGGAGGTATACTTGACTAATAGGAGTTCATAACCTTGTATCTGTTCTATTGGGCATTCTCTGATTTCCAGGGAGGTTTTGGCTATTATGGCAACTCCGCCTCCTTGGGTATTTGTCCTGTCAGTTCTCAGGATGCTGAATCCTGGGGGAATAGCAAGGGCTAGAAGTGGTCCTGCTGCTGGGTGAAGCCAGGTTTCAGTGACCACCAGCATATCAAGGTGTTGGTCTTCTATGAGGTCATGGATATCTATAGCATGGGCACCTAGTGAGCGGGCATTGATGAGTGTAGTTTTGAGGGTGGAGGTGGGGGCCGGGGGTGGTGTGTTACCTTCGATGGGGGAAGAGTCAGTGGTTTTGTTATTGGTTTGGTGTTTGAGTGGTGCGTTGTGGAATCTTTTGTGTTGAAAATTAGTAGGTGTGGTGTTTAGTTTGGTCAATGTATTGGGTGAAGTGGTGAGTGAGGTAGCTCGTAGGGACATTTTGGTTCTAGACATGAGTCTATGGAGTCTTTCAATGCCCAGGATGGGTGAGGTTGTGTCATTAATGCAGATGGGTATGGTATGATTGTGTGTAGGCGGGTTAGGACTAAGGCACGGGATGTCTGAGGTTGTTACCCTCTTGATGGTGATGGGCGTATTGTGTGCCTGAGGAGATGGTATGGGGAAGGGGGGGGAGTGTGGGGAGGAAAGGGGTGGGGCAGGGGATGGGGAAGTGGCGTGGACAACCTAGTCTAACTGATCCATCGCCAACCTTGATGAAGTGTCCTCTGGTGCATGGTGTAATATTAGGGACTATACAAAAAGGGAACATGATGATGGTGAGGAGTGCTAGCATTATATTGGTGGGTGCTGGGTGGGTAGAGCTAGAGTTCAGTGAGCTGTCTGGGCACCTGGACTGGGAGCAGTAATCCAGTACAGGCAGGCTGTGCTCTAATGCAATCACAGCATCAGCCTGGGTAGCTAGTAGGGTGCACGGGCAGTGGGTCACCTGGAATTGATATTGGCAATCAGGCAGAGAAGCATAGGTCACTAGCAGTATGCACAGGCGATGGGGCGCCTAAGTTCGAATATAGCAGTTCAAGGCACAAAACATCACAGGGTGCACAGGCAGTGGGTCACCTAGATTTGGTTTTAGCAGTTCAAGGCATAGAACATAACAGGGTGCACAGGCAATGGGTCACCTAAATTTGGTTTTAGCAGTTCAAGGCATAAAACATAACAGGGTGCACAGGCAATGGGTCATCTAGATTTGATTTTAGCAGTTCAGGCATAAAACATAGCAGGGTGCACAGGCAATGGGTCACCTAGATTTGATTTTAGCAGTTCAGGCATAAAACATAGCAGGGTGCACAGGCAATGGGTCACCTAGATTTGATTTTAGCAGTTCAGGCATAAAACATAGCAGGGTGCACAGGCAATGGGTCACCTAAATTTGATTTTAGCAGTTCAGGCATAAAACATAGCAGGGTGCACAGGCAATGGGTCACCTAGATTTGATTTTAGCAGTTCAGGCATAAAACATAGCAGGGTGCACAGGCAATGGGTCACCTAAATTTGATTTTAGCAGTTCAGGCATAAAACATAGCAGGGTGCACAGGCAATGGGTCACCTAGATTTGATTTTAGCAGTTCAGGCATAAAACATAGCAGGGTGCACAGGCAATGGGTCACCTAAATTTGATTTTAGCAGTTCAGGCATAAAACATAGCAGGGTGCACAGGCAATGGGTCACTAGCAGAGTGCACAGGGGGTGGATGGGTGACCTAGAGTCGAATTAGTTAGCATATTGAGGAGTTGCATTATATAGCAAATTGGGGATTGTGCTTTGCTAGAGGAAGGGCTGTGTGTGGGAGCAAGGAGGTATAGAGTTCCAACTTTAAGTAGTCGATTAAGCGGCACAGTAGCAGTGGCAGCTTACCTGGAGCGGGGAGGCTACTCCTCCTTGACCTATCGGCAGCCTTTGACCTAGTGGATCACGCAGTGTTATGCAAACACCTGGCGTCAGCCGCCCATTTCTCGAGTGATACTATAGACTTGGTACAATCCTTCCTAGCTAACCGTACGATGAGAGTGTTCTCCCCCTCAGCATCCACAGACCCAATCCAAATTTCCTGTGGTGTTCCACAGGGATCATGCGTCTCACCGACAATGTATAACATCTTTACCAAGCCACTCTTTGGCAAATTGGACAGACTGGGTGTCACCTACACTAATTATGCAGACGATACCCAGATCCTCATATCCCTTTTGGGCAATTTTGTCAAAGACACGGCTCTGGTAAACAAGATATATCTCCTCATTCAGGCATGGATGGCATCAAATGGCCTCTGCCTGAATGACGACAAAACCGAGATCCTGATTTTGGGCTCTGACGCTATACTAAAAAAACTTAGCCCCAGCTACGCTGCATTCAATATTGACGGCAACGTAATTAAAGCAGTAACCGAGGTAAAAACATTAGGATTTTACCTTGACTCTACCCTATCTCTAAAAAAAAAAGTCAGCGCCATGGCATCATCAACCGCATATACTTGCAAACTTATTAGGGCTTGCAGACCCTTCCTCTCCAAAGCTAGCTGCATCACGCTCGCCAACGCACTAATAATGTCCAAATTAGACTACTGCAACGCCATATACACAGGAGCAAACAAATACATCCTAGCAAGCTGCTCTAAATAAGTGTCAAAAAATGAGACTTGAACAACTGTTGATCGATTGTAAAAATAATTTTTCTTTTTGATTAATAAAAATAAATAAAAAAAGACATCCTAGATAAAAAGCAAACATTACAAAATAACACCCTCAGAGCAGCTCTGAACATACCAAGTAGAGAGCACATCTCCAACATTAGAAGAGGACAGCACTGGCTAAAAATCAGCGACAGCATCCTCCTCAAAACTGTATCACTCACCTTCAAATGCCTGAACAATGCTGCACCCCCATATCTCTCAGGCAGAATGATTAGAAGAACCTCGACCCGCCCTACCAGATCATCTAACTCCCATTGTTTAGAAATTCCCAGATTTAACCTATCCAAATCAGGCAGAGCCAGTTTCCCAGTTAAAGCGGCTCTATCATGGAACTCACTCCCCCTAGCCCTCAGAACTGAACAGCCATACGCTACATTTAGACGCAATTTGTTAAACTGGCTTTGAGCTAATGACAACTAATACTTGCTTGTTTGCTCTACCCACCTGTGCAATTTACGTCTCGGCGACTCTTTTATCTAAATGTACCACTCTGATTAATTGACTACTGCACTTGTTTTGTATGCTACTCCCTACCCATTGCATTCCCAAATGTTATTACTGTACCTGTTTACATGTTGTAACCAAACTTCAAGTATACTTGTATCTGGTGCGCATTACCAAATAAACAAACAAGCAAACTACTGCAAATGTCAAACCGAATAGACCCTTTTGTGGCTAATGAGGGATCTGAGGCTCTAACACTTAACTTTTCATATTTTAGGTTACCCCAACTTGTAGCAGTTGAGCCGCATCCCACTCTGATACCATATTTGAGATTGGCATTATGGAAGGAGACACAGACAACAGATTCAAAGTTGAACAATACTTTATTAAATCATGAATCAGGTTGGATGAAGGCCTAACTTGCCCTAACTATGGAGGGATTTCCGAAACTAAGGAATGTCTGTGTCAGTATGTTCAACTTAAAGATCCGTCTGTGCCAAAGTCCAATCCTTGCCCTCACAACTAATACAAACACTGTGCTGGGATAACAGCCAAAACCTATATAGTTATTCCAACATAAAGTTCTGAGCCGTATCCAGCTCAGGCTTATTTCCTCAGCCTTTTCTCAAGATAGTTCATAAGTTCCTTGTAAAGTTCAATTCATCTTCCTTCAAAACACCAAACAGGAATACAGTTCTGTTGCCCTTCCCCAGTTCCAGGACAACACAGTACCAATACACCAACACTTAGGGTTCCCTTCCCCAAGTTCAGTGTCACCTTGTAAATAAAGCACCTTAATCACAACTCTGTGAAATACAGTTTCAAGTTACCAAAGCTTAGGGTTCCCCTCCCTTAGCTTATTGTAAATTCTTCAGACAGAAAAATATCTTGCAGCTTTGATCTTTTCACTGAACTTTCACCATTCCGAGCTACTTTTCCCAAGTCTGGTGGCACTTAGCTGTCTGCTTTCACCACAACGACTTTCCTGATTTGTATCACAAAGTTCTCTGGTCAGGGTGCAGTTTCAGACCACATGTCCACCCATTTCAGGCCATGCAGCCAGGAACTTAGCCAGTACCTCTTGATAAAAGCTCCTTGGTCAAGGCGCAGTTTCAGACCCCAGGTCCACCCATTACAGGTCATGCAACAAAGAGCTTATAGACTTCCTTCAAAGTTCACAAAATAAGCAGTTCACATAATTCGGCTCACACTTTAACACTTGGGTCTTTTTGGTTTCTCAATGCAGAGTTTAACAGGGATGACTTTTGTTGTTTTACTTTCTCAATGCAGAGTTCAATAAGGATAGCTTCTGTCTTTTCCACATATATAAGCTACCGTCTCTTTATATTGTTGTAATCAATTCCTCTTACTTTCTCCTTTTAAATCGATATTCAATGTTCCTTAGGCAATCTTATTTTATTCAGATAGAGAACAATCAGTTCCATTTTATTTGTTTAGTTTCATTCAGTTTATTCCATTTGCAATATCCTTTTCTCAAGGGTTTTTACATTTCAGATTTTGCTCCCCCATTCATGTCTGCGCACGGCTGCCCTTTCTGTATGAGGCTCACAGTTTCATATAGAAGCATTTCACAATGAACTGTCATGCATGTGATCACCCGGCGACTAAGTATCACTTCACTTCATTGTTAGATAGATAGATGTTCATAGTTTTAACAAGCGTGTCTTTCTTCCTTAAGAGCGTACTTGGATACTTTGTATTAGCTCGCAGGTAAACACACACACCGGGTTGCTGTTTGCTTTTTACTCACCGGTTGTGTTTTCTTGACTCCCTAATGATAAGCTTTTCCTTCTGAGATCAGGGTCTCACCACCTGCCCCTCAGACAGCCCTGGGCTGGTGCGTCCATCCAGGGAAACAAGCAGTCTTTAGCCATAGTAAAGGAACCGACTTCACACAACTTACTTTAGATTCTTCCACCGTCTCCCTAGAGACACAGCTCCTTCGCCAAGAGATTACAGTTGACTTTCCTCTGCAAACCTCCAGCCTTTTGGTGCTCCGCTCTCCTTGGGACACTCGCAGATCTAACTGGCTTCCCTGCTGCTGCCTCCTCTCCTTCTGCTTCCTCCCAACTACTCTCTGGGCTCCACCTTTTATACAACTGAGCTCCTTTAAGAGGTTTCAGGTGTGCTCCACTTGCCTGGTATGCCTGACCCCACTTGCCAATTATTGGGACATGCCTGACCTTTAGGCCTTTTCTTCGTGTCAGTACTTGAATGGCAAAGGGAGGTAAACTTCATAGCTCCTAGTGGCTTCTTCCGCGTCCCATGTCAATGGGTGAGGAAAGTGGAACAACTTTGTAATGACCCATGAAGGTCGGGGAAAGTCTAGGTGGGTCTTCATGAGTATAAAGGGGATACCATGTTTTATTATCAAATATCTTATACTTATCCTTCCTCTTCTTTTGTTTATTCTGGTTGGTGTAATACTGATTCTTACCCTGCTCTGAAGTCAAGGGACTAGATGAACAATATCCTACTACTATTTTTGGGACAGGGGTTTTAACATAGGAGGACCTAGAATACCATGTCTCACCTGGGGGTGAGCCATCTCCAATGCCTGAGGACCCTCTACCCAGGTGATCCTCCCTCGCTCGTCCACCCACAGACGATGGACTTTCCCTAGCCACCTGCATAGAGGACCCAAAGGGAGTAGAAGTGAGAAAGCCTCCAGGTTTCTCACAGTATCCCAGAGTACTGATGCTTCCTGTAGGCATCCAAGAGTACTGATGTTTTGGTGAAGACAGGCTGTGACAGGGAAGCGGAGTGCCTCAGATGGTTAGGACTACAGCTAAGAGAGCAAGGGCAGGCAGGCAAGGAGATCAGGGCCAAGAAGGAAAGGAATGGCAGAAACTAAGGTCAGGGTAGACCAGAAGCAAAGAATAAGGAAGACCAGGGAAGTGATCCAGACAGGGCAAAAGGAAATGGCAGGGAGGTAGCATGCAGCAGGGAGGCACCAGGCTGCAGGAAAGTATGGAGAACTAGGTAGTTGCATGTGGAGTGTTAAGACGCATCGAATGAATGAAGGGCCAGCTTTTTGTAGGCTTCCTGCGTGCAGCTGTGGCGACATGTTGCTATGGCAATCCTAAATGCCTGTCCCACTGCCTGCGCACATTGCCGGGGGGCGGGGCCACTGCCCTGACAAGGAAGCACACACATGGCAGCCACCACAATGTGTGAAGACCTTCCCCGGCAATGCCTCCCCACTGCCATTCCCCGATGGAGTTGCCATCAGGGGTAGAGGTGTCATCCGTTCCCAGGTAAGCAGCCAGCGCTGTGGTGTGCTGTGGGCGTGGCACCCACATGCCCCCATTTACACCCACATCCCTGCCTTCAGACCTACATGCTCTGCTCCCCCCACTAACACCCAGATGGCCCAACTCTTGATTCACATGCAGATGCCACGATCCCTTTCACCCTCCAGACCTAGATGCCACCATCCCTCTATTCACTCGCAGATGTCCTCAGCCTCCATCCAGACCTACATATCCTCATCCCTCCATTCACACACAGATGCCTGAGCCCTACATGCCCTCATCCCGCCATTCACACCCAGATGTCCCCTCACTGTCACCAAACCTACATGCCACATCTCTCCATACACAGGCAGATGATCCATCCTTTCATCCAGACCCACAGCAAGGTACTCCAGCCCTCCCTCCAGTCCCCATACCTCCCTCCCAGAGCAGTGGCAGCTGGCGTTTCTTTTATTTTTAAAACTGATTTGTATTGCTTTTATAACAAGTATGGTCTCATGTAAAACTCACCCGTTGAAATACTACTTTCTACATTACTTACATGACTTCCACCCCATCGCCCCCCTTTGGAGAAATACGTTCTAGTAGATAGTTTGGGTATATGAAAACATGGCTTGTCTCTAACGACATCTGAATGTTACTGTCAGGACCCTCACCCAAAACCCCCTCTGTCAAACCCATCGGCCAGGTGGAGTGAGTACTCGGGCCTCTAGAGCCTGGCATCCTCTTCAAAAACCCTCATGGGGCCAGCCTATGGCGCCAGGTTCATACACCATGAAAAACAATGTGCTTGGGAACTACTTTATTGTATTGTCAGCCAACACCAGCTCATGATATTTCGTGGCCCCCCTCTGCTATGTCATATATTGTGTCTATGGCGGTATCAGGTTCACTGGATAGTTTTTCTTCTGACCACGTCTCTTTGATCCGCTGCACCACCCTATGATACCCCTCTAAATCCCTTATATTCCCTTCTTGCCATATGTCTCCCAAAGTCACTATCCCCACAGGCTCCCAATGCCACCTGATCATTAATCTTAGTTGTATTTCTTTTCCTGCCAAAGCTACCAATGGCACCTGCAGGGAACACGGGTAAGGGTCCTCCATCATTTTACAAGCTCTTCGCCATATCTCCCACCCAAGTACCAACATCCTCGGGCGCCCCTCCATGTCTATTTTAGGTAACCACATCATCTCTTTATGGAAGAATGGGGCACAATCTTGTTGGAACAACCTGGTCTCCGAGGTCGGCTCCTCAGAAAGCCATTTAGCTACGTACTGGAGTTAGCTTGCTATATAATAGATCTCATAATTTGGTAATTTTATGCCTCCCTTCTCGTGTGAGTTTTGCAGTTCCCAAAGGGCCATCCTGTTCCTCGTCCCCTGCCAGAGGAATTCCCTGCATATACTGCTCAATTTAGCAAAGAATCGCTTGGATATCAAGTATGGAATATTCACAAAGTAATGTAACAGTCTTGGCAGGACCACCATTTTAAGGATTGCCCCTCTGCCCATCATCGCCAAGGGGAGTTTCACCCAAAATCTCATACTATTTTCTATGTTCCGTACAGCCTTCTCAGTATTGTGCCGGTGCTCTGCTTCTACCGTATGATATATGTCTATTCCCAGATATCGAAACGTGTTGACCTCCCATGGTATCTGGAGGATCGGTAGTTGCCCTAGTGGGATCCCTTTATATCTACCCATTAGAAACACACAAGACTTTTTGGGGTTCACTGCTATACCTGAGAGCCCTGCAAATCGGTCCAGCACTTCCAGGACATACTGTAGGTTTTCTTCCGGGTAGCGCAGATACAGCAACATCTCATCAGCATATAAGGACATTAAATGCGATTCTCCCTTAATGACGATGCCTATTGTGTCATATTGCTGCCTCAAATATATTGCCAAAGGCTCTCAGGCCAGGATATACAGCATGGGGGACCACGGGCATCCCTGTCTGGTGCCTCTACCAAGCTTCCACCTCTCTGATATAACTGACCCTGTCTTCACTCTGGCCAGCGGTTCACTATATAGCAATTTGACCCATCTTAGATACCCCGGCCCTATTCCATAGTTTGTTAAGGTAGCAATTAACCATGGCCATTTGACCGAGTCAAAGGCCTTAATTGCATCCAGGACACAATTGCTATTTCATTTGTCTCTTCGTTAGCATATTCAATGACTCGATGGAGTCGCCTAAGATTGTGGGATATGTTCCTATCAGGCACATAACCAGTTTGATCGGGATGTATTAATTTAGTAATGACTCTCTTCATTCTGTTTGCCAGGACCGCCGTCAGTATTTTGCTGTCCTGATTCAGCATCGAAAGGGGTTTGTAGGATCCGCACTCACCACCCGGTTTATTGGGTTTCGGGAGCGGTATGATTATCGCTTCTCTCAAGGATTCTGGTAACTTTCCGACTTCGTATGATTCGTTGAGCATTTCCAAGAGTGGTGGGAGCACCTCATTTTTATACATCTTGTAGAATTCATTGGGGAGTCCATCGCCCCCCGGGTCTTACAAGTGGGTAGCTGCCTCACCACTTCTTCCAATTCCTCTAGAGTGATTGGCGCATCTAGCTCCTCTCATTCTTCTGCGCTAATCTGCGGCAATCCTATATCCTCTAAAAATTTTCGCTTATTGCGTTACTATCACTTTCCTCCACGTCTCCATACAGGACATGATAATAGTTTGCAAATTCTAGATTCACGTCCTCCTGGGTATCTGCTATACTCCCATTTTCTTTCACTATCGTCCTGATTACTGGTCTGGGAGTCTCATTTTTGTATAACCATGCCAGAACCCTCCCTGGTTTATCTCCCCCCGCATGCTGTCTCTCTACGTATAGTATTTTTTATAGTTGAGATTGCACAGCCTTTCCCAATATCCTGCGCATTTCTGTTGTAACCTAAGTATCACTTTATTATCATCTTTGGTGCTACCTCCCCCTTTCAATGCCTTTCCCAGCTCCCTTTCCGCTTCTTGTAGGTCCGCTACGATCCCTCCTTGTAGCCCCTTGGACTTGGCTATTGCTACCCCTCTCACCACTACTTTAAAGGCTTCCCAGAGAACCCCCGCCGACTTCACACTACCTGTATTGATCTCGAAGTAGCTTATTATTTCCTCCCTCATGTCTTCTCTGAAGATGTTGTCCTTTATCGCTTCCGCTCTGAGACGCCATGTCGGTATTCTCGCTATTGGGTGTCGATACTGCCATGTCAATATAAGCGGCAATTGGTCCGCCTTGTACTTTATCTGTGCTATATCTGTCGTCATCGCATGCGTAACAAACATAATCTAGTCTAGTGTGTAGATTCTGGGGGGCTGAGTAATGGGAATATTGTCGATCTTGCGGATAGTGTATTCTCCATGCGTCCTCCAACCCGAAATCTGTTATCAAGGACTGCAGTATCCTAGCTGCTGGGGTCGGTCTATCCATTTTGGAGTCTGATCTATCTATCTTAGAGTTTATTACGCAATTAAAATCTCCCCCCCAAATCACTGCCTCTCCCAGGCTTGCGCTGAGTTTACTATATAGGGTTCTGAAGTATGCCGCCGTATCTTGATTCGGAGCATAGGTGTTTATCACACATATCTCCTTGTTTTCCACCAATCCCTTTAATATTACCATCCTCCCATCTGCCTCCACCGTAGATTGCAATAGTTGAAACGGTACATGCGGTGCCACCCAGGTGATTACCCCCCTAGCATACGCTGAGTATGTTGGTCCCACTACAGTCCCTCTCCACTTCTTCCGTACCACCACCAGTTTTTTTGCGTCAGGTGAGTCTCTTGCAATAGGGCTATGACAATTTTCTGCCGTCGCAAATACATCATAACCTTATTTCTTTTTAAGTAGCTATTGAGCCCTCTCACATCCCAGGTGACTACTTTAAGGTCTCCCATAGCATATCCGCGTCTCTCCCCTCCCTCCCCAAGTACCCTCCAGTTCCATCGGATCTCAGATCTTCCCTCATTTTATGTAGGCTTGTTCCCCAATGCAAACGTCTCCCAACTGCTAACTCTACCCCAACTCCCCACCCTCTCCCACCCTCCTCCCTTCCCAGCCCCATCACACTCCCCAAATCTTCCCCAACTTCCCTTTGCCCTCCCTCCCTCCCTTGCCCCAACACACCCCACTTCCCCAACTGTTGCCCAGCTCCATCCCTGGATCTCAGGCACCCCCGCATCTAGCCCTTTCTGGCAGGTGCCTTACTTGCGGCTCAGCAGGGAGACGTCACCCTAATGGCGATCCTCCTAATCTAACTCTCAGGGGTAGGCCGTCTCTGTTTCTTGCTCCTTATTCAAGCATCAGGCTACTCGCGCTTTTCGTTATTCTTCTTATATTACAAACACTATATTCCAGTCCAATGCGTTCCAATGTCTCATATTACAGCGATCCCCCACCCCACGTCATACATTCAACAGACATGACTACTAGGTCACTTATCGTGTTCATTTTAGCCCTGCTCCTCGTCCTGCTCCGGACAGCCTTGTGCGTTCAACCACGTCGCTGCCTCTTCCGGGGTATCAAAAAAGTGTGTTTTGTCTTTGTGGAGAACTTTGACTTTGAGTTTTGCCGGATACAACAACAAGTATTTAAATCCGGCTGTGCGCAGTCTTCTATTGATCGCTACATAGCTATAGCATTGTCTCTGAACTAGCATAGTGTAATCGGGATATGCGGTAATGGTGGCAGACGCTCTTTTTATCGTCCCTCCTTTCCTGAAGAACTCCAAGATCTTTTCCCTGTCTCTGTAATTTAGGATCTTCGCTATAATTGGTTTTGGAGGGGCTTCAGGTCGCGGCTTCCTCATCAGGGCTCTATGTGCACGTTCAACCGCAAATCCTTGGCAGAGTTTATTTGCACCTATCTCTTGCATGATCATATTTTCCACATAGTTCGTGGGGTCTTGGCCTTCTTCCCCTTCCGGCAGACCGACCACCCGTATATTATTGCGTCTCGCTCTCCCTTCTGCTTCCTCTGCTCTATTCTCTAGGTTGGCCACCTGCTGCTTCAGTATGTGGATTGTCTGGGTGTTTTCCTTGCTAGTATCTGTGTTGACTTTCACAGCACTCTCCAGGCCACTCGTCCTCTCTGCCAGTGCTCTTATATCTTGCCTCAATAGGTTGGCCTCCACTCCAACCGTTTCTATTTTTGTTTCCAGTGCAGTCCTCAGTTCGCCATCGTTATCCCCCACACGGCTTTCAATCCCGATATGGCTGTTAAGATCGACTGATTTTCGCCTGGCGTTGTTGCTCCTGCGGATCCCGTCGCCCCATTTTGCGTCTGGGTGGTAGGCGACTGCTGCTGTTTAGCAAAAATATGCATTGTAGGAAGTTTGCCTTTGGCCTTGCCCCCACTCACCGACATTTTTGTCTTATCTGCTCTCAGGGCTGGTGCACAGACCGTGTTCCGGTCTATGTTCTTCCACATTCTTCCGGTTATCGTTGCGCTGTGTGTCAGTACTGCCCCCCCCCCCGGCTTCCGGCCCTGCAATTGGGTTAGGCTGCTGGAGTTTCTTTTAAGATCCGCTTTATGTAGGCACTCCGCACCCAAGCCCTATGGGGTCCATGTGCAGCTTTGTGTTGTCCTAGCCACACATTACCGCAGCTCACTCTTGATTGCGCTGTCTTGTCTCCTGTGCAGTGCGCTTCTTTCAACAGCGCAGTTGCTCCTTTATCTTGCTCCGTGCCTGCTCTCTGACGTTCGGAAGGGGTCCGGGGTGTGCAGCGCAGCATATATTCACTTTTGGATCAGCTTTGAGCGCACCCGTGGCCGCAGGGCACTCCTACCCAGTTGCCTCAGCCCAGGCACTCCAGGACAGTATTCAAGAGGAATGACTCCTGTGCAGCGTACAAAAATGTATGTTCAAATGGGCATTTCAGTCTCGTGGAACCCAATTGTCCATAGCCAACTATTCGGTCCTGGGAGACCCACTGCCATTAGCAGGGGCCACTTCCTTCAGCCTTAGCCAGCCCTTCGGTGCACTTTCGTAATTTTATGCAGTGCGCCCCATCCTTCTTGTGTCCATATCGCTGTGCGTGCTGGAAGGATTGTAGAGACCCACACCTTCCGTCAGCGTGTGGGGGCAGTGTAGTCAGCTTGTCACGAGTAGGTGCAATGTAGTGCCCCACAGTGGGGATGGGGGAGTATATTTAAGTGCAGTCACTCCCATCAGAATAATGGATACGTTTATTTTGCATTGTGCCAAAAAGTTCCCACCTTCTCACTCCGTCGCACCACCGCTTCAGTTGATCCTCATGCAATCCCACGATATGCATCGGCACTGCCTGTCATCCCAAGCGCTCCTTTCTGGGCTCCAACACTTTCTCTTTGTCCTGTTTTTGCATGTGCAAAGGTCCCTGTCTTGTGTGCTTATGAGTCATGTGTCTGGCTGAAATTATGCACGCCTCGGCGGTCCTGCGCACTTATACAATTAAGTCTCTTCTTCATCCAGTGGGAGCTACCCGGCTGTCCCTCTATCACTTCATATGCCATACATGTGCACAGCCTTATTATTATGACATCTCCCACATTTCGTTGCACTGTCTTTCCCCCCTTATTTATCCTCTTCTCCTGTCGGCAGTTCAAGCTTACCCATATGCTTCCCCTTCGCGCTGTGCCAGCGCAGCGCTCATCAAGGCCTCCGAATACAGTGACCCGGAGCGCCCCGCCTCGTCTTACGCTTCGTCTCGCTGGAGGCTACCCACCACGTGAAACAATGTATCTCTGTGCTTCACACGCTGCGGAGAACAGCCAAAGGCGATGTATTTCCCATCACGGGTACAGAGTGTTACTGGCGACAGTTATTTCTGAGCCACCGAAGCCCCTCCGCAGCCACCACCCGTATCTGGGTCACTGCTCACACTTATTCCTTTGTTCGAGTTGCATCCGCCATCTTGTTCATGCGTCCGAGGGACCGAGCCTTTTCTTTACGGTTCCAGAACTATGCTTTCACTTGGCTGACATGTGCCCCTTGTTTTCCGATTGCTGCACGTCTATTTAGTTTCAGTGCCTGCAGTCTTATTTCTGCATTCGCGACAGGATCGCTTTCGGATCTACAGGAGCTCACGAAAGAAACAGCCTATTCCATGGCTGTTAAGCCACGCCCCTGCCTTGTATAGATGACTGGATAGACAAGCTAGGAAATACAGTTTTCTTGTCAACGTTAGATTTAACTAAGGGATACTGGCAGGTACCTTTACATGGCCCAGACCAAAAAAACTTCCTTTTCAACTCTGTTAGGACTTTTCCAATTCAGGTTCCTACCCTTTGGTTTACACAGTCTACCAGTGACTTTCCAAAGACTAATGGGTGGTATTTTACAGCACTATTCTGATTTCTGTGTGGCGTATATTGATGATATTATTATTTATAGCCCAACATGGGAAGACCATCTTTATCATCTCTATACCATTATGAGAACCCTAGACCTTAGAGCATTTTTGGGTTTAATTGGATACTATCGCAGATTTGTCCCTTATTTAAAAACATCTTGGTTGACTGACAAGCTAAAAAATGCTGAACCGCAAAAATTTGTTGGACTGATGAGGATGAAATCTGTTATAATAACTTAAAACACACTTTATGTCAGAATCCCATACTCAAAGTGGCGGACTTCTCAAATGACTTTATACTTCAGACTGACGCCTCTCTGACTGGGTTAAGGGCTCTATTGTCCCAAGTACACAATGGCTTACAACACCCTATATTATTAGCCAGTCTCAAGATATTTCCCAGAGAGAGAAACTTTTCAGTGTTAGAGTGAGAAGTGTTAGCCATCAAGTGGGCCATCCTTTACCTTAAATATTACCTCCTGGGAAGAAAATGCATTCTAGTTACTGATCATTCTCCTCATGTCTGGATAAATCAGCTAAAAGAATCCAACCCACGTGTTATGCAATGGTTTCTGGACTTACAGCCATACTGTTTCACAGTGGAACATCGAAAAGGCAAAGATCAGAGCAATGTGGATTTCTTTTCACGCTTCCCCTATGAAACAGATTTTTTCCACATTGCATAGGGGAAGGGGAAGTGAAAAACCAGAGGGTGTTTCACAACCTAGTCCCCGGGTATCCCATACTCAGATGGCCAAGGAAAGGCCTTCGCATTTGGATCCCAACCCTGGGGGTTGACAAACGAGGGAGGATCACCGGGTCCTCGGGAGTGGGAGAGAAGCACCCAAGGCTAAATGCTCTATTTTCATCGTAAGGGACCACGATGGTGGGGGATGACTGTACGTATTCTTGTCACTTCTATCCTTCTGGGGGTCTCATGCCATGTTGAAATCCCCCAATATTAATATCTCACCCGTAATAAAAATTTCCAGCTCCAGAAGCACCATTCTCAAGAAGCAGTCTTGTCCTGAATTTGGGGCATAAATGGATGCTTCTGTGAATATATCTTCTTTTATTTGTATTACTTGAAATATTTCTCGCCCCTCCTTATCTACCAGTGAGCTCAGAATTTGCACCGTTATTCCCTTCCATAAGGCAATTAGGACCCCTGCTACCTTAGCCCGGGCATTCGTTTGAAATATAAGAGGGTACTGCCTCAGCCTCAACTTGTGCCTGTCTACTTGTTTAATGTACATCTCTTGTAATGCCATTATGTCAGGCTGATGGTGTGCAAGGAGTCTTTCAAGTTTCTTTCTCTTTACCGGGGTGTTCAATCCCCAAATAGTAAGTGTGAAAAATGTGACCATCGCCAATGGTGTGTAGTAAAGACTTTAAGTGCTTGACATCAGCTTAGGCTCTTGGAAAAGGCATACCCCGGATTTAATCTGCATTCCGCCCCCCCCCGAACTCCTCTTTAACTACCCGTATGCCCTCCCTTCCCCCTTTCCCGAACTCCACAGAAACTTTCCTTGCCCGTACCGCCCCACCCCTTGCCCCCTGTTGCGAGCCAAAGTACCTACTTGTATTTGGTCCTTTGGCCTTAGACCCGCAGCTTCAGCTTGCAGAAACTGTCAGGGCCAACTTGCAGGGCATCCTAAAGCCCCTACCATGATTCCAAGTGGGCCTTTTGTTAGCGAGCCGCCACCCCCAGAGGGCCTGATCCGCAACCTTGCAGCGACCGACACAAACCATCATCCCGCTTTGCATATTCCATTAGCTAGATGCTGTGTTCCGGGCACCTTTGGGTTGACCTTCCAGTGGGTATGGACCCCGATGCTGGTTCAGTTTGCTGTTGTGCTTTGCTCATGACCATTCCCACGCTTTAGTGCCCTGGGGGAGTCTATGTTCATCCATCGCCTTTGGGCAAGCATCATCCTCATCAATGTGTAGCAGATGGATTCCTTCTTCCCTTGTTGTAATTCTGTGTTGGCCAAGGCCAAAGGAGGTCAATTTATATTTGACTGGTTTGGATTGTAAAGTTTTCACCACGACCCCCCTTTCTCTTCGCTTCTGGAGGGTCGACTGGGCCAAATCTTGATAAAGTTGTATTGCAGCACCATTATACGTAATTGGTTCTGCTTGTCGGGCTGCATGCAAGATCAATTCCTTTTTGGGGATATCGCGCCAGTGCGACCAATACGTCGCTTGGATGTGCTCCCGGATCCTGCCTTTTGGGCCCAGTTCTATGAATCCTATCAAACGGGATGTCTATCACCTCTTCGTCCCCCAGGAGGTCAGAGAATATTTGTAGTACTGTTTCTTTCAAGTCCTGAGTACCCCACTGATTCAGGCAAATATTTGATCTGCAGGACCTATTTTCAAGGTCCTCACACTGCAGCTCTGTCGTGGGAGATTCTAGCTAGATATTCTAGGGATTCATCAGTTTTACGATTGTCCTCAACCATTTCCTGGATGGCCCTTTCAGTCATATCTGTGCGTTCTTCGAAGGTTGCAATGTCTTTCTTCATGTCAGATATCGTGTGTTTCACTTCCGCCGTGAACGTTGTAAATTGCGTTTGAAATTTCTTGGTGAGTGTGTCCTGAAATTCCTGAAAGCATGCTTCGATGTCTGCCTTGGAAGCAGCCATAGTGCCGGATGAGCTTTTTCTCTCCTCGTCCTGTATTGCTTGGGGATCATGCTGGATATTGTGCAAGCCTTATGGGTCAGGTTCATTGGCCCAGCACCGTTGGATAGCGCTCTCACGTGCCATCGTGGAGTGCATCCGCTTGATAGGAATGCCTTTCCCCTTGCTTCCCGGCATCAGGCTCTTGTCAGAGTACTGTCTAAACTCCTGAACGCTCTTGGATCTTCCAACTGGGGGGCAGGGGGGAGATATCGGTATTGCCTTTTCTGCGTTTTTCCCTAGCCTGCGTGATGGGCTCCAGCTCGGGTTTGTGGTTTCCCCTCTCTGGTACACCCTTGTTTGTGGCTGTTACAGTTATATCCAATTATTAGTAGCGGGAAGCCCCGGGTTCAATTATTCCACTGTGCTACTGACGGAGTAGTCCCCGCCAGAGGCGGATCAGAGTCCTGTGAGAAACCAGAAGGTGTCTCATCCGCTAGTCCCTGCAGATCTCTCTTTCGGGTGGACAGGGCACGGCCATCGCCTTTGGATTCAGACCCTCGGGGTGGACCAGTGCGGGAGGATCACCTGGGTAAGGGGTCTTTGGGGGGTGGGAGTGGGACACCGGATGGCAAGACGCGGTATCCCTCCCCCTCAACACCTTTCTCCCATCCTACCAGGTAGGATATATGGGAACATTACCCATTTACCTTCTCCAGCACTTTCACACGGGCAGCCCGCTCAGTGAGAAAACAGACTCACACCCAAGCAGTGATATGATATGATGTGATAGGTTATTTATAACGCGCTTTGTACCTGACGTCCCGCTATTATGGTCAGGCGAAGTCAGGCAATTACTGACAATCACTCACACCTGACTTCCATTAAACTTCCCCACACAGATAAAAGGGGGAGCACGAGAACACACTCTGAGCGAGTGTCATGATTCCTGCCCCTCATGTCCACAGCCCTCCAAGATGTCAGACTGGAGCCAGGCCACGATCACCTACATGGCCCTCAAGGGCCTCTCCATCCCTCCAAAGACCCACTTGGAGTCAGACTTGGCGCTTGTGGCACCAGACTCACTCACTCCCATAGGATAACATTGGCGATTGAACTTGTAGTGCATTGATGGGGACCAGATGGATGCCCCCACATAGTTTGGTTCCCAGAACTGCATGTGCAGTCTAGTCTTTTGGGTGTGGTTCAGCACAGAGACACCTGGGGTACCCAGAGACTATTTAAGCCACGCCCAAGCTGAGAAACATGGTTTGTGTTTTCTGCACCTGCAGCGTGACACTCGCCATGTTCAGATCGGTCTCCAGTAGGCCTGCATCTTTCTTCTGCGCTCAGCTCGTGCAAGAACAACAACACTGTTAGGAACAGCCTTACCTTGCGGCGCTTCTGCCCATCATTCATCGCTCCTTCTGTTCTGCGGGCATCTTCGGCGGTGTAATTCCCATCCCGGCACGCCGCTTCCTAAGGAAAAGGGAAAAGAACAGAAAAAAGGCATTAGTAAGCATTCAGCAAATCTTCGCTTATTTTTAAAGACTGTACGAGCTTCAAATGCTTACCTGAATCCCAGCCGATCTGGGGGAACTCTGTCTCCGGAACTTCTCATCCATCTGCAAGAGGGAAAAGACACTCCAGGTTAGCGTGGAAACATCTAGAGGCGCCGCATACCGCGTTTACTCACCGCATTTCTACTTCATAACCGGCATCCACGCTGAAAACGTTGCTGCACCTATAAGATACAGAAAAAGAATTCAGTTCAATACAAATACGAAAGGGTCGCATCGCGCATCGTGCTCTCACTCACCTTCAGCGCTACTCTTCTCAGCAGCACGTTGCCATCCCCGGACGCCGGCCATCATCTAAGGAAGGAAAGGAAAGAAGTTAGAGAACTGTTCAAAAGACTCATTATACTTACCTGTCGGACTCTTGCCACTGAAGTAACTAGGCAGCAACAAGCCTGCATCAAGCAACGCGCCCCTGTGCTGAAAGCAGGACGCAGAGCACACTTTCCAAGAAAACAAGGTGAGCTGTGGATCAAAGGGAAGGGTTGGACCCCGGGGAAGAAGGGGTTCAAGCACACAGAGACAATAGGGAGTTAAACTCTACCAATCCTGTGTTTCAGGCCCAGTCTCCAGTCGAGTAGACTCCAGGGAAGGGTTCGAGGTCATAAGAGGTCGGAACAGGCTGAGTGACATCCCCGTGGATACCAGGTGAGCGTTACAGCCAGGCAAAGCACATGAAGGAACAGCAGTTTCGAGTTGTCAGCTGAATGAGCGAAGAAAGACGGAAAATCCAGAAGGGTTTGTAAGAAGGGAAATACCCTTCACCTTTCCGATAAGACATTGTTACTTTCAAGAAACATTCAAAGCAGAAAGCGTATGGTCAGGAAACCAGGCTAAAGAATCCTGCACTGTGTGTCGAAGATACAGAGGGACCTCCTGTGTAACTGACCAGGATGGGGAGGAGCAGCAACCGCCGTGGTATCATCCTTGGCTCCAAGAACAAAGAAGCGCAAGAGAGATCAACACAGCTGGTGAGTTGCGGAGACTGATGCAAGACGGGTCTGTGTTGAAGTCAAGGTTGCAAGTGGTAACATTGTATAACGAGCGCTGGAACAAACATTCTTAAACGCGTGTGATGAAAGACGCGAGTGAAGCTACATTGCTAAGGAATGTTTGAACTTGAAAAGGCAAGATATAATACTGCTGACAGAGTGGTCCAGCACCGTGAATGTGCTCAATCGAAGGTCTCTGTAAGGTATCGCGCCAAGAGAAATGAAAGTAGAAGATTGAGGAAAACAATTGTGTGAAATGAATCGAAGTGGTCCTGCAACCGTTTAAGCAGAGCCCATTGCACATTCGAAAGTGTTCAATTTTGGTAAAAGGAGGATGCAAGCCGGAACGAGGAGGATCCATTGATCGACTCCGAACGAGGAAGGCCAAATGTAAATATTGAGATATCAAGAGGATCCGAGCCCGAACGAGGGAGATCCAGGGACTGAGTCCGAATGAGGGAGACCAAGTGTGAACATTGTGATAAAAGGGGGTCTCAGCCTGAAGAGGGAGACCCATGATGAACACTGAAAGCGAGAACTTGTGCATGTAAAAATCCTAATAGGAATGGAACTTTGAGACTTTGTTTGCTACGACAGACCCTCTGCAGTAAGACTGTTTTTGGAAAAGAGGCTCTGGCAGAAGGCCTTGATGTCTTTGCTTTGAACTGTATCCCCGTGGCCGAGAAGCCAGAGTGTGTGCGAAGCTCGAATGTGCCACCTTACCCCGTGCTGAAAATGTGGGGAAGAGAAGCCAACTGCTCACCTGTCCTGATGAGATAATTGAGGGCGGAGACCCTCTTTTTTTGTGTGGGGGCCTGACTCTAGAGGGTTAAACAGGAGTATCAAAAAGAGGAGTTAGAGTCAAAGGCTACCCTTGTCATTAACGCAAGAGTCGGTCACCTTTGTGTTAGCAGTGAAGCTAGATTAGTATATACTAGCTCATAAGGATCACCAGGAAGAGAATACCTTAAAACAAAGTTTAATTTAACAATAGACACATATTTACACAAATAGACATGTGCCCCATGTGGCACGTGGGGTATGCAAAACACGAAACAGTATAATATGCATAAAAGTGGGCTAGTAGGTAGAACAAGTGACTGTTATTTCATGTATTGCTAAATCAAGTAGCAATACGCAAGCGTTGTCAACACAAAGGTGACCGCCTCTTGCGTTAATGACAAGGGTAGCCTTTGACTCTAACTCCTCTTTTTGATGCTCAACCGTCCTGACATATTATTTCTTGAACACTTTTTTGTTTTGCATACACAATTGTCCCACACTCTTTTGTATTTAGAAGTAAGGATTACCAATAGGTTTATTAGCATGGGCCCCTTTATTTGACAGAGACTTGACTAGGACTGCGTTATTATTATTTGTTGGTCATAGCTTGCTCCCATCCTTAGATTTAGGTTTACGTAGGCATTTAACCAACCCATTTGAAGTTCAATAAACACCCTTGAACTGTGATCACTTGTGTCTGTCTTCACTGTTTCATACCATGCCTTCCTTACAGTCCCCACACCTTTCCCCTTCCCTCCTGGACAGAAGCACTGACCTACTGTTGTGGCCTATCTTGATTCTGCCCCCGCTGTATATCATTGCTTTCTTCTTGCATCCTCGCGTTATTGCAGTGATCCGGCCTGTCGGAAGTCGCAGGTTGACTCCAGCCCAGGCCTCGCCGCTTCCTAAGGAAAAGGGAAAAGAACAGAAAAAAGGCATTAGTAAGCATTCAGCAAATCTTCGCTTATTTTTAAAGACTGTACGAGCTTCAAATGCTTACCTGAATCCCAGCCGATCTGGGGGAACTCTGTCTCCGGAACTTCTCATCCATCTGCAAGAGGGAAAAGACACTCCAGGTTAGCGTGGAAACATCTAGAGGCGCCGCATACCGCGTTTACTCACCGCATTTCTACTTCATAACCGGCATCCACGCTGAAAACGTTGCGGCACCTATAAGATACAGAAAAAGAATTCAGTTCAATACAAATACGAAAGGGTCGCATCGCGCATCGTGCTCTCACTCACCTTCAGCGCTACTCTTCTCAGCAGCACGTTGCCATCCCCGGACGCCGGCCATCATCTAAGGAAGGAAAGGAAAGAAGTTAGAGAACTGTTCAAAAGACTCATTATACTTACCTGTCGGACTCTTGCCACTGAAGTAACTAGGCAGCAACAAGCCTGCATCAAGCAACGCGCCCCTGTGCTGAAAGCAGGACGCAGAGCACACTTTCCAAGAAAACAAGGTGAGCTGTGGATCAAAGGGAAGGGTTGGACCCCGGGGAAGAAGGGGTTCAAGCACACAGAGACAATAGGGAGTTAAACTCTACCAATCCTGTGTTTCAGGCCCAGTCTCCAGTCGAGTAGACTCCAGGGAAGGGTTCGAGGTCATAAGAGGTCGGAACAGGCTGAGTGACATCCCCGTGGATACCAGGTGAGCGTTACAGCCAGGCAAAGCACATGAAGGAACAGCAGTTTCGAGTTGTCAGCTGAATGAGCGAAGAAAGACGGAAAATCCAGAAGGGTTTGTAAGAAGGGAAATACCCTTCACCTTTCCGATAAGACATTGTTACTTTCAAGAAACCTTCAAAGCAGAAAGCGTATGGTCAGGAAACCAGGCTAAAGAATCCTGCACTGTGTGTCGAAGATACAGAGGGACCTCCTGTGTAACTGACCAGGATGGGGAGGAGCAGCAACCGCCGTGGTATCATCCTTGGCTCCAAGAACAAAGAAGCGCAAGAGAGATCAACACAGCTGGTGAGTTGCGGAGACTGATGCAAGACGGGTCTGTGTTGAAGTCAAGGTTGCAAGTGGTAACATTGTATAACGAGCGCTGGAACAAACATTCTTAAACGCGTGTGATGAAAGACGCGAGTGAAGCTACATTGCTAAGGAATGTTTGAACTTGAAAAGGCAAGATATAATACTGCTGACAGAGTGGTCCAGCACCGTGAATGTGCTCAATCGAAGGTCTCTGTAAGGTATCGCGCCAAGAGAAATGAAAGTAGAAGATTGAGGAAAACAATTGTGTGAAATGAATCGAAGTGGTCCTGCAACCGTTTAAGCAGAGCCCATTGCACATTCGAAAGTGTTCAATTTTGGTAAAAGGAGGATGCAAGCCGGAACGAGGAGGATCCATTGATCGACTCCGAACGAGGAAGGCCAAATGTAAATATTGAGATATCAAGAGGATCCGAGCCCGAACGAGGGAGATCCAGGGACTGAGTCCGAATGAGGGAGACCAAGTGTGAACATTGTGATAAAAGGGGGTCTCAGCCTGAAGAGGGAGACCCATGATGAACACTGAAAGCGAGAACTTGTGCATGTAAAAATCCTAATAGGAATGGAACTTTGAGACTTTGTTTGCTACGACAGACCCTCTGCAGTAAGACTGTTTTTGGAAAAGAGGCTCTGGCAGAAGGCCTTGATGTCTTTGCTTTGAACTGTATCCCCGTGGCCGAGAAGCCAGAGTGTGTGCGAAGCTCGAATGTGCCACCTTACCCCGTGCTGAAAATGTGGGGAAGAGAAGCCAACTGCTCAACTGTCCTGATGAGATAATTGAGGGCGGAGACCCTCTTTTTTTGTGTGGGGGCCTGACTCTAGAGGGTTAAACAGGAGTATCAAAAAGAGGAGTTAGAGTCAAAGGCTACCCTTGTCATTAACGCAAGAGTCGGTCACCTTTGTGTTAGCAGTGAAGCTAGATTAGTATATACTAGCTCATAAGGATCACCAGGAAGAGAATACCTTAAAACAAAGTTTAATTTAACAATAGACACATATTTACACAAATAGACATGTGCCCCATGTGGCACGTGGGGTATGCAAAACACGAAACAGTATAATATGCATAAAAGTGGGCTAGTAGGTAGAACAAGTGACTGTTATTTCATGTATTGCTAAATCAAGTAGCAATACGCAAGCGTTGTCAACACAAAGGTGACCGCCTCTTGCGTTAATGACAAGGGTAGCCTTTGACTCTAACTCCTCTTTTTGATGCTCAACCGTCCTGACATATTATTTCTTGAACACTTTTTTGTTTTGCATACACAATTGTCCCACACTCTTTTGTATTTAGAAGTAAGGATTACCAATAGGTTTATTAGCATGGGCCCCTTTATTTGACAGAGACTTGACTAGGACTGCGTTATTATTATTTGTTGGTCATAGCTTGCTCCCATCCTTAGATTTAGGTTTACGTAGGCATTTAACCAACCCATTTGAAGTTCAATAAACACCCTTGAACTGTGATCACTTGTGTCTGTCTTCACTGTTTCATACCATGCCTTCCTTACAGTCCCCACACCTTTCCCCTTCCCTCCTGGACAGAAGCACTGACCTACTGTTGTGGCCTATCTTGATTCTGCCCCCGCTGTATATCATTGCTTTCTTCTTGCATCCTCGCGTTATTGCAGTGATCCGGCCTGTCGGAAGTCGCAGGTTGACTCCAGCCCAGGCCTCGCCGCTTCCTAAGGAAAAGGGAAAAGAACAGAAAAAAGGCATTAGTAAGCATTCAGCAAATCTTCGCTTATTTTTAAAGACTGTACGAGCTTCAAATGCTTACCTGAATCCCAGCCGATCTGGGGGAACTCTGTCTCCGGAACTTCTCATCCATCTGCAAGAGGGAAAAGACACTCCAGGTTAGCGTGGAAACATCTAGAGGCGCCGCATACCGCGTTTACTCACCGCATTTCTACTTCATAACCGGCATCCACGCTGAAAACGTTGCGGCACCTATAAGATACAGAAAAAGAATTCAGTTCAATACAAATACGAAAGGGTCGCATCGCGCATCGTGCTCTCACTCACCTTCAGCGCTACTCTTCTCAGCAGCACGTTGCCATCCCCGGACGCCGGCCATCATCTAAGGAAGGAAAGGAAAGAAGTTAGAGAACTGTTCAAAAGACTCATTATACTTACCTGTCGGACTCTTGCCACTGAAGTAACTAGGCAGCAACAAGCCTGCATCAAGCAACGCGCCCCTGTGCTGAAAGCAGGACGCAGAGCACACTTTCCAAGAAAACAAGGTGAGCTGTGGATCAAAGGGAAGGGTTGGACCCCGGGGAAGAAGGGGTTCAAGCACACAGAGACAATAGGGAGTTAAACTCTACCAATCCTGTGTTTCAGGCCCAGTCTCCAGTCGAGTAGACTCCAGGGAAGGGTTCGAGGTCATAAGAGGTCGGAACAGGCTGAGTGACATCCCCGTGGATACCAGGTGAGCGTTACAGCCAGGCAAAGCACATGAAGGAACAGCAGTTTCGAGTTGTCAGCTGAATGAGCGAAGAAAGACGGAAAATCCAGAAGGGTTTGTAAGAAGGGAAATACCCTTCACCTTTCCGATAAGACATTGTTACTTTCAAGAAACCTTCAAAGCAGAAAGCGTATGGTCAGGAAACCAGGCTAAAGAATCCTGCACTGTGTGTCGAAGATACAGAGGGACCTCCTGTGTAACTGACCAGGATGGGGAGGAGCAGCAACCGCCGTGGTATCATCCTTGGCTCCAAGAACAAAGAAGCGCAAGAGAGATCAACACAGCTGGTGAGTTGCGGAGACTGATGCAAGACGGGTCTGTGTTGAAGTCAAGGTTGCAAGTGGTAACATTGTATAACGAGCGCTGGAACAAACATTCTTAAACGCGTGTGATGAAAGACGCGAGTGAAGCTACATTGCTAAGGAATGTTTGAACTTGAAAAGGCAAGATATAATACTGCTGACAGAGTGGTCCAGCACCGTGAATGTGCTCAATCGAAGGTCTCTGTAAGGTATCGCGCCAAGAGAAATGAAAGTAGAAGATTGAGGAAAACAATTGTGTGAAATGAATCGAAGTGGTCCTGCAACCGTTTAAGCAGAGCCCATTGCACATTCGAAAGTGTTCAATTTTGGTAAAAGGAGGATGCAAGCCGGAACGAGGAGAATCCATTGATCGACTCCGAACGAGGAAGGCCAAATGTAAATATTGAGATATCAAGAGGATCCGAGCCCGAACGAGGGAGATCTAGGGACTGAGTCCGAATGAGGGAGACCAAGTGTGAACATTGTGATAAAAGGGGGTCTCAGCCTGAAGAGGGAGACCCATGATGAACACTGAAAGCGAGAACTTGTGCATGTAAAAATCCTAATAGGAATGGAACTTTGAGACTTTGTTTGCTACGACAGACCCTCTGCAGTAAGACTGTTTTTGGAAAAGAGGCTCTGGCAGAAGGCCTTGATGTCTTTGCTTTGAACTGTATCCCCGTGGCCGAGAAGCCAGAGTGTGTGCGAAGCTCGAATGTGCCACCTTACCCCGTGCTGAAAATGTGGGGAAGAGAAGCCAACTGCTCAACTGTCCTGATGAGATAATTGAGGGCGGAGACCCTCTTTTTTTGTGTGGGGGCCTGACTCTAGAGGGTTAAACAGGAGTATCAAAAAGAGGAGTTAGAGTCAAAGGCTACCCTTGTCATTAACGCAAGAGTCGGTCACCTTTGTGTTAGCAGTGAAGCTAGATTAGTATATACTAGCTCATAAGGATCACCAGGAAGAGAATACCTTAAAACAAAGTTTAATTTAACAATAGACACATATTTACACAAATAGACATGTGCCCCATGTGGCACGTGGGGTATGCAAAACACGAAACAGTATAATATGCATAAAAGTGGGCTAGTAGGTAGAACAAGTGACTGTTATTTCATGTATTGCTAAATCAAGTAGCAATACGCAAGCGTTGTCAACACAAAGGTGACCGCCTCTTGCGTTAATGACAAGGGTAGCCTTTGACTCTAACTCCTCTTTTTGATGCTCAACCGTCCTGACATATTATTTCTTGAACACTTTTTTGTTTTGCATACACAATTGTCCCACACTCTTTTGTATTTAGAAGTAAGGATTACCAATAGGTTTATTAGCATGGGCCCCTTTATTTGACAGAGACTTGACTAGGACTGCGTTATTATTATTTGTTGGTCATAGCTTGCTCCCATCCTTAGATTTAGGTTTACGTAGGCATTTAACCAACCCATTTGAAGTTCAATAAACACCCTTGAACTGTGATCACTTGTGTCTGTCTTCACTGTTTCATACCATGCCTTCCTTACAGTCCCCACACCTTTCCCCTTCCCTCCTGGACAGAAGCACTGACCTACTGTTGTGGCCTATCTTGATTCTGCCCCCGCTGTATATCATTGCTTTCTTCTTGCATCCTCGCGTTATTGCAGTGATCCGGCCTGTCGGAAGTCGCAGGTTGACTCCAGCCCAGGCCTTTATATCCGGAGTGCTATGCAGACACCGGCCAGTCTTGCCAGTGCCCCCCAGGGTCGACGTGTAGTCCTCCTTTGATCTACCCTTGAGAGCTGGTCGGTGATCTTAGGGCGATGTGTTGGGTCCCTGCTACCAGTCGGGCCTCATCCGGCCTTATGCGGTATCGCCCGCAGGTCCTTGCATCAGCGGGCATAACCCGTGCCATGCCTCGCACCCTGAGATCGTTGTGCTGGCTTTTTTCCCCCCACACGACTTCCCGAAACCAATGGACGCTTCCGGGTCCTTTGCAACGCCGCGCTGGGGCACGCAGCCGACTGGCAGTGGCAGCTCCGCTCTGTGCTATGCTCCGTCTCGCTGGGTGTGCACGTGACCGCCTCAGGTGCCCACCTAATCAGGAATAATTGCCATGGGTTCAGTTCTATTTATTCGGCCTATAAATGCGGGCTACGAGCCATGCCTGATATTGTAGGCCTCTCTGGGGACAGAGCTCTCCATGCTCGCGTATTCACCCTCCGGCCGTCAGCTTGGAATCATAATGGTGTACTTTTAAGTCATTCACTTGAAATTTGATTCTGTCAGCCTAATGAAGTCACCTCTCAAAGAGGTGCATCAATCACAGACTGATTTTGCCTTGCTTTGGAACCAATAATATGTATAAAAGTTGTCAGGGTTTGAAGGAAAAGCGTACAAGTATGGCTTTTAAACTAAATTTGTATGTGACATGTACATTATTGGATATAAAATAGCATTAGTTAAATACATAGCCCAAAATATTGGATTTTTCACAATTCAATATATGTAGGATGCTGCAGTGGCTTCAGATAAAAAAAGGTTGCAGCTATATCTGAGACGACCCATGATATTTCAGCTTCCAACAAAGACGGCCCTATAGTGAGTGCAGGTCTGAGTGGTGTATGCATCAGTAGGTCATATCGCACAAGTGGAACACAGGGCACAGAGAAGGCACCCCAAGAAGAAGAAAAGAAGACTGGATTCTGAAGAGAAAAATTTAACAGTATGTAGGTAAATGTACAGAGTATACATGGCTCACTACTTCCAATGGAAATCTTGGTTGTAAAGTGTGCAAGGAAGTAAACAACCTTGCAGCAGAAATAAGTCAAGGTGTCCCTTTCTCCATTGAGTAGATTGAATGTATGGTGAACTCCTAGGGCTCTACGAAAGAGAAGTAGCATGTTTCATTGAGGAAAAAAATATTTCAGCATAAGAACAGTGCTTGTCACTTGAAAGCAAGGCATATTTTGGAAGTGAGGGCTTGTGAAACAATATCGCAAGTCAAATTATATGAACAAATATTTTGTGTTTTCAGGACAGTATATAAAATTGGGAAATACGAACGCCCCTTTTCTGATCTGCCGTTAGATATAGATGTGCAATGAATGATGCTGACTTAGGGAGGGTTCTTCGTTCTGATCACAGTTGGGCTGATATCATCGATAATATAGGTGCCACAATGAGAGAAAGACTGACTCAACATATCTTGCTGAACAAGTCTAAAATATGTATAATGATTGTTGAATCCAGCACATTAAGTAGACTGACAACACTCATTATTTGTTTAAGAGCATGTATAGAAAAGCAGGCTGCACCATTGACTTTCTTCTTGCACACAGTAGAGTTGCCTGGCACAACAGCAGAAGACCTTTCACAAAAGTTACTGGCATGCTTGAAAGGGTCATGGATTTACCCATGACTACTTGAAGTTACATGTGATACAGCTTGTTACTGACAGTGCTTACAATATGATAGGGAGAAAGTTTGGTGTGGGGACACTGCTGAAGCTCAAATATTCACAGATGAGTTTATGGCACTGTGCAAACCATAAATTGGAGCGTGCAGTAGGAGATGTGTCAAAGGAGGTCAGAGGCATAAATCACCTTAAAGTTTTTTTTGGATAAGCTATATGCAACATATCATGCTTCACCGAAAAATCGGAGAAAGCTGGGGTAATGTGCCATGGAGCTGGAAATTAGGCGTATGCAAATAGCTATGGGTCTGGATGTCCGTTGGGTGGCCTCCAGTGAAAGGTCAGTTATGGCTGTGTGGTGCAACTACAAAACATTAAGTAAGCAGTTTTATGAATCTTCTCAAGATGCAATGAGGAGTGACATTGAGCGTAAAAAGTATGCTGGTTTAAACCGAATGCTAACTTCTACAGTGTTTGTGGAAAACCTGGGAATACTTTATGATGCCCTGACAGAACTGGGTGCCCTCTCTAAGCAGCTGCAGCATCCTGACGTGACTATATATGATGCAGACCGATTAATCCACACACAAATGTGTGTGTTTGAGTCGCTGGCAGGTTCACCTCGGCCGTTTGCTAAACTTTCAGATGCTTCTGTTGAACAAATGCACTTTAATGGTGTGGAACTGCAGCCGAGTAATACAAAAGGCTGCATTCTCATAAATAGAGCACAGTTTTTTAGGAGCCTGGCAAATAATAGACTTGATGACTGCAACAGCATCAAATATTTCAAAATGTAAAACTGTGGATCAAGGTGAAATAGAATACCAAGACCTGGTACATGCAATGAAACTATTCAAACCAGCTTTTTGGCCAGTTCCAGTAGATCTTCTGTATAGTGGGGCTGAATTACAAACCTTCTGTAACAAGTTGCACATATCGGATGCAAGACAATATATTTCTGCTTTCAGGGAGCAAAATAAAGATTGTATGATACCCAAACAACTGAAACCATTGATGCACATTATGGAAACCTTTTCCACAACTGCTGATTAACCCACTGCGCAACAGGATGTATGTTATTCGCCTGTCCTCTGTAATGTTTCTAAAACTTTTAGGACCTCCGATTGCAAGTTTGAAGCCAGGCTGGTATGTTAAAAAATTGATAGAAAAAGGCAGAAGGACTGCTGATGCTGCAAATTGCATGGTTTGAAGGCGAGCTGCTCGTGATTCTCCTATGAAATTATTTGGAATGCTTTGTGATCTAACTTTTTCTAAACTTAGGGGGAGAACTGTCCTAATACTAGTTTATGTACAGTAAGAAATGTTCAACTGAATATATAAAGTGACTTCTGGGTGTAAGAAGATGTCCAATTGTAAATTAGCAGTCGTAATTGGAATTAAACAATACAAAAAATCTGTTTTAAAAAAAGATTGCTTATTTTAAGTACCATCCTGGGTGACTCCACTATTAAGTGATGCTAAATTAAGGGGCAGATACGCAAGTTGGAACAATTCACTATTGGTTATTTTCAGTCAATATTTTGACTTGAAGTTTCTGTCCAACTCTCCCATGTTGGCAGCTTACACCCACAGGCTCTGTTGCTTAAACAGTCCCAACTTGTATCCAAGAGCAAGGCCATCACAAGATTCAAAGTGGTAAAATGGCTTAATTTTTAAAAAGCATTATTGTTGGAATCCTCCAACCCACCATCCTGCCCCTGTTAGTAGGTACCTCTAACCGCTTTTCTTTTGCCATTATGAAATAGTCAGTGAGAATATGTTTACCTGTTCTAGCCCTGCCTCTGACCACGCCCCCAACATTTTTTTCCATAGATATGATATGATATTGCATTTATAACGTGCCTATACACAAGTGTTTCTAGGCGCGACGAGGCAAGGGGGGGGAACAAAGGGAGGACAGACAACGATCTTTCTAGGCCAGGTGTCATTCAGATCGCGCAAGTGCATGGGAAGGGGGGAAAGGAAGAGTGTGAGGGGGGAAAGTGCATTACATGGAAAGTGTAATAAATAAGATAAATAAAATACATAAAAAACAGGCAAGTGCAAGGAAGTGCAGACAAAGTGCTGGAAAGGGGACTGAAGGGATACAGAAAACAGTCCCCAAGTGCAGAGGCTGCCGGGGAGGCAGTGCAGGTGGGCAGTTGACAGGCCTGGGCCAGAGATCAGAAGGGTGGCCAGGTAACCAGTGCGGTGCAGGACTTCAGCAAGGGAGGGGAGGAGAGAAAGCAGAAGCAAAGAGGAAGGTTCTGAGGTGTTTTCGGAACCGGAGGTGGTTCTCCACGAGTTTCAGTGAGGCAGGAAGGCTGTTCCAGAGAGGCCCCTGCCGAAGAGAGTGATCTGCCACCAACTCATTGCTTGGAGAAGCGACTGACCCTGAGGGAGTTGGAGGCAGCCGCTGCTTTTTTTGTTACACTTCGACCACTGATGCTACACCTCCCGTCCACACCCAGCTAGCCCCAGCCGACCCCTCTACAATCAACCCACCATCCCACCCACTCATTTATTAACATCCACACACACTATCTCCACCTTGACATTGCCAGCCATTGTGCCATTTACCGTTCTTTTCTTGCCCCGCCATACGCATAGATGAGGATTTTGAAATTAAATTATTGGCCTGCTCCCCCTACCAATTTGGTGCGCAGCACAAGGCTCTTGCTTCGGGAGCAACTTTCCCCATCAGATCTATGAAAATAAATGGGAATATATTCAGCCACCTAACTGCATGCACCATGCACGCTTCCGCTCCTGCCACAGCTAGCACGTTCCCGCTCTTGGGGTTTGACAATGACAAGTTGACGTAGGACGCTGCGTGTATTGCAGGGCACGCTGCAAGTTCAAAGTCGAGCAAGAGGAGGGCGGGGCGTTGCTATGGTCCGTTTCTCGGATGTGAGCGAAATGATACCGACTGCATGACAGGGGAGGCAATGTGTCCAAGATCACGTGGAGAAGAGGAGGCGGGGCGTTGCTATGGTCCGTTTCTCGAATGTGAGCGAGGCAGGGGAGGCAATGTGTCCAAGATCACGTGGAGAAGAGGAGGCGGCGTTGCTATGGTCCGTTTCTGGGATTGGAACTCCTAGACTCTGCAGTCTACGCGTGTTGCTTTGTGACAGGAACGAAACGCGGCTTCTCGATTGGAAGGCTCCCGGCTCATACAGCCATGGCAAAAGTTGTAGTAGTCACTGGTGCGAATAGGTAGGTGGACTTTGCAACGCATGCGTTAATGAAACAGTTCTCTCCTACACCAACCCCTCATCACACACTCGTCCAATGTGCAGGACTTTTAAATCCAATGATTACTAACTATAGTGGAGGGAGGTTTTGCTGTCATTTTTGGTTATCTTTTAGTGGCATCGTTTACCCCCATCTGTTGTACACAGGTCTTCCACCCTCACAAATATGTTAACGTCTGCACATCGTCCTTTTCTGAGGGGCTTCTAGCGCTGCTTTCCAGTTTGATTGGGCTGTTTCCTGTGCGACTCTGGGACTACTTGCGCTATAAATGCTATCCCCCTGCCACAGTCAGGTCTCAGCCAGAGGCACAAGCCGCGCAACTGGCCCTAAACGTCGGAATGGCGTAGGGGCTAAACCATCATAATCGCGGGCCCCTTTATCACACAAGGAATGTTTGTGGCAACTAGTGTCACTGTGTGAAAAGAAAATGGTTCACGTTAAAGCGCTTTGGGCCAGTGTCATTGCCAAATAATTATACCATTTAGATGGCATGCACATTTTTATTGTTACCTGTCGGCATGATATCACTTTTGCAATGGGTGCAATTGGCATTGTCAGTAGTTCTTGGTGTGTCTTTAAGATGTCATTGGGAGTCTGAATGGGGATCTGGGGGGGGGGGGGGGGATAACTATAGATTGTGCCAGTGAATTTGCACTCTTGCATGTGATAGCATGACTTCTGTTAGGGAGAATTCTCTGTTAAGGCTAATTTCCCAAACCTAGTGAGTCCCCCAGCAGCTTTGCTGGATTTTTGGGGTTTATTTTTTTTCTCCTGCTAAGAGTGAGACTCTTTTTCTCCCACTCTTAGACATGATTTGAGATATCCTTTGACTTTGTAATGTGTTTTATGGGCTATGGGGTCTTTTACTCCATAGGGTTTCATGTGTTTTTGGTAAGTGTTACACAGCACCCTCAGTGCAGTAACACAGGGGTGTCATAGTGACCCCCAAACATAGACTCCATACCCTGGGACTGACTACTGTCTCCCAGGACATGTAAAGTCACTGATTTACTAGTCTTAAATTGTGAACAGAACCAGTACCAACCATCATATTGTGGAAGTACTGGTAGGGGTAATTAGATTGCCCCTGGGTCTGTTTTTCGAGGGGGCACTGTGCAGTCCCCCCTCGTCAAGTTTCTGGCTGGTGGCAGTGGTTACCATGCGAAATATTCCAACGGAATATTTCCTATGGGATTTTCCCATTCATTTTAAACGTACCACTTTTTGGGTGCAATGTTAAAGATACCGCCGAGTTATTTATTTAATATTTATTCCCCGGTTGGGTCTTTTTGCCAAGACTCAGTTTTAAAATGGCGTTTGTGTTCATCTCTGTAACTCCAACCCAAGTCGAGCCCTTTGTTCTACTTTTTGGCGGGCTTCTGCACAGAAGCCTCCAAAAGTGGTGCCACTCTGGGTCTAAGGATGTGTGGGAGGGGGGTTTAGGCACTCTGGACCGAGTTGCCTCGGCAACTCAAGTCGCACTCTTGTGTGATTGGCCCAGTGGTGAGCCGCCCGGGTCACCACTTAGCATGTTTGAGTGACAGCTAGGACTGATGAATGGGGGTTTTCTGCATAAAAGCAGGGCTTTGGGGACTGGAACTTCAGAAGTCGCCACAGGACCAAAGAATCCGAAGAGGGAGAAGCTGAGCCGACCGGCAACGATGACACCACCGGTGGAGCCCTGCTGAACCACCTCACCACTTCCCGACGAAAGAGAAGATCTTCATCCTGGAGAGTCTTCTTCCTCTGAACTGGTGGGGATAACCAGTTCACCCTCTTTTCGCCTTCCTGCATCGTCTCATGGTCGAATCGCCCGTGCCAAGCACCCCGGCGGCTGGATAGCCACGCTTCACCACTACCGCGAATAAAAGGGTAGTACCTTTTTTAACCGGGAAACTCCGCGGCTGGTTTCTTCCCCGGCAGTGCAACGACCTCCAGCTTTCCTCCACGTCGAGATCTTCTCTTCCCCTGGACAAAGCACCGACTTGCACCCGCTGCCAGCAACAACTGCCCCCGCTGGAGCTTTCTCACCATTTCAGGTACTGTGTCCCGCCTGGTCTCCCTTGCAGCAGACTGTTCAAGGTGCCCCATAAATCCTTGACTCTCTATCCTGGGGTGACTTGGGACCTGCTAACTAACTTTTCCTGAACTGATCAAACCCTTTTTGAACTATCTGCAAAGACTTTTTAAAGTACTATTCAACTGTGTGATCCTGGACACATTCCGCCTTGCTCTCTCCAAGAGTGGGCCTGGCCTATGAACTTTCTTGCTCTAACAGTAGACTCTGCCTTTTTATGACTTGCTGTGGTTCTTTTAAAAAGTGCTGGTATTGTGCTGTCCTAATTCTACCTTTTTCCCCTCCCTTTTTAACTAACTTATTGGAGTGCCATCTTAGGTTAAGCGCTCACCTCTGTCTGCAAATAAGTGGTGTTTTAACTAAGACTTGTTCAATAAGTAATCAGGGATGTATATATATTGATAGTGACTGTGTTTGAACTTGCTTGCCATATTAGTGTTAGTGTGTTTTACAAGTGTGTTTTTAAATAAATAATGATATACTTTTATACCCAAGCTCTGGTCAGTGTTTGCTTGTGCTACTGTACCTCTGTACCTATTTTGTATACTCTATATACTGTCTAACTCTTCTTGAGAGAAGTCTGGCTGTTCAGCCACAGCTACCAGGTAAATCTGGGTGGTACAGACTGCTACCAATTGGGTTTACTGCCAACACCTGTAGTCCTAAGCCTTTTGCAGTGGTCCCTAAGGGAACTGCACAGGTTTCTGCCTAACAACTTCATTTAACATAACAAGGCACTGGAAATAGTTCTGCTCTTCCGATTTATTTATTTAGGCCTTCTGCTGTCCAAGGCCGAATCAAGTGCTTGCACACCCCTACCACTTTAACGCACTCTGCTATTCCACACCCTGATTCTACTTTATTCATATTAAAACTCATAGAAGCACACATATTAAATTGGAGGTGAAAAACGTTTTAACCCATTCTCTTTTTTAGGGATTTTCACTAGCGTGCTAAGCAAGTTTTGACTTTTAATTTCTGTTTGCTCCAGTTTCCTGCAAGCTATGTGTTCACCTAGAATTTGGGTGGAATCTATTGGGCATAAATTTGCTCAAACACACAATATTTAATGTCAATCATCTCCACTACAATTGCAGTAACACTATCTCATTGAATTACCAGATAGCTGAACCCACGTGAGTGATAATGCCCCTCTAAGACTTTACCTCTTGTCACTGAGCCTCAGATACCATTAATAGTACCTTTCACATATAGTATCACAAACAATTCACTCAATACTTGCCACACGTAGCTTCATGCCTTTCTTGGAAGGTGTTGTTACAGCTATATTTGATATTAAAATTTGTTATCCGTGGAGCAGCGGCCCCAGACTTTGTTGGAGGCACCAGAAGCCAGCATTCAAATTTTCCAAGCCCATACGCTTATGAATTTGTAACTGTTATTGATATTTCATTTTTTTTTTAACATTTAAAACCCACGCACAATTACAAAAGAACAGTGTTTGTTTTTTTTGTATCCAACAATTTTGTAAATGTAGGGAAACTCAAATTATAGCATGGATGCCCTAGTTCCAAATTCTAGATGTCCTTCTGCAACAAGTTGCCACAAACATACATTGAAAAAGCAGTCATTCATTTATACATTGGAAAATGAAGAACAGAAGCACACTTGATTTCCTTAAATTAAACACCTAATCAATACCCATTAACCTTTGAGACATTGTCAAAGCAAAATCAGACTCCTCCAACACTAGGATTTCTAACGCCAAATCGGGCTCAAGAGAGATATTTGCCATCTTTAGAGAAATTGAGTGACCAGCTCCTGCCACACATACCCCCTCGAAGGACAAGGAATGGTGTTATAGTGTCCAAGAAGCCATGTTGGACAAGCTTAACTCACTGCAAAACAAAATCACTGGACACCAACAAGCATTGGGAAAGCTTATCTCAACTATTTCGCATAAACCCCCATCTAAGGAAATGAGGGAACTGGAAGTTGTAGCACTCCTCAAACCCTCTAATTGCAAAGGCGACTCTTGCCCAGCTCAGCTTATTAAAGAATGCGCAACCACCCTAACACCATTCATCACAGCCTTCATCAATGCCTCCTTTTCATCTGGCCAAGTCCCGGCCTGTCGTCCGACCCCTCTTAAAGAAACCACCTCTCGACCCAAGCACCCTGACTAATTACCAGCCCATTATGACAGTACAATGTTTACTAAAAATACTTGACAAAGCAGCTTACCTGCAAGTTGACAATTTCCTAGAAACCAACAACCTGCTAGGTATCAGGCAGTCGGGCTTCAGGCCCGGCCACGGGACCGAAACCACTCTACTAGACTTAAAAAACCAGATCGACGACCTTCGGGACACAGGAAAATCAGCCATCCTCCTGCTCCTAGACCTGGCAGCAGCATTTGACTTGGTGAACCATGATACACTCTGTCACCACCTCTCATCTGCTGCTAACTTCTCTCCAGCAGCAACAGCTTGGATCATTTCATTTCCTCAAGAAAGAGTGATGGAAGTGTTTTCAGATAAAGCTTGTGCCAACCCCAACTTCATTAAGTGTGGGGTCCCTCAAGGATCCTGCATCTCGTCCACCCTATGCAACCTTCTAATGAGGCCCCTCTTTAGTTTCCTGGATGCGCGTGGCATCACATACACAAATTATGCTGATGACGCACAGATCCTCATACCTCTCACAGGGGACTACGAAGCAGACAACAAATCTCTTAACTCCATATATGCTGAAATACAAACCTGGATGGGGGAAAATTGGCTGTGCCTCAATGGAGAAAAAAAAAACGGAGATTCTACTCGTGCACACCAGGAACCCTTAAAAAACTGGACGTTAAATACAACTCCTTCTCTGTTGACAACATGCCCATAAAAGTTGCACTTGCTGTTAAAACCTTAGGGGTCTTTCTGGACTCAAACCTCTCTATGAATAGACAGGTTAGCGCCATTTCTTCTGCAGCAGCTTACCATTCAAAATTGATCACGGCAGCGAGACCATTCCTAACAAAAGAAAACTGCATTACCATAGCCAGAGCAATAGTGGGGTCTAGGCTAGATTATTGCATTGCACTCCTGGCTGGCACCTCCTCCAGAAACATTAGAAAACTCCAGACAATACAGAATAATGCACTGAGAGCAGCCATGGGCATCGTCAAACGTGAACATATATCAGCAACCAGAAAACTTGTCCACTGGCTACTCGTTGGGGAACGTATCCTGTTTAAAACCTTAGCGCTTACACACAATTGACTGCACAACACTGCTCCCCTTTACCTCTATCAGAGGATCACCAAACCCTCCTCGTAAAGACCTCCCAGAATGGCCTATGTAAACAGGATCACCATCCCCAAAACACTCGGAGCAAGAGCAGGAGGAACCAGCTTTCCCGTCATTGCAGCCTCCAATTGGAACCTGCTGCCTCCACACATCAGAAACATTGACTCTTACACAGCATTCAGAAAAGCTATCAAAACACTTCTATTTGTGTAACCGCTGTATTTCTTGTATTTACTTGCTTCAGTATCCTCACTGTAACCACGAGACGAGCCTAAATGAACTGTGTATAGATGTAAAAGTTTGTAAACCTGCATTACCTGTAACAAAGTCATATTTTTGCAACAGTGCCTCGATGCCCCTGAGCTGTAGTGCGCTGTACAAATTCAAATAAATACATCTTTGTGTGGGGACCTGGGTAGACAGTTGAACAATGTGGTGCTACTATTAATGTAGCACTGCAAGCCAAGAACCCAAATGCCATTCATTCCACATGAAGCCCATCACCCCAAGTGCATTCCTAACAAATCATGTCCTTTGTACTCTTGCAGCGAAGTCAAAAACCCCACCGAAGATTAACAACGGCAAATGTTAATTCTGCTATAGTTCGTGTAAACTGTATGTTTGTTGAATACACATTTCATCTTGCAAGTAAATTGACTTGATACATGGCATTATGCATTCTTAAAGTTCAAACAACTTGTTCGCAAACGAGAAAAAAGAAGGGCAGAGAGAGTGTGGGTAAAGAACGGACACAAGAGAATAAAAACACCTGGAAGTTACTTGATAAACTATTCTTTAATAAAATTATACTTGCTAAAAATAACTTTTACAACAACCAGATTCTAAATTCTAACAACAATTCTAAAAAGCTCTTTGACATTTTTAGAAATTTTGAGAAACCCAGGGCCCAATTAGATCAATGTATTCCCCAAACAGACTGTGAAGCCGTTCAGAAGGCCTTTAGGGAGAAGATCAAAACAGCTCATGATAACATCAGGAAGAATATGGAAAACCCACACTATAGTGGTGGTGCTCAGTTCAGGGAGGAAACGGTCCAGCTGGCCAGTGGGGCTTTTTCACTTAAACCGGTGTCCAATGAAACTATGGAGAACATTTTGAAGAAAACAAGACCTACCACATGTTCTGGGGAAATTCTCCCTTCTAAAATCATACTGGACAATAGAGAGCTCTTCACCCCATTCCTGGTTCTTTTTTTTTTTTTTTAATGCCACATTCCAGAGTAAGGAAGTACCCGATATACTAAAAAACGGGTGACGGTCACTCCATTTATTAAAAAAAAGCAGAACTGGATCACAAACTTTATACTACCTATAGACCGCTAACAAATGTGCCTTCTGTTGAAAATTGATAAAGCATCCACCATGCAACTACAGCAGCATTTGGAACATGACGATTTACTACATCCAAAACAATCAGAGTTCAGATCATTCCATGGCAAACAGAGAGTGCTTTGCTGAATCTACAGACTGAAATGCTTAAAATCATGGATGCAAGTGAATCGGGCTGCTGATGCTGTTAGATCTATCAGCAGCCTTCGATCTTATGGATCATAGCAAGCTGCTCCATAGGTTAAAAAACCTAGGTAACTGCTCTGAAGATGTAGTGGGTTGGATCAGTTCATTCCTGAGCGACAGGCAGTCAAGAGACGTCTGGGGAAATGTGTGGGGTCCACCAAGGCGCGTGCATCCCCCCAACTTTATCATCTTGTGTAGGCCTTTGTGACCTCCTAGACAAATTGGTAGTTCAATTCAGTAATTACACTGATGATGTACAGCTTATCATAGCATTGAGTGGAGATTATGAAAAAGATGCAGAGAGAATCTCCCTTGTATACGGCACAACACAAATATGGATGACATACAATGGTATGTGCCTTGACGGATATAAAACCGACTTTTTGATCTTTGGATCCTCCCAAGCACGTGCTAAGCTTAACAAGCAATGCACAGGGTTTAATATTGAAAGTCACTTTTTATCAAAACAGTGGCCAAGGTTAAAACCCTAGGGCTAACCTTAGAGCCCTCTATGAAAATGGATGGCGCACATGTGAACAGTGTGGTCAACAAAACCCAATATCATCTTCGTCTGCTTAGATTGGTCCAACCATATATCTCGGAAATAAATTGCACCACCTTAATTTGCACCCTCACAATGTCAAGGATTGACTATTTTAGTGCACTTTTGGTTGGTGAAAATATTGGATGTGTAGAAAAGTTGCAAATCTTACAAAATTATGCAGTAAGAATTATAAAAAACATCCCCAGATATGAACCCATTTCAATTCACAGAAGAGTTACATTGGATGCCAGTAAAAGCTAGAATCTGCTTTAAAATACTCACCATTGTGCATAAATGTCTTTAAAAAAATGTATTGAACCTCACTTATATAGAACATATATATATATATAATGGAAATGTTTTTTTATCTTATGAGAATGATTTAATTATAAGTAGCATTTTTTGATGTTTTTCGTTATGAAATTGTAATGAGTGTAAAAGTTTGTTTCAAAACTAACTTGCTCAATAAAACAATAAAAAATGTCTTTATGGACAAACAACACAATATATTCAGGAATGCATCAATGTTCAAAAATTGCACAGAGTACACGGTCAGCAGACACTATGCAGCTGATTTGCCCCAGGAGCAAGCAACTAAGAGGAGGAGGGCGCTTCTTTCCAATACAGGCTGCACAGGCATGGAACAATCTCTCTAGTACCCTACGCATAATTAGTAACCCATTATTGTTCAGAAAGCAACTGAAAACCGCCCTGTTCGAGTAAGGTTTTTAGACCGCCACCATCCGGGTTTCTTAAGCCGCTTTCTTTCTACGCCCTGATGCCTGCAGGCCCCGGCACAATATAAGCATATAAATAAAATGAATAAAACAAGTGGAGCTGCAAACATGTGTATAGCATGTATCAGGTTAATACTTCCAGGGTCACGTGTTCATTCAACAAATATACAGGTACAAGACCTATAGTAGAGCATGTACCCAGTGCTCCAGATAAGATTTTGGAGTGAGAGTATTTGACTCTTTTTATAATTTTTTTTTTTGGTGAAAGTAGGGAGTAAAAAAGTTCCCATTCAGAGCAGGAGTATTTTTATAAGCGAGTAAAAATAGGTTTTAACTGTAAAATAGAAATGTTTTGTCATACATATTTTTTGCACCAAGTTATCCATGCAAATTTGTACTTCTTCAGGTTAGGCAATAAAACTACAAGACATTATTCCTGAGGCACTAAGTGTACTACTGGTCCAAGCGTATCCATGGAGCTGTGTGGATGAAAACGAGGGACACCCTCCTATGTGTCTGTTTTCTATTTTTGGTGGGAGTATGTTTACTCCCTATTTTTATTTTTTGGGAGTATTTGCCTATAAAAGTAAAATTGGCCGATACACCCATTGTCTGTAGGGCTGCATTTACCGCCTTTTATTTTTGGTGGCGCTTTTGACTTCGCTGCAGGAGTACTAACGGTTCACACAGTTCCAGGTACCTACCAGAAATGCGCCTTCTTTCAGAACAATGCAAATGAGCACAAAATAAAAATAATTAACACTTTATTTATGTCTATAATGTTTGTTAGTTTGACATACAAAAGAAGAGGGGGCTTGCTTTCATGTTTATAATCACAATTGTGTAATATCATGCTAACATTATCCATTCCATTTGGGAGAAGCTATCTCAGCCTGTTTTTAACTTTGCATTCTGGGGCTTGTGGCTTGTAGTTCTGGATTTCCGTATAATAAACCCAGGATTGTAAGTCCCCAATGCAAAGTTAAAACCAGGAATTGACTTTTGCCTCCCAAATGGAATGCATAATGTTGCCATGTATGATGTATAACAACAAGCTGGAAGTTTGTGTCAAACAATTACTTTTGGCAGGTGTCCCAATCACACAAGTTGTGTGATTAAATGCTGAAAACATAGCAACACGTTTTTTCAGGTTTCCATTATTCTGCGTTCTTGGACTTTATGTCTTGTATTTGGACATGGAAAATTAAAGCTATAATGGGTACTCTTTGGGCTTAACATGCTTCTGTAAGGATTGTCAGTTTACTCTTTCTTAAGATGGATTTCTAAAATCTGAGGTGGTGGACCGATTTCAGGAAGCCACCTCAGTTATAGTGAACAGGGGATCTCTGAGAGGTTAGCCAAACCAATCAAGGTAAGTGTGGAGAGTGGTCAAGGCTTAGTCTCAGGAGTGAGTGATTGTGCTCAGGTGTCCATGGTGAGTCCACACAGTGAAATACACAATGATTCTTCTAAGACGGCTAAGTACACAAAATATTTTATTATCGGCCCAAAACACACTAGACCAGCAGGTAATATTATTTCACAACACTCACTTGTCAAACATATATGCAGTCACCTTAGGTTTGTAGAAATGTATACAATTCACTTAAACACCTGAAAGGAAGGTATGTAATGATGCAGTAAGGAAAACCAGTGCGCACAAGTAATATCCTAACTTTAAGTGCAATCCCTAGGTTGAATGTTGCCTTGTGCCCAAAAGTCACAAACACATCTTCTCAGGAGAGGGCATAAAGTTAGGAAAGGTTCTTGTGGTGATGAAAAATGTTTGAGGACTTCTCAACAATGTTAAAAGTAAGTACAACTATTTTCTGATCCTTTGGAACAGTTTTAGAACAGCTTTTAGAACAAAAGTTCGAAAAGCGATGGAATGGAATAAACCAAAGCTTATTCTAAGGTTTGTGACAGGGATGGCTGGAAGTATTGCAAGTATTCACCCCCTCTCCTCTGAGTCTGAATTTCCCAAGTGACTAGGCAGGTTGACTGGGAGTCGCTGGAGGTAGATTTTCCCACTGTTGGATCCAGTCAGCCCTCCAGATAAGTTGTGTATGAGGCCTTTTTACGCACAGAAATCTTGTCAATACAGCCCTTTTAATTCTTCCTTGCGTACAGCTTACACAGGCTATTTATAGCAGCACCCCCATAAATCCTGGAGGTCTCTGGTGACAGGCTGGCCAGCAACAGCTTGCAAATCCACTCGGTAATCGACACAGTTCCTTGAAAGAAGCAACTGGGAGGAGTCCTTGTCTGTTCGTTTTTTAACACTCTCCTCTGTTATTGATTCTATCAAGATAATACTTTCTGAGTAATGTAAAAGTGAATTTGTGTTTTGTTCACTTTGTTCAGCTGCCTGCATTTTGTAGGTTACAGTGTTATTAAAGCATCTTGAATCATGAACATGCTTTTCACTTTGCTTTAGGACACAGGTAGTGTTATGTAAAATGAAAATTCTTAAACTAGCGCTGCATTTCTGCTTCATTTTCATCTGTTTCGATCAGCTTTAAAAGAGGCAGCGCACTTGTAGCATCATGGGCATTTCATACTTTGTTTTCTTTTCATCATGGAAGCACATCAATTGCGTTTGATGTCTTGAAGTTTTCCTCCCAGCAAGCATTTGTTTGGCATTTGTGAGAAGGCAAAACATTTGGTGTTCTATATGAAGATGTGTTTTCTTTAGTCTTAAGATTGCATGTGTCCGTGTGCATGTGTGTGCATGAAAGGGCACTGTATATAGTTTGCCATCTCAGAGAGCAAGGAATAACTGCCCATGTAGTCTGAACTTTACTTTAACTTTCTGACCACCCGCCCACCGCACGCAGGTCTAATGGATGCCTCTAGAAGCATCCATTATGCCTGTATAATATATATATTTTCAGTGACACAGATTGTACAGGTACCTCTGAACAGGACTGCTATATTTTCAGGCACAGTAGCCTAATTTATCAGCAGAGCTGCTATACTCATGCAATGGCACAGTGCTAATTATCCACAGCAGGGCTGATTGCATCATGCCCACATTTTTTAGCAGAACTGCTATGTTTTGGAACAGTACCTGAATTTCTTAAAAGAGCTTCTGTAATGACAAAGCACAAACATGTGTTGGCATTTTCTGCAGCGAGCTAAAATACTGAGAAAGAACAGTGTCTGAGCTCTTCCCACCGTTTTCCCTACAAAATTCCAGAATCCCATTACTGCGATGCAGAAAACCTTGCATGTAAAACAAAAAAATTCCCCCCAAAGAATAGATGGGGGATGGGCGTTGGGTAGGGGTATTTAATAAAGTGGTTATATGTGGAGGGGGTATGCTGCAGAACAGTCTCCCCTGCATTAAAAATAAGAAAATATGTTTTACATGCAGGATTTTGGATCTCGCAGTAAAAAAAAGTGGTATTTTCACATAGATCCTTCCCACCACCATCCTGAACTGGTGTGATGCACACTGGCAGACAGTGTGAGAAGATGGCAGTGCTGTCATATACTTCATCCCTCCTACTCAGCCTTGCGCTTTTCAAAACTTATGCTTCTCTCATGTCACATTACTGAGTCCAACTACCAAAAATCTAGCACATTTCAAAGCCTCATTTTGAATCTACTGACTCATGTAGGATAATCCCAACGGGCTGAGATATTTTGACAAGCCAGTTATGTCAGGCAAGCCTCACATGGAACTACCAGTGCCCTAACCCTATGTGCCTTTCCAAATCAACAGCGTGTTGGGAAAGGTAGCTCAGTGGGTCAATAACCCTGCTGCAGAGATTATTGTGTAACCTTATAGTTAAAATCCTGTTGCTAGGAGAGTTAATGCGTCTGCACCAGAGGTATGTGTTTAAGATGCAGGTAACATTAATTTGTAACAGAGCTGATTTAGCTTTTGACTTATCAAAAGGACAACTAAATGTTCAGTGATTCAGAACACACACCCCATCGGGATCATACAATTACTGCGCCTTTTTTACGGCAGCCACTGATAATGTTGACTTTTTTTTATTTCTAAAATATATATAATATATATATATATATATATGGATGGGGACAGTATTTAATGCATGTAGGGGGTATCTGGGGTTTGGGGGGGTTCCCCCTGCATATATATATATGGGGTGAAAAGGGTGTTACATTTTTTTTTTTATTAGCATTTTCGGTAGTCGCAGTAAAAACGGCACAGTGATTACATATATCCGCGCTCATCAAGCTTGCTATACGTGTAATGGCTCGGAACCCACACATCTCATCAGGGCTGCTATACTTGTAATGGTTCAGAACAGACCCATTCAATCAGGGCTGCTATGCCTGTAACGACTTGGAAGAAGCATATCCAATGAGGGCTGCTAAACCTGTAATGGCTCAGCCCACAATCTCATCTGGGCTCTTATACTTGTAATGGCATACGGTGCTGGTAAAGCATCTGCATTCAAGCAAGAACTGTATCTGGTGAGACACACCTCTAATTCTATAATTCCAAACCTGATTGCCAAAAGAAGGTTTGCACACATCTTAAAAAGGAGCACGCAATGGTAAAGCTGCACTGGATTTGTAAATGGAAAAGGCATTTTCAGCTTTTTAAATATTTATTGGTTGTATGTAAAAAGACAAAAAGGAGAGAAAGAGCAACTCAGAACCTAAGCAATACAGGAGAACAAAGTGAGGGGTGGGGAGAGAGGCCACGAGAACAGAGAACATATTAGACAATCCGCAACAGGAAGAGGGAGACCAATGAGCTACATGAGAGAAAAATAAAGAAAGTGAGAAGGGAAACGGAGGTAAAAAATAGGACACACACACAATAGGAGTGAGGGATGCAAGCAGAGCAAAAGAGAAATGGAGACAGTAAAATAAGAAAACACAGATCAACAGCAGATGGGGAGATATGGAAATGGAAAATCCAGATTAGAGGAAGGCAGGCCAATAACATAAGAGGCAGTGCAAGAAAGATAATCAAAAAGAGTTGTAACCACAACAGAGAATGAAAAAAACAATATAGCCAGAGTAATGACATGAGAGAGGAAGAGGAGTTCTATCAACCGATACAGCACAATGTAGGAGGGAAACAGCAATAATAGAATGCAGAGATGGGAGAGGAAGAGTGACAGAGCAACAGACCTCAAAACGTGGCACAGCAACACTTAAGAGTGAGAGGCAGAACATCAGAAAGTGAGAGACAGGGGAAACCGAGTAGCAAAGGGAAGAGAGATGGAGCAAAAACATGGAGTGGCTGACAATCAGTTAGTGTGAGGCAGCAACTGTAGGCCCGAGAGGCAGAGAAGTGATGCTGGTAGAGTGAGGGACTCTATTTATGATGTAACTTGCTGGCATCTGTAGTAGTTCTAACAGCGTTTTAGTGTCAAAGTATAATGAAGATGAAGCTGGGTAGTATGCATCGACAAGTTCTTTGTCACTAATGTTTTTTTTACGCACAAATTGGATAGTTGTCAGACACTTTTTTACTCTCTTGCGAAGGAAGAAACTAATTTTTACTCACCAATTCTAAAAACTGTGAGTGAAAATACTCTCACGCCAAAATCCTATCTGGAGCAAAGACTAAGGACCTCTCTTATGAATCCATGCAAAGATTAGCAAGTTAAAAGGTAACATTTGTTTCATTGCATGTTAAGAAATAACAAAACCGTGACAGCATAGTTAATACAATGTATCCGGTATCAGCAAGTACATCAAACATGTGCATAGTGCTGTGACCATGTTCATACTACATCTTTTTTTCTCAGATCACCCATTGCCCCCCTCCATCTGATGGCTGTCAAGCATACCCTAAGTACCCATCTCATTATGGCGTGTCAGAAGCTCTAATAAGGGCTGCATATATCTCTAAGTCTAGGAGTGGCTGTGAGCGTACCTCAATAGTCGGTTTCAATGTCGTGACAGTATGCAATATCCAGCCCAGTCCTAATAGAGGACCGATTAGCAAGTTAACTTTAAATGTAGCTAACTGTACGTGTGGTACCTGGTCTTTTCTGTATGGTCAATCTCCCTGTTTCCTTTCCAGTGGCATTGGCCTTGCCTTGTGCGAACGCCTCCTCTCTGATGATGCTCAGATACGTCTTTGCCTGGCATGTCGGAACCTGGAAAGGGCAGAGGCTGCACGTGCTGTACTGCTTGCCTCCCACCCTGGGTCTGATGTGTCTCTCCTGAATGTGGACGTAGGGTGTGTGAAGTCCATTGTGAAGGCAGCCGAAGAGCTAAAACGGAGGTGAGCTGCTATGTATTCTGGTTCATCAGAAAGTTTGTTTCATATTAACATTTCTAGTAGTGTCACAAAGCTTTTTTTTAAAAAAAGAAAAAGAAATTATTTGGTTTAGTGATTTGAATAGAAAGGCTGTGTAGAGGATCCCTCAAAATGCAACATAGAGCTTATTTTACAGTACTCCGTAATGAAAACCAGGAAAAAGGTGGTTGAGAAGATGCAGGACAAAATGCAATTTACGCAAAAGTGCTAAAGACATTTTCTAAGTTAGTTGATTGCGAGGGGCAAGAGCCACTTCTTTGGAGGAGGTTATTTTTGAAGACACAAGAAACCTGTATTAGGCATGCACTAAACTACTAAAGTTGTATATTGGCTATTTCCAGTTTATGCATACAAAAGTACGAAGAATTCCCATGTGAAACATATGTTTTACAATTCTAGGTTGTGGTTCCTGACACGCGTTTCGTCCAAGGGTGTCTTCTTCAAGGCTGGTACAACCAGAACATGGATGTGAACAAAAATGCAGAAAATATAGAACATAGAAATCCATGATCAAAATATACATGTTACATGATGAGTTAGATGGTCAGTAGGAGAAACTAAAAATACAAAAGTCATACCGGACATGTGTAGCCATGCAGGAATGGTGAAGCATTGTTCAGATTTGGAGAAGGAAAGAATGGGCGACAGAATAAAACAGAAGAGAATGCTAGATGTGTTAAAAAATGTGGGATTAGCCATGTAAGCTATTGCTGCTTTTTTATTTGTGTTCTAGTCAACAGTGTGACCTTTCACAAAAACTGTTACTATACAGTCATAATATAAGAAACAAGTTACTACATTTTACAGTGAAAGAACAATTTAAAATATAAAACAAAAGTAATGCACAAAAACAAACATAAATCCAACCAATCCTCAGGTCATAGTTCAAAACTTAGAGTTGTGTAGTGTAATGACGTACACAACAGCTTCAATACTTCTATTGTTAAAAAGGTTTTGTGACCTAATGAAGCTTTGCCAAAAATAGTTAAAAAAAAGTATTCAGCCACAAAGTCAGTACCACAAAACAGTCTAGGTGGAGCAGTCACGACTCTTGAACGGGCGAGCATGAGCTCAGAATACGTTGTAAACTGTGATTTACTGTTTCACCACTTAGAGAGCAATCAGTGCCCACATTAGTCCACATGTCTGCACTCTCAGGATGTCCCTCGTGGGTATAAGATTCAGGCAGAACCGTAGGAATTATGCTCTCCATTTTAAATTGGGAAACTGCTTAAGATAGGTTGGCAGTATACCTCCTGGGTTTATCCAGTTTTGAAAAACAATTTTGTACCTTGTAGTTGTGAATTCTATCTATTGTTGTTATCCAATCCTTTCACATTAAGGCCCTCTTAGTAACCACATGGTTGACCATCAGATCGGATGATGTTCTTGAGCAGTTATCCAGGGTGTCCAAAATCAAGCCTAAAATGTTCAGCAATTGGCTGTTACCTTCCAATAGCGTTGATGTAATGTCTTCATACATCAAGCATGTGTGGGGCATCGTTATTGCCCTATATAGGGACACCATCCTTCACTCCAAGCTAGATTTTAGAATGCTCAAACCCAGTTCGAAACAGAGGCTAGCTATTGGGAGGGGTTGGGGGAGTTGCAGTACTTTCTTCCACAACCTACCCTCAAGCCTATCCCAATTAAGCTTCCAGGATTGGGACTCTAGGTCCATCCCATATAACAAGGGCGGTATTACTCTGCCTTTTGTAAACGTTTATTAAGGGCAGGATGGAGAATCTACAATAGTTGGTCATCAATTTCCTCATCTGGCAACTTTGGTCTACCTTTCCTTCCAGACCCCTCTCTACAAATAAAGCACTAGGATGAGACTTAATTTCGAGCCCTAGATACCTTGCCTCCCTACAACAAACCACATCCTGACCAAGAAGAGACTATTTATAGCAGGTTTTTTTGTGTGGGATTGCTAAATCGGATAATATTTGATTTAGTCGAGTTGACAAGAAGGTTGTTTATTTCTGCATGGGAGCCTAGGGCAGTGAGCAAGCGTTGAATGCCTCCAAGAGAAGATATCGTCTGCATAGGCAATCCAACATGCTTTTACCTCCCCCACCTTGGGACTAGCAAGAACATGATCTTTCGGTTCCTCTTTCAAATCTGCCAAGTAGAGGTTAGAGACAGGGGGCAAGAATGGACCTGTGCCTCACACCTCTCTCCATGGTTATTGGACTACTAGGGTGTCCCTGGCCATTAGCGCCCTCTGTTGATAGTATCTAAGGCTTTCGATAGATCTACCAAAGCCGCATACAATGGTAAACTATCCTTAATCCAAGCCCTTTCTCGAAAGATATTAATAATCAGGCCATTCAAAGAGGTTGACATACCGTGCTTTATCTAGGATACCATTTTCCTCAGCCCAGTTTTCCAATTCTTTCAAGATAGCCCCTGCGAACAGTTCACAATCCGCATTGAGGAAGGAGATAGGACGGTAACTTGCAGGATCCGCCTGATCGCCCTTCTTGAAAATTGGGATTATTATTGTTGTCCTCCAACTTGGGGGACAGCTTTGTGAACGTACCGCAGCCTTAAACAGGGCAAGACGCACTGTAGCCCAAATATCTATGTTGGATTTGAAAATAAGTTTGTGAAACCGTTGGGCCCTACTGCTCTTGATGTGGGTGCCTTTTTTAATGTTTTTTTTTTTATTGGTTTATACAAACCTTTAAAAAGAAAACACAGAAAATACATTTCCCTATACCCATTTCATCATCCTCTAGATAACATCTTTCTTCATTAAATAAACATTCCAGCTCCAACATATGGATAGAGTATGAGTCCGTTAACCACTGAATATTAGTCTACTGTCTCTACGTCTAAAACCTCCTTCAAGACACGGAGAAAAGCAACTAGTGCATATAACACAGATCTATTTGAACCATCAAACAAGGCTCTCCACCAGTCTTCAGCAGACAAAGTCTGATATTTGCTCGTTACAGGACCAAACATGTTTTCCCTTTGTTGCTCTAGGCCAGGACACGACATCGTCAAATGTTTTAGGGTCTCATTATTCACTTTACAAAACTGACACAATAGGTCCGGGTCAGCATACTGGGACCAAAAACCTGGAGCTCCTTAGTAGGCTATGCATAGGGCTCTCGTGTATTGGTCCGGGAAACAGGTTAGATACTCTTGTAACTGACCATACGCTCTGGCTTCTCCGGGAGCCTCCTTCATCGTCTTTGATTTAGATCTTAAATTGCATGTATTGATCCAATATGTTTTCCACATCTTCAGTTTGGCCAGGTCTGGATTTTCAATCGGAGTCTGTACAGTAATGTCATATTCATCCAGCACCTCAAGACACAATGTGTTCCATTGAAACAGAATCGTTTGTGTTTTTTCGGTGTTTGGTTTATGGATTATACTGATTTGAGGCGGCGGATTCATTTGCATGGTTTTCCTAAATAAACGTAATAGGTTCCAGGCTACTTGGGCTTGCATCGAAATGTATCCGAGTTCGAATCTTATACAAGCCGTTGAGGTCCCCTTTGGTAAGTGTAGCACTGTAGACCAGAAAATGGTTTCGAGTGAGTTCCACACCTCATGCCCACATCCAAAGGCGTTTTCACCACCATATATTAGTGCGGGCACCACCTTTTGTTGGAAGAAAACAACAGTTGGTTTTAAAGAAAATTTGCCAAATATTCTATTGATCAGGGACGCCTGGCATGCCAGCTGACAGCATTTTTTTAAATTTATTTTAATTTGATTCAGTTGATACACAACTTTTCATATATATATATATATATATATATATATATATATATATATATATATATATATATATATATATACACAATTATACAAAAGGGCCTATTATACACAAACAATGAATAAAAACAAAATACTTTACATTTCTTATACCTTGCAGATGATTTGAATACAATATCAAAAGGAAAAAAAAAATAAGGGATAAAATGACCAAACAAAACGCCTCTCATGAACCAATGGGAACCCATACAAAATTAATTTGAGGTGGCTTCAACAGGCAAAACCATTCTTAAGTATTGGACAATAGCGATCTGTACTTTTTCTCTTGAGGTAGAAAACATAATTTGCCATTTGTAGTCACTTGAAGTGCATGTGTGAAAGGTGATAATGTTCTGAAAGTATCTTTCTCTCACCAACATTAAAGACGGACAATCCACTAGCAAATGTTGCAGTTTCTTTTTGCTGTATATCAGTGCAATATCTGCAGTAGTTTTGTTCCTGCGGGATCAGTTTCCATCTAGATAATACATCTCTCGTACTCCATAGATTAAATCTAAACCGTTGGAATTCGGATCGTATAGCTGCAGATGGACATTTCAGCAGGTACTGAACAATGATACCGTAAGGCTTGAGACCAAACGCCCAAACATTGAAATCTTTATAGAGCGAGCACCTCGCTAAAGACCCCGCCCAATCGGCGCGATAGAATTTTTCTTTAGCACGGTCAGGGTTCTGGAGTAACAGCTCTATTGTTACATTTGCCTCACTCATATGGCTAAATACACACTTCAGCCATTTCCTTGGGTATGTATTACATGATTTTAGCAAGGTCGAGGCTAAGACCTCTAGAATTGTCCCACTATTTATACCCAGCAGGCACTTCCGTAGCAGGGCACACAACCACCTTGCCTGTGCATACAAAGACACCAACCCCAACTCATATCGCACCATAGTGATCGGGGTCGCTTTAGGTAAGCCTAAGATAGCCTTCCAATACTTGGCCTCTAAGGACTCCCATGGTGAGCCTTTGTCTAACACCATACTCTCCACACCATACAATACAATCGGGACAACTTTCATTTTGTAAAAATCTACTGCATGTTTCAGGGAGAATTTACAAAAAAATGTTATGATGATTCTGGACTGTGAGGTCAATTGGAGTAACTTACTCTGTACCATTGTTCCTATGTCGCCCTTGGATTGCCTGTTTGAGATTTATATCCCCAAATATTTGTATTCCAGCACCTTTTCCAACTTGATGTCTTGTATCGACCATGTGTGTGTAAGGGGGGCCTCCTTTTACTTCCCCACTTGGAGGGACAGGCAATTACTTGTGATTTACTGACATTAATTACCAATCTATTTTCGCGGGCGTATTCCCCAAGCCTTACAAGCAACCGCTTTAGACCTTGTGGGGTCTGGGACAAGAGGACGAGATCGTCTGCGTACAACAAGTATGGGATCTGCTGGGCCCCAAGCTTTGGCGGATAATGAAGGCAAGCGTCCCCACACAGCACGATCCTCCCCGCAATGGGAGACAATGAAGGACTCTCCCAATATGGGAATAAGGCCAAGACAGAGTGCGGGTGAGCGTAAATGGGAGTTTATCAATCAGAATAGGGCATGCAAAGAACTCTGCAAACTCCGAGAGCGCTCTGTCTGACAATAGCAAAGACAGGCGTATATATTTACAAAAAACGTCATAAGAACCTACACACTATAGGGGGCACAAGTTCATGGGGATTGGGTGGCGATGACTAACTATAGGTGCTGCTGTGATGTGGTTGGCTTTGGCTGGAAGACGTCACTGGGCAGCCTCGTGGGTTGGGCTGGGCCTGGCAGGGTGGCAGAGTTCATCCAGGCGGTCTTGTGGGGCCATCGCGGCCAGTGGCAGAGATGAATGTCTTTTCCTGACTTGTTAGCCCTAAGCCGTGCACACCGCAGTCATTCAAACATTCTGGTATTATCTTCTTTAGTAAATCTTTCAATAGGTTATACAACAGGTTAATGCAACACAGGAGGAATGTACCTTGTGAGGGGTCTGGAGGTAATACGTCAGTACATGGTTACCAGTGTCCTGTTGACCGGGGCCATAGGTCGAGGGGCTAAGCTTCGGGGCCTGGGACGGGCGGTACATGTCTTTCTGCCTTGTTAGAAGTTGTTATGGATGTTCCGCTGTGTGTTGTCAAAGTGTTGGGTGTCCTGATTGCACAGGGCCATAAGTCTGAGATGGTCCGGTGGGTTGTGAGGTTTACGAGGGGGCGCGTGTGTTCAGGCAGAGGTTTACTGCTGTGCTGTAAATAACGCAGGTGGCGGGTGGTGGCCTTGGGTGCTACAGAGGGGGTTACAAGTCTTTCAAGCGGCTCCAGTCTAGTTGGGGGAGGTAACGCAGCGCGGCGTGGTCTCTGCTCTCATGCCTTGGCAGCCTTCGCAGGGTGGGAGGGGGAATGGCCTTGCACGTATTTCACAAAGGTATCTCCCTCGTGTGTTGCCGATTTAGGTAAAGACATCACAAACATTTGAACACTCTATAATACTTATTCAAAATATTACAAAACATGCATTTAAACTTTTGCTGGATGTGTCTTGATTATACCCAGTCTGAGTACCTTATTCATACATTATGTTTTAACAAGTGCAGTATTTAGTTATATGCATATATATTTGCAGTAAGTGAGGTAGAGTTAGGGTTGGTGGAGAACATAGAAAGTAACCCGCCACTTGTTTGTGACGGTGGTGGCGCATGTGGGGCCTAGACATGCACACATGACATGCGCCTTCTCATGCATTCTTCACATGGGCCCTTTGTATGGTTACATTCGTTTTCTTGTGTCCTCTAGCAGCATTAGTTCAGTTATGGCACGAGGCCATGGGGTGTAAGTTTTCCAGTCATACACGTAACAAACTGTTAAGACGGATTTCTGAACTCTGTCCTGGTGGCGCAGAAGTTCAGAAGGCCAACCTAATTACTTGGAACAGGGTAACCTCTGGACAAGCCAGACCAATCAAGGTAGCGATCGCGGCGGTCAAGACTAGGTCTCAAGAGGGGTGAGGGTGACTGAAAGCCCGCAATGAGCACACAAAGCAAGAGCGCTAACAAACTACTCCAAACAGTTGTTATATCAAAAATAGATACACATTTATTTTAAGGCCTTTAAAATAATGACCGTAGCGAGAAAATCACAATATCACAATATTAAACCAACACATACCATATCAACACAATATATATACAAATACACAGTCGCAAGCGTTTAAAGCACGAAATATGTAGTCCACCTGCCAGGGAAGGAAAACAGGCAGTGCGATAATGCTTTCGACTCAGTTCGCCTTCATAGGCACCTAACTAGATGGAAGTCCGAGCCCTGCGAAGAGTGGAGCCTTGTGCTCAAAGTACCTGCCACGCCGGTGCCGACGGACACAAGGGGAAGCTCTTCGGAGGAAGTCAGGCGGTTCACGTTAGTGCACAGCAGAAGAAGAACAGGTTCCGCAACTCAAGCGCAGCCTCCACAGCGGGCAGAAGCAGAACGCGAGCGCGGCAAAAGGGTGCTGTTTTTACACAGCAGGGAAAAGCAATGGGATACTGCAGGAGGGCGACCAGATCCTAGATATACTACTCACCGGTCCCCGAAGCAAGCAGACCCAGGCTTCTCCACGATAGTTTCAGCAGCTGGCAGGTTCAGAAGAGCAGGAGACGCTTTGTAGTCGTGTAGAGCAAAAAGACGTCCCAATCGACGAAACCAGCACAGTTTTGTTGCCGCACAGGACAACGGAGCGGCCGTGTGTATTCGAGCCAAATGAACCCTCCTCCCTTCAGACCTGGGAACGCCAAGCGTACGAAGCGTGGGAGAGGGTCAAGGACTCGCAATACAACACAACCTGGCGGCGGTTGCAGAGCCAAACTCCTTTGTAAGCTGGTCAGTCAACTGGATGGCCCAGAGACGCTTCCGAAGGCTTACTTGGCAGGAGATGGTTGAAGATGCCGGGAATAGCTGTTCCTGCTATTCCAAAGGTCGAAGCACCAGTACAGGCCTTCTGGTTCGATCAAAGGAGGACAGGGGCTCTCCGGACGACAGCAGTGCAAAGGAGGATTCCTTCAGCGGGTCACCAGCGATTCCTCGGTCCAGCCTCGTAGTTGCAGGATACTTGGCTCCTGTATTCCTTCGTTCGTGAGAACTCAGGAGATCGACATGGTAGTGGTGTTTCCAGCCCCCTCTTATCCACGGTTCCCTTCGCGCCAAAACGGAGGGGAGCCAATGGGAGATCTGCTCATCAAAACACATACCATACGTGGACCAATCACGGACCACGGTGGTCCCAGGCATTCACACCACCCTAGACTCTCTGGCACCCAGGATGTGTATTGGGACCAGACATCCCAGCCCACACCCTGGAGGCACACAAACGACATGTAGAAGCCCGCGAAAGCAACCACGTTTCGCGGGAAAGTACATGCCCAATTAAGGAAGGCCCCGGGTCGCCGGACCTGGGGAAGGTGAAGGGAGCAAGACGGTCAGTGGACAAGACAAAGGAGCCTCGCGGCCTGGCCATTTTGGGAGCCAGGCCACCATTTTGGGTTCAGTGCAAAAACGTGCTCAGAACGCCAAAAGGAGCTCAAAATAAACAATACGATCGCTGCCACCATTCAAGTCCCTGAATGACTTGCACCGATCAAATACATTCCTAAAAGAGTATCTAGGGCCTGTAGAAGGCTAGAGACCCAAGAGAGCTGTAACTAAGCTTACAGGGCCCTCTTGTGTCGTGTTGCACTAAAGCTGCGACACGATAGAAGAAACTACGGGAAACCACGTTCCCCGGTACTGACTGTCTTAAGGGCATGTCAGTTTCCCCGTAAGAAAGGAGCGAAAGCCCAGAGAAGTGCGGCAGAAGGCTGTACTTCTCTGGCAAAGTCAAGAACCAGTTTAAAAACAATAGCAAAAAGTTTAGGGGTTGCCACATGGAAGGAAAATTCCCTACAATAACGAAATCTTTCCTAACACAAACATATTCCTGGTGCGTGCCGTTATTATTAGTACCCAACTGCAATGGTATATGCTCACCATCGCTTATATCATGGGGGCATGATTTCTTGTAATTATACATCTTACAGGTGTTTGTAATATAAGGGATTTTATGAGAGTAAAGCATCCTTTGCAAGTAGTCTCAACATTAAAATACAAAGATTGCCTGGCATATAACGACCATTTTACCGTTCTTTTCATTTGCCTAGGCCTGCTGGCCGGGTCATGCTGGGAGCGATGATACACTGCGGGAGGTGAACTGTTACAATGTTAGTGTATTACACTAGCTCATGTCCGTCTTGTTCGTGGGAACGTGCTTGCAGCGGATCTGCCAGGGTGCTGCGGCAACAAGGATGACTGAAACCCTCCAAGGGTGGGGGCCGCGCTACAGTGCGCTGAGCTCACACCATCTTTACCAGACAAAATGGTTTCTAGGCCTAGCTAAATTTTAATACGTGTGGGCAATTAATACGTGCGGGCAATGTCTCCAGTGGGTGAACCCTCCACCACCTGGGCCCGGGTGGCATGAGGGGACGCCCAAAGGAGCCATAGTCCTCACCTGGGGAGAAAGCGTAGGCGAGGGGGGGTCTCTTGGACCAGTCCTCCCCTACATTTCCCCCCTTTCGTTACTAAAGTAACGAATTCTTTAAATCTTCTATCCTCCTGCATTCTGCCTCGTCCATCACCGCCTCATCCCATGCAGGAGTTCCTTTGATGGGCATCCATGCTCTGCACACCCCCTTAAGCTCTCACCTCTCCGGGCATATTCATCTGGGGTGCACATTAGATATATGCACCCACCATCTCCTTCCAAATCTACCCAAACTTCCTCATACCATTCTAGTATACGGGGCTCTTTGATTGTGGTGTGCCACAACTTATCTACAATATCTTTATCGTGGTATATAGGCACCAGTTGGTACCTGGGCGAGTTATCTATCCCTGTTTGTACTTGTGCTTCTTGCATCGTTTTTATTGTACCGTGTGAGTTGCCCATTGTCACCATCATCATTGCACCATTTGGTACTGCGTTAGCACAAACTCGAAGACCCACCTGGCACAGGCAAAAAAGTAGAAGGAGGAACACAACAGCGGGTATTAAAAATTTCACAGTTGTTCCAAGCCATGAGGGAACCCAGGAGAAGATGTTGTCGAACCATGTACTCGCTTCTGCTCCACCTTCCATTTTCATTTTTTCTCCTAGGTTGTGGACTGCTTCGATCACATGGGATAGGGAGCCATTCTCTGCGTCTTCAGAAGGTACGAAAGTGCAGCAGGCACTTCCTATTTTTCGGCAAACACCACCGTCCATCGCCGTCAACAGGTCCAAGACATACCTGTTTTGCATGGTCATTAGTCGTAAAGCTCTTAGTTCCACTTTAATTATGTTGAATCCTTCTTCAGTGTCGTTTGCCAGCTGAATCAATTCCCAGCGTGTTATCTGGAGCCATTTTGCGTTTGCCCTTGCTTGGACACTTGAGACGAGTGAGGCAAAAAATGTTTCTGCTGAGCTGAATAATCGATACTTGTCTGGGATCTGAGCCAATAGTTCTGATGATGCCTTTGATATGTAATTTGATGCTCGTTTGTTACGGGTCAGCACTTCTCCCTTGCTCCCAGAAGACAGGACATACATTTGTGTCTCTGCAGTTGGTTGAGCCACACTGTGCATGTGTTCCTGTGTCCCATCGACGTGGCTTTCTGGTATCACCATTAGGGCTGAGTGCAGAGTGGCCATTGAGCAGCTGCCACTCCATGACTGGGGGAGGTGTAGGTATGCCTGGTTGCCGCACACCCAGTACGTGTCCATCAGGGCCGCTGTCCCTTTCCTTAAGTCTGGGATGGTGAGGGTCTTGTTGCAGTTCTTGTTTGTTCCCATGGGGGTCCTCCCTTCTCCTTTAAAGCACAGTTTGTAGTCCATTTCGCTTTGCAGTTTGAACGGTTTTTCAATGGCAGTTACCCAAGTTAGTTTTGTAATGTGCTCTCTCCATACTGGTGTACAGGTTTCCTCTATCCACTGCAATTTATCCGGTGCCACACCTCTTAGTGCTTCCGCTTTGCACAGTACTTCTTCATCCTTCCGCTTGTTGTCGGAAAAAAGTGTCCCTTCTATTACAAAAAATGGTTCTTTCAAACATACCACTCCTGTCGTTTTTGGGTAACACGTTTTCTCGTTCTGCAGCATTTGAAGAGTCACATCGTGTGCCTGGAAGGTGTTCTTGATCCTGCACAGCGTGAGATGAAGGAGACATTGGGCATCCACTATAGGCAACTCTTTGGGTAGCAACACTTTGGGTGTACCTGATGCATGGGGGATGAGGGAACAGACATAACAGCTCTCGTTTGTAATCTGTTTAGCGGTGGCACTCATGTCTGCATACCACTTATTTGTTTGATGGGGGTGTCGTGGGTCTTCCATCTTATCTAGACCTAGTCCATAGTATTCATCATACTTCCTCCTCCCTGCTTCTCTCTTTCGTCTGTTGTTCTTGTTACTCATGTAGTACTTCCCAACCTCCTGGGCAGTGGACCAACTAGACCCCCCTTTCTCATTCCCGCCCCCCTTGGCCCATTCATCATATAATATTTCGTGCATTGCTAGTAGCTTATCGTCTTCTTTCCTGACGTTATCTGGCAGATTGTTTTTTGGGATGGGGGCAAGCTGGCTGGTGGGGGTGTTATACAACCATGATATGGCAGACGGGTTTCGGTCATTAAGACTGTGGGCATTGTAATTGGATACCCCTGGTGGAGACACTGTGTTGCTCTGCATTCCACCTTGTGGCTTTTCTCTTTGTGAGGTCACGACACTGGATGGTGTGGTATGATACCCCCACACAAGTTTAGTTCCGTCCCATATCAAAAAATCACCTTCCCTGGTATTGACCCCTGCAGTTGCATTGGGCCCGGTGGTACTGTTAATTGGTCCAGTAGTGTTGTTACTCCCTTGCCCCTCGTACATCTCGATAGAGATGAACGCTATAAACCAATATGTAACCAAGCCAAACATTATCATAAAAAACAATGTGATGCATACTGATAATCCACACTCATACGAATATTTACATCTCTCATATACTAATTCTCTCATTCTACTAATTCTATCCGTTGCAGGCTGCCCGTTAGATGCCATGGAAGCTCCTGTTTGAGATATAAAAGTGCATTAAGTGCATGCATGTAAACGTTTTGCTGGCACCATCTGTGCCAATACATTTGACGGGGAATGGAAGCGGGTGGGGATGCGGGGGAGGGGTATTCACAGACAAGGGTATATACAGGCTTTAATATTATTATTTCATTAATTACATACCACTCAACAAGATAAAAAAAAAGGAAAGCACACACACAAATTTTTTTTTTTTTTTTTGAAATATCCTTGGCAGTCATTATGCCATTCAAGTCCAGTGCTGACACACACACACGCACACGCAAGTCGTTATTTAGCCATCCTACTCATTTGCATCGTTTGCTGTTGTCTGTGCCTCCTCATTTATCTCCTCTTGTACATTGCTGTATGCTTTTCGTACGTCGGTCAAATGCACCCAGTACCTCAATCCTTTCACCTTCACTGCCGTGGGTGTGCAAAATATTACTTCGTAGGGGCCATGGAATCGTGGTGCATTCCACCGACGCACAAAGCTTCTAACATAAATTGAGTCACCTGGCATCAGCTGTAGCTGTTGCTCTGGCTCCGTGACAGATCCTGTTACGTTTCCCTCTTCTCTAGTGAAGGGTGGGGACAGTTGTTTTGATATGGCGCGCGCTGCTCTTGTCAATTTTCGTAAATAGTCTGTAAATTCCTCTCCCAATATTGCGGCACTTCTGTGAGCATCTGAGTGTTCGCGCAGTGGAGAGTGTGCTGTGTTCATTCTCCTCCCAGTCACGATTTCGTGCGGGGACAAATGGTGGTCTTTGCTTGGCTGATTTCTTAGTTCAAATAGCGCCAGGGGTAGACAGTAAATCCAATTTTTCTTCAATGAGAAGCATAGTTTTGATAACCTGCCTTTTAACAGGCCGTTCATCTTTTCCACTACGCCATTACTTTGGGGATGATAAATCGAACATAATTTATGTTTTATACCCAGTAATGTGGTCACTTCCTTGAAAAGTTCATTCACAAAGTGAGAGCCGTTGTCTGAGCGAATTACGTCACAAATTCCCCAGCGCGGGAACACCTCCCTTACTAGGAACTTGGCGGCGCTTTTGGCATCTGGTCGCGCGCATGGTCCCGCTTCCACCCACCTTGAAAATGGGCACACCACCACGATCATGTACCGCGAGCCATTACACCTTTCCCCCATGTCTGCATAATCTATATGTAGTTCTCTGAAGGGGCCGATGGGTTTTGGAATTGTTCCCCGGAGTGTGCGTAATGTCATTCCTGAATTGTATATTTGGCATGTTGTACATTCCAGTGCTAATCGAGACACATGCTCCTGGAGACAGGGCACAAACCATTCTTCCTGTATTTCTGCTGCAATGTGTTGTTTGGTATTATGTGCAGGGAAGTGTAGCTGTTGAAAAGCTACTTCTAGTAACTGTAGTGGCATTACCACTTTCCCTGAGTTATTTTGTCGCCATAATAGGTCTGTTCCTGATTGGCTGCATCCCCGTTTTGTCCACGTTAGTTTTTCTTCTGCACTAGCCCCTTCCTGCAATTCTAGTATTTGTGATAAAGACATCATGTTGTACCCTTCTGACAGTTCTTCGGTTGTTGTGTTCTTGATCATGAACTCACCTGTGTCGTATTTCTGAAAATAGGAAGCCTCTTTGGCGGCAGCGTCCGCTGCCGCGTTTCCTAAAGACACAACGTCTGTGTTGGATGTATGGGCCTGGCACTTCACTATTGCTACAGCAGTAGGGTTTTGTAGGGCCTCTATTAATTCTTTTAACAATTCTGCATGCTGTACTGGTGTTCCATCTGCCCTTCTGAATCCCCTACGGCCCCATCTTGCTAGACCTCCATGTACTGTTGTCGTCATGTAAGCTGAGTCTGTGTATATTGTTACTGCACAGCCTTTCGCTGCATGTAGTGCTTCTATGAGCGCAATCAGTTCTGCTGCCTGTGCAGAGTAATGTGACGGGAGGCGGTACTGTACTAATGTTTCGAACTCGCCTTCCTCTAATCTCACTACCGCCATGCCAACGTGTTTTTCTCCCGTGTCCACATCAATTGATGCAGACCCATCCACAAAGTACACTTCCCCCTCGCTTAGAGCGTTTTCACATACCGCTGTGTCCTCCCCTCCTTCTCCTGTGTGGGTTGCGCAGTCGTGGTTTTGCATATCCTCTAATGTGCACGCTTCTGTAATGAATGTGGCGGGGTTAACTGTTTTACATCTCACTATATGGATGTTGGCGCTGGACAATATAATCTCGTAGGCTGTTGCCCGCTGTGTGGTCAGTGTGCTTTTTGATCTCTCAAGTATTGCAAATAGTGAGTGTTCCACAAACAATGTCACAGGGCATCCCATTACTATTGTGGCACTTTTCTCAATCGCGAATGCGGCTGCTGCGAGCGATTGTTCGCACGCGAAATGACCCTGCATCACAGCATCCAAAGTACCACTATAGTACGCCAGGGGCTTGTGTCCTAAGGATGTTTTCTGTGTCAGTACTGCTGTCATAAGTGTTCCTTTGCAATGGGAAAATAGGTAAAATTCGTGTCCATAATCAGGGTTTGCTAGTACTGGAGCGCTTGAAATTAGCTCTTTCAGTGATTGAAACGATATGCTCATTTCTTCTGACCATTTTATTTTTCCATTCTCCTGTTGTGCTTCTTTGAGTGCTTGTAGGAGGGGCCTGGTGTATGCTGCATAGTCTAGTATCCATACTCGGCAATAATTGCACATCCCCAAAAATTTCTGCATGTCTTTCACTGTCATGGGCTCTCCTACTGACCTTATTGCCTCCACCCTGTCAGGAATTATTCTCTTTCCATCTTTTGATATGAGCTGTCCCAGGTATAGGACCTCAGTCAGGCAATACTGTAGCTTCTCCTTGTCTACCTTGTATCCTTTGTTGGCTAGTAAAGTCAGGAGAGTTGTTGAATCTTTTCTACATGTTGCTTCGTCTTGTGCACACACCAATAAATCATCTACGTACTGAATAATCGTACTCTCTACTGATAGGTTTCCCAAGTCTTCATGCAATATGCGGTTGAATATGCTCGGGCTCTCACAGTATCCCTGTGGCAGTCTGCAGTGTTCATATCTTTTTCCCCCCAGTGTGAACGCTGTAAGATATCTACTCTCTTCTGCCAGGGGTATTGAGAAAAATGCGTTTTTCAAGTCCACTACTGTAAAATGTGATGCTGCTTTTGGGATACTGCATAGTATTGATGCAGGGTTCGGGACTAGAGGGAACTCTTTCTGTATTACATCATTGAGGGGGCGTAAGTCCTGTATCATCCTCCAAGACCCCCCTTTCGCTTTTTTGATTGGATAAATACATGTTACATGGTGAGTTTGAAGGCACTATTATCCCTTGTACTAGTAGTGCATTTATCGTTTCTTTTATCCCTTCTTCAGCCTCACGGGACAATGGATACTGTTTGATTCGGGGTAAGATAGCTCCTTGTTTTAGTTTTATTATCACAGGTTGTACTCCATGCAACAGCCCTACATCATGGGGGCCTGTTGTCCATAATTTGTTTGGTACTAGCCTCATGTCGTCATCAAAATATGGCGGTGGTGTTCCTACCACTGCCATCAATTGGACGGGGATCTCTCTGGCTTGGATCAAAATGTCACAGGGCATTGCTATTTCCATTACTATCTCACCATCTGCTTCTGTGTCTGAAAAGAGATCCTCATCTGTTACCTCGCGTAGGGCGAGGTTGGCGTTTGTACACAGCACGGTGCGCCACTCACATCCTTCTCTGTCCATTCCAATAACAGCGATCCGTTTCGTTGATACCTGCACAGCGTGCAAATCCAACGACACCACCGATCCTGGTGCTGCATTTGGACACACTATGGGGCGGAAGAGGAATTCTGCTGGAATCCTCCAATCCATGCTTTTTAGCTCTGGAACTATAAGGGCCAAAGTCTTTAGCCCTTCAATAAACATCTCTTCATTTTGTGGCAGCCCTCGTATTTCCTGTGTGGTTGTGTAGGCTTGCACTACCAACATTGCACGCAAGGGGCATATCCCGGGTGTAGAACACACTATTCCTCCTTCGGTAAATGATATGGTCATGTTAAGTTTACTCATAAGGTCCCTCCCCAGCAAATTTATCGGGGACTGTTCATAATACAGTAAGGGTGCCTTTACAGTCTTGCCCCCTACGGTTACATCCAAAACTTCTGTGTAAGGAACTTCAATTACAGCCCCAGAGAACCCCTGCGTCTCTAACTTTCTGTTAGATAACGGGAACCGGCCCTCCCTGACACATGATTTCTCCGCTCCCGAATCAACCATGAATACAAATTGCCTGTCTCCTATCTGCGCCCCTACCAATGGTTCCTCTGCTGCACTGTGGGTGGTAGATAGAACTGGACACGCAAGTGTTCTCTGTGGGCTGTCCTATGCGGGGTGTCTCATCGCCCCCCCTTCATTGAATACGTTACCGGAGACCACTGACATGCCGTTGTAAGGTGCTGGTGCGGGGGCCCCGTTTGCTGCTGTCGCGAAAGGGTTGCCTGGTGTATATTGCATGCTGTCGTTGTTGGGCATGTTTTGTGGGTGGTTCTGTGTTCTATACTGGGGTCTCTGTTGCTGGCCGGCATTACCTTGGCTTGGGTTTCTTAATTGCTGTTGCCCCATTGGGAGGCCATATGGGCTTCCCGGGTGGGGATGGCCATATTGTTCTACCTCTTGGAACCCGTTATTGGGTCTGCTTCTGCACTCTCTAGAATAGTGCCCCCATCGCCCGCAGTTCCAGCAACTTCCTTGTGCACCTCTAGGGCCCTGCCATCCATTTCCTCCCATTCCCCCATACCCCGTTCCGCCTCCTCTTCGGCCCCTGTACCCACCTCTTCCCCCTCGAGGGGTCCACTCTTGCCACTGCGGACCTCCACCTTGCTCTTGCTCATTCCACTGCCGCTGTCCTGTTCCCGCCCAATTAGTTGCCATCCTTCCTTGTATTGCTATCAGCCCCTCCTCCTCGTCCTCTCCCTCCCTACTGTGTGGGAGTGCAGCTACTGCTGCTGCGACCTTCACCAATTTTGTCTGTACTAACTTTGCTTCGTCTGCCAACCTTTTCTGTGCCACCTCCTTCTCCCTCTCCTTTATCCTTTTACAATGGTGGATTATTATGCTTTGGATTTCTGGCCATCCCTTCGCTTCAATGCCTGCAATCTTGTCGAGCGCTTTCTGCACTTCCTTGGGGAGCCCTCTTTTTATAATGAAGTAAAATAAAGATGTCGATTGATACCAGGGCGTGCCCGTCTCCGCTCTCCACATCTCTTGAACCCGAAAAATGTAATCCATAGCCTCCTCCCCCTCATTCATGGTACATTGCATCACCGACTGCAAGTCCGGCGTATCTGGGAATGTTTCGCGCAAGGCGTCCCACACCCTAGCCCGCACTGTGTTAAAGGAGGCCCCATCATGGCGGTCACAATCTAACGTAACTCCTGGGAAACCGGCTTTAACCCATACTCTTTCAGCCTGATCGCCCACCGCTGATACGAGCAGACTTTTCACATCTCCTACAGCTAGGGGTACCCCAGCAGTATGTTTTTCAAAGGCGTATATCCACTTACTTGCCCCTCCTGATAACGGGGGCAATAGCTTTAATAAGTTGGCTTTGTCCATTTGTGCCCATGGGATATAGTTAGGTCTCCCTCCTCCTCTGTGTATCAACGGAAGCTGTAGCTTTCCTTTCTGTATAGCACCCGGACCCGATTTGGATGCTGATGTTTCTAGTGATGCCATTTTTCCCACTCTGTTCCTTAGTCGTCCCGACCACTCGTCGTCCAGTGTTCTCACTGAACATGTGCCATCCCCTCCTTCGCTTCCCCCTCCCATAGCCATGCTCACCCTGTCACTTTCTTCTAACTCGTCCCTTATGTCGCATAGTAATTCCTCTCTATCCCCCATAGGCCTTTCATCATTGTCAGGATCTCCCTCATGTGCCTCTATTTCAATTATTCGGGTTGGTTCTTCCTCAATTCTGAACAGTATCTCGCCTTTCTTCCACCCCTCTTCGGGTCTTCTTGTCTCGCCTGGCGCTCTAGACGTGCGCCCTGACCTAGTTGCATTAAGTGCTGTTTGTCCGCACATATCTTTTATCCTTGAGAGCTCATCTTTTGCTATTGAGAGTCTTGACTGTAAATCATCTGTAAGTTTCTCTATGTCCATCCTTTGTGTACTCGCCTGGCCTCGCTCTCTTGTACTTTCATATGGTGGGGGTGCAGTGGGCCTGTGGGGTGTAGTAGTTGTCGGGGGAGGTACATACGTTGGATCACTGTATCCTTCTGCGGGTACAGGTTTTTTCAGTATCGGGTACAAACTTATTACCTCTATTGGTGGCGCTGCACTTGGCAATTCTTTGGTATCTTTCTGTATCCTCAGTGGATTGTCTGTAGTGGATGGGAGGTCAGCATTTAATGCTGGTGCTTTAGGCGGTGGTACCTCTTCAAATAACCTCCAGAGATCTATTATTTCCCTCCTATTTTGCAACTGTTTTCCTTTATATTTCAAGAAAACGCATGTGACCACCATATCCAGAACGCTTTTGTCAAATGACCCTCCCTCTGGCCATATCTGGGGTAGCCCCTCTCCCTTCAACTCAGTTACCCATTGGTCGTGATATTTCTTAATCCGCTCCACGTACCCTGGAAGATTTTTACAAATATGTGATAAGGGTGTTTCTGCCCCCATTTCAGTGCTCTCCTCGTGCTTATTTGTCTCTGTGTGTCTGCAACTACAATATGAATGTAGTATCAATATTATTTTTCGTTTTCTACTTCACATTCACTGTTATTCTCGGTTGGGCTCTCCCTCCCTCGATTATTCAATACGAAACTGACTGTACACAGTTTCTACTTTGTTCTCTTTGGAGGACACATACAAGAGCAACCCATCATTTATTTTGACAATATCAACCTGGAAATCAAAAGGCACCCACTCACGTCACTGTATCACCGTTGCCTTCAAAAAATTTCATCCAGTCACACTTACCATGACCATTTGACAATTATGCATTTATAGCCGTTTTACACATTCGCAACCTCAAATTGTCCCCTGACACATACGAGGTGCACACACCTCTTGGTAACCCTCAGTACACCATTCACGCTGCCCTCCCTTTCCTCCCTAGCCGGCTGTCCCTGTCTGTCTTACTTAGATAGATGAATGCGCATATGCATATATTTATATGTTTTAACCTGCTCTCCCCCTCCTAGTAGGCCCCCTTTTCTCTTATTTTCTTCCCAAGTTCGTGCTAATCTTGGTTTTTATTCTCCCCCTACCCTTAAAGAAAAAGAAAAGAAAGAAGTAGTAGCGATCACTAATATATTCTCAGTGCCCCCTTTTGCTGAACACTTTTATCTTATATTTCACTTCGTCATATATTCCCAGCACTAGTCAATATAGCACTATGCGGCGCCGCCTTCCACCCCCTTTCGGAGCTAGGTTCCCGTCACTTCTATCTCTTATTCACCTCGTAATCCTAATGGCCATATGCAAAGAAAAAGAAAGGAAATTTTAGAATAATCTTTAGTATACCTTCGTACCCCCTTTTCGTTCCCTGTCCTACACTTCTCTCCCCCCTCCCTTTACGATCGCTCACACTCAGTACTCGCGTGCCCGTCTTGAACCGATAGTCTCCGAAACTGGGTCCGTCCAGGCAGTGTCGCCGTCAGCTCAACAGTCGGCGAAACTGGGTCCGTCCAGGCAGTGTCGCCGTCAGCTCAACAGTCGGCCCCGACTCCGGCGAGCGGTACTCAAAGGGGATTTTTCAACCGGGATCCCGTACCCTTTCTCAATTGAGTGTGCACTTCTTAGTGTACCGGTTGCCGTTGGCGGGCAGCTTCCCGGAGCCGGCTCACCGTGCGTATCCCTTTTCGACCGGAGATTCTCGTGCCAAAAGGGGACGGTTATAACGAGTTTAGGAAGAAATAATATCACGCTATCGGGGTCACCACTGAAGGCAAGCGTCCCCACACAGCACGATCCTCCCCGCAATGAGAGACAATGAAGGACTCTCCCAATATGGGAATAAGGCCAAGACCGAGTGCGGGTGAGCGTAAATGGGAGTTTATCAATCAGAATAGGGCATGCAAAGAACTCTGCAAACTCCGAGAGCGCTCTGTCTGACAATAGCAAAGACAGGCATATATATTTACAAAAAACGTCATAAGAACCTACACACTATAGGGGGCACAAGTTCATGGGGATTGGGTGGCGATGACTAACTATAGGTGCTGCTGTGATGTGGTTGGCTTTGGCTGGAAGACGTCACTGGGCAGCCTCGTGGGTTGGGCTGGGCCTGGCAGGGTGGCAGAGTTCATCCAGGCGGTGTTGTGGGGCCATCGCGGCCAGTGGCAGAGATGAATGTCTTTTCCTGACTTGTTAGCCCTAAGCCGTGCACACCGCAGTCATTCAAACATTCTGGTATTATCTTCTTTAGTAAATCTTTCAATAGGTTATACAACAAGTTAATGCAACACAGGAGGAATGTACCTTGTGAGGGGTCTGGAGGTAATACGTCAGTACATGGTTACCAGTGTCCTGTTGACCGGGGCCATAGGTCGAGGGGCTAAGCTTCGGGGCCTGGGACGGGCGGTACATGTCTTTCTGCCTTGTTAGAAGTTGTTATGGATGTTCCGCTGTGTGTTGTCAAAGTGTTGGGTGTCCTGATTGCATAGGGCCATAAGTCTGAGATGGTCCGGTGGGTTGTGAGGTTTACGAGGGGGCGCGTGTGTTCAGGCAGAGGTTTACTGCTGTGCTGTAAATAACGCAGGTGGCGGGTGGTGGCCTTGGGTGCTACAGAGGGGGTTACAAGTCTTTCAAGCGGCTCCAGTCTAGTTGGGGGAGGTAACGCAGCGCGGCGCAGTCTCTGCTCTCATGCCTTGGCAGCCTTCGCAGGGTGGGAGGGGGAATGGCCTTGCACGTATTTCACAAAGGTATCTCCCTCGTGTGTTGCCGATTTAGGTAAAGACATCACAAACATTTGAACACTCTATAATAAAAATATTACAAAACATGCATTTAAACTTTTGCTGGATGTGTCTTGATTATACCCAGTCTGAGTACCTTATTCATACATTATGTTTTAACAAGTGCAGTATTTAGTTATATGCATATATATTTGCAGTAAGTGAGGTAGAGTTAGGGTTGGTGGAGAACATAGAAAGTAACCCGCCACTTGTTCGTGACGGTGGTGGCGCATGTGGGGCCTAGACATGCACACATGACATGCGCCTTCTCATGCATTCTTCACATGGGCCCTTTGTATGGTTACATTCGTTTTCTTGTGTCCTCTAGCAGCATTAGTTCAGTTATGGCACGAGGCCATGGGGTGTAAGTTTTCCAGTCATACACGTAACAAACATATTCCTGGTGCGTGCCGTTATTATTAGTACCCAACTGCAATGGTATATGCTCACCATCGCTTATATCATGGGGGCATGATTTCTTGTAATTATACATCTTACAGGTGTTTGTAATATAAGGGATTTTATGAGAGAAAAGCATCCTTTGCAAGTAGTCTCAACATTAAAATACAAAGATTGCCTGGCATATAACGACCATTTTACCGTTCTTTTCATTTGCCTAGGCCTGCTGGCCGGGTCATGCTGGGAGCGATGATACACTGCGGGAGGTGAACTGTTACAATGTTAGTGTATTACACTAGCTCATGTCCGTCTTGTTCGTGGGAACGTGCTTGCAGCGGATCTGCCAGGGTGCTGCGGCAACAAGGATGACTGAAACCCTCCAAGGGTGGGGGCCGCGCTACAGTGCGCTGAGCTCACACCATCTTTACCAGACAAAATGGTTTCTAGGCCTAGCTAAATTTTAATACGTGCGGGCAATGTCTCCAGTGGGTGAACCCTCCACCACCTGGGCCCGGGTGGCATGAGGGGACGCCCAAAGGAGCCATAGTCCTCACCTGGGGAGAAAGCGTAGGCGAGGGGGGGTCTCTTGGACCAGTCCTCCCCTACAATAACCATTACAATGCAAAAATTCATTTCCAAGATCTAAAATGAAAAAG